>NC_143552.1:70636785-71864642 GCF_054136105.1 Typopeltis vanoorti | reverse complement strand
GAGAAGTTGGTTGAAGAATATTCAGGAATGCGTGGATAAGTATGATACCTAGAGAGGACAGCATGGCTTTGTGTTAAGTATTCTTAGTAAATTACTCACCTTTTTATAATAGCGACAGTTGAGAAAAGCAAATGGTTACGTGACATTTATTACATAGTAGTATTACATAATATAAATAAATGGTTACATGATATTTCTGGATTTTGCAAAGATGTTTATCAGGATACCATAGTGTACTCTATCATACAAATTGGAGCAAAATAGTTAATTCATTCCTAGTGCACACCTGTAAAGTGGGACTTTATTTCTGTCGTAATGTGTAATATTGAAAACGGGCAATGTTCTTAACAATTGAATTCGACCACAGCAGTGTTAAATAAAGATCAACAAAACAATAGTTTAAAGTATTAGATTATTATTAATAGTTTAAATAAATAAAGTAACAATAGTTTAAATGTGTACAGTAGTATACATAGTTAAAATGAGGTAATGCTTCCCACAAAGATCTTTTAACACTTATTTCTGGCTACATATTTGCTTATGATGTCATATTTTGTTTCCACTGTCACACTGATCATTTTTATTAACATTACTCTCTGTAGCATTACTTTTTGACATAGCTACAGTATTATTAAGGAGGATAAATTTGAACTGAGACAGAACAGCGAAAATGAAGTGTAACACAACTCTTTATACAAAACATCAGCAACATGCACAGTAGTACTGTATTGTATTAATTATGCCCATGGTTTGAAATGCCATATTTATTAATGTTTATCATTTGTTTATTGCAATTAAATTACATATTTTAGATTTTGTTGATACTTGATATTAGAAAAGAACTTGTAAAAAGCAAGAACTGCCTCCTTGATGAACAAATGAACAGATCCAAAGACTATCATATGGAGAAGAATCCTGTAGATTACAGGTGACTAGTAGTGTACAGGGATTTTTGCTTTGTCCACTGCTATTTAATTTGTACATCAATGATCTAGGAAATGACTTGAATGATAAATATTGATTTGTTTGCTAATGATGCAAAACTCGGTAGTGGAATAGTTAATCCAGCAATATGCCTGCCTGGTTGGCCGAGTGGATAGCATATCTGCTCTCCAGCTAAAAGTCTGCAGGTTCAAATCCTGCCATAGGCGTTTGTGATTGTCTGTGGAAATGCCAGTGGTGGTTGGCGGCAGATGGCGTTGTTGTAGTTGCAGTCAGTTGGTGATTGAATGGTGCAGATGGAATTGTAGAGCAGGTACCCCTCCCTCGATGAGTCCTTGGACTCTCTGGAGGTGTCAAATAATAATAATAATATAGAAAGTTTTCTGAATGATTTAAGTAGGCTGAGAATATGGGAAAAAGATAATGGGTACCAGATATGAGAAAAATGTAAAAGTTAGTTTTTTGAGATGAAGAGATTAAGCTTTGTACCACTTCAATGATGACACTACCAGCAAGTTGAAGCTGGGGCTTTGATGTTCTAAGGGCATATCGCAAAAGTGGGCAAGGTCGCTCATACGATTACTTTGCTATTGAATAACACAGGAACTAGCAGAGAAGTAATCCCTCCCCCATTTGGCCTTGATATGGCCATATCTGGATTACTTCTTCATCCCCAAGAAATTCCAAGTCCGGTCACATGGAATTTCTTCGGAATGAGGAGGAGAGGATCCCAAAAGTGAGTGAATAAGATAGTTGGTGGGCTGTGGAATGCTCTGATGATTGATAGATTGACTGTTTATGGGCTGCAGAAGTTAGGTGATAGCTAGAAAAGAGCGGATATAATAGCAACATCTAAGTTGCTGAAAGGGTTTTTCAGGATTGATACAAAGGAAATTTTTTGCACATGGATAGAATGGAATGGGGGGGGGGAGCATTGCCTATTTTTTGTTTCTTAGCTGATGATTGTCCTTCATTTTTATGTATTCAACATTTTTATGGCATCTTCAAATCATTTATCCTCAAGGAAATATACAGGGATCTATCTAATCCTGTGGCCTCCTCTTTAAGAGGTTTGCAGGTGATGAATAGTCTGCTTCCATGCCTCTCTATCTCTTGCTTCTGTAAGATTCTTGCCTGTCCAATCTTTGATGTTGTCTTTCCCTCCACCATCCCTTGCAATACTATTCTGGGAAGCTCTCCAGAACCCCCTCATCAAATGTCCTGCAAACGCTATTTTTCTTCTTTGGATACTAGCCATATAGTCTCTTTTCATTTTGAATCTTTTAAGAACCTCTTCATTGCTTACTCTTTCAGTCCAGCTGATAAGATCCATTTTTCTCAAGCACCACATTTCAAATGCATTCAATTGGTCACTCATCTCCTTATTGATTGTCCAGGACTCACATCCATATGTCCCCATACTCCAGATCATTGTCTTGAGGATTCTTACTTTTAACTGTTCAGATTTCTGTTTCCTAATATGTAGTATATTTGGAAAAATGCTGCTTTTGCTTTTTTAATTCTGTTCTTAATTTCATAATTAGATCTACTGTCTTCTGTTATCCAACTCCCAAGGTATTCAAAACTTTTTACATTTTCTATTCTTTGTCCGTTCAAAGTGATTTCCATCCCATCATTTCCTTTCCTTGAAATCTTCATCACTTTTGTCTTCTGAATGTTTATTTTCATTTTATATCTCTCATTTCCAACCGTCTGCAGTCTGTTCAAAATCCTTTGCAAGCCTTCCTCTGTTTCGCTCATAAGTACAATGTCATCTGCATATCTTATATTATTTATCAGGTGTCCGTTTATCTTTATTCCATCCTTCAGATCTTTCAAGGCCCCCCTTATCATCCATTCACTATAGACATTAAAAAGGAGTGGGACATCCTACACCTTTGTCTCACACTCTTTCTTATGGGGATCCATTCAGTATCCTCTCCTTCAAATCTGACCCTGGCTTTTTGAGTTTTGTATATTCTGAACAAAATTCTCATACTATTTTTATCTATTCCTATTTTATGCAAAATATCAAATAAAACAGCGTGATTAACGTTATCGAAAGTTTTTTCATAGTCCACAAAGCATAGATATAAATCTTTATTGCACTCGATCATTCTTTCCCCCCAATATCCGTAGTGTTGTGATAGCTTCCCTGGTTCCTCTGTTTCTCCTGAAACCAAACTGTGCTTCATTTAATTCCCTCTCTATCATCTGTTCCATTCTTCTATATATTATGTTGATTAGGAATGTTGCAAAATAGATACAGGGATACCACGATAAATTAAATTTATATTATTACTATCTTCTGGTTGACAATTTGCCTCCAAATTAATCGTATTTATCAGGACTATCTAGTTTAGCTCTGCTAGAATGCTACTAATTGCATCAATCCACCTAGATATTGGTCATTCCCTAGGCTTTTATAAAACTATACCATCTCAGATTAGCTCTGCTTGACATTCTTGAATGCTGTCATTTTTCTGATATCTTCATTCTAATGATTCTGCCCTTGATACTCTATTCTCTAATTTTTTCTCCAAAATTCTGTTATCTGTGACCTTTAGCATTATCAGCTGCTTTACTTGCAACCCCTCCCCCCCCTCTCTCTCTCTCTCTCTCTCTCTCTCAGATTCATAAGTTAATTGGTTTGAAGACTGTTCTGCATATGGCTACTTTAGTGTTTCGACTAATTTTTCTTTTATTCTATATAAATTTATTTAGCTTGCTCTTATCTTCACTAAAATTGCCTAATTAGCTAAAATATTTTACTTTTTTTAAAAAAAAAAAAAAAGTTTTCTATTGTGAATGCAGTTCATGTTTTCTGCGTCCTTGCTGATTTTCATTACAAATTTGTTGTAGCAGTTAAGAATCCTGAAGACTTGCTCTGAATTTATTTATACACATGATATTATTATTATTATTATTATTATTATGTGACACCTCCAGGGAGTCCAAAGACTCGTTAAGGGAGAAAGTGCAAACAGCATCGAACGATTGAATCCCTTCCAACTGCTAACTGTGTTCAAACTTGCTTAACTTTTTTCATGAGCCATTTGTAGCAGAGGCTCTACCAATTGACCAACCTTTAAATATCTGATCATTCCATTTATCTACACACATTTGTTACTTTTCAAGATTGGTTCAGTCCTCTTGCATTCCACATACCAATTTCAATACTTAGTCTATATCTTTTATTACTACCATCCTTTGTTTCTGGAGTAATCCATTTCTAACTTCTAGGCTGAAAGATCCCTATATAGGCCTGAGGGCACTGAGGTTCATGTGGCAAATTCCCCTTATACAGTCATCCCTCGACCTATGTCGGGGTTCCGTTCCATCTGGCAGGACGTAAGTCAATACATTAAATCAACAGTTATAGAGATTAGGGACTTAACCATAATGAGTATACTGTCATTTTAATTTTTAAACCTTATAAAACTATACTGTTCATTACTGCCACTATAAAATAGGAGAATAATCACTCAAATCTTCCTCAAAAATTACATCTTCATTACCTTTCTTATGCGAAGGACAAGGCTGCTGCTCTTCTGGTGTAACCTTTGTTTTTTTGATGAAAATGTCCATTGTGCTTTGCTTATTCCTCTTCTTTTCATCATAAATTTGTTTATAGCAAACAAACACATCATGTACTTTCCTTTCTACTAATAAATAGCATTCAACATTAGGGTCCATGTCTTCAGCCATTTTGAGAACATTTCTGCAGGACTCTTGACTGTGAATTGTTTAACTACCTCTTCTTGTTTCTCTTTTGACCCCCTCTTCTTTTTCTCATTCTTCCTCTTCTGCAACATGTTGTTCCTCCAGTTCGACCAATTCTTCGTTGGTCAACTTTTCAGGAGGCACTTTCTATGAAATGAATTATGTCGTCATCATTCACTTCGAGATTCAGATTTGCTGCGCCCACCATTTCTTCGCTCAATTTACAAAGGTCTTCATTTTTTTCAAAACTTCCAAAATTGTGTACAAACCTTTTTAACATCTTTTTCCGTATGTCACTCATACATTGAGAGGTCACTTCTTCCCAAGCCACATCAATATTGTTAATAGCATGATAAATATTGAATGCTTACAGAGGTTCTAATTCTGGAAAGCATTCAGATTCAGTCAGTATAGATGAAGCTCTTTGGTCGGAAAGACCTGCATTCGATTTCCGTCAGTGAGGAACCTTTATCTGATATCTTTCAACTAAAGGTGAGTTAGCTGGTCTCATACGGAGGTAGGAGGTTTTTTTTTCACCTGGAAACTAGAGTTTTTCGTCCCCCAGACTAAGCAAACCGGCCCTGTGAGCACACATGGATTACAGTCTTGAATACGCCCCAGCCATATGCTGGTCCTGAGCCCGGATAAAATTGGGGGATTGGGGGAAAGCAATGGTGAACTACCCAGTAAAAATCTCACCAGGAATACTTTGTGGGCCTACAATGTCACCTATGGTTGGAAATGACTGAAAGGGAAAATCAGATTCCAGAATTGCATGAGAGTCTGATCATTTCCTTCAGTGGCAGAAATGGCTTGTGAAAAAGTTCTCCATAGGTAATAAGCTTGAAACACTGCAAGAACTCTCTGATCCATCAGTGGGATCAATGAAATAGTGTTTGGAGGGAGAAACATGACCTTGAACTTGGTGAAGATCACCGCTATAAGACGGATGACCTGGAGCATTATCTAGAATTAATAAAATTTTAAATTCTACATTTTGTTTCACACAATAGCTTTCCATTTTACTCGCATAACAGTTGATTAAGGCATCCGCAAACAATTTTTGAGTCATCCACGACTTCTTATTGCTCTGATAAGAACTAGAAGAGTATGCTTCTTAATGTGTTTGAAGACTCGTGGATTCTCACTGTTCCATATCACAAATAGTTTCAGTTTATATCCAGCCACATTAACCACTAATATAATCGTAATACAGTCTTTATGAGCTTTGAAACCAGGCATAGATTTTAGCCTTTTGTGGATGAATATCTGCTTGGGCTTTTTTTTTTTTTCTCTCAAAACAAGGAGGTCTCATCCATATTAAATATTTGCTGTGGCAAATAATTGTCCTCTGTAATAATTTTATCCAATTTCTCCACAAACTCCTTGGCAGCTTTCTCATCGGTACTTGCAGATTCACCATACATTTTCACATTATGCAACGCAAAAATGCTGCTTGAATTTCATGAACCAACCGGAAGAAGCGTTGAATTCGTAATCAGGTCTTGCTTTCTCCTTCAACATGTTGAAGAGACTTAGTACCTTAGCTGTTATGGTCATAGTGCTAAGGGGCATGCGCTTTTGGTTCAGGTCCTCTAGCCATGATGCAAGTAGCTTTTCAATATCACTGATAGGATGTTGTCATTGCTTCGTCACTAGAGTCTTTAATGGAATCAGTTCCTTTCACAGCCCTAAGATTTTATCCTTATAAAATGAGACGATCTAAAGTCATGTGAGATCACACTGACGGGCTTACCAGCTTCATGACTTGCAACTTTGTTTCAAGAACAATTGATCGTCTCTTTTTCTGTGATTCTTCACTGGGTTTTTTGATTGGGTATTTCCTAGAACTCAAGAACCAGTTATAGTGTTCAAGGTGTGACAAGTTCCTGGGGAGAGAAGGTGGACTACCACTATCTAGAGTAATAAATAAATCAGTAGTATAGGAAAGATTCACTCCTATCCCTTGATTACTCTAATAGCTTCGGAGGGAAAAATGAAGGGAGAAGTCTGTAAGAAGAACAGAGACCAACCTAATAATAAGATTTTTATAAAGTATGGTCCTTGGGGTTGCCATTCCCATAATCACTAAGTGTGAGCCCCTGAAAAGTGCCTTAGTAGACTGAAATATAAGATATGAGAATATTTGATTTTTGCATAATGAAACAAATTTGGAGAAAAATTGTTGATAGGAAGTTAGTAATATTGTAAACTTTTCACATAGTTATTTATTTAGCATATTATGACATGATAGCCAGAGCCCATACTGACAAGTATGGTACACGAAATTACCTATATTTGAAATTGCAGTAATGGAAGATACTTTCCTAGTGCCTATTTTTAATGTGGGGACTACGAAGAACATTGACTTATTTCTTGGCCAGTATTTTACTTGTGATGACCATATTTTTATTCATGGCCTTGCATTATAATTTTTAAACTCTGTAATAGTTTGATTGCATTCTACTTGAAATGTTTTAAACCTTTTCTGATAAATAATGGTTCATTATCAATAACTAGGTGTGTAAATTAATCTATAACACTTATCCATTCTTAGAACTATGTTGCCATAAAATGAGTATACTCAGAATATACATAACATTCATTGATTTTCTCCTTGGTAGTAGCTCAGCTCTCACTCTAGCAAATTAGCAAATACCCGAGGAATAGTTTTTGTGAATATATCCTTAATAATAGCAATAAATAATAGTTATATTTTTATTTTGCCATTTTTGCAACTTGTTAAAGCTTTACAGAAGATTTTGATAATTTCTAAGATTCAACTTACCATTGCAGTGCACTTCTCATAGCATTCAAGTTTCTGGCCAAAGTTCTGTGTTATTAATACTAGTCCAAAGGACAATTTACTCTATGCGAAACATTTATTTTAACTCTCTATAGTTTGACTGTATTTATACTTCAGATAACTACGTTGACTATTCTCTTGAATAGTTTGTAATTATTTTTTTAGGCTGCATATCTGTCTGACGAAGGAAAATGCAAGTTTTTCAGTGGGGATGTCAATAGGATGCTTTTAATGTAAGTTTTAGTTAATATGTTACCATTAGCTGATTATTATTTTGGGATAAGTATAATTAATTTAGTAAATACAGCTTTGAAATAGTACTTAAACAAGTGAAAGAAGAGGCATATTATAGAAAAATGAAATTCTTCTTGAAAATTCACGGCAGTCAGGGAATCATTAATGAAACATTGTTTGTAGATTGTTTATGAATGATACTGAGTTGTGTTTTTCAGTGGGGATATCAATATGTCAATATTATATGGTTATACTTTTTCAAATATCTATTTGAAAAAGTATAACCATGTATAAATCTGTTTTTGCTATTTATAACATTGATTACCAGATATTTGACATTGCTTGAGTCTTTAATTCAGTTAGTTCTTTACAAAACCTTCAGTTTTTAACCATTGACTATTCATGAAGAATTATTCATTATATCTAAACATACACTTGTTATTGAAAATTGTCTAGCCACCCATGTCACTAAATATTTTATGTTTATACAAAAAAATGAAGTACTTTTTTTTTTAGAATTACATTTTAAAATTAGCAAAAATATCGCTGTATAATATTTTTTTTTCTCTTGAGATTTTAGTTAACAAAATGCCTTTTGATTAACTGAATAACATTTTGATAACTTTATTATTACCTGAGATCTCCAGGGAGTTGGGAATTCATTAAGGGAGAGCCTTATCAGCTACACCATATCCATCCCTGAATTCTTTCACACTACCGACATTTATTTCATTCCATGTGAAGCACCTGTTCATGATGAAGAGGACCTCTCAGTGATGCTACTGGCCCTTTTCATTCTTATTATTCTCCTATGCTCAGTGATAATAGTCTGATCTTCCAGAACATCATCACTGTGATCCATTCCCTTGCTACCATATTTGCCATGCAGTGCAACCTGTCAACATTTGGAAAGGGGGATCTTAGTAGTTTCACATTACTTTGAAGCCCTCTGGTTTGGCAAGACAGGTGGTTCCAGACAGTCCAGCCAGGATCAGCTGGTTATTGAGCTTGCCTGAAAGGTTCAGCAGTGTTGCAGTAAGTCTTCTTCCTCCATGATCATGAGACAGGACCCAAGGCTTGCTGTGGTGCCACTGTGGTTCCTGGGGTAGCCCTGGCATTCCACTACCAAATACAGTCAGTGCTTGCCAGAGAATGAGAAAACTTGCAGTAGAGATCCTTGTTATATTACCACAATTTCTCAACTTTTTCTTAATGTGAAAATGTGATCCATCTTGACAACCTGTATTTTGCATCAATCCAGCTTACTCCAAGTTTTTCTTACACAATTTTTTCTAGCATTTTTTCAAATATGCATGCACAAATCTTACCAGGAACTCAGGGAAATTCTTCAATCATTCTCATATTCAATTTTATTTTATTTTCTGTAGGTCTTTACTGTGATATCTCTACTTCAATCATCTGGAATTTAATTCTCTGACTAGGCTTTTTAAATTATATAGTGTAGCCCACTCTAAAACTTTTATATTTCCATATTTGAGCATTTCTGGTTGAATATCAGCTTTCTCGACATTTCAGGTTTTTTATTGCTTTTTTCTTTTAATTCAGGTATTGATATATATTCCTGGTTGCTTCTCTCTTGAATGTTTTCTACCACTTTGCTGCTTTTCACTGCTTGTTTCAATTATTTATCTTCAGTTTTCATGTCACCTTTATGATCGTTGATTCATTTTACAGTAATCTGATATGGATTCTTGAATGTTGATTATTCATGTTGATGTTTTGTGGAATAAAACATATCTAAAGTTAATAATTAACTAAATTTATTTAGCTAATTAAATTAGTCAGCCAAGATTTCACCTTGGACACAAGGCATCTTAATGGGCATAAAGAAATATTGAGCATGACACAGGTAAACTAGTAGGCATGACTGCTAGTGTGCCCGAGTTGTGACTCAATGTCTCTCTCTTTTTGCCCAGGAAGTGCTTTGGTGGCCAAGGTGAAATATTCGCTGAGTAATTTAATTAAATGCCATGTGTTGAGGCTTAAGTGCTGTGAAGAATTCATGTTGGAGGTTTAATGGAATATTATCAGCACTGAGAAAGAATTAAAACTAATTATTTTAATACTTCCAATATTTCCTCTCCATCACAGAGACATCTTCAGGGATTACAAAAAAACTTTTTTGTAACAACACACACACAAATACATTACAATAGTGAGTGAAACTGAAGTCCTATCTAGGTGGTGCACCCTCTATGGGCATTTTCAGGTGGCCTAGGATGTAAAGAGGTACGTAACTCATGCCAGCCTCGCTACGACAAACGCCACCATTGGCCTGTTACAATCAGAGCTCTCCGCTATACTCATTCCTGAACTTTGGTCCATTCTCTTTGGCATCTCAGAAAGAATTCCAAAAAATAAAAAATAAGCACATCAAAAAGTTTAATAACCTTTGTAAATCTAAACCGCTACCTTAAGTTCAACCACTCCATACAATAGTCAACCTATCGTTTAAAAGACTCAGCGAAAATGCCATTAGTGCCCTAAGCCTCGGACACAATTTTGCCGTCGTACCTAAAGAAGTTCCGGTGTTGGATGTTATACAACATTGAACACGGAATCTGTCACTTAGCTCTAGAAACAGCCAATAACATCAGACTTGATGTAGCTAACATCCTCTCCCGGTCGTCACCTCCAAAAATTAATTTATCTTCCAGACAACTCTCTGCCCTCAGAAAATTACGGAAAGAAAAAAGTATTGTCATCACCAGAGCTGATAAGGGTAATGCCACAGTCGTTCTGAACGTCCCAGAATATAATCGGAAAATGGATATTATTCTCCATGATCGTGCTACCTACATACCACTTGAACACGATCCCACAAAAACTCAAGTTAAAAAAATTAAAAAACCTACTTAAAAAAGTGTCCTCCTGACATTACAAAAAAACTGAAACCATTAGGTTCTCCCTCCCCCCATATATGGTTTACCTAAAATCCACAAATCTAATTCTTCCCTAAAGACCTATAGTAGATGCCACCAATGCACCTTGCTACAAATTGTCAAAGCAGCTAGCTAACTCTTTGACCCCCCCCCCCCTCACTGGTCTTACCACATCTTATGTAAAAAACTCTACCCACTTTAAAAACTTAATTGAAAATCTTACTTTAAATAATACGGACATATTGGTCAGCTTTGACATCATCTCATGGTTTACCAGTATTCTTTAATTGACACCTTAACACTCTTAAAAAACGTTTTTACTTCTGATATCTTAGCGCTCTTTTCCTTTGCCATCAATTCTGGTTATTTTTCTTGGAAGAACAAAATCTACAAACAGATAGAGGGAACTGCCATGGGTTCCCCCCCCCTCACCCCTTCTTGCCAATTTTTACATGGAAAATTTTGACAAATGAGCCATAGACTTGTCCCCTCTAAAACCTTCTATCTGGCTAAGATATGTAGCTGATGTGTTCTCTATTTGGCCTCATGGCCCAGACACATTAGATTCCTTCCTCAGTCACCGCAATAATCTACATCCAAGAATCCAGTTTATGATGGAAAAGGAAAATAACAATAGTTTACCCTTCCTAGACACCTTAGTAACACACCTTCCTAATGGTAATCTTTCTTTCTCTGTATATAGAAAACCTACTCATACAGGCAGATACATTAACAAACTCTCCCACCACCACTACCCCTCTCAGCAATATGGCATTATTAAAACTCTAACTAATAGAGCCCACAATCTTTGTTCCAGTGAAACTGCCAAACTCAAACACATGCACAACACTTTCGTTTCCAATGGCTACAGTGACAACAGAATTAAACAAATAATCAAGTCCTTCCTCATTTCCTGGCCATCTCTTCAGAAGGACTTCAGAAATGCCATCACCATACTTTACATCTGTGGTACATCAGAAAAAATAGCCAGATCATTAAAAAAGTACAACCTCCATACAGCTTTTAAGCCCAATTGTAAACTTGCTACTCTTACCCGTTCCACCAAAGACTGGTCTTTGGTGGTGGTTTACAGGCACAAGGTACTCTATATACTCCAATGTGTAGAGTACCTTGGTTAAGGTGTTAAGGTGCCTGGAGTATATAGAGTACCTTGTGCCTGTAAACTGGCTTACTTCGGACAGACAGGCAAATCAGCAACCATCCACTTAGAAGAACACGTCATACATCTACAATCACGATTATAGTCAGTCTGGCCTTGCTTTGGATACATCCCACAGGATCTCCTGGAAAAAAAACCACCATGCTCCACCATAGTAAATTCAAAAAAGAAAGACTATTCTTTGAATCTGCATCTGCACTCAGGAATGCACCTAATTTAAACAAATACGGTTGCATTAAACTTCCCAAAATTTGGGAAACATTAATTATCAGAGATTCCTCTATACATCCTAGGCCACCTGCAAATGCCCGTAGAGGGCACACCACCTAGATAGGACTTTAGTTTCACTCACTATTGTAATGTATTTGTGTGTGTGTGTTGTTACAAAATGTTTTTTTGTAATCCCTGAAGATGTCTCTGTGACGGAGACGAAATATTGGAAGTATTAAAATTAGTTTTAATCCTTTCTCAGTGCTGATAATATTCCATTAAACCTCCAACATGAATTTAATTAGCTAAATAAGTTTAGTTAGTTCATTATTATATTATTAACATATCCTCCATGGAATCATCACCCATTGTGGGAGGCTCATTCAGCTTGCAATATATTTATAATACTGAATCTTAAAAGCCTTAATTAATAACAAATCCTGCATTAACAACATATTCTGATAATTTGTTCCATTCACCCACAATTCTCCATGTAAAACATCTACCCCTCTTCACCATATTCTTACACAACTTCTGAGCATGGTAATCCCTTCTACTCTTTTTATAATCCCTTCTGTATTAATTTGATAAAATCCTCTCGCTAACTTAAATGTCTCTATGATATCACCTCTTTTCCTTCTATCCATGAAACTTTTGTAATCTACATTCCTTTACCTCTCCCTCCCTCTATAGCCGATATACATTCTAGAACCATAACATTCCAGAGCCTTGTTATTGTTTTAGCCACTTGTTATTATTTCTGGACCCTCTCCAATGTTTCCAGATCACAATGAATACCAGGTGACCAAATCTGAGCACAGTAGTCACAAGTGTAGTCTCATCAGTGCTTTGTATAGTGGCACAACCACCTCCTTTTCTCTACATGCTAGTGTATTTTTCATCATTGTTACAATATGATGTGCAGTTTTTGCAAACTTGCAGTATGCTTCATTCCCACTTCCTGTATTATAGTGCCATCAGTATAGTACACAACCTTATATTTCTACACTCCAAAATGCAACACCTTGCACTTATTAATTTAAAACTGCAATCCCACTCATTTGTCCAAGCTAAAAGTCTATTCAAATCTTCCTGTAAGGAATTAACATCAGCATACCTTAAAATTGTCCTCAAGTTTATATCATCAGGAAACAAAGATTCCTATTCAATCCGCATGTCTTAATTTACAAACAAGTTGAATAGAGGCCCAAGAACAGAAAATTTGGTCTCAGAATTGATTGATCTCTTTTTTTGATATATAGCTCCATCACACACGAAACTTACTAGTATCGTTCAGAGTCATTCTCTAATCCATCTAACTGATATATTATCGGTTCTTGTCCTCTGCAGCTTGTACATCCACTTATGAGGTAACTATCAAGTGCTTTTGCAAAATCCAAGAATATGAATGCATATGATTCTCTCTTATCCAACACACTCATTACCTTATCATAAAATGCAAGTAAATTGCTTACAAATCCATGCCTGATTATCACAAAATTCCTTTGTCAATCAATCGAATCATGTAGTCTACCCCTAACCTATGCCACCAACATGTTGACTGCAACTGCAGTTATATTCACTGGTCTATAATTGAAAACTTCTGTTTTAGAGAACTAGGAACCTTACCCGCTGCAAAGCTTGCATTAAATAACCAGGTCAAGGGCATGGTTAACTTTTTTTTTCACATCATCCATTTCCTAATATGTACCCTCAAGGGGTGTTTAGGCTACTGTGACAGCACTACATGATTCAGTTTACATTATTATTAATCTCCTATTCACAATTTTTCTCCAAATTACTTGTCTATTACTTGTCAGCATTCTAATATCGTTGTATCTAACATTTCAAGCTTCAAATGCACTTCTGACCGAATCAATCACCTAGTCCTTGGTGTCTCTCTCTCTCTCTCTCTCTCTCTCTCTGGGTTTCTTTCCTGCCTTATTGATATCAAACACCTGTTTTGCTAACCTTTCCTTGCCCATTCTATTTAAGTGCCAATACCACCAAAGATCAGATCTGCTTACGCATTTTTGAATGCTAATAATGTCAAATTCCTTTCAAATGTCTTCCAAATTACACTGCCTTTGATGCCATCTGTTTAGGCCCCTAATTTTTCTAAGAATCTCATATCTATGGTCTCTAATCTTTGATCAATACTTTATTTCTAATCCAACTTTCAGATTCATAACTTAAAACTGGTTTGAACCCTGTCTTGTATACTGCTAGTTTACTACTTCTGGTAATTTCTCTCTTATTCCTTATAAATTTATTCAGCTGGTTACCGACCATACCAGCTTTGTTTATTCTGTTGTTTATTTCCAGATATAACCTGCATCTTCACTAAAACTGTACCTAAATAGCTAAAATATTTTACTTGTTCTATTGGCTCTCCAATTAGAATGCAGCTGAAGTTTTCTATATTACTGCCTATTTTCTTAGAATTGTGTTCTTTTTATTGCTAATTATCATGTCAAATAAAAATTTAGAGAATCACGGAAACTTGCATTAGATCTGCTTAGGAGTTCAACATCATCAGCATAAAGCAAAGAGCTAACTTTGACATCTCCAATTCTGATATCAGGTCTGATGCCACTTGCACATGGGACACGATGTTAGTAATGAGTAGTCCATGTCCTGAGCAGAAATCCACCAAATACTTACCATTCTTATTAACTTTTCTCTTTTCTCTAAATTTTCCCAAAACATTCCTATATACACAAGACTGTAAGAATTACAGAGAAATAAAGTTGATGTCCCACACAATGAAAATTCTAGAAAGGGTTCTTGATGGAAGACTGTGGAAGGAGGTGGAGATTGCAAAGGAGCAATTTGGCTTCAGCCCTGGTTGATCAGTGGTATTTGCTATCTTTGGGTTACAACAGATGATGGAAAAGTTTCCAAAGAAACAATGGGAGCTACATCTGGTGTTTATTGATCTGGAGAAAGCGTATGATAGAGTGCCAAGGCAAGAAGTCTGGAGGTGTCTGAGGGAGAAGAAGGTACCAGAGACATATGTCAGGCTGGTGCAGGAGGTGTACAAAAATGTGAAGACAAGAGTTTGGACCTGCTTGGGACAGATAGAAAGTTTTCAAGTGACAGTTGGCTTGCATCAAGGGGTCAGCATTAAGCCCATTCCTGTTTAATATTGTGATGGAGGAGGTGAGAGAAGATGTGCCTTGGACAATGTTGTATACGGATGATATCTTGCTGTTTGCAGACTCAAGAGAAGTGGCAGCTAAACTGGAAAGTACTGGAAGAGAGGTATGAGACTGAGCTGAAGTAAGACAGAGTATATGTGTTGCAGAGTGGATGGCAGCCAGGAGACAGATCTGGAGCCAGAAGGAAATGTCATCAGGAAGGTTTGGGACTTTAGATACTTAGGTTCAACAATGGAAGAGGATGAAGAGGCTGAGATGGAAGTGGGATGCAGGATACAAGCAGGATGAAGGAATTGGAGAGAGAGAGAGAGAGAGAGATGGCTGGAGTGCTATGTGATAAGAGAGTGCCAATCAATCTAAAAGACAAAATCTGTAGGACAGTAGTGAGACCAGCTATGATGTATGCTATGGAAACTGTGGCCCTGATAAAAAATAACATCAACAGGATGGAGGTAGCAGAGATGAGAATGGTTAGGATGTGCGGTGGGACCAGAAAAGATTGTCTGAGAAATGACTATGTGAGGAGAACGGTGAAAGTTACGAACTTAGAAGCGAAGATACAGGAGGCAGGGTTGAGATGGCTTGGTCATGTGATGAGGAAGGAGGACGAATATGTGGGAAGAAAGGGCATGCAGATGGATGTGCAGGGGAGGAGGAAGCACGGGCGGCCAAAGAAGAGATGGTGGGATCTGGTGGAGGAAGAACTTGGATGTGGTTACAGCCCAAGACAGGAGGATGTGGAAGAGACTCACCATAAATAGCAACCCTGCTTAAGTGGGACAAGCTGCAGAAGAAGATTCCTATATACTTGGTGGATTCGTTTCCTACTCTGCTGTTTAGATCTCTAACAAGGATCATCTTTTCCATTTTATGTGAGCTGTTGTTCTAATGACTCAAAAAATTCTACTACTTCTTCCTTAAGAGAACCTTCTGTGGGCCATAGGCACAAATAAGTTTCATTATTGATTTCTCCATTTTGAAAATGTGCCCACATCACTCCACTTGAAACTGCCTACCAATTAAGAAGTTTATCTGTATGTTTTGTGTTGAATGCTATCGCTTCTCCTTCCTTCCCTTGATCATTTCTTGAATATAATATCCTGTAGTTATTTAGTAAGATCTCACCTGTTTTTTGTCTTCATTATCTCAGTAATGCCAATTATGTTTACATGATAGTTTTCCAATTCTTCTGCAAGTTTGATTTCCTTTCCATTAATACTCCTTATATCGATGGTTCCTATCTTCAGTTCTTCTGACATTGAGTTTATTCTTCTTCTTCTAGATGTTGAGTTGGAGCTGGTTCCGGTAGCTGACTTTTCACTGTTTGCTCTCATTTTCTTACAAGAACAGTGGGGACCTTGTTTAACTGGTTGAACCCCAGCATGCATAAAATCATATGCATTTGCAGTTTAAGCCAATAGAGATTTCAATTTGGTCAGCTAGGTCCAAAATTGCAAGCTCATCCTTGTTCATTTAGTATCCAATAGATACCTACTAACAGGGTGCGCTACATGAAGGTGAGATTGGACATTAGGTTAGAAACCCCAGTCATTTCTCTGCATTCCTGAAAGACAATAAGGAAATCTCCTCAGTATTTTGGCTTTGATGTTTAAGAGTTTTCTTTTTTTCCTTCCCACATTTATTAAAAATACGTGGTGTTATGTCATCCATTATTACACCCCTATTAACATCTAACCAAATCAACAACTGACACAATGATATTAGGCTTCTAACCTAATGTCCAATCTCGCCTTTATGTGGTGCACCCTGTTAGTAGTATCTATTGGATACTTGATTCTTTCACTTCCAATTCTCCTAATACTTGTCTCCCTTCTACATATTGCACAGCATCATTTATACCAGTATGTAATACACACAGAAGTGGCCATTCAATAATTCCACTATATCCTTTATAGTGGTTACTCTACTACCACTATTGACTAATCACCAGTGTCAGCTTGCCATAATTAGTCTTCCTCTTGCTTGTTATATAAGCAGAATAACTCCCTTAATCATCCTGGGCCTGACCCACCTATCTCTTTTCATATTGCACCTTTTTTTTCTTTACCATGCCCATCACCTTCCTAGCCTTCACTTGATACTTTATATGGATCTGATTGCTAATGATTGCCTTGTATTTCTTTCATAACATTTACTTTTCCAACATAGCTTGCTTGATTTCACTGTTCATCCATTATGTTCATATTCTATTTATTTGTTTAACTCTTGGTATGCAGTTATACATGGCTCCTGTCAGATGCTTTTTCAATAGCCCATAGAATATTTTGCCACCTTGATGTTTATTTTCTATGTTCTTACCAAAGTCTTCCCATTAGTTTGGTTTAATTAGTTTTACACACTTCTTTGCCTCGCTTTGCTTCCTTACATATTTCTCTGAGTACATGTTGACTTACGTGACAAGGATTTTCGATCTTTTTTTTTTTTTTTCCCCTTGAATGTGTCTTTATTTTTTCAGTTTTCTATCCTTGCAGACAGCCTCACCACATGTCTTGCTGACTGAATCAGTCATTGTTTTCTTCAGTGTCTGCTAGTGAGTTTCCATGGTTTGGTTCTTGTTTTAAAATTTTTTGTGTTAGCTGCTTTATCTACTGAATGGAAAAATTCCTCCAAATCATCCTTTGTAGAACCATCTTTGACCATGGCACAAATAAGCTTTATCAATTCCCATTCTAATGTTTGCATGTATCACTTTACTTGATATTGCTTGTCGTTCAAGAAAATTATTCTTATACGAGGGTGGTCTGAAAAGTTCCCGGCCTAACAATGAAAAAATGGATTTATAATTTCAAAATTATTTTTATTTTTCAACATAATCTCCCTAAAGACTAATACATTTATTTCAGCGATGCTCCAGTACCATTATCCCGTCCCTGTAGTAGTTCTCAGTAAGATCTGCAAAATACCCCTCTTGCAATCACCTCTTGATTCGAAGAAAAATGCTGACCAGCAAGGAAGAGTTTTAGTTTTGGGAAGAGATAGAAGTCAGAGGGAGCCAAATCTAAGGAATAGGGTTGTTCCAACAATTCATAGTGCAGATCCCGTAATTTTCCCATTGCCAAAACACCTTTGTGGGCAGGTGTATTGTCCTGATGAAAGATGATTTTTTTTCTTCTGAAAACTGGGTCTTTTCTCACAAATTTTTTGTCTAGTGTAGTTAAAAGATCAGAATAATATTCCCTGGTTATTGTTTTACCCTTTTCAAGATAATTAATAAACAAAATACCTTTAGCATCCCAAAACAGCGATGGCATGACCTTTTCTGCTGATTTAACCGACTCTGTCTTCTTTGGCGCTGAACAACCAGCTTATGTCCACTGTTTTGACTGCTGTTTGGATTCTTGTGTGTAATGGTGAATCCAAGTCTCATCCATAGTAATAAATTGACACACAAAATTAGTTTTATTCTTATTTAAATTAAGGGGATATTTAATCCCACATTATTTCAAAGCCTAATAATAAAAATTTAAGATAGAAAACAAAGAGTTTCATGCAGAATATAGCAAACTATAAAAGTTTGGCGAGTCCAAGCATGAGCAAACACCTGGGTGGTACAATACCGGGCAACTCATTGCAAAGGTGGATAAAGCTAGGATTGCTATTCTTAGTATTTGCCCTAATGTAAAACTCATCCCCTAGGAGATGTATGTTGTTTTACATTAAGGGAGATAGGTCACTACCCAGACCGGTTTCAACCTTTATTGAGGTCTCATCAGTGAGTAGGTAGACCAAATAATACCAAGATTATAGCGATAATAGCTTTAATACTTTACAGTACGAGTTGTCAAAAAGGTGCACAGATAAATCCCCTTCATTTAAATAATTTTAACATCGCCGAAGTGAAGCCTTTTGGCTCTTTATTTCATTAATTTATCTGTGCACCTTTTTGACAACTCGTACTGTAAAGTATTAAAGCTATTATCACTATAATCTTGGTATTATTTGGTCTACCTACTCACTGATGAGACCTTAATAAAGAGTGAAACCGGTCTGGATAGTGACCTAATCTCCATACATCTCCTAGGGGATGAGTTTTACATTAGGGCAAATACTAAGAATAACGATCCTAGCTTTATTCACCTTTACAACGAATTGCCCGGTATTGTACCACCCAGGTGTTTGCTCACGCTTGGACTCGCTGAACTTTTAGAGTTTTCTTATTCAGCTGTGAAATAATGTGGATTAAATATCCCCTTAATTTAAATAGTTTTGTTCTTGTTAAAACACTCCAAGCACTGTTCAGAGATTTGCATGTGAGTGTGTTTTTGATCTGCTGTGAGCAAGTGCGACACCCATCTTGCGCAAAGCTTTTTCATTTGCAATTCTTCATGCAAAATATATCCTACACATTCTTTTGAATTGGGTATAGTCTCAACAATTTCATGCACTTTGACTCGCCAGTCCTCCAATACCATATTGTGCACTCGATCAATGATTTCTGGTGTTGTTACACTTTTTGGAAGTCCTTCACGTGGATCATCTTCAAGGCTGGTACAGCCAAGTTTAAACTCGGCAGTCCATTTCTTAATTGTCGAAAACAAAGGAGAAGAGTGCCCGTAGACTTTTATGAACTTCGAATGAATTTCTTTTGGCATTAAACCTTCTTTTACAAAGAATTTTATAACATCACGATACTCAATTTTGTCCATTTCAAGGAATACTTTTGCTTCAGACAGCTGTCTAAAACAAACTACTTGATAGAATGACTTGCAATTTCACATGGATACTTAAATGAGAGATGTACTAACTTAGAAAAAAAAAAATCTTGCCAATAGTGTTGTCATCTATGGTTGAGGCCGAGAACTTTTCAGACCATCCCCATATTTAGCATTGAATACCATAGCTATTGCTTCTTTTTCTGATTATTGCCAAAATATTACATCTTGGTCTTCCTGTAGCTCTCTTTCCATCTCTAGGATAATACCATTCTGATATTTGCCCATTTTTGAGGGTTACCCCTTGCAATATGACCTGTGCATTGCAATTTGGATCTTGGATCTTTTTAATGGCTATTATAATGACTCTTATCATAAACTGAGCTCTGACCCAAGTATTGCACATTCTATCTAGAATGGTAATACTAAGTAGTGAATTATTCCATTTCCTCCTGGGTAATCCTAAACTTGTTTGTCAATTTTTTTAGATTCAACATCCATGTTTCACTTCCATTTGTCATGACCAGAAGTATACAACTGTTGAATATTTTTCTTTTAAGGCTGATTGGGATGCTTCTTTTGAGTCCTTCACAGTGTTTTCCAAAGGCTATCCAACCAAGTTGAATTCTACATATAATTTCTTCTTCTTCACAGTCACCTTCTACTGTGATCCTAGGTAAACATAGGAGGTTACTATATTGATTTTCTGCTCTTTCATTAGTAATGGCTTTTTTTGGTAATGTTTTTATTAAAGATTATTATTTTGTCTAGATTTCATCTTTTCTTTTTTACTTTCTGCATTCAGTTCAGTGATCATTTGTTGAAGTTCTTCTGCAGTTTCTTGAAAGAACATCGTCTACTAATCATAAGTGATTTAGTTTTTTCCTATTTACCAGAATTCCTCTATTTTTCCAATCCAGGTCTTTAAAAATTTCTTCGAGGACTGGTATAAATACAAGAAATTATGGACATGTATAATACTATGCATTATGGGAAGGGTCACTACCCAGACCAATTTCAACTTTTATTGAGGTCTTTAAAAATACTCTAATCCAGAATATTTTAGTAGTAAGATGTGACACCTTTTGGCTACTTGTGTAAGGAAATATGACTTCTGCATTACTTCAACCTTGATATCACTTCTGAATCTGGCTCCCACTGACGAGACCTCAATAAAGGTTGAATCCAGCCTAGGTAGTGACCCTTCCCATAATGCAAAGCATTATACATACCCATAAGGATATATGCTTTGCATTATGGGATAATAAGGCAAGTGATGTGAAGTTATAAGCTTCTATATACGATTTGCCCTAGTCCTGGTTATATTTCAGATGCAAACTTTGTTTGCTTACACTTGGATAAAGGATTAAACCAAGAATATAATTTCTTGGCACCTCTTTAATTTATAGTATAATCAAGTGGAAAAACTTTCAACTGGCATGAATAAGAATAATTTAGGTGAAATGGCTTCTCCCTGTCTAACTCCATTTTTTATAGGAAATTTCATATCTCTCTTCCTGATTTTAAAGATATAGTTGAATTTTTTATATACATGACTAAGTATATTAATGTAAGTTTTTTAAACTCCTTGATTTTGAAGAGCTTCTAAAATAGTAGCTATGTTGATATTGAGCAAATGCCTTTTCAAAATTAATGTATGCCAGACCTAAGGGTTTTGGATATTCATTTGTCTTATTATATACACAGTCCTGCCTTTTGTGGAAGTTGTAACAATACTTTTAAAACTTCTGCACACCTCTGTGCTGCCCATGGAATTGCGTGTAAGTTCGGTTCTGTTAATGACGCTGTGTCGCGTTTTTATCAGTAGTGAGAGAGTTTTCTAGTATGTATGGGCTAACATGCAGTGGGGAGATTATGAGAACCATGTGACTGTAATAGCATTTCACAATGTTGGAATGCAGTCATTTGTTATTTTCAGCATGCTAAAAAACACTCAGGATCGGTAGGATGTTGGTGTATTGTATTGTTAATCATTATAATGACACAGAAGATGTGTATGATTGCCAAAAAACAGGTCACCATGCTGCATTAGGACATGACAACTTAGGGTGAAGGAATGCCTCTGCCCTAATCCTGCAGAAACTGATGGTGCAAGAGATGAAAAATTTTGCAGAAAACAATCTGACATGTACTAACTGATGATCTGGGGGATAAGAGCTTATTGTTGTTCTATTGGACACTTCCTAATACTACAACTTATGTAGCAGAGGGTAATAAAATCAAAGGCACTTCTCTGGCAGTATGCAAACAAAAGACACAGAGATATCCTCTTCATACATGAGACTATTGAAGAGGTTGTTTAACTGCCAAAATGATTGGTTATATGCCCCAGATGGTTGCACTGCACGCGCCATAGCACCCAGGATTCAGAGAAATCTTGCCCCCTCATCAGTGATGGTTTGGTGGTGGTGGGGGGGATGCATCAGGAAATGTCCAAGTTGCATTTCTGTGAGAAAGGGATCAAAACTGCTGTCAAAGTGTATCAAAACACAGTGCTGGAACCTGTGGTATGGCCCATGTTTCATGGTAGGCAGTGGACTTTCCAACAAGACCCAGTCTCTGCAGACAAGGTGAGGACTACACAACAGTGGTTGGAAGCAAATGTGCCTGACCACATATCACCATCTAATTGGCCATCTGGAAGTCCCTATCTGAGTCTGTTGGACTTCAAATTGTGGTTGGAGCTTGAGAGAGTGGCCTGCAAGAAATGACACCCCCATCATTGTCAGCTTTCATTATAAAAGCAGCTTCTTATTTTTAATGATTAGTGATATCGTTTTGCAGTTATGCTATTGCTCTAATTCAAAAGAAATTGACATTTTCAAATAAGAATGATCAAGTCTACGTTTCATCTAATAGGTTCAAATCCAGTGCAAGACTATCATCCTATGCATTGGTGATCTAAAGTGACTTGAAAATTTCTGTTTAGCTGTTGGAGGTTACTGGATTATCAAATCCTTAGTTCACCCACAGTATTAATGTTCTATAGATTCACAACCTCTTTATGGAGGGAATTCATATATTTAAAACAATCAGCCAAGTATCTCTCTTAATTTACAGTCAATTTCTTGTTTTTACATGTGAGATTCCTTATTTATGAGATATCACTTACAAATATTTTTATAGATAGAGTAAGTAAAACAGTTAAATTGCTGAAATCAGTTGCATGATGCAATCTCTGGTAGTACTCATGATATTTCTTCTCCCGCCATTGCAAACCTGCTTTTTACTTTTTTCAGGTTTTGCCAGCATTGTCAAGGGAGTCTTAAGTAACATGAGAAATAAGTGTATTCTAAATTTAGTTTAAAAATGGTGAATATGAACTGTAGAGATATTTGTAGAAAAGCATCCCCAACAGTCTTTCAACTTAGTTCAGTGGGACTGAAGTTTTCAGAGAACCTCAATCAAATTCAGATATGGCCGTATTCCATATTTAGACAAAATCAGCTGAACAGTGCAGTGCTTCATGTAGGGTTATCTGAAAGAAAAAACAAAAAAGTAGTTGTACCCCCCCCCCCCCCCCACGAGTAAGGTGCATCATGCCATATAACGAGTAACATTTGTAGTTAGTATATCGGAGGAATAGAATGCTCTTCAAGTTACTGCAAAAAAAGGGAACTGATGGAGTCTGAAAGAGGTGCAGTCATAGGATGCCACGTTTGCAGACCTATCTGTTCGGCAAATTGTTGACAAATTGGGCCATCCCAGGTCAACAACCAATGATACCATACTGAGATGGGAAGCACAGAGAGTCAGTCGCAAATGCTACCCAAAGTGAACGATCCACTACACTCACCGAACATAACCATGGGTGTGACAAAGGATAATATGTAAAAACCACTATTTGTTGGCTAACACATTGATTGCAGAGTTTCAAGCAACAACTGGAACACGAATCTGTACAAAAACATTCAGAAGCAAGGTTCACCACATGGGTTTCCATGGTAAGCCTGTCATATGCAAGCCCTACGTTACCTGAACCAACATGCAGCATCATTTTCAGAGGTGCAAAGAGTGGGGAGTGGAAGCTTGGAAAGCTGTGTTATGAAAGACGTACTGAATTATGTTACATCCTCTGCTGAGCAGATGGATGTGGGTGTGGCAGATGCCTGTTGATCATCTCTTACCAGGGTGCATAATCCCAACTATGAAATTCAGAGGTGATGGTGTGGTTCTGTTTTTTCTGCATAACCCCAAGTATGAAATTCAGAGGTGGTGGTATGATGGTATGGTTCTGTTTTTTCTGGTTTGGCTAGAGAGGAGTCTGAACAAATGAACAATGTAATGCTTCCTACTTTGTGATATTTCTACAAAACTGGCCATTGTTTCAGCAAGATGATGTGCCTTGTCCATAAGTCTACTGCTGTAATCCATACAAAACAACAGTGTCAGTATAATCAGACTTCATGAAATATTACCAATAGAACTCTAGGATTCCACAGAATCATAAAAAGTTAAATTAAACCACAGAAAGTTTTTGGAATCCGTTCTGATTCCAAAATCTGTAAGTCAGCCACTCTACAAACTGTTTTTAAGCGATAATTTTGACGATCTCCAACATTGTCTATGTGGAATTTTAAAATTCATTGGAGCTTCTGTCCAGTTTTGTCTTCATCCTTCTACTATGGCACAACCCATTAGCTATCTGCATTTTTAGTATATTTTGGATGCTGAGAGAATGATGATGGACTGGCAGTCATCAGTACTTAGATGACTAAATTGTATTCTGTATTGGCATGTATTATAATGGCACAATCAGGAATCATTTGATTATACAAGACTCCTGCTGTTAAGTAACCATATTGAACGGTGTATAGTCAGCAAATTTGGAAACAAATTGTTGATAATAAAGTAGTAATGTTAATATTGTGTTGAAATATATAATATCTAGTAAATATGTATTACACTCTTTCAAGATATAGTGTACATCAAGTGAGGCACCCTAGAAATCAAGTTTCTGATTGTTCTTCTATTTTTTTTTTTTTTTTTTTCATTTTCAACTTGAATATTGTATATTATAACTTGAATATGTATATTCAACTTATAAATATATAAGTTGAATATATATTCAACTTATATATTTATTTATTAAATTACAGTGATCTCTCATGCATCCAACCTTTAATTAACTCTTTAATGAGTAAGCATGTATGCTGATTTCTGGTAAAGTACCATGTTATTTTACTTCAGTTATCTAACTTTCAGTTATCCAACCAGAAAATTGATTTTCCAACAGCAGTCAAATAATCGAGGGATTGCTGTATAACATTGATAAATATGTCATTATATGGTCAAACTGACGTGAATTTTGTCGTGGTTGCACAAGCCACAACAGCACACCAACAGACAAAAGATACTCTTCTCCTTTCTTGACATGAGTTTAATTTTTAGGAAAGTAAAACAGAACCTACTAGTCAGTGTGCGACAATAATTTGCTCTACACCTGTTGCAAACATATTTTTTGAAATTACTCCAAAATTTAATACAATTATGTATTATTCAAGTATTTGCCATTCATTTGAAACTTAAATGGTCTGCTTTTTTATATATATATATATATATATATATCAGTGGCGTCATGTGCCCTGTGCCCATTTCAGTTGGGTGTGCTGTCATGGCCTATGCACCCGCACTACAAATTCTCACCAGTTTGAACATATTATTATTATTACTATTATTACATAATACCTCCAGGGAATCCAAAGACTCATCAAGGGAGGGCATTACTCCACCACTCAAATTCACCAACTACAACAAACTGCAACTACTTTCATTTTTGCATTTTTATCAATGTATGAAAGTTTTAAGAGTGTGTAGTCCACCCGTGCTCATCTTAATTGGTCTAATGCAATTAAGTGTAGGATAACTTTGAATACTTTAATTTATCAATTAATTGTAACCAAATCTGCACAGAGTGGGGGACAATGTTTGTTTTAAGATACTGTATATTAGAAAACAATAATGAAGGAGAATGCTATATTTGGTTGGTATATTTGAATTACTCAAAAGTGTAAAATTTTCCCATTGTAAATATTAGCATAAAAGTTATAAATTTATCAAAAATTATATATATTGAAAACTTGTCTATATATAAAAACTTGCACAAAGTTCACACTTTGTGCACACAAAACAGATGAAACTCGGAAAACAAAAACAGCAACTCATGACAAATGACGGCGTTCAATTGGATTGGTTGACCCAATAACCAATCACAGCCTCTAGGTGCTATTGTCTCAGGGCTCACCCTGCCTTGCCTTCTGAGCAGTTTAAAACTACTAGAACTCTAAGAATTTGACCTGCTGCACCATCTGTATATCTTTTCAAAGGGCTCAAAGGTGTATATATTTTGAATGCACACCCGGGGCTGTTAACGAAAAGATTAACCTATTGCGTTTACTTTTAGGAATCATGTGAAGTCGGGAAACAATTAGGGGAGTCTTTAATGGGGATAAATGAAAAAATATAATATCGGTGATATTGTTATTTGGTGGATGAGCACTGCACACTTAGCACTCCTGGAATGTTCGGCCTTGATATATAGTGTGCGTGTGTGCGCACGCATATATCACTTCCACACACGAGAAGCTGCAAAGCCTATGGCAAATATCTTGTTTTGGCTGTGTTCGGGAACAAAGTAATCAATTGATGTTCCTTTTAGAGAGCTGAGGTATGTGGTGGAAGATGGCTGGGAGGAGCTGACTCAATGAGTCAGAAGTTCAACTGTAAAAGGATGCTGGACAACCACACTACACATGCTTCTATAGGTCTAGCAGAAATAAGGGGCATAATTGGCGCCATCCGTTCTGGACAACGCACATGGATTGCTGGTCTGTCGAAGAGTCTGAGAAATGGATCACCTGAATTGCATCAAGGTTCCCTATCCCAGAGGCTAGCTGAACCACCCCCAAATGTGAAAATAACATTCTAAAGTTGGGAAGATTTGTTTTTCAGCAGATTCCCAACCTATGGCAGTCAGCTGAGAAGCCCTTAGTGGCAAACTCTATCAAATTTCCTTGAAATGTCAACTGCATCATCAGACTCCTCCATGGCATGTGTCCAGAGGAAGGTGAGGCAAGCAAGGAGATCTGCTTCAGATCCTGATTGGCAAAATTCATAGCACTGGCCAGTTAACACTCCTCCAGGTGTTGGAGTTGATCATCAATGTCCTTCTCTACCACTTTAGACAAAACAAGTTGAGAACAACAGGTCAGGCAACAATGAGAGCAAGAGTAACCCAAAGGTCAAACACATCACCTTGTTTTGGAATTGGATGTATATGGGCTTGCTTCCATGCTGTAATGTGGATGTTAACTGAGTTGTTCACTCATGATGTTTGTTTGCTGTAGGCTCTTCTGTCTTTCATGTGTGAGAGTAATATATATTTATAAAAAAAAGCCATTTTTGGTATCCATCGGAAGAGATTCTTCCAATATCCTTGTGACAGAAGGTCACAGGTGGCATGTGATGCATCGTTCTGGTAAAGGAGGTAATTTTCTTGGTAATCTTTTCTGGAGTTAAAAGATTAATAATGCCTGATATGAGCCTTTCAGTAATACTATTTGGTTGCTGAAGAGGTGGAAGCACAGATGGACAAAGTGTGCCCAACAGCTGGAACTTGTATAGGCTGGAACTGTGGACAAATGGTAATGGCTATCAATTCATTATTACTAAGTGTAAAGTTATGCATGCTAAAGTGCATAACTCATACTATTCAAATCATATTGTAGGTGCTGTATATCAGTACCATCCCTGCTTACCCTGTCTATCTGTGCATTATCAGCAAACAACTGAACATCATCCTTCCCAATATCATTAATGTACAAACTGAACAATAATGGTCCAAAGACTGATCCCTGAAGTACTGGCCACTTTAAATCTGGTGGGTTAAAGAGATATATACACCACTTTTTACCCAACTTATCGAAGTCAATAGCTTAGATTCCAAATCCACATTTTCCAGTTTATGCAGCAGGTTTTCATGTGGCATCCTATCAAATGCTGCAGGCATTATGCATCCAAAGTATCAACTAATCGATCAAATATGACCTCCCTTTAGTAAAACCCATGCTATGCCTTATAGTATACTTTGGCTTCTAAACTATTTCAATTGGATGATGTGATATCCAACAGCATATTATATTAGTGGGATTATGCTTGGAGTAGCTGATGAGGCTAGAAATCTTAGAGTTATGATGCATAGAAATTCAAAGTTCAAAGGTCACATAACAAAAATTGCAAATACAACTCAGACAATAAGTGCAATGTTGAACGAATGTTGACACATGTGGATATGGAAGTCATTTTGCCTCTCTCTCTCTGAGGCCTTGATACAACCACACCTGGACTACTGTTGTACAGATTTTTTTTCTTCTGAGTGAATAAAAAAAACTGCGAAAAGGTACAAACGTGTGGAAAGGCTTATGTGTTCATTGCACATGTTGAATTGGATTTTAACGGTATTGATGAGAACACAGATCGATAAGACAATACGAATAAATAAGACGATAACTATTTATTAACTCAAAAGATAATATTTCGCTGGTATTATATCCAGCATCTTCAGAGCACACAAACAAAGTTTGTTACAATAGCGAGACAATCACAATTCGGTGTAACAGTGGGACTTGTATAAGTAATTGCAGCATGCAACACAAGACTAAAGTCCTAATAAAGCGCCATCTAAGTTAAAAAAAAAAAAAAAAGAAAAAAAAAGTAGTCCAAAGTTTTGAAAAAATAGTAGTCTTTGAAAGTTTTGAAAAATAGTAGTCCAAAGTTTTGAAAAAATAAAAATAAAAAACAAAAAATAAATAAAATAATAAATATTAATTTGGTCTTAGGATGACTATCTCCCAAATCTTTGGTAGATTTATACAGCCATACATGTTAAGTTTTGGAGTATGTTTGAAGGCTTCTGTTGATTCCAGGAACAACCTCTCTGACTTGTAGAAGTTTCTGTGCAGTACTTTTGTTTTTTTCCAATTGATCCTGTGTGCCGGGGTATCCAAAACATGGTCTGGCAGACCCGACTTGCCATAGCTAAAGTGCCGGATATATTTTTTGTGTTCACTGAGGCGGATGTCCACAGTTCTTCCTGCCTGTCCATAGTAGGTTCGATGACATGAACAGGGCACTTCATAGGCTCATGGATGTGATAAAGGAGTCTGTCCTTATGTGAACGGATGAGAGTTACCAATTTTAAGGTTTAAATACGGTTCACAATTGACGTTTATTAAGCACCCTAGCTATCAGATGTGCCTTTAATGTATGGAATGGTGATAGTTTTGTTGTAGTCTTCTGTGATAAATAGTGGGGGGATTTCTGGGTAGCATTTAGTATTTTATCTATCTTATGGGGATTATAGCCATTGGTCAGAAAGGTGTGATGCAGGTGAGAAAGTTCAGCAGTGAGAGCAAAGTCATTGGAACAGATTGCTCTAGCTCTATGGGTTAATGTTTTTAAGATACCATATTGTTGAGAAGGATGATGGTGTGATTGTTTGTGTAAATATCTCCCTGTATGTATGGGTTTTCTATAAATCGAGAATGATAAGGAACCTTCTGGAAGATGTGTGATCAGTGTGTCCAGGAAGCGGAGGCAGTCATCGACCTCTAGTTCCATTGTGAAGTGGATTTTAGGGTGCTAGCTATTTAGATGCACTAAAAATGTAGTCAATGTGTCTGGGCCCTATGGCCAAATAGCAAACACATCAACATAGCATAGCCAGAGACTAGGTTTGAGAGTGGCTGTGTCAATAACTAACTTTTCCAGATGTTCTATGTAGAAGTTGGCTGGGGGGGGGGGGGGGATCCCATAACTGTCCCATCTAATTGTTTGTATATTTTCCCTTTCCATGTAAAATAACCCGCCTGTACTGTGAATTTAAATAGCTGAAATATATTAGGGGGAAAATGTGAATTTAGTAAATTTAGGGTTTCAGTTAATGGTATATTCGTGAATAGTGAGGTGATATTAAAATTCACCATTAAGTCTGAACTTTTTAAGGTGTGGTTTTCTAAAATACTTTTTTTAGGTGGGCAGAATTTTTAACAAAAGAGGGAGAATTGTTTGTGAAAGTGGCTAGTAGTTTGGCTAAATGTTTAGCAAGTTTATATGTAGGACTGTTTATACTATCTGCAATAGGGTGTAAAGGTGTACCTTGTTTGTGAATTTTTGGAGTTCCATATATTCTGGGTGTTTTAATGAAAAGGTTTGAGTTTGTTGACTGTTTCTTTTGGCCAGGAAGTGATTTTGTTCAATAACTTGCACACCTTATTCTTTTGTGAGTTGGTGGGATCTCGATCTATAATTTGATATGTTGACCGGTCTTGGAGAAGTGCATGCATTTTGCTTCCATATTCTGTTGTATCCATTACTACAGTTGTGTTTTCTCTGTCTGATTTGGTTATTGTAATGTGGTTATTATTGCGTAGCTCTTTTAGAGCCATTATTTCTTTATGTGGGTTATTATTTTTGGGAGGCTTAGAATGGATTAGGATATTGGCCACGTCTAACCGAATATTATTGGCTACTGCTGGAGGCAGGTCATATATCCCATGTTCAACGGAAGCCATTATTTTGGTTTTTGGAACTTCTTTAGGAGTAACGGCAAAATTGTGTCCATGACTTAATGCACTCGTGGCTTCTTTAGTTAAGGTTACCGATTATAAGTTCACAATGGCGCCATCTTGATGTAATTGCAGCCGCTGCGTAGCAATGTGTTGCTACGTTGTTGGAGGATTTCAAATTTCTTCTGGTGCTGGTTTTTAACTTTGGTGAATTCTTTGTTGGCTGTAGAGTCGGAGATTCTATCCAGGATATACCATAGCTCCGGGTTCAAAATGTCAGATAGTAAGCATATCACGTTAGCACACTGATGGAAGAATTTATTTTTGAAAGTTCTCGGTGAATAGTGTATACCTGTTCCCGTAATACTTTCAAAGAGTACTATTTTTTCAAAACTTTGGACTACTGTTTTTTTTTTATTTATTTTTTATTTATTTATTTTTTAAACTTAGATGGTGCCTTATTATTGCAATTACTTGTACTAGCCACACTGTTACACTAGATTGTGGTTGTCTTGCTATTGTAACAAACTTTGTTTGTGTGCTCTGAAGATGCTGGATATAATACCAGCGAAATATTAGCTTTTAAGTTAATAAATAGTTATTTTCTTATCAATCTGTGTTCGCATCAATACTGTTAAAATCCAATTCAACAGGTACAAACATGATATCAGGATTATGGAATGTAGATAGATTGAGAATATGTTGACTGCAAACACTGGTAAATAGGTGATATCATGGAGGCCTATAAACTTCTGAAAGGGTGTTATGGGATATTTATTAGTTGATGAAATTTTTCATTATATAGAAGTTGGTGAGAAGATAAGGGAACATTCATGCAAGTTAAATTTGTGTGCTCTTAAGAAAGCAGTGAGTGAATGAAACCATCTAGAACGGATGAGTGCATCTAGCATGTATTAGTTTAAGAGAAGGTATGACTACTGGTGTGTATGTATAGCCTCCCTCTGAGCCTTGATTTCTAGTACGTCTCTAATAATAATAATGAGAGATTAGGAGAAGAATAGAAATTCAGAATCAGCTTTTAACAGAAAAAAAAATATACCAACATCAGTGGAAATAAGTAGAAGCGGAAAAAAAAAACTAGATTCAGAATGATTAAGTGCTTTATTGAGTCTTTTCTGTAAAGAATGGAAATCTGGATCATAAACAAAGAAGATATTAGAATAATTAATTGACAGTTTTGAGATGTGAATGTACAGAAGAGTTGAATATCTCATGAACCCAAAGAAGTTCTGGAGATGATGCTTACTAAAATGAAAGCAATAAAGAACACTCAGAAAAGAAAAAATATCTCATATTGGACTTTGAAGTCTTAAGAGAGAGAGAGAGAGAGAGAGAGAAGAAGAAAGAAAGAAAGAAAGAAGAGCGGAATGACTGGGGGAGGTGAAGAAAACATTAAAGCACTGTTAGAGCTGAACTACGAATAATTGAATAGCCTAAGATAGTAATATATGGAAATCTGTTATTGCCAACCTCCTGAATGAAGATGACATTTGTAGGATAGGACAGTGTGCTCTTGTGTTCTGAAACAGCATTCAGATTTCACTATTAACAATAATAGTCAAAAAGACCTTTATATTTGTGTGTTCTCTGCATGTGAAATTAATACATTTTTATTTTGGAACATGGAATTCAGCAGGTTCTTACATTATCATCATACTTTGCTCTGTTTTTAAAATTTTTCTAGAACATCTTTTTCTGAGTCATTTTATACTGTCTTGTTTAGTTTACCAACAAGAACAACATTCTCTTTGTCCTTAAAGTCAGCTATCCTCTCTAATAACTAAAAACTTAAAAATAAAAAATAAAAAAAAAACTTTCGTTTTATTGTTGTATTTATATATCTATCTTTGATTTAGTTGCCAGTGCACCAATGATGGCTTGAATTCCATGTATTATATAATGAGTAATTTTAAATAACTAAATCATTTTTTTTGGAAGTTTATTTTTCACTTGGTTAGACTATAATAAATTTAATTTAATCCTTTATCCAAGTGTAAGAAAACAAAGTTTGCTCCTGAAAATATCTTCAGGAGCAAACTTTGCTCCTGAAGATATCCAGGCAACTCCGAGCAAAGGTGGACCAAGCTCTCATCACTCCTTGTCTCAGTATCTCCCATAATGCAAAGCACATCTCCTTGCAGACATGTATACTGCTATGCATTAAGGGAAGGGCCACTACCCAGACCTGTTTAAATCTTTATTGAGGTCTCATCAGTGGGAGGCAGACCCAAACGTGGAGATACTAAGGCAGAAGCAATAGGAGAGGTCCTATTTACCTATAGAAGTTGCCAACAGGTGTACCACCTTATTATTGAATTACTCTGGATTTAGAGAAAGATGTTGGAAGTTTATTTTTCACTTGGTTAGACTATAATAAATTTAGTTTAATCCTTTATCCAAGTGTAAGCAAACAAAGTTTGCGCCTGAAAATATCTTCAGGACTCAGGTAAGGTAGTGCAACACTAGGCAACTCCGAGCAAAGGCGGACCAAGCTCTCATCACTCCTTGTATCAGTATCTCCCATAATGCAAACCACATCTCCTTGCGGACATGTATACTGCTATGTATTTCAGTCCTGAAGATATTTTCAGGTGCAAACTTTGTTTGCTTACACTTGGATAAAGGATTAAACTAAATTTATTATAGTCTAACCAAGTGAAAAATAAACTTCCAACATCTTTCTCTAAATCCCGAGTAATTCAATAATAAGGTGGTACACCTGTTGGCAACTCCTATAGGTAAATATGACCTCTCCTATTGCTTCTGCCTTAGTATCTTCACGTTTGGGTCTGCCTCCCACTGACAAGACCACAATAAAGGTTGAAACCGGTCTGGATAGTGGCCCTTCCCTTAATGCATAGTAGTATACATGTGCGCAAGGAGATGTGCTTTGCATTATGGGAGATACTTAGACAAAGAGTGATGAGAGCTTGGTCCGCCTTTGCTTGTAGTTTCCTAGTGTTGCGCTACCTTACCTCAAACGTGAGACCCAAACGTGGAGATATTAAGGCAGAAGCAATATGAGAGGGTCATATTTACCTGTAGTAGTTGCCAACAGGTGTACCACCTTATTATTGAATTATTCTGGATTTAGAGAAAGATGTTGGAAGTTTATTTTTCTTGGTTAGACTATAATAAATTTAGTTTTATCTTTTATCCGAGTGTAAGCAAACAAAGTTTGCCTCTGAAAATATCTTCAGGGCTGAGTTAAGGTAGTGCAATACCAGGCAACTCTGAGCAAAGGTGGACCAAGCTCTCATCACTCCTTGTCTCAGTATCTCCCATAATGCCAAGCTCATCTCCTTGCCGACATGTATATGCTATGTATCTCAGTCCTGAAGATATTTTCAGGTGTAAACTTTTTTTGCTTACACTTGGATAAAGGATTAAACTAAATTTATTATAGTCTATGCCAGTGATAAATAAACTTCCAACATCTTTCTCTAAATCCAGAGTAATTTAATAATAAGGTGGTATACCTGTTGGCAACTCCTGTAGATAAATATGACCTCTCCTATTGCTTCTGCCTTTGTATCTCCACGTTTGGGTCTGCCTCCCACGGACGAGACCTCAATAAAGGTTGAAACAGGTCTGGGTACTGGCCCTCCCTTAATGCATAGCAGTGTACATCTTCGCAAGGAGATGTGCTTTTCATTATGGGAGATACTGAGACAAGGAGTGATGAGAGCTTGGTCCACCTTTTCTCGGAGTTGCCTGGTGTTGCACTACCTTACCTCAGTCCTGAAGATATTTTCAGGCGCAAACTTTGTTTGCTTACACTTGGATAAAGGATTAAACTAAATTTATTAAATCATTTTTTGAATTATCATTGAATTTAAATTATGCACCTATTAAACTATGTATCTATTACTGTTTCATGGAACCAAAAAAAATGCAAGATTGCCACTAAATAAATTATCATGTCATAGCACTGAAGTTTCTCATCAGTGAAATACCGACAATTTCCCCACCCCCCCTCCTTTTTTTTAAGCTAGTAAAATTCTGTTTCACAAAACCAGCTTTGGCAGCTGAGGTAGCTACTTTACTGCTACTAGACAGACACACAAAAAAAAAACTTTGGGACAGCACACACAATTTGTTCTTCTGGATCTTTCCTCCTGTTTAGAAGAATTAAAAAAAATAAAATCACTCTATTACTTTAATGTATATAGCAAACCTCAATATAAAAAATAATTAATAATTATCATCTTTCTCCCAGATTACAATCTGATATTAAATGGATCCAAATACCCTACCTTGAAGGAACATCTGAACAAATAGCAAGGATACTTCACAAATATAATCCAGAAGTTGTCATCTTTCTGACCACTATCAAAGATATATTATCACCTCCCTGTTTGTTGTTTATTGAATACCCAGATCTTGACATCTTTGCTACTTTGGACAGATGGCCATTCTGCTACAATTAGCATCAAGGAACATTAAGACTATATAATGTTTTTGGAATTTGAAGGTTCAGGCCTTGCTTCTTGTATCATCGATGCTAGACATAGAGTTCAATGGAACAATACCAGGATGATACACTACATTAGGTTAAAATTTGGTCGTTTATTTTTTGAATCATTTGTAGCCCTATGCTACCATCCTTAATTGAAAGGCTGTATGCCCACCTAAGTTTTGGGAAGTAATTGCTGTTAATTGTTTGTAATTTTTTAAAATTAATTATGCATCTATAATCACTTTTGAACTCTAACAGTGTTTCATCCTGCTTGTACAACTGCAGCTGCAACGTCATATTATATGCATGTTGTATGACTTTGTTGTATAATGAAACCTGTGGAGCATTCATGACTAAACATACTCAGATAACGTCAAGACCATATCCGCCTTATCAAACTGCAGAAATCTGGCCTCACACAACACAGAATTGAGAACCCAAACCATAGGATCCATTGGAAAAAGAGCAAACTTCTACATAGATCTTTATATAAACATAAATTTTTATATAAAGAAAGTGCTGCAGTCCTACATCACAATCCCTATTTGAACTGTAATGATGTTCCTAAATCCCAGGAAATTGTAATCCTGAATTGTGTAAAATAATTTTATATATCATCATCAAATTCCTGACATTTACCCTCAAGTGGTTTACAGGATATGATAGTACTACATGAAAAATTTACATCATTACTAACTTCCTATCTACAATTTTCCTCCAAATCAATCTATTACCAGAAAAGCTTTAACATTGTCAGATCTTATATTTCTATCTTCTAAGGCACTTTTACCATATCAGTCCACCTATATCTTGGTCTTTCACTGGGTCTTTTTCCTGCCAATCTGGCAGAGAATATTTGTTTGACTAATCTTTCCTCTCTCATTCTGTTTAAGTGCTAACACATTCCTGGATATTAACAATGTCAAGTTCTTTCCTAATATCCTCGTTTTCTAATATGATATTGCCATTGATGCCATCTGTTCATGCCCTAATCTTTCTCAGGACTCTCATATCTGCGGTCTCTAGTCTTTGGTCAAGTGTTTTACTTCTGACCCAGCTCTCAGATCCATAAGTTAAAATTGGCTTGAATACTGTCTTGTTTACAGCTAATTTAGTGTTTTCACTAATTTCTCTCTTATTCCATATAAATTTATTCAGTTGACTTCCTACCATACCGGCTTTATTGATTCTGTTGTCTATTTCCATATTTAATTTACCATCTTCACTAAAAATCGTGCCTAAGTAGCTGAAATGTCTTACTTGTTCTGTAGGTTCTCCATTCACAATGCAGTTGATATTTTCAATGTTTCTGCGTATTTTCATTGTCTTTGTCTTGTTATTGCTGACCTTCATACCATATCTATTGTAACAGTTATTCAATTTTGTCAGGGAATCTTGCAGACTTGTAGCAGATTTATTTAGAAGTAGAACATCATCCCCATAAAGCAAAGAGCTGATATTGACATCTCCAATTTTGATATCAGATTTAATACCACTTTTCTTCATAATGTGATCCATGTAGATAATGAATAACAGATGAGATAATGTACATCCTTGTCTGACACCAGATTTAACATTAAACCATCTTCCTGTACTTCCGTGAATTCAGACTGCTGACTTACAACTCAAATAAAGACTAAGTGCTTGATATAATGCCCCACTGACACCCTGTCATATGCTTTTTCCAGATCTACAAAACTTAAATACTCAAAACTCTGTTAAATTCCCATGATTTCTCAACTATTTGTCGCAAAGTGAAAATCAGATCCTCACAGTCTCTATTTGGCCTGAATCCAGCTTGTTCTTCACCAAACTTCTCTTCCACAATTCTTCTCAACTGTTTCTCAAATATGTTATCTCATTTTAATGTTTTTTTTTTCTCTCTCCATATATATTTTAATCTATAACGTGCTACTGCACGCTTAGAGGGATTCCATTATAAGCATGTTCCTTAACCGTATGTGATCCCTGGTATTGTTTGAATTAACTGTATTAATGATGTCCTGATACTTAGGAAAAAATATTTACTTATTTTTACTTATTTACAAAAAATCTTATTACTGTGGTTATGTGTGTGTTTAATCATAGTGTTGTACGACTTGTTCTTGTATTCCTAATTCATAAAACATTGTATCCAATTCTTCTGCCTTTTTCCTGAATGAAGCTCAAGGCATATTGAGTGAAATGTGTAGGAGTAATAAATTCTGTTTAGTTTTCTCTCACATGTGTGAAGCTGTAATTTAAACCCACTATACTACTTTACTGCATACTTGAAAGACTGAACAAGAATGTTGTTCTTTCTTGATCTGAATATTTGTCCAACAGAGTTTCATCTTAAATTTGCTATTTATTCTAAAACTTGATATATTAATAAACTTGTTATTGCATCAAGGTTTTCATATATGTAAAAAAAAATTCTTTAAATTTCAGGGTCGAATTAAAATCACGAGAACTATCTTGTACTTCAAGATCAATGGTTTATTCACATTTAGCTTCTCATTTGCCTTGCACAAAAGAAACACTTTTAAAACGAGCTAAAAAACTCAGACTTGATCAGGAAGGCGGAAAACTAAGAGAGCCAATGCAGCGATTAAAAGATGGTAAATCTTCCTTTTTCTAAAGAATACTAAAATTTGTACTTGGCATGTTTTTTAGTTTAAGCTTAGAGTACATTTCCTTCCTTAAAATTTGGGGATCGGTTTTCTCTACCTATTTTTTTTTTTTTATTTGAAACTATATTTTTTATTATTAATTTGTGATTTGTGTGTTCAGTATGATTTTTTTATGTGCGAATTGATTTAGAAAAATGCATTTCATTATCATTGATATTTTGAACTTTGTTGCAAACAATTTGCTAAAAATTATAAGACAGGCTTCTTATTAGACGTAACAATTTTGTGATACAAAATTTCGCACCTGCACTCAAAAAAATGAGGAATCACCTTGATTGCACACTATAGTGTGCAACCAAGGTTTACATGAAAGAAAGGACTGTCAGAAACAATTACTAAATGTATGCAGTATGTAATATATCTTTAATTACATCCACCGTTCTATCTCATGTGGGAAGGTCTGATACTCCTCCCCCCCCCCCCCCCCCCAAAATGATCTAAAGAGAAAATTGCATGTAAGTGTACTTCCTCTAAAAATCTATAAGAGAATATTATATCTAAACCATATTGGGTCATATATAACACCTTGTCTGTTTGAGAAACAGAATATGATTAAAACCACTTCTTTAGAAGGTGTAAAAGATAAAAATATTTCTTTAATCTTAAATTCATAATGAAGTTCTCTATGGCTTTCAGCTAACAGATAAAAGATGTTCAAAATTTTCCCACTGAAGTCCTTCATAGCCTCTTTGCCATCTTGTCTCTTCATTATTTACTTTGAGTGCATTTTCACACACACAGATGCGTATAGAATAAGTTTTGTAGATATTGTTTTGAACTGATTCCAACATGCCATGCACATTGCCCAAAGCCACCTAGATCCATAATTTGTGTAAAAATTCAGCACTGATTCTTAAACAATAAAAATGGAAAGTAGGATTGAATTAAATGACCACATTCTCAAAGAGTAACAAGCCTTTGAATACTGTCATGTACGTGCCTATATAGCAGGGGTGGCCACAACGTGTCTCGCAAGCTGCATGCTGCTCATGTCCACACGTCACGTGGCTCTTCATGATCTACCAGGGAAAAAATAAACAAAAAGAGGAACAAAATTAAAAAGCGACAGAGAGAGAGAGAAACAGGGTTAATAAAAATTACTGCAATACAAAAAGTTTAATTTGAAACACATTAAATGGAGTTTAGTTTGAACAGTTAGAATAATTTTAAAGTCAAAACACAAATATTTTAGTTACTTATTTACTAGTAGAGGCCTTCCTTATATCCGTTTTCTTAGTAAGCTTCTTAAAATTAGGTGTGTAATTAGTCAAAGCAGTTCTTCCAAAGCTCGTCACAACCTCGCCATGTGCTCACTCACTCTCCTACCATCTCATCAGTCAAAGGTTGCGGTTCTTTTAAGTCTTACCGGAATTATTTTGGCTCCAAAAGGACAGACACGTAGTTGGCCACCCCTGCTATATAGATACTCACATTGTGAAAAGGAAACAGAGCTCTTCACTTTCATAAAACCTAACTAATGTTTGTACATTCTAATTTACCACAAATGACAAAATTGGTCTTTCTTAATCCAAGTGAGGCCATATATATACACATGATTCTCAGACATGAAACATCACTACTTCATTGCACAGTTAATGTAATCAGTAGCTTTGGGACAGTATATCTTTGATCAGTATTAGAATATACCTGGAAAGAACACATAACCAGTATTGTCTTTCTTGAAGAAATCCAGGAAGGGCCTCTAATGAATCAATTCAGATGTCAACTGAGAGTTAGAACACCAATTTTAGATGGGTACCTTCCCCTACATTCAGAACAAGTTGGATAATCACTTTGACTCTCTATGGACCAACAAATGATAGACGAAGAGAAGACCACAAAAGCAATTTTGGCAGTACATAATCAAAGGGTGTTTTTTTGTTTATTTAGATAACTCATAAACCAGTTGATGTTATACTTCTAAATAAATCCGCTACAAGTCTGCAAGATTCTCTGACTAAATTGAATAGCTGTTGTAATAGATATGGTATGAAGGTCAGCAATAAAAAGACAAAGACAATGAAAATAGGCAGAATCATTGAAAATGTCAACTGTGTTGTGAATGGAGAACCTGTGGAACAAGTAAAACATTTCAGCTACCTAGGCATGATTTTTAGTGAAGATGGTAAATTAATATAGAAATAGACAACAGAATCAGCAAAGCTGGTATGGTAGGAAGTCAATTGAATAAATTCATATGGAATAAGAGAGAAATTAGTCAGAACACTAAATTAGCTATATACAAGACAGTGTTCAAACCAGTTTTAACTTTTGGATCTGAGAGCTGGGTCAGAAGTAAAACACTTGACCAAAGACTAGAGACGGCAGATATGAGAGTCCTGAGAAAGATTATAGGCATGAACAGATGGCATCAATGGCAATATCGTATTAAAAACGAGGATATTAGGAAAGAACTTGACATTGTCAACATCCAGGAATGTGTTAGAAGAGCTAATCTGAGGTGGTATGGTCACTTAAACAGAATGGACGAGGAAAGATTAGCAAAACAAGTGTTTTCTGCCAGGTTGGCAAAAATACGACCCAGAGGAAGACCAAGATATAGGTGGATTGATACGGTACAAAGTGCTTAGACGATAGAAATATAAGATCTGATAATGTTGGAGTCTTGACAAGTAACAGACTGATTTGGAGGAAAATTATAGATAGGAAATTAGTAATGATGTAATTTTTTTCATGTACTATCATAGTACTATCATATCCTGTATACCCCCTTGAGGGTACGTGGCAGGAATTTGATGATGATGATGATAAACCAGTTGGAACACAATAGAATAATTTGTCTCACTTTCATTTAACAGACTATTTCTATTAGTTGCTATATCCATATTTCTTTAAATATTTTCCCTATTCTTACCTATAAGCTATGAATAAGCAAACTATGATGATGATCATGTTATTTTGTTTTTATGCAGAAGCAGTTATCTGATTAATATTTGCTAATTGGAGTTATTGACTCTCTTTAAATACTAGATCTATTTTTAGAAAATTTTCTCAAAAGTTAATGCAAGAGCTGAGGGCAAGCCAAAAGCCCTCTTCTGAAACCAAGTTCTAAAAATTAATATTAACCTACTTTTTTCACATCTACCTTAGTCATAAGTTAATTGATATAATATTGCAAAGTGATTTTGTAATAGATAAGGGAGAAAAAAAAATCTCTTAGCATGCAGAGTGCCTGGTTCTCTTTATCTTTTACTACAAAGTCTATCTGCACTCATCAGTTATTTTTATCTCCTTGATTTCATGCATATCAGATTAGGGATCTCCACACATTTTTATGAGTGAGTTGGATCTTTGTAGATATATACATGCAATTATATTTCTCATTCATATATATCTAGGCTTTAACTTTCAGACCAATCCATATGGATTTAAGCCGTACCTAGACCATAATTTTGGAGATCTATGCTTTACATTTTTTAAGCGCAGCATAATATAAATGACATTTCTTTTTCATTGATGATATGCAGGAAGAAAGGAAGGTACCTCTAGAACATGAATTATTGAAGATCTATAAAAGAAGACACTGACGTATTTTGTCATATTCATAATTTTTACATATTTTATTATTTTATTACATTTTTACATATTAAAATTAAGCTATGTTTATAATCAAAAGCATTAAGCTTAATGAGACCACTACAGTGATGAGAAATGAAATTTCAGAAATTAAGTAAAAATGATTTTTTTTGAATTTCACTTGTAATACCAAATTCATTTATTGGTGATTGTACTGGATTCAGATACTGATATAAATAGAGAAGAAAAAAAAAAAAAAAAATATATATATATATATATATATATATATATATATATATATTAGGATAACCAAGCAATTTTATATGCTTGGTTATTTTAACTCCTAATCCCAAGTATGCAAACAATTAAGTTTGCGCCTGAAACAAAGTTCAAGTCTAAACTTGAACTTTGATTAAGTTTGCGCCTGAAACAAAGTTCAAGTCTAAACTTGAACTTTGTTTCAGGCGCAAACTTAATTGTTTGCATACTTGGGATTAGGAGTTAAAATTACCAAGCATATAAAATTGCTTGGTTATCCTAATATACAATATACCCAAGTTAAAAATTTATTCTCATATATATATATATATATATATATATATATATATATATATATATATATTAATGCTAATAATACAGTAACTGTGTTCTTTTGGCTAAACCAGACTTTTTTTTTTTTTTTTTGACCTTTTTTAGTAAAAATGTAACAGGTTTCAGTTTCTTGTAAACTATACTAACCTTTTGGTACGTGCAGTACACACATGCTAAAATATTATATTAGTTTCTCTCTCTCTCTCCATCTCAAAAGAATTTTTGAGATATTTACACTCAGATGCAAAGTTATAGCGTCTTACCATTGTGTTATTGTGTCATTGTTATTACTATAGAAACGTCATATCTCTTGTAGATGTAACTTATAGAGAGAAATTTCATTTAATATGCGAGAAGGTACCCATGAAGCGAGTGAGCGTGAGAAAGATTAAGTGGGGAATCTAGTCTCTCAAGCAAAAATATTGAATAGGGTAATCCATTCAGAAAGTGAAGGTGAGTGGTGGCTGAAAGGGATGATGCAATTTCTATATACTAATGCCAGAAGTATCAGGAACAAAAAGGAGGAGTTTCTGTCATTGGTTAGGGCAACTGCACCAAACGTTATAGGCATTAGTGAGATGTGGCTAACAGCAGATGATGTAGTTACAGGGATACAATGTGAACGGTTTAGTATTTTCAGGAAAAATAGAGAAGATAGGAAATGGGAGAGGGGAGGGGTACTACTGATGATAGCAGGTGAATTGCAGCCAAAAAGAATAGGAAATGGACAGGAGGGTGGCTGTTCGTTTGAAGCAGTCTGGTATGAGATTAAGGCAAGTGAGACAAAATATACAGTTAGTTGTTGCTATAGGCTAGGGAGTTCCACAGATGATCTGGAACACATGCATTGCCAAATTAGTATAGGTTGATGCTGCAAGTTTATTTTTCACTTGGTTAGACTATGATAAATTTAGTTTAATCCTTTATCCAAGTGTGAGCAAACAAAGTTTGCACCTGAAAATATTTTCAGGACTGAATATGGTGTTGTAAGGTGTAGTAAGGTGTTTACTACACCTTACCCCGGTGTAGTACTACCTTACTGGGGTAAGGTAGTACTACACCGGGCAACTCGTAGCAAAGGTGGACCAAGCTAACATCACTCCTATCCCAGTATCTCCCATAATGCAAAACACATCTCCTCGTGGATATGTATAATGTTATGCATTAAGGCAGGGGTTCTCAACCTTTTCCAGTGGCTTACCACTATATTTAATTCAAGATATTAGATGTACCAGTAAGTCAGTGGCTCACATACCACTAGTGGTACGCGTACCATAGGTTGAGAATCCCTGCATTAAGGGATTGGCCACTACCCAGACTAGTTTCGACCTTTATTGAGGTCTCTTCAGTGGGAGCCGGGCCCTGGCTCCCACTAAAGAGACCTCAATCCCTTAATGCATATCCAATCCCTTAATGCATAACATTATACATATCCGCAAGGAGATGTGTTTTGCATTATGGGAGATACTGGGATAGGAGTGATGTTAGCTTGGTCCACCTTTGCTACAAGTTGCCCAGTGTTGTACTACCTTACTGGGGTAAGGTAGTACAACACCTACCTTACCCCAGTAAGGTAGTACAACACCATATTCAGTCCTGAAGATATTTTCAGGCACAAACTTTGTTTGCTCACACTTGGGTAAAGGATTAAACTAAATTTATTATAGTATAGGTTGAGTGATTATTATGGGGAACTTCAACAATGGAGATATAGACTGGAAGGAAGAAAGATCATATGGCAGGAAGGAAATAGAATTTATACACCTATTAAGAGATAATTACTTAAGGCAGCATGTGATGGAGTTGACTAAGGGTGGGAAAGTATTGGATCTGGTCATAGGATCAGAAGAGATATCCATAATCAAGGTGACCATATTGTCCCCTGATTGGTGAAATTGAACATGCTTTCTTGACTTGGGAGATTTTAAAACATGAGGAATATTCTGTCATGAAGGGGTATATGTGGAACTACAAAGCAGGTAATTATGACAAGCTTTGGAAGAAGCTTAAATTTGTGCCATGGAATAAAGCACTGCAGGATAGGAATGATTAGTAGTGCATGGGATGGGGTCATCTAGAGTAAGCAATATTAAATTGTATACCTAAGGTAAGGAGAGTTAATCAGATAGGAGTTAGATGACTAATATCATTAAGCATGAGCTGCAGAAGAAGAAAATGCTGCAGAGGGTATATAAAGAGAAAGGTGACCAGCAAACTCATGAACAGTATAAGGCTCAAGCAAGAAAGGTAACCAGCATGGCAAGAGAGGCAGAATCAGATTATGAGAAGAATTTAGCCAGCAGGCCAAAGGAAATCTCAAAGAGTTCTTTTGTTATGTGGCAAGTAAAAGGAAGAATGACTATGTAAGATTAATGTTAATGAGTGATGATGGTAACGAGGAGACAGAAGCAGATAAAATAGTTGAACTTAGTGACCAATTTGCAAGGATATATCATCCTGGTGAGGTTACTTCTTTAACATAAGTGACAGACACTGATGTGAGAACAGATGTGGATAAATTGGAAGTTCTTAGGATATTACAGAATCTCAGTGTAAATACAGCTGTGATTAGATGGGATCTCAGCTAGGGTTTTGCAAGAATGTGCATGGGAACTGGCATTGCCTCTGACTAGGCTTTTTAATTTAATCTCAGCTCTAGTAGATCTCCAAGGGAGTGGAAAGAGGGCAAAATAATTTTTACAAGTATTTCGTTATTATAAACCATTCCTGAAAAAGGAGACCAGGTTACCATTAATGAGACTGACAGCTTCTAAGGTTATGCTAAGTTATATATAAGGTTATACTAGACAGTAGAAATATGCCTTATTTGAACAGATGTCAGCCAAGTTATCCCACTCAATTCTGCTTTCCACAAAAGAAGACAATGCCATTTTTTCATTGCAAAAAGGCAATTAAACCAACAAGTGAGGCACCATTCCACATCCTAGTTTGTTTTGGCAATATGTAAAAAGGCAAGAATACCTACAAAGTTGACAAAGCATGTTGTGACAAAGTTCTAGGCATATTTAGAGAATGGAAAGAGCAATAAGGTGAAGAATTCAAAGGAGAGAAAATTTTTAAAGAAAAAAGAGAAAAATCTCTTTAATATAGCCCATGCCCAATCTCTTGAACATGATAAAAAAAATTTTTTTTTAAATCCAGAAGATAAGGAATTCCTGTTGGCAGAGAGGTAGTCGCAGAGGGAAAATGGGAATCATAGATAGGGCATTTGCAAATAAGGAAGCTGTAATTGAGAAGCAAGAAGAAAATTTTAGAGAAGGGAAAGAGAAATGGAGAGAATGTTATCAATTTCCATAGGCCACTTTTTCATCTGAAAGGGGTAATGATTCTTTTAATGAACATGTCAAACCACTAGCTTCATGATCACAGCTGAAAAATGGAAGAAAAATTCTTGTTGATATATTGGTGGCTGGCTTTGACATTGCCAAACTTAGTGATCAGAAAGCAGCAATGGTACTGATTCTGTCAATTCAGAACCTAGTCCGCAATCCTATGGAATACAACCATTCATTCTGCCATTTCTGACTGCATATAAAAAGTAGAAAAAAGTTGCTTAAGGGTCTCAAATTAGAATTTAAAGCAAATGTCCTTTTAGCAATTCATTGGAATGGCAAAATGCTGGAGAATATTTCTTCTGATTCTCATTTCAGGTGAAGGAGTTGATCAACTGCTTGGTGCTGAATATTCTTAAAATAGTTTTGGAATCTGTGGTAAATTGGCCCATAGGCCTAGTGTTGATAGATGAAAAGCTCTACAGCAGCTCTCACTGACATTGCCAGTGAGATGATTTCCTTCATTGAGGATGTAGTTTTATTGGGAGCAATATTAAAATAACTGTTGTGACCCCTAAATATACTCTAAATTGTTTCAAATTTTTACAATTTCCCCCCCTTATTATTTTGAAAACAATGAGTAGATGCCTCATCTGAAATATTGAATTGTATTCTCATGAACTCTAGTAAAATTCTAAACTTTTAAGTTTCATTTTATTTGGCCACAGAAAGATGATGGATCTTTAATATTCTCATTATGGATTAAAGAATCTATGCCAAATATTAACCTAAAGTTTTGAAACATGAGCAACAACAAAGGGGAATAATAGAAAACTTTTTGGACCACCAAGAAATCAGAATACTGGACCATATGAGTGAAGATATAAGGTTAACTAAGAAATTTGTTTAGAAGGCCCTACAAAATGACCAAACCAATTCTCTTACTACTAATAAATGATAGAACATTGAGCAAAACTAGTTGAAGCAAATGTTGATTAAACATGTGCTTACTAACTGTTCTTACAAACGAAATTTGCAAGAGCATTACCAGCTTATCAATCTTATTGATAAGCTGATTATGTGCCTATCAATAAGATTGACAAAATATCTGTAGGAAGACCCTGAGCAAGTTGTATGTGGTAAAGAAAGACTTATGACAGCTGGATAAACACCTTACTTCAGATGAAGTCTCTGGTAGATGGAGAAACTTGGTGATAGCAGCATTAGACCTGAATGGCCTGTTAAGCTCTTGGAGAATAGTGAGCCTGAATTTCTCTCTCTAAGAGTAATTTATTTCATTTCAACTGTGATCAGTCTGTTTTCACCATTTGAAATTTTTTCTGCATAGGTATCTTTTATTCTCGAAGAGAGAGGTCTGCCTTTCTCCCTGCATATTATGTGTGTATGCACATGTGGGTGAATCTGCATAATATCCTGTTGAAACATGTCTGTTTATTCAGTTATTCATTTATGTCTCTTTGGTTTTTTTGCATGAGTCTAGTATTAGAATTTCAAGCATGTAAATTTCAGCTGTAGTCATTTTCATGTATGTTTTATTTCAGTTATCTTGGATAATGATATATTTTTCTCAGAGGTAGTATTTATAATATTCACTAGAAATCATGATCTGATCCTTAGGTGGGTCTTTTCTATATAAAGTAAGACTATTGCAGACTATTAGATTTATTTTTTTTTTTTTAAATTATGGATCAGCAGTGAAAAAGCCTTAGAGGATACACGCAATCTTATTGGAGCATTACTTCTGTGCAATCCTATCTTTGCTATTCTGAAGCATAATTGTTGATAAGATGTGATATAATTATATATGAGTCGAAGAATTTTTTTTTTTATGCGAGATTCCAAATTAATTTTATTTTATTTCTTTTAGCAATAGTTGAAGCAATGCCTAAAATCATGGAAAGGTATACTACTTTATGTCAAGCATTTCAAGAAGGGTAAGTTTGTTAAATGATTGTCTGTTTTCATCTGGTTTTCTTTGCATACTTTGGTTGCCATTACAATGCACTTTGTTGGAATCATTTTATAACATTATTTTAATATTTATGTATTATAGTTAGGCCCATGTGTGTGTGTGTGCATTCATGGGTTTGTACACACATTACGCTATGCTATACTATACAGTGATACCTCGGCTAACGAAGATAATTCGTTCCGGAATCACATTCGTTAGCAGAACCGTGATTTCCCATAGGTTTCTATAGAAAATTTCTAACTTCAAGGTGCCAATGCGGCGGAGCGCCATCTTGGACAAATATGAAATTGTCATTGTCTTCTTGTAGTTGAGGCATCAGCCACTCATGTAACATGTCTAGGTAAGTTATTCCATGCAGTGTTTTTTCCTGGAAAAAGAATGGTCCATACGTCTTTTTACGGGATACAGCCAAAAAACGTTCACTTTGGGTGAATCTCTCACATGCTCCACTACAGCTCTCGGGTTTTCACCCCATATACGAACGTTGTGTTTGTTCACTGTACCACTAATGTGGAAAGTTGATTCATCACCGAAAATTAGTCAAAGAAATCATCACTTTCTTCACTCCGTTGCTGCATGTCCATACAGAATGAGCGACGAAGGATTTTGTTGTTTTCATTGAGGTTCTGCAATAATTGCAACCGGTAAGGGAACATTCATAAACATTTACGCAAGATATTCCACACAGTCTTTTGTGGAACTTGAAGTTGTAAACTTGCACATGTTGTTGACTTCTTCGGGCTGTGCGTGTAAGTCTCACGAACACGAGTCATTGTTTCCTCGGATACAGGTGGTCTCCCAGGACTTTTCCCCTTTGCACAGACAACCAGTTTCCTTAAATTTCTTGCTCGAATCGTAGATTGACTGCCTTGTGGGTGGTTGTTTACCATACTGTGTTCTAAAATGATGCTGCACAACAGTAACAGAATTTGTTTTTGCAAATTCAATCATGCAGGAAGCCTTCTCCACCTGGCTAGCAGCCATACTGCTCGACTTACGTCAAGGGCACTCAAGTGCTGCTGACATCATGAAGACAAACGAAAAGCGGAGGTCGTAAACTTGAGGACTTTTTCTATAAAATAGTACTAAATGCTTACTGATGTAACAAACAAATTTCAATTTATAAAGCATTTAAACTGTCTATTTCTTTTAGGCTAACCCTGTATAATTGGATATTTTTATCATTAAAATGCAAAATCTCCAAAAGAAGTACTATTTATTTTAGAAATAGAATTATTTAGATTTGTACATGCAGTACTGATGATTATGGTAATGGAATCGCTAGTCTGATCATCAGGGAAAAACACTCAAATTTTTTAAAGAGTAAAAAAAAGGGGGGGGGGAGTAAATAAAACACAATCTGTGCACTGCAGTTACACCCTGCTTGAAATTGGCTGCTCATGTTCATTTCTCTAAGAACAGATTTCTTTGTTCCTGAAAGGGCATACTAGATCAGTCACCATCCACTTGGAAGCAGGGCTCCAGAAATACAACTTGGATCTATTTAGGCAGAAAAAAGAAATTTACTTGTCCAAGGTATTGGTCTACTTTATATAAATATTGTTATAGGTGATATTGAGGTTTGTGGGAGGGGGGGGGGGGGGGGCACTAAACGTTATGTTGACAAAACAAAGTAATATATTCTTTAATTCTCACTCTACATTACATGTAATTATACTGAAATAGGCTTTCTTTTAACATAGTCTTAAAATATATGCCACAACACAGCTCAGTTTATTTTCTTTCATTTATTTGATAAGGAAGGGTGAATTTATATAAATTATATATGACAGGGAAGACACAATAAAATTCATGAAAACAAGAAAGTAGGTGGCACTAGATGTAGAGCTTAGTCACGTGATCCTTTCTTTGACTTGTCTTTGCATGATAATTGTATTTTTAAAGTAACAGTATTAAAAATCATTTGAATTATGTAACATGTTCAAGTATTTAATTGCTCTGAGCAAAATTCATGTTGTGAGCTGTGAAAACAAGCTCAGGACAATTACTGTGTTACAAGTATACACCTACTTAAGGGGTAAAGAATGAGATTTATAGATGAACCTAATGTATTTAATTAGGTTGTGCCCATTTGTGTTTATAATTACCTATTTATTTTGATGAAGTAATATTGTAAGAAAAATACAATTCTACTTATTTTTTTTTAAAGACTAGATTGTCTATTACATATGTCATTCATATTGTATAACATATGCATAAGGTTAATATTGATATGCATTGATTTGCTTAAAAATTTATTTATTGGAAATAACTGCGTGATTTAAATGCATATATGATGATAAAAAAACATTTTCTTGCATACTTCAAGTGTGCAAGATTTACTGTTTTCAAGTAAAGTGCATAACTATGAGACATAATAGCAGCTCATTTTTATCTCTTCATGACTGAAACGAAAGCCAGAATTATGTCACATAGTGTAGTATGCATAGAGTGAAAAGAACCCTATAATACTGCTGTGAGAGAAAGGAGGAGATTTTTGGAACTAAGAAGTGGATATTTATGAAATCTTTCTATTATAGAAAGAAAAACATTTAAAAGTTATCAATTGCTATATCATGGCAATGATGAGAGAACTGTGGGACGAGGGGGGGGGGGGCTGTTACAGCAAGCTGGATTTTTAATTACTATGAAAAATACACTTTTATACAGATAAAAATAAAGTTCTGAACCTTAAAGGAGATAAGAGGGGTAAAAAGTAAAGATGATCGGGTTAAGTTATGACTTTTAGAGAAAACTGGGAAAAGTCATCTTTCTTTAGTAATCGCACTCCAAAGGATTTTTTAAGTCAATTTTTTTCTATCTGTCCCCTATATCATATACCAATATGATATAGGGGACAAAAGCACAGTTAAACCTTTATGAAATAAAGGTTTAACTGTGCTTTTTTTTTTCTTCACCAATCTTCAATTGTAAAACATGGCGAAAAACAGTCAAATAAGAACGAGGAAATCGCTATTAAAGGAGGACTGTGTGAGACCAGTGCCTTTCTTGTACCTGTTGGATGATATATACCAGGTGATTATAAAATAACGTCAAGTGTTCAGAACCCTCTAGCGAGTAATATATTGGACGAAACACACCAATATTCGGTAGACGTTCACAGTGGAACATGGGGATTCGATTTAACGAAAAAAAAATAGTACCAAAAGTCGCCAACAGGGGAAATTTTGGTGCTGCCAAATTAATTTTAGTAGGTGTTACTAATGAATGACTAAATGGCAAATGAGAGACAGCACACATCAATTTCATGATGTTTATTGTTAATTACAAATGAGGTTCATTATGACCACCATTCTGATGTTCCAGGAACTGCATACGGTGCACGACATTATCTACAGTGGCTCGCAACATATCGGAATTGATTTGTCTCACGTGTAACGTTATTCGATCTTTCAAAGTTGGAATATCGGGTACATGTCCTTGATACACAATGCTTTTAAGATGTCGCAAGGATTGAGATCATGCATCATCCACTTCCATGCATGCTAAGAATCTCAGAGATAAGTCGATTCGTGTGGTCGCATCACCAGGGCGTAATTCTTGAACATGACTGATTTTATAGGAGTAAAACTTTAACATCAGATGTAGGATTTTCCACACCGTTGTGTATGCGATATCCGTTTGCCGGGATATTGCTCATGCACTGCTGGTACCCTGCACATTTGTCATCTCCTGTTCCACAATAGCAGTTGCAACTTGTTCAACTTGTTGGTGATTGATTGGTTTGCATCCCCTGCCTACCTGCACTGCTAGAGTTCCAGTAGTTTCAAATTGGCAAAACAGTTTTCGTAAGTTTGTTACGCTAATCGGTCCTTTTCATAAATTTTTCATATGCCGAAAATCATGAAGACAAACACTGGTATTATTGTTATGCTGATAATAGAGTTTGACTAACAAAGCATGCTCACGTAAGGTAAGAGGCATCGAAAAGCAGTTCGTCTACGAATGATAAGAAATCTCACAGGCTTTCCTTTTATTGCATGATCGCTCACAAGAAACGTGATAATGCAAATTAATGCATTTTACTCGGTAAACAGTGCCAAAATTTCCCTTGTTGGCGACTTTTGGCGCTTTTTTTTTTCTTGTTAAATCGAATCCCCATGTTCCACTGTGTACGTCTACCGAATATTGGTGTGTTTCGTCCAATACATTACTCACTAGAGGGCTCTTAACATGACATTATTTTATAATCACCCTGTATATATATGAAACATGGTGTTAAGCAATGAATGTGTCTATTAATCATGCCTATACATCATGCCTGAAATTATTTATTCAAAATTATTTATTCACTATTTCGAAAATTAAGTGTATATTTCCTCATTTGTTATATATCTTCGTTATCTTTATATGACAGCGTTACCTTGCTGGCTGGCATGATTCGTAATATTTTTGTACACCAAAAACTAATTGTTTTCCCCACCAGGGTACAGGATACTGTGAAAGCATACACAATGGAATTACATTATTACTTACTTCATATTGACGGTTTTCCTTAATATCAGTCTGTTATTCATCAGGACTCCAGACTATGCTCAGTATTCTCAGAATTTATATTTTTATCTTCTGCAGTACTTATAACCCCAATCCACCTGTAATTTGATCTTTCTCTGGGTCTTTTCGTTTCTAACCTGGCATCAAAGCATAATTTTCTGTTCTGTTTAAGTGACTGTGAAGCCTTAGATTAGCTCTGCTCACACATTCTGAATGCTAATGCTGTCAAGATCCTTCTTAATATCTTCATTTTTAATAACTCTACCACTAATGCCTCTATATTTAATTTGTCATCTTCACTAAAAATTGCACCTATATATAGCTGAAATATTTTACTTGTCCTGTTTTCCATATTCAGGATGCATTTGATGTTTTTCAGTGTTCCAGCTTATTTTCATAGTCTATCTTTTAATTGCTGATTTTCTTTTCTATGAAAGCTATTATTCAGTTTAAGTTAGTGAATCTTGTTGTGGATAAAAGGGGGTTGCTGCTGGACAGATATCAAAATATTGTATATGGACGGACAGAATTGAGGTGAAAACAAGTTACTAGTAATGTGCCACAAGATTCAGTGCTGTGACCTTGAAAGGAAATATTCAGTTTGCTGATGATGCAAAATTAGGTAGAATAATAGTTAATCAAGGCAATGTGGGGAGTTTGCAGGATGATTTAAATAGACTGTCAGTATGTGCAAAAGATGATGGGTATCAGTTCAATGCGAAGAAATGTAGAGTTGTGCATTCTGGGATAAACCGATTACAAGCTGCGTATCACATTGATGGCACTGTACTCCACAAAACATTGGAAGCCAGAGATTTAGGGGTGGTGGTAGACAGAGTTAAAGTTTAGAGGACGTATTGCTAAGGCGTATGGCTATTGAAGAGCACATTAACAAGTAGAGATAAGGATGTTATTATCCCTCTTTATAAGGCCTTGATCCGGCCACATCTGGATTGCTGTGCTCAAGTCTAGTCTCCTGGGTTTCTTGGGGGATGTGGAAGAGCTTTGGAATATATTCAGAGGCGAGTGATGGTTAATGGTCTCTGAAATCTTCCCTATGAAATAGATTGAGGATGTGTGGATTACAGAAATTACTTGATAGGAGAAAAAGAGAGGATATGATAGAAACATTTAAGTTGCTTAAAGAGTTTTATAGGATTGATGCAGGGGAAATATTTCAGCACTTGGCTGGAGGGTCCAGAATAAGGGGTCATCTCTGGCAGTTGAATAAAAGCATGGGTGTGAGGACTAGATTTTTTGCTTGTGTAGTTGTAAATGAGTGGAATAGGTTGCCAGAGTTAATTGTGAGTGCTTTGTCTGTTAATGGGTTCAAGGATGGGTATTGTTAATATAAGAGAATTATTATATTTAATTAATTTATTGCACAAGGGTTCACTCCAATTGGTGCAGTGACCTTATTTTTACTATTTCTTACAGAATACAAAAAATCACCGACTCAAGACCACATTATAAAATAAACACATTTAATAAAACACAAACACTTAATATATAAACAATATTCATAACTAACTACAAATTTAATTGGATCCCAAGGCCTTTTAAAATTAAGAGAAAGGATCCTATGAAACATTTTCATAGGATCCTTTCTCATCACTCATGTAGCACATGTTAATTCTTCCTGACTCAATACTGTCTCCTTTCTAATGGAAATAATAGTTAGATCCGGCATCCTTAAGACAGATGAAACTTCCTAATCGGCGTTTCCTCGAACATTCCTTTAGAATGTAAATAGCAATTTCTTCTTTTATTCACTAATGCTTATTGACAGTCTTAACTCTTCCACTTTAAAAACTCACAGTTCTATGATTCCCTTTTTGGAATCTACTACTAATCTTCCAATTAGTGTTTCCTCGAATATTCCTTTTAAAACATCTATAGCAATATTTTCTTTTATTTATCAATACTTATTCCACTTTGAAACTTCATAGTTCCACGATTCCTTTTTTCGGAATATACTATTAATTTTCCTCCCACTGTCACATAAAAAAAATTAAGTTCCTCCGAATCTAAATATCTGCCGGCTTGTGTTCTTATTTCTTCTCGAACGCTCTCTTGTTTACTCTCCGTTACTTCGATACTGAACACTCCCCTTGTCAGCTGTCAATTACACATCAATCTTCTCTGCGAGCATGCACACTCCATGAAACTGGCAAGCTAGAAGTTAAATATAATGGCTGGCATGTGTCTCCGTTAGCGACAAGAGAATGTCTTCATAAAACACAACTTAATATTTTAAATTACAATAAAAATTTTTTTTTTTTTTTTTTTTAGTAACACAACTATTCAAATCCGGTAAGTACATAAATTTTTAACTGCTTTACATATCACTGTGACAAAATAATTTCAATAATGGGCACATTGCAAGTGCCGACAATGTGTGTTATGAAACCAAAACTAATAAACATACTAACATAAACCATTTGTAAAAATATTCAGAATTTTAAATTATGATTATTTTTACAGTATGATATATTGTGTGGATAGTTTGGGTCTCCTACGATGAGTCTTTGGACTCGATGCGGGTGCCTGTATTCAATAATATAATAATAATAATGGTTTTATTTAGGAGGAAAACATCATCTGCATAAACTAAAGAGCTGAAATTGACATATCTGTATTTGATATCAGGCCTAATGCCACTTTCCTTCATAATTAGATACATATAGGTGATGAAGAATATTGGAGATAATATGAACCCATATCTCATACACAATTTAATCAAATCATCTATTACCTTCTTTCATGCCAAATTTCATGCATTTAAGAATATAACATCATATATATATGGGAAGATTGATTTACTCAGTTGATATAGCACAACTAGTTTCAGCCTTCTTCAGGTGCACATTATAAAAGAAATAACCAGTAAAACCTAGAGGAAATAACTGTAAACAACACAGAAAGTTAGTGTATATATATTCAGCGTAGAAACGTTGAAGTCTGCGCATTCAAAACTGTTGTCTCGTTAGCTTCATTATTGGGCGTAGGCATGCATATAGCATCTTCCGAATGCCAGTCTGAAAGGTTTAACTCAGGTTGTTGTTGAGATGTAGGGGGTTGAGAATAATTTCTTTTGATTCTGTTATCTTCCTTTCTAATTCATTGGAAAATGTTATCAGACTTGTCCCACAGGACTGTATGGCTAAGGTTTTCTTCATTAGAATCTGCCGAGAACAGAACATGACTAGACAAAGCACTGGCTCGCATTCTCCCGTAACTGACGTCTCTCTTATGTTCTTCAATGCGTAACTAGGTCCATTTTTCTGTTTGGCCAAAGTATGGTATATCACAGTTGCACCAAATCTGGTAAACACCAGGATATTTAAGGTTGTGATGTCTGGGTTTTGGACAGCTCACTAAGGAGCGGATTTTTGAAAGAGGAGTAAATAAAGTTCTTATGTTGTATTTGCTAAGAACATTGGCTAATTTGGGTGAGACAGAGCTTAGGTATAGTATAGAAATATTACCTTTCGCCCTATTGGTCTCTTCATTATTGCGAGTGGGTGGATTTAATAGGAATTTGTCAATTGTTTTTTGTGAATAACCATTTAGTTGAAAAGTAGACCTGAGAAAATTGAGTTCTTTATTAAGTTCTATCTTATTATCAAGAAGAGAGTGAGCATGATGTCCTAGTGCAGAAATGACTCCAAACTTTTGAGGAGGATAATGATGGGAGTGACCGTGGAGATATCTGTGGGTAGCTTTTCTGTAAATTGAGATTTTTAATTTCTCTGAGGAACAGGTCAGTTTGATGTCCAAAAAAAGGAAAAGAACCATTAGCTTCAAGCTGTAAATTTTATGTTCAGATGTTGATTATTTAGATGTTCTAGGAAGTTCAGGAGAGATTTACGGCCATGGCTCCAAATCAGGAAAATGTCATCAGTATATCTTTTCCAAATTCTTGGTTTTAAAGGATAAGAAGAGATGGCTTTAGCTTCCAGATCTTCTAAATAGATGTTCGCAAGTACAGGTGACAATGGATTACCCATTGTAAGGCCAAGATTTTGTTTATAGATGGTGTCCTGAAACTTAAAGTATCCTGATTGGATGCAATGAGTAAGTAAGGCCATGATCTTTTTAGATAATTTATCTTTGAGTAGTACAAGAACTTCGTCCGTAGGAACATTGGTAAATAAGGAGACTATATCAAAACTAGCCATTATTTCATCTTCCTTAATAATAATATCTCTTATACATGAAACAAAATCTTCAAAGTTTTTAATGAAAGACGATGATTTACCGGAAAAACATTTGAGAGATTTAGACCATATATTTTGAAAGGTTATATGTTGGAGAATCAATTCCTTCTACGATAGGTCGAAGTAGGAATCTATCGTAGAAGGAAGTCCATATAATCATGGAATAAGCATATGGAGAGAACGAAGAGAAAGGAGTATGTTTCTAGGTAGTTCAGAGGTAGTTTTCAGTAGGATGTTGGTCCGGTTGTGGAGTTCACGGGTGGGGATCTCTCTCTCGAGGATTGAGAAAGTATCACTCCGTAACAATTCCATCAAACAATAACCCAAAAATTCCCACCTGACATGGTGGAATTATTCAAATTTGCAATCACATCATGTTATTTTTTATGGAAAGATAAATATATAAAGAACAGGAAAGTACAGCAATGGTCTCACCCTTATCACACAACTTAGCCAACTTTTTTCTTGAACACCTAGAAGGCAGAATTTTTGCTCGACCCGAAACCAACAATGTGGCTATGCTATGTCAATGATATCTTTGCAGTTTGGAGTCACACGGAACCTGAACTCTACTCATTTCTATAAAATATCAACACTGTATAACCTTGTATCAAGTTCACATTAGAAAAGGAAACGTCAACAGATACTTCCTTTCATGATGTACATATCCAACGTAAACAAGATGGATCCATTTCCACTTCTGTCTACTGAAAAACCAACTATTTCAGGTCATTATATCCATAATACATCAGTTCACCATCCATCTCAAAAATATGGCATCATAAAATCTTGAGTATCCAGAGCATGCAAGATTTGTTCTTCTATATAATGACATAATTCGATATAATGACAAAATGTCATTATATCCATAATACATCAGTTCACCATCCATCTCAAAAATATGGCATCATAAAATCTTGACTATCCAGAGCATGCAAGATTTGTTCTTCTGAAGAATCTCTAAAACAAGAATTAGAAATTATCAAAGAAACAGCCTTACTAAATAGATATAATCCAATAACATCCCAAAAAATAATTAACCACTCTTCTATAAATCAACCCAGACAAAAAGAAGACCATTGGACTCCCATTCCGTATATTAAAGGCATCTCTGAATGTTTGGTAAAAATTATGAGAAAAATATAAACTCGTTGCTACCTACAAATCTATCAACCAAATCATAACTTGCTATCATCTCCAAAAGACAAACTCTCACCAATGATACTACCTGGCATATACCAAGTACCATGATCATGTAACTTGTCTTACTATGGACAAACAGGAAGCTCTATAAATAAACATATCTCTGAACATCAAGACCACATCTGCCTTAACAAACCTCACAAATCTGTCCTTGCACAACATGGAATTGAAAATGCTAACCACAGGATCCATTGGCAAAATGCCAAATTACTACATAGATCCACATATAAAGAAAGATGTTGGAAGTTTTTCCCCACTTGGTTAGACTATAATATATTTAGTTTAATCCTTTATCGAAGTGTAAGCAAACAAAGTTTGCTCCTGAAGTATCTTCAGGACTGAGGCAACTTACGGTAAAGGTTGACTAAGCTCTCATCACTTGTCTTAATATCTCCCATAATGCAAAGCACATCTCCTTGCAGACATGTATAATGCTATACATTAAGGGAAGGGCCACTACCCAGACCGGTTTCAACCTTCATTGAGGTCTCGTCAGTGGGAGAGCCAGACCCAGAGGTGTTGATGCTAAGGTGGAAGTAATGGAGAAGTCATATTTACCTATACGAGTTGCCAAAAGGTGTCTCACCTTATTATTAAATTACTCTGGATTTAGAGAAAGATGTTGGAAGTTTTTTCCCACTTGGTTAGACTATAATTAATTTAGTTTAATCCTTTATCCAAGTGTAAGCAAACAAAGTTTGCACCTGAAGCATCTTCAGGACTTTAGATACCACTTCATAGACCTAATCTTAATCAAAATGACTGTCTCACTATTCCAAAAAGTGTGAGAAATTGTTATCCTCAATTGTATTCAATAATTTATCTGCTATATTTTAATTTAAGTAATTTTAATTTCATCCCAGAAGTTTTTAATCCATGAACACATGACTGTATACATAGAGGGTTCTAAGTTAAGCATGCACACTAGTGTTTTTTGAATTCATTCCTTTTGTTGCTCATTAGTTTTATTGATGACGTCCCATGATACATAAGACGAAATATTTACATAATAAAAAGAAAAGTTATTCATCTTTATGTTAATATCTTTATGTTGAATACATGTTTTCTTATAGTTACGGATACCTCGCAGCTTTCACTATATAAAAAAGGCTATATGTTGCTTGATATAATGTTCCATTTCACACCATATAATTGTAGCAGTTTGAATAGGTTTCCTCTTAGCACTTCCCTTTCCTGCAATTATGGGAAACAACAGATTATATTTGTTTTTTTTTTTTTACATTCCCATATGGTTACTGAACTATTTGTCTTAAAGTAAAAATCTGATCTCTTGACATCTATGTTTAGCTTTAATGGAATTTGTTCTTCTCCATGCCTCACTTCCACAATTTTTCTTAACTACTTTTTAAGTACAGTTACATAATTCTTACCTGGAACATTTCTTCTCTTCAAGGATTAGGCATTTGCCTGTTCCGTTCCAGCTCACTGGTCTTCCTCTATCTCTCTTTCCCTTTGGTCTATATTTATACACTTCTTTTGGTAGCCGATATCTTTCCATCCTAAATAGATGCTCTATTTCTCTCTATATTCCTTGATTTTTTCATTTACATTGTAAATATCTAGCTCTCTTCTGAATATGTTCATTTTTCGTATGGTCTAATTTTTTGCATCCTTTAATTGCTCTTAAAAATCTCATTTCTGCAGTTTGTATACTGAACTATTTGTTTCTGAACTATATCATGCTGTGAGTGGCCATCACTTTTTGAAATGTAGTCAGGATTCTCATCTTTTTTTATTTTGTGTCTTTTTAATTGTTCCACAGATTTTCTGAAATTTCTTTTTTTTTTTTTTTTTCATCTATATCTTTATCTTTCAGATATGCAGCTTAAATAATTAAACTTTCACCTGTTATTTTATTTTCTATGACTATTTTTGATCTGGTGCAGGCATATCAAACACACGGTCCACCAAACTTTTTAACCAATATGGTTATTTAACTTTTGACAGCACTGAATTAAATAAACATATTTTAAAAATTAACATTTCCACTTAAGATTATTTTATATGCCAAACTATCGAATTTTAACGAGCAAGTCTACATACACAGCTACATCCACTGACCACAGCAATCGGAGGCTAGCTGTTAGCAATTTTTAAGTTGTAAGAAAGTGTAGTGTTTTCTTTATAATTAATAAAGAATTTATAAAAATAATGTTACAGTATGAGTAAAAAATGATTCATTGAAGAAGAACATCGTAGTTTTCAAGAAAAATGGGAGTTACAATATTTTTGTATTCAAAGGGGAAAAAAATAATTATGCCTGATATGTAGAAACTCTATTGAAGATAATAGAGCTATGGTAAAAAACCATTTATTTCTTATCACATTTAATTGCAAGCAAGTCGAAACCATTCACTGTAATGGAATTTATTCGCGAATGTATTAAAGCAGTTGAAGTGTTGTGTCCTGATCTTGATGATATAGCCGGGAACTTAAGGAATCAACTCAAATCAATAATTACAACATTTCAGACTTATTCCCTTGCAACTGAACGAAAGTACGGATATACGGGATATCGCTCAGCTGGCTGTTTTTATTAATGATGTGATATGAACTTAAAAGTAACTGAAGAACTCTTAGAAATTATTCTTATGCACTGTACAACCACTGGAGTTGATATTTTTGATGCCATTATGGAAGTTTTGAATGAATGCAATTTACCATTAAAAAAGCTAGTTTGTCTTGCAACTGATGGTGCTCCTGCCATGACTGGTGGTGTTAAAGGAGTTGTTACAAATTTAAAAGAAAAATGCAAAGAACAAGGTAATAATAATTTTAAACATTTTCATTGCATCATTCATCAGCAAACACTATGCTCCAAAGTTTTGAATACTGGACATGTCCTAAAAATGTTAGTAAAATTGTAAATTTTATTTGTGCACGTGGGCTTAATCATCGCCAATTTAGTAACTTTCTAGAAGATATAGAAAATGGATATAGCAATCTACCTTATTATACAGAAATTAGATGTCTTTCCAGTCATAAAGTTTTAAAGCGATTCTTGGAATTGCTGGATGAAATTACCATTTTTTTAGAATGATTATGAATTTGAAATATTAAAAAATTATCAATGGATAAAGGACCTGGCTTTTTCAGTTGACATTACAAGTCACCTTAGTCAACTTAATCTTAAGCTACAAGGCAAACATCAAGCAGTTACGAAATATAAACACATTAACACAAGAATATTTTAATATTTGCCGAATATTTCATTCTGAAATTAACAGACTATCCTCAGTGGCTTGATAGGAACAGTTTTTTACAAGGTGGAATACAAACAATTGATCATTCAAAAGTAGACCGAGCCTCCTGATGTTACATTGCTAAGCACTAATTAATACCTATAATTTGTTCATCACGCTGATGAAATTTACTTCTCTTTAGTGCTTAGCAATGTAACATAACACGGCTTTTTACTTTTGTTCAATGATCAATTGTTTGTATTCCACCTTGCAAAAAACTGTTCCTATCAAGCCACTGAGGATAGTCTGTTAATTTCAGACTGAAATATTTGAGAAATATTAAAAAAATATTCTTGTGTTAACATGTTTATATTTCTTAATTTAATGTCACAAGTATCTCTCAAGAATAGAATCAAGTAGTTACCATGTTATTTGACAATATTAACATTTTCAAACAGAAATTATTACTTTGGCAAAAACAAATTCAAAACAAAAATTTATCCCATTTTGAATGTTGTCAATCATTATTACAAAAATCACCGAAATTGAAATTTTCAGAATATGCCAATCAAATTAAGTTATTAGAAAATGAACTGGAGATGTTAATGTCAGCTCTTTGCTTTATGCAGATGATGTTATACTTCTAAATAAATCCGCTACAAGTCTGCAAGATTCTCTGACTAAATTGAATAACTGTTGTAATAGATATGGTATGAAGGTCAGCAATAAAAAGACAAAGACAATGAAAATAGGCAGAATCATTGAAAATGTTAACTGTGTTGTGAATGGAGAACCTGTGGAACAAGTAAAACATTTCAGCTATTTAGGCACGATTTTTACTGAAGATGGTAAATTAAATATAGAAATAGACAACAGAATCAGCAAAGCTGGTATGGTAGGAAGTCAACTGAATAAATTCATATGGAATAAGAGAGAAATTAGTCGGAACACTAAATTAGCTGTATACAAGACAGTATTCAAGCCAATTTTAACTTATGGATCTGAGAGCTGGGTCAGAAGTAATACACTTGACCAAAGACTAGAGACCGCAGATATGAGAGTCCTGAGAAAGATTATAGGCATGAACAGATGGCATCAATGGCAATATCGTATTAAAAACAAGGATATTAGGAAAGAACTTGACATTGTCAGCATCCAGGAATGCGTTAGTAGAGCTAATCTCAGGTGATATGGTCACTTAAACAGAATGGGCGAGGAAAGATTAGCAAAACAAGTGTTCACTGCCAGGTTGACAGCAAAACGACCCAGAGGAAGACCAAGATATAGGTGGATTGATACGGTACAAAGTGCCTTAGACGATAGAAATATTAGATCTGATAATGTTGGAATCTTGACAAGTAACAGACTGATTTGGAGGAAAATTGTAGATAGGAAGTTAGTAATGATGTAATTTTTTTCATGTAGTACTATCATATCCTGTACACCCCTTGAGGGTACATGGCAGGAATTTGATGATGATGATGATGATGATGATGAAAATGAATTTGAAAGAAGATTTTTAGATTTTAAGAAATATGAAAATCAGTGTCACCTATTTACTTCTCTCTATCGATTGATGTTGAAACTGTCGATGACAATTTACAGTTGGAATTAATCTAAATTCAGTGTAATTCCGTATTGAAACAAAAATATATGAATGTTGGAATTCCAAAGTTCTATAATTATTTATCAGTCGATCAATACCCCAATGTGTTATGCAATTAGGCGTATTTTATCTATGTTCGGTAGCACATATTTATGTGAACAACTATTTTCACCTTTCAAGAAAATAATAAAACTGCGGAAAGATCAAGATTAACAGACCAGCATGTGCAAGCAATATTGAAAATAACTATAGCTGAAACAAATTCAATCAAATTTTGAAGAGTTCGTTAATGAAAAAACATCAAGTTTCTTCAAAAAAATGATATATGTATATTTTATATGTATTTTTGTAACATGGTTGTATTTTGTACTTATATACTCTAATGTTAATATTAAAAAATCTGTTTCCTCTTTATTTCGAGATTTTTTTTTTCTGTTGCTGCCCACGGCTTAATTTGGCCCTTGGAGGTAAAAGAGTTTGACATGCCTGATCTAGTGTGATCTCTATCTTTAAATGCCATGACTTTTATTTGCTTTTCTTATTGTTGGCTTATTTTGTTTAATTCATAAACTAATTTTTTGAAGGTAATCTTCATTCTAATGTATTTGATCATCTGCATATAGCATTGTATTAATAACAGTTCTTCTGGTTAACTAAATACCCACCTTTTATTGTTGTTTGGAGATAAGCTACATCCCTGTCTAATCCCTTGATTAATTTCAATCTCTTCTGTTAATTTATTACCTAACTGTATTTTTGTATCTTGATATAAACTTTGTATAGCTTGTACCAAATGTAATGGATATCCTTGTTTCGTCATTATATTCCGTAATTTTTCTCTGTGTATTTTGTCAAAAGTTTTCTCATCGATAAAGGCCAGATGAGTATTGAAATTAAATTCTCGTCTTTTTTCAATAATTTGTTTTAGCAGATAAATATTGACTATACATGATCTTCCATGTCTGAAACTTTTTTGTTGTTCTGAGAGCAGATTATTTGCAATAAGTCTTTCATTCAGATTTTACTGTATTTTTTGTAACCTGTATTTAATGAGCTTATTCCTCTGTAATTTCCACAATCTGTGTCTCCTTCCTTAAATATAGATATAACCTTAGCTTTTGACTAATCTGATGGCACCTGATGTTTCTTCCAGCAGTTATTGAAGAATCTGTGATGTAAATATTCTCCAACTATTTCCCTAGCACTGTATTTATGCCATCTAATCCAATTGAATTTCTTTTTTTTAATACCTTTATTACTTCTTTTAGTTCTAATCTAAATGGTTATATATCAGCAGTGATTTCTTCATTCATTATTATTTTTCTGTTATTACCAGGGATATCCAAAAAATAAGTTTCGTTTTTAAATATTTTCACTGCAGCGCTGCGATCACAATGGTTCACATGCGTGCTGAGTTTGTTGATTCCTTAGCAAGGCGTTTGCCATTTTCAGATATTCTCGCAGTGTTTATAATGTCTAAGAAAATTGAATCACCTGCCATATGTGAAATTAGGTCAGTTATTCGTTTCTTGAATGTGAGGAACGTTAAAGCATCTGAAATTCATCGGCAAATTATTGAGGTTTATGGAGAACATGCAATGAGTGATTCAATGGTATGAAGATTGGTAAGACTTTTTAATGAAGGAAGGACAGGTGTGCACGATGCTGAAACAAGCGGGCGACCATCTTTAGTGATCTGATGATTTGGTGCTTTCATTTGAAAAGAAGATTCGACAGAATAGGGGATTCACTATGACGTCACTCTTGCTGCAATTTCCAGAAGTTTCACATTCATGTCTTCATGAAATTGTGGTGGAGAAATTGAATTATCGGAAATTGTGTGCACGCTGGTGCCGAAGTTGCTTACAGAACAACACAAAGTGAATCGGCTGGGCAGTGCGTTGGAATTCTTGACATGCTACCACGAGGATGATGATGCTTTTCTGAGCAGACTTGTCACCAGGGATAAGACTTGAGTGTTGCACGCAACCCCTGAATCCAAACAACAGTCCATGAAGTGGGGGCACACCTCATCACCAGTCAAGATGAAATTGAAGACAACGGTTTCCACTCGGAAAATCATGTGCACTGTGTTTTGGGACAGACAAGGAATTTTGCTGGTAGACTTCCTAGGTCAAGCTCCACAATCAACACAAGTATGTACTGCCAAATCCTTAAGAAACTGCATCGTGCAATCCAGAATAAACGACATGACATGCTTACTAGGGGCGTTGTTTTGATTCATGATAATGCCCTCCCACACACACGGCTGGTGCAACACAACAACTTCTCACTACCTTCGGCTGGGAACAATTCCACCATCCCCCATATAGTTCTGACCTTGTGCCAAGAGACTTTCACCTGGACAAACATCTGAAATCTTTCCTTGGTGGCCAGCAGTTTCAAGGCAATGATGTCAAAGAAGCAGTCAATGTGTGGTTTGCATCACAGGTGGCAACCTTCTACGACGAAGATATACAATTCTTGGTGTTTCATTATGATAAGTGCCTAAACAATGGCAAAAATTATGTAAAAAAGTAGTGAAAGATGTCTACTTTAATTTCTAATAAAATTTTTCACCTTTTTGTGAAAAATTTTATTAGAAATTAAAAGTATATTTTTGTTTCTTTGACAGCCCATCAGAACTTACTTTCTGGATGGCCCAAATTTATGAGGGACATAAATTTGGGCCATCAATACAATACAAGAGAAACAATAGATAGAACATTAAGAATTTATGGTATTGATTTGTGCCGAATCTCTTTCTTCACTGTTAATTTCCTTAATATTTTATAGGTTGTCTTGTCTTCCATTTATGTCTTTTTTTATTTTATTAATAAATCTGTGACAAGAATCTTGGTGAGCTTTCTATATTATGGTTTTTGCTATTTTTTATTTTTATTTATCGTATTTTTCAGACGATAAGATGCACCCCAAATTTATGCGATGAATTTTAGAAAAAAATATTTTATTATATAAAGATATTTACAAATTCTTACTTAATTTTTATTTATTGTTAGAATCATTTGTATTAGCAATATTCAGTTCATCTTCACTCTCGGTACTATCACTCGTCTCGTTAATGTCACCGTTCGTATTACTTTCGTCTGAACTATTGCTGTCACTCCCTTCAAAAACTGCGTCATCTTCGGTACCATCCATCGCATTACTTATTCCGCATTTCTTAAATGACTTTATAATTGTCTCTTCTTTCACAGCTTCCAATGAATTTTTCGCCCAGGTACATACTTCTGAAATTGTTGGCTGTTTCATACGTCCTGTTGCTGTAACATCATGATTTGGCTTTGCCATCCATTTGTTCAACTCTTCCCGCATAAAATTTTTGAATGGTTTATTAATAGATCCATCCAAGGGTTGTAATTGACTTGTAAGGCCTACAAGAATGACAGCTAATTCTGTATTCATTTTTTTCAGAAGCTTCTTGGTTGATTCTGTTTTATGCGCTCTGAATTGAACCCACACTATAACATCGCAGGCCTTTTAAACAACACACCTGGACTTTTTGCCCATATCTTTTGTGTCCATAATTTCATTCCTGTTTCGTCCATCCAGCCTTTATCTTGAATGTGGATAATAATGCCACGAGGAATTTCATCTCTCGGTAACGTTTTTCTCTTGAAGATTAACATGGGGGGGGGGGGTAGTTTTGTTCCGTCCACAACAAGCTAAAACTACAGTGTAGTGAGCTTTTTCGTGACCTGTTGTTTTGATCACTATTGATTTGGTGCCTTTTGAATCTACTGTCTGATTTGAAGGAATATCAAAAGTTAGAGGCACTTCATCCATGTTCACAATTTGATTAAGCTCAAAGTTAAATCTCCTTCTCGCTGACATGACAAATCTATGGAATTCTATAATTTTAGCTTCATAGTCAGCCAGCATTTTTTTGCACTAGAGTGGTTTTTGTACTCATGCATAACCCATGTCTTTTCATAAATCTAAAGCACCAAGATGGTGATCTGTAAAAATCTAAAATTCCATCAGCAGTTGCCCATTGTTTCGCTTCAAAAATTATCATTTTCGTAGAAACAGATATTCCCATGTTTCGATGATTTGTTACCCAATTTTTCATTTGTACTTCCAATTCTGGCCATTTTTCTAGGTGTGAATGGAATGTTTTCTTGTGTTTACATAGCAGTTTTAATTGTTCCTCTTGTTTTCTCTACTCACGAACCATTTTTTCTGTTGGTGGTGGACCAAAATGTCTTTCTGCTGCTCTGTTTCCATATTGTTTTGCATAATTTATCACATTTAATTTATAAATCACGTTATATGCACGTCTTTTTTGTTTTACACTAATTTTTTCTAATTTTAAGATAAAAATTTTAACGACTTATAAAAAATAATTCAAATGAACCGTACAAAAACGCATATGTTTACACACTAATAACTATTGACACTCTAAATCGGTGATTCACCCACATGCAGTGAGATAACTTAGGACCTTCAGTAGCGTACTTACTAATTTTATTAACATATTGCACCTGTAATTGAACTTCGCTAACAGCTTCGGTACAGTGCAAAGATTCGTGTTTTAATCTTACCTTCAGACCATAAGATGCACCCCAATTTTCAGTTGATTTTTCTATGTAAAAAGGTGCGTCTTATGGTCCAAAAAATACGGTATTTATTTTTTGCTTTTGTATATTTCTTCTGTTTCCTTTTTATGTTTATGAAGGAATGATTTATTATTATTATTATTATAACAACGGTGTCCCCATGGAGTCAGAAGACTCACAGGAGACCCTACATCGACACACTAACCATCATTCACACAATATCTGTCATACTTCTCCTTAAATTCAATAACAGACGAAGCATTCATAACCACTTCTGGCAATGCATTCCACACACATTCACCACTCTCCAAGTAAAAATTCTAGTCCTAACACCCTTGTTAACCACACTCTTGCATAATCTCCAGGGATGACCCACTCATTCTCTCTCATCCTGCACTGTTCAGAAAAAGTCATCAGTATCAATCCTATAAAACCTCTTCAGTAACTTCAATGGTTCTATCATATCTCCTCTCATACGTGTGTCAGCTAATTTTTGGAGCCCACAGACTTTCAATATTTCCTCACAGGAAACGTTCCACAGCCCTGCAACAATCTTTGTAACTCGCCTCTGAATCCTCTCAACCATTTCTTCATGGGACTGTTGAAAGCTGATTTGTATGCCATTTGTTTTTCTTTTATTGCATTTTCTGTATCTGAGTTCCAAATTTTTAATATTTTAAGCTTTTTTAAGCTGTTAATCATGATTGATATAGCATTCTAATGCTTTCTTCTTCTAATAGATATACTTGTTCTATTTCTTATTTTTTCTTATTTACTTCATTTTTCCATGTTGTTAGTATTTCTATTAGGAAAGTGCTAAGAAATTATCTGAAAAAATTTCATTTTATGAAATTTTCACTTACATGTGAAACTAGTTTCTGATTAGTAATGATATAATCACTTATTGATCTTGTTCCTCTGCCATTCCAAGTTTATTTATATTATTTTTTTGAAAAAAAAAAAGTTATTTTAAAATTATTGAAAGAACAGTAGTTCAATAGTTCTTGATCATTGTTAATCATGCCAAGTTCTCCTTATTTTCCTAAAACATTTGGGATTGGATTATTTCCAATTCTAGCATTAATATATAGTAATATTTATTAGATGGATTTAACCGTTTTTGTAGTTCCTCATAATATTTAAAGTCCCCTTTTCTACCTTCTTCAGGGACATATACTCTGATATTTAAGTAGCTTCTATTTGTTTTTAATTTAACTTTTATAATTTGATCATTTACAAAATATGAGGAACTTTTACTATGAATATTCTGAAACATAAGTTTGTGTAGCTCTCTAGATGTAAAATAATAAATAAAAGTTAAGCTTTATGTGAATGGAACTACCCTTTTTAACCAGTGGGCTTAATTTAAATTTGAAAAAATAAATCAGACATACCTGGGTAATAAGATCAGGATGATGGTGATATTTAAATGAAATGAAATGTAAAAAAAAGCCAAAAAAATTATGTAGAAAGTGAAAACCAAATATTACATAAGTAGCAATAAGCCACCCCCCCCCCACACACAGAGAGAGAGAGAGTAGTAGTAGTAAAGTAGTAGTAGTAAAGAAATAGTAGTAGTAGTAGTAGTAGTAAAGAAAATCTAGGTATATCTGATTTATCATAATCAGTTTCCTGGTATGTATCCCTAAGGGTTGTTCAAATTTAAATCAATTTTCCTCCAAATTAGTCTATTACAGTAGCAAACCAATTAAACTCCAACTTTACCTAATAATTTATATGGACTCTACCAGTGTAGAACACAGTTTTTTTATTTCTGCATCTAGAAACCATACTTTATGATGGATTGTATTAAGTTATCCTTTGTATCACAATTTAATTTTCCAAGTCTCTTTTTCATTATGGCCCATAAATTTTCTATTGGGTTAATGTCAAGGGCCACTGAAACAATTGGATGTTGTGATTTTTGAGGAACTCTTTCACTTTTTTTGAAGTGTGATATGGAGCAAGATCCTGTTAGAAGATGAGTTCTTTGTCTTTCTGGATCTGTGGGACCACTCTTTTTTCAATATTTTTTATGTATTGAAGCTTTTCATCATACTGTCAACAGGCACAAGTAATCCTGGACTATCATGTGTAAAATAACCCCAGAACATCTTTTTAGCTGGGTGTTGAAGAGCTTGTTGAAGGTGGGCAGGAGAAGTTTGCAGTTGCTGATTTGCAAACATAGGTACTTGCTCTAGTTGGACAAAGAAATGTCTCTCATCTGAGAATATGACTTTCTTCCACTTCTTGACAGTTCAATCATTGTACACTTTTGTTCACTGGAGCATTTTTTATGCATAGCCTTTGTCAACAGGTGTTTTTTTTTTGGTCTGTGGGCAGTCCCCCTGCTTCCAACAATCTTCGACAGACTGTCATATCAGAAACATTAATCCCAGTAGCTTCTAAGACTAAGCAGACAATCTTGGATTCATTTTGCTTTTCTTAACTAGTAAAAGATCTTAAGATCTTGAGTAAGTGTAGTTTTCTTTTTTCACCCACATTTTCTGTTGGGAAAAAAGGTACCTGTCTCCCTAAACCTCTTTAAAATCACATTATCAGTATCCAAACAAACACCACTCATTGGCAATTTGTCTTTGAGTCGTGAATGTGTGCTGAGAAAGAGTACATATTTTTGAACACTTTCTTGGAGATGTGTCAACTTGTTTACACTATTAAAAATGCACAACATTATTAATAAACATCATAAACAGATAAAACACACAGAACTCAACCAAAATTGTGAACTAAAACCAAAACCGAAAATAGTAAACTGAAACCAAAATTGTTGTGAACTGAAATAAAAACCAAACCAAAAACTTCACAAATCCGCCCTGTTCAGATTAATTTCTTCACTAGTTTATTTGTCAGCAGCACTCCATTGTCGTATCTAGCATTTCATGCTTCTAAGGTACTTCTGACTCAAAATTGGACTATGGGCTATTTGCTATAAAATGGTATCTGAAGTGGGCCACAAAAAAAATTTCGACTAAAAAAACCTGCACTAATTAGAATCGAAAGAAAGTGAAAAAATGAGTATAAATAAATTGGAAAATTGATAACAAAAATTTTATTTATTCTAAGCATTACAAGACATAAAATAATATTATAATGATTATCACAACTCAAAATATATATATATATAGAATATTTTTATTATATTAATATTACAATAGATAGCATTTAATCCAAATTAAAACTAAATTAAATTTTATTTAAATAAATCAAATATTTATATATTTATTCATTCTAAAAAAAGGTATAAACTCTCATTAATAACCATCACAAAAATTTACAGAGCATCCTGTTAGTTTGAAATTTTTTGTGTTTGCATTGAAATAAAATACTTCTATATATATATATATATATTTTTTTTTTTTTTTTTTTTTGGTGGTGTGTGTGGGGGGGACTATATTTTGAATTTTTAAAGGAATTTTTAAATGTTACTGAAAATATTTTGGGGAAAAATTATAATATTTTCGGGTTAAAAAAAAAAAAAAAAAATATATATATATATATATACATACTTGCATAATATAATTATAATTTAATTTCAGTATTTTATTTTTTTCCCCAACACTTGACAACGTTTATTATTAACCAGCCTGTCAAAATTTGGACTCAAAGATTGTGAGCAAACGTCCTTCATTATGGCAGAAAGGTTGACGTCGGTTAATCTTGATCTGTGGGCTGTTTTCTTACCTTTCATACATGAGAATAATTGTTCACATAAATAGGTGCTTCCAAAATAACATAGAATATTTGCTGCAAACTTTTTTATTTCTGGATATTTTTGACCTAAATAACTGTATATTTTTGGTACACCAACTTCTTGGTATTTCGCTTTTAGAATGGAATCATTTTGGAAATCAATAAGTGCCATTTGAATACAAATAGGTGCTTTTTCGAAATTAAAGGAAAAAGGATCCGTAAAAAGCGAAAAAACTTCTTCTTGCTCCTTGAAATCTTTAAATCGCTTATCAAATTCTTCTTTTATCTTTTCTGGTTTGGGACAATATTGACAAAAGGTAATACTTTGATTCTTATTGTTCAACTGTTCACACATAGGAAAGTAATTTAGAATATTTTCTTTTAAATGATTTTGAAACAAAACTAACTTACATCTAAAACTTGCCAGTGCATCATACATTTGTGTTATTAACTGATCTTTCCCCTGAAGTCTGACATTTAAATCATTCAAATGTCCTGTAATATCAACTAAGAATGCCAGATCTTGTACCCATGTCTGATCATTAAGAAATGCAACATCATGATTTTTCATTTCTAGGAACAATTTGATCTCCTCTAAAAGTAAAAAAAAAGCTTTTTAGAACCTTATGACAAGATAACCAACGAATCTCTGTGTAATAAGGTAGCCCTTCAAATTCACTCTCCAAGTCTTTTAGAAATTGTGCAAACTGGCAGTGAATGAGGCCTCTGGATCGGACGAAGTTCACGGTATTTGTCACAGACTTGAGTACGCTGCTCAATTCCAATATTTTGGAGCACAGGAGCTGCTGCTGAATAATGCAGTGGAAAGATTGCAGTTTTGGAATGTCTGGATACATTTCCTTTAACTTTGCTGCAAGTCTTGACACAAAACCTTTATTTTTGCCTGTCATTGCTGGAGCACCATCGGTTGTCACTGCTACAAGCCTGTTCAGAGGAAGTTGGTATTTTTCAAAAATGTCCCACACGGCATCAAAAATGTCTTCCCCTGTAGTGGTTCCATGAATGGGAATCATTTCCAAGAACTCTTCAGTAATATTCATATTGTTGTCGCAAGCCCGAAGAAACAAATCAACTTGAGCCACGTCATGAATATCGAAACTTTTGTCAAGTACAATTGAAAAGCACTGTGCATTTGCGGATATTTCTTGCAACTGGTCACGCAGGTTATCTGCTATTTCAGTTATTCTTTTGATCACAGTATTTTTGGACAAAGAAATATCGTGAAATACTTGCACATTTTTGAGACATACGTTTTCAGCTACTTTTATCATACATTCCTTAACTAAGGAACCATCACTAAAAGGTTTGGAATGTTTCGCCAATAAATAGCTGATTTCATAACTGGCTCTCACTGCTGATTCATTATCTTTCATAATTTTTGAAAATACTTGTTGTTGAAGTGAATTCTTCATACTTCTTAATTTTTCTTCTCCCAGTTTACCCTCAAAGCATGAATATTGTTCTTTGTGAATTTTATTGTAGTGCCTTTTTATATTATATTCTTTGGCGACACTAATGGTTTCATTACAAATGATGTACACAATTTTGTCCTTTGTTTCAGTGCAGAAGTAATTTAATTCCCATTTTGCTTGAAATTTTCTCTTCTCATCAGCAATTTTTCTTTTTCTTGTTGGCTTGGAAAGCAATTGCCTTGGTGAATAAATATAGTATTAATGTTATTAACAATTTTTATAAAAATGTTTGAATAAAACCGCACAAAACTGTAGACCAGTGCATGATACTATTGCAAATAAAAATAAAAAATAATAATTCAACTAGATTGCTGTTGAATCGTGTTCGACGCACTGACTTCAGAGATCACTGATTGACTGTAGCAGGCAATTATAAACTCATAGCTGAATTCCCATGAGTACATAGGCTGCGCGTCACGTGAACAGCTGGTAGACAATAGAATTCAACTTTTTCAGTACGCTACCAGTAGCGTGCTGTAAATTAACAATGAAAGCATAAATATAGTTTATGACTGATTAGGATCAGATCTAACATTGAAATTGCGACATAAATTTTTATTATTGCAATTATATTATAGCAGGTCGTTGCATCCATATTGTAACTATATAGTTTACGATTGATTAGGATCGGATCTAACATTGAAATTGCGATATAAATTTTTATTACTGCAATTATATTATAGCAGGTCGTTGCATCCATATTGTAACTATAAATGTTGTATGAAAACGAATAAATCGATACCGTATTTACTCGAATATAACTCGCACTTTTTTCCCCCAAAAATGAAAGCTAAAAAATCATGGTGTGAGATATATGCAGGGATTTTTAGAAACTAAAGTTTTCAGAAAAAAAAAAAACTGAAAATGGGGATGCTTACCAAGAATCTCCTCTTCGTTATAGCTACTTCCGGCTACCAGAGCGGTTTCCTTGTGTGCATTGTCAAAGTCATCTATCCAAATTATGTCATCTTCTTTCCCATTATTCCAAGTAAAAATTACAAGTAATTTACAAGATTTTAGATACATAATGAACACCCTTCACGAATGTCTGAGAAGTGAAAGCAGAATGTGAAATAGGCAGCAATGGTAGGCCAATAGAGATAGAACAGCTATGAAGATGTGGATATGATTGGTGCGGTATTAACAAAAGATCACGTTACCAAAACACAAAGTCAAGCCGACATTTTTGAGCTGAAATGCTAATTCTCTTCAACCAAATTACATAATATCTGAAACTGTCATAACAACATTCACTCTATATGTCTTAGTTTTAACACGTTTATGAATTTTATTGCAGCTTTGTGTTTGAGTTAGTGGACGCACTCACACACATCTAACTAAAAACAATAGATTTTAGTTAGATACTGTGTTTGCCAGTGAAACATATGGTTTTGCTTAAGTCTAAACAGCATGGTTAATGTGGGAGAGGACATGTGATTCATTAGTTAGTGCCGTTTTTATACCAGTTGTCTCTAATTGCATTTGGGGAAGGCATGTTGTTTACTGCGGGGAGCGAGTTATTGTTCTGACGTGAAAGTGGTTAAACTTTATTTTCGTGTGCAATGTACAGTACATGCAAAACTTTTTAATTTCTTTTTTCATAAAGTGAAATCATGGTACAGGGGTGTGAGTCATATGCGAGGGCGAGTTATATTCGAGTAAATACGGTATTTCTGTTTTATTATAAAAAGCAATCATCCTTTTTTTAAAATCTTTCCTTGAGGCGTCGGGGGCCGCACGTGGCCTGTGGGCCGCCAGTTTGACACCCCTGACCTAGACCCTGGTTTTCTTCTTGGCATCAAACACCAGTTTTGTTAGCCTTTTCTTGCCTATTTTACTTAAGTGGTGAGATTTATATTTATTATATTGAATTAGATTTATATTTATGCTAACTTTAGATTAACTCTGTTCACACATTCTTGAATGCTAACAATGTTTCTAATATCTTAATTTTTAACATGACTCTGCCATTGATGCCATCTGTTCACCCACCTAATTTTTCTCAGAATTCTCATATCTGTGGTGTTCGATCAGATGCTGTATTTCTACCCTAACTCTTAGATCCATAACTTAAAAGTGGTTTGAACATGTACTGCTAGTTTGATGTTTTGGTAATATTTCTCTTATCCCATATAAATTTATTTAATTTTGACTCTCCATCACACTGTAGAAACATCCTTCCATACAAAAAAAAAAAAATAGTAGTAATAAAAACTGAAGGGATGTTGGGAGAAGTGAAAAGAGATTAATGCTTTCACTTATCTTTTAAGGTTCTCTGAAAACTAGCTGGCAGCTCCCCAAACCTACTGCCTGCATGAACTATCCAATCTTATGATTCCTTTTTTTAAAGGACAGTATTTGTTCTTTTGTTAGATTTGATATTCCATGCCAGAATACGCTTAATATGGAATCTCTGCTCCTTGGATCTGTTCAGAATTTTCTTGCCATACTTGGCTGTTTTTCATTTGTTGACTTTACCACTCTTCTCTATCCAACAAACACTGACTGTTGTTATATATTTCTCAAGTCTGATTTGTAGTCTTATTACACACACAGAGCCCATCTTCATCAGAAACCTCCATATTTATAATTCAAACGTCAACCTTCTTTCCCTCCTTAAATCTGCAGATCAAGCTGGAAGAGATGCTAAAATATTTTCTGTTATTCATGATCAAACACAAATTTCTATTATGCCAAAATACCAGATAAGCTTTATTTTGTGCCAGTTTTATATATTTCTTACTGCTCTTATCCAAATATACTATAAGATATCAGCTCTCCTGTTTGTAATTTATATCATAGCCTTGTTCACATATCCTTTTTTAATGATTAGATAAATATTCCATGATTTGCACACCATACTCACTTTCAAATGTATATATTATCATGCACCATAAGAATTGCCACCCAGAATGGTTTACTTAGTATCTCCACAGGGCTCAGCCTGTGGAGATACTGAGGTCTAAATCAATGAAAACCCATTTCTGCAGCCAAAATGATGTATTACTATATTATTCAAATACTGTGGTGGACTTCACTTTTTGTTCATACTTGGATAAAGCATTAAAAAAAGAATGTAGTTTCTTATCCAGTATAATTTCCTGGGGTCAGTTAAGGGTTAAAGTAAAATAACTGGGAAGAAAGACTCCACTTAGCCTTTTAAGAAATTTGGAGAAACAACTGGGCTTCTGACCTAATATCTGGTCATTTTCATGTGGTGTACCCTCTCTACTAGGTATCCGCCTCTATACCAAACAAATGAGGATGTGCTAGCAGTTTGGGATTTAGCCAAATTTTATTCTGTATTGGCTTAAACCTAAAAATAATGAAATGTCATACCAATTAGGATATTTCATGACTAAAAAAAAAAGAGAAATAAAAAAGTGGATGCTATTTTCATTGGGGAACCAGGACAAATAGTGAAACGTCAGCCACTGGAATAAGCTCAGTATAGAATGCAAAATAAACAGTGACAGTGAGAACTGTCGATGAAAAGTATCTCGTAAAAAAAATTATAGAAATGTCACATTGGCATAATTTGTCTTACTGAAACAAAGACAAGATTATGTATTTATTATTTAGAAGTAACTTACACGATATTATATTCAGGCAATAGTTATCAGGGTGGAGTAGTTATAGTATTCAACACCAAACACAGTTTTCTTGAATAACAAGCATTATCAAGTAGTGAAGTGGACATAATGTGGGAATCGATAGTGAGACTTAATAAGCTTGTGGTTCCACAGAATGTTCTAAGGAAGAAATGGTGGGGATGGAGTTATGTTAGAAAAAAGTGGCAACAGAATCTACTCCTTGTTGGAGATCGAAATAGCAGAGTATGAATCAAATACCAGACACGTAGGAATATTTTGAGAAAATTTGGAGGAAAGAGCAAGCAAAATAATGATAAGTACCTATTGTGTTTTTGTTCAGGACATGGACATAGTCACTGCGATGTTCGAACAAAAGGATGTATACAAATTTACATAGAGAAAATACACATGAAATACGGTTTAGGATGTTTTTTGTATGTGGGGAATTTGAAATAGGAATGATTGTTTAGTTTTGAGCAGGATTAAGTTGAATAACATTTAGAAAAAATATATTTACATGAGTTTGAACAAAGAATCAGTCTAACAGCTTTTAGAGGTTAACTGTACACTCAGATATTCAAATGTTATTAAAAAAAAATGAATGAGAGAGGGAAAGGTTAACAAAAACCAGGTGTTGGATGACAAGTCAGGAAAAGAATAGATTTGGATCTGAGATTACTATTATAAAAAAATTTTTAAATATTAGTTCTGCAGTTCTCTGCTAGTTTTGTATATCATTTATTGGTACACTTCTTTGGGAGAGTTAAATAAAATTATTGAATATGTTAAATGTAAAGAGAGATTTACTGTATCCAATCTTACTGGAATGGATTCCTGTCATATGTGTTTAGTAGGAATTGTGTTTAACAACGTGATATGCATTCTATTGAGGTCTTTCAGTACAGAATTTTTGAGTGATGACCAGACTTCATGCAGGATAATGCTTTTCTTAAATTTTATTATTATTATTATTTTTAAATCTCAGAATTATTTCATCATCATCAAATTCCTATATGTATCCTCAGGGAGTGCACAGGATAATTATGATAATACTGCATGAAAAAGTTACACCATTACTGAATTCTGATCAACAGTTTTCCTCCAAATGAATCGGTTATCTGTCAAGACTCCAACATTATCCAATCTTATATTTCTGTCTTTTAATGCACTTTTTATTGTATTTTTATTTTGATCCATTTACATGTTGTTCTTCCTCTGGGTTGCTTTCCTGCCAACCTGGAAAAGAACACTTGTTTTGCTAATCCTTCCTCTCCCATTCTGTTTAAGTAACCATACCACCTGAGATTAGCTCTGCCAATACGTTCCTGTTTACTAACAATGGCAAGTTCTTTCTTAATATCTTCATTTTTAATATGACTGCCATTCATGCCATCTGTTCATTCCACTAATTTTTCTTGGAATGCTCATATCTGTGGTCTCCAGTCTTTGATTTCTAACCCAGCTCTTAGATCAATAAGTTAAATTCGGACAAATTGTATACAGCTAATTTAGTGTTTTGACTAATTTCTTTCTTACTCCATATACATTTATTCAGCTGACTTCCTACCATATTTTTACCAATTCTGTTGTCTGTTTTCATATTTAATTGGCCATCTTCACTAAAAATTGTGCCTAAATAGCTGAAATGTTTTAGTTGTTCAATAGGTTCACCATTCAGGATAGTTGATATTTTCAGTGTTTCTGCCTATTTTCATTGTCTTTGTCTTTTTATTGCTGATTTTCATACCAAATTTATTGTTATTCAGTTTAGTTATGGAATCTTGAAGACCTGGATTTATTACTGGATTTATTCAGAAGTATAACATCATCATCATCATCTGCATAAAGTAAACAGCTAAGATTAACGTTGTGAAATTGTCTCAAAAATTTCATTGTAACCACTGCAGCTCATTATGAGATTTGTGGTAATGTAAACTTATCATATATTACCTTTTAAGGGTAAATTTGATCATGCATAATTTACTTACCTTGGAAAAGCATGCAAACAAAAAATTAATTTCTTGTTCAGTATACTTTCTGAAACAACACAAAAATTTGCTGTCTCTTCTCACACATTCTTAGTGCATTTTTTGATGATACACCATCAAGTATAAGAACCGTATTCTAACGTTGGGGTATTTGGAGTATAATACCCAAATACCCCCAACTTTGCAGGGGGGGGGGGGGGTATTTGGAGTATAATATTAGAAGGACAAGTTTTTTTGGGGGGAAGCTGAGGAGATTATTTTTGCTCATGTGCTTGAGTAAATGATTAAACAAAAATTAATTTCTTGTCTATTATGTAATTTCTAACCTGGTTGGTTAGAAATTACACTCTTCTAAAGTTTTTTAAAGAAAAGTAGCAAAATGCAGAATTTTGTTATTTTCTTTGGAAAATTTCTTCATTGATGTAGCTCTTAGTATCTCTACTGGCCTCGTTCTCACTGATAGCAGCATTGAATTTCACTAAAAGTACCTAATTTTTTTTTTTTTTTTTTTTTTTTTTTTTTTTTTTTTCCCTGCATTCTGATTTTTGATATTTTTACTGTTTTTGTTATTGCTAGTGGTGTCTCCCATCCCACTGGAATGAGATCATTTAAGCAGCAAGCATTTGTAAGCTACAAAATTTATTTGCTAGTAACCTCATTTGAGGTTACAAGATTGCTGGCATCAGTTTTTGAATGCACTTTGGGGTTTTTTTTTTTTTTTTTTTTTTTTTGGCCATCTCACAGCTGTAATTTCACAGTGGTCCAGCTACAACATTTGCTAGCAGTGCAGAATTATCTCATTACCAAAACATTTTTTTACTTTTATGATTGAGAGGTTTTCTTTCCCTTTTTTTATAAGTGTGCAGAGTTTTTAGTTTTTAATAATGGTACCATTTTCCCCTAATGGTGCAAACTCTGCAAATTGAAATTCCAGGATATGATGTGCTATGACATGACATGACAAAATAAAATGACGACTAAGATTTTAAGAAATAGTAGGGGGCCAACAAGATATTTGTAGTAATTCCATGTAGAGTTAGTAAACACACTGTGGGATGCCTGCTCATCCATCAACATTTCACCGAACCTTGAAATCATTTATACTCCTTTTATTCACAAAGCAGTCCAGCGATGCTGTTGGCACACTCTCCCTCGATGAGTCTTTGGACTCCCTGAAGGTGTCAAATAATAATAATACATTCTACTTTCCATGTAAAAAATCTACTCCTCACATCCTTCTTTACACAACTTCCAGGAGTGGACTCTCATTCTCCACATGGTATAAACATCACCACCAAGCAGGTGATGATTATACCATGAAGCACTGTCATGAATGACCAACAACATCCAAGCCAATCTTTGCATATTTTGTATACATTCGTAATGTACGAAACATAAGGTGTCCCATGGATGCTTTATTTTTCTCATCTTATTCTAAACTATCTGAAAATTTGCAGACCATGAGTTTTTTAAATATTTATTTACTAATAAAGTTCTTTTGCAGGGAAAGTATATGAACCACACTTTGAGAAAGTCTGAAGACTTTATCCCTTAAGTTTTCTTTTTATGTGGAATCAAGTTGACAAACCTTCAAATGTGAACTCTTTGAAGTTCACATTTGAAGGTTTTTCCCTCTCTCCTGCTTTCTGATGATCAGGAACATTTCAATAACTGTACTTATTAATCTTTTTAACCATACTTGCTAATGTTGTCTCACGTGTAGCACATGCACAGTGTCCATTGACTTAAGGTGGAAGGAGCAGAGTAACAATGGCATTTCCTTAAGTGACATCCTAACTATTACAGTTGTTTGATTTTAAAAATGTTCTTGTATATAATCAAATTAGGGGAGAGTAACCTAACTAAAAAATAAGTCAAAAGCTTTCTCCTTAAGATCTATCTGTTGTGTCAGTTAATTATTAGGTTAAGGAGAATGGTTATTGTGATCAGTTTTCTTCTATGAAAACTGTAATCACAAAAACCATTCTCCTGAAACTAATAACTTACTTTGGATTACCATAAGAGGTATTAGTATAGTACCTCTGTAACTGAAGGGAAAATGTCAGTTGCAAGGATCTAGATTGCAGGGCTTCAGAAAGGCAACTTAAATCTACTAGCCAAAATTTTACTTTCCCAGGGTATCAGTCTACTTTATATAAATATTGCTATAAGTAATGTTTTAAGACTAAATGTTAAGTCAAAATAAAGTAATACATTATTTAATTCTTATTACATATAATTACAAAAAAAACATCCTTTCCTGGGGTTTAATGTCCTCCACTGCATATTTTCTTGAATATAGTCTTGCATAGAGGTGCCATTTATATGTGTCATCTATAAATCATTTGGGGGCTGTGGGATTAATGACACCAACTTCACTTTTATTTGATTCATTTGACTGAAATCTTGTTTACGTGATTATGTATGTGTCACGTGAAAGCCATTAAACTAGTTGGTATGATGGCTATGGCTACAATTTCAAGCAGTTTTGAGAGAAATTGGAAACTTGTTCCTGTAAATGGAATAGGTTTCCATTCAAACATATGAGACCTTTTTGAAAGATCTTGTATGTCTAAATGCTTTCCCCACAACTTTAAATTCACTGACCAAATTTACTGAAACTGCTTCTTTATTATTACCAAAATATTTGTTGTGGATATTTACTAAAAATCTTAATTTCTTTCTCATAGTCTTCCAGATTTTCAGGCCAGGTAAATTCAAGAGAAGTTTAGCAATTTCTGATTCATTTTCACAAAATATTTTTATCAAATACATTATTCCTTTATCCATTGCATTTTTTCATTCAACATTGGAATAGCTCTCTGCATGCATTATCTGAATGCCATTATATATCACCTTTTTCTTTAACAAGTCTTTTGATGTTGCAGCATTATTCCCTTTTACGATTCCTATTTCCTCCAAATACATTGCTATTGCAGAGTTGTTAACACGTGTGGTCAGTGCCCACTGTATTACATGCTCACCTTACTGAATATCAATATTTATCCTTCAGGATTTTTGTTTGTAACGTGGCTGCTTCTTTTCTCAGGTGAATTCTGGTAAAATGTATAACTTTTTTTACTAATGTTTCAATTTCTGAAACAAAGGAAGCATCTTTAATTGAATTTAAAACAGCCAGATCAAATGGGGTGCAGTACAATGTATTGATATAAGAATTGGCATGTGTCTCTTTTTAATTTTGTCACTAGCCTATTATTTTTTCCAGCATGTTATCTGCTCCATGCATTCCAATGCTTACTAACCAATTACAAGTTCTTTGTAAGCAGACAAATTTTCTGTGTAAGGCATCTTCATGACTAGGCTAATTGTATATAGAGACCTATGAATTCACATCAATTGCCTCACATCAGTAGCCTGGTCATGAAGATACTTCATGTGCAGGCTTTGTTTCCTGCCCTGAGAGAGAGAGTACACTGCACATTATGTGCTAAGAATAAGTTGTTTATTTCACTCTGGAATGTACCAAAATGCCCTACAGCTAGCAGAGAAATTACATTAATAAATGTCTCTTTCAGTCTTCGCTTTTTACCTGTGTATCTCATACAATGGATGCATGCATCCTCATTTGAAATAATTGTAGAAGCATCTAGAAGAAGCTAATCTCTACTGAGTTCTTTGATTTCCCTAACTAATTCTTGTTTAGTAACATCAGCAGTAACTGAACACATTATTATGATAATAAATTTAGTTTAATCCTTTATCCAAGTGTGTGCAAACAAAGTTTGCGCCTGAAAATATCTTCAGGACTGGGGTAAAATGGTACAACACCAGGCGACTCCTTGCAAAGGTGGAGCAAGATACCAACACTCCTATCTCAGTATCTCTCCCATAATGCAAAACACATCTCCTTGCGGATATGTATAATGTTATGCATTAAGGGAAGGGCCACTACCCAGACTAGTTTCGACCTTTATTGAGGTCTCTTCAGTGGGAGCCAGGCCCAAGTGGAGATACCAAGGCAGAAGCATTAGCAAGGTTATCTCCTCCTATAGGAGCTGCCAAACAGTGTGCCACCTTCTTTTTTTTTTTAAATTACTCTGGATTTAGAGAAAGATGTTGAAAGTTTATTTTTCACTTGGTCAGATTGCAAGGAGTTGCCCAGTGTTGTACCACTTTACCCCAGTCCTGAAGATATTTTCAGGCGCAAACTTTGTTTGCACACACTTGGATAAAGGATTAGACTAAATTTATTATAGTCTGACCAAGTGAAAAATAAACTTTCAACATCTTTCTCTAAATCCAGAGTAATTTAAAAAAAAAAGGTGGCACACCATTTGGCAGCTCCTATAGGAGGAGATGACCTTGCTAATGCTTCTGCCTTGGTATCTCCACTTGGGCCTGGCTCCCACTGAAGAGACCTCAATAAAGGTCGAAACTAGTCTGGGTAGTGGCCTTCCCTTAATGCATAACATTATACATATCCGCAAGGAGATGTGTTTTGCATTATGGGAGAGATACTGAGATAGGAGTGTTGGTAGCTTGCTCCACCTTTGCAAGGAGTCACCCGGTGTTGTACCACTTTACCCCAGTCCTGAAGATATTTTCAGGTGCAAACTTTGTTTGCACACACTTGGATAAAGGATTAAACTAAATTTATTATAGTCTGACCAAGTGAAAAATAAACTTTCAACATTATTATGATACTGTTATGTTAATTCCTTCATAATTACATAAGATGCTATTTCATCGTTGGAGATAAAATTTCTTTAATAAATTTGTCATTGGCAACTTCCCCTAATCAAATAACTTGACAGTGAATGAGATGACACTTTAAAATTGGATAGAAAATGTACATTAATATATATATATATATATTATGTATTTAGAACTAGGCTGAAAATTCACTTGCCACAAGTGGATTTCTGGAGCTCTGATCTACTGTATGATGTAAGAAATTTTTTTTTCTCCACTGAATGAGAATCCAAGATTAATGCGTGTTCAGCAACTCCTAAGCAGCTGTATTGTGGACACTAGATGTTTTTTGTTCACCTAGGCAGGTGATGGCAGTTTTTCCAGCCTGGATGAAATAGGCCAGCTTACAAGAACAAGGAATATGGAGATTAAGATGATCCATGTGAGAGATAAGATCTTTGTGATGAACTGATAAGGGTGGCTAATTTTTAGCAAGGCTCGATTTGAATGATTTCTTTTAAGAACTCATTCACTTGGATGTAAGAGATGGCAACGAATGTTTTGTGATCTAAATTTTGGTGACAGTGTTGCTTTGATTCTGTTTAGTGAGAATGCTAATGAAATAATAAACATATCATCATGTATTAATAAACATGGGACACTTTACTTTCTGTTTATTTAAAAAAAAAAAAAAAATGTTGTAAGGGTACCAGAGAAATTAATTCCAATTTTTTTCAGGAATGAAGTGAAAGATGAATCTGAAGCATTGTCAGATGAAAGTAAAGACAATCATGATGATGAAACCAAGAATTCAAATTTGCCAAGGAAGAAATTTGAATGGAATGATGAAGTTCGGTATGTTAAAAAAATAATAAGATAAACATATCTCAAATTTGATTAAAAATTGTTTTTATGTTTTTCTTCTCCATTTTTCCTCATTACAGTGAACTGCTTTGTGAAGTTGTGCTCTTGAGGATGAAATGTTATGAGGTAATAAAAAAACGTACGCAGTCTGCGGAGGAGTATGTGAAACAGTTTTTGGAAAATGATGTCAAGAATTTATGGCCACCAGGGTGGATGAATGTAAAGTAAGTATATGAAAAATAGATCAAGATTGTAAGTTTAACTGTGCTTTTCCTTATTATTATTTCAGAAAATTAGTTACTCTTCATATGTAGATAAACTCTTGAATTTGTTTTTATGGATTTGACTTTCTTTTAATTCTGTATATGATTAACATTATTTAAGAGTAATAATCTAAGATTTTTATTTGGCACTTCAAAATATTAAAAATATTTTACAAAAATATAGTAAGAAGTGTAAACAAACAAAGTTTACTTACACTTCTTACTATATTTTTATAGTAAGTAAGTTTCTTACTATATTTTTATGTTACTATATTTTTATATTACTATATTTTTATATTACACTTTGTGTAAGCAAACAAACTTTGCTTACACTTTGTGAAGTCACTTCACGACTGGGCTACTTGTATATAGAGGCTAATGATTTCTCATCAGTTGCCTTAGTGTCCCATTATGTAATGCACATATTCTTATGCATGTATAATGCTATGCATTATGGGATACTAAGGCAATTGATGTGAACTCATTAGCCTCTATATACAAGTAGCCCAGTCGTGTAGTGACTTCACGCATAAATTTCATTTGCTTACACTTGGATAAAGGATGAAACCAAGAACATAACTTATTGGCATCTTTAATTTATAGTATAACCAAGTGAGAAAAACTTGCAACAAGTCTATGATGATAGGGCAGTTACTATGTCATTACTAGATTCACATGAACAATTTTCTTTTCATCTCTCATAACTGTATCATTTCAGCTATTTGTGCCTCTTTTTTTTTTTTGCCATGTCTGTTCAAAACACTTGTTTCACTAATCTTTGATCATTTAGACCATCTGTGGTCTTGTATTGTGTTAAAATTGGTATAAACACTGTATTTTATACTGATAACTTGGTCCTGTGAAAACATCTGGGGGAGGGGGAATTACTCTAAATACATTACTTTATCATAAAAACTAAGTTATCAAATGTATGATGCAACAAAATTGAGTACCTTCCAAAACTTAGATCATAATTATGTATAATTCTTCAGATATATCCAACCACAGCCACAATTGAAAGAAGAGTTTCCATCCCATGTCATCATCAATTTTCTGATATGTGACCCCAATGGGTGTTCAGGTTACTATGATAGCACTACACAATTAAGCATACATTGTTATTAATCTACTAGCATCAATTTTCCTCGAAATCAATCTGTTACTTGTGAGTACTCCAATATTGTCATATCTAACATTCCATGCTTCTAAGGCACTTCTGAATGAAAATCAGTCTACCTAGACCTTCCTCTGGGTCTCTTTCCTCACCGTCTTGGCATCAAATACACCTATTTTGCTAACCTTTCTTCACCCATTCTATTTAGTAGCCATACCATCTTAGATTAGCTCTATTTACATATACTTGAATACTAATAATGTCAAGTAACTTTCTAATATCTTCATTTTTAACAAGATTCTGCCATTGATGACATCGGTTCACTCCGCTAATTTTTCTTAGAACTCTCATATCTGTGGTCTCTAATCTTTGATCAAGTGCTTTATTTCTAATCCAACTCTCAGCTCCATAACTTAAAACTGGTTTAAATGCCATCTTCTATACTGCTAGTTTGGTGTCTTGGCTAATTTCTCTCTTATTTCATGTAAATTTATTCAGCTGGCTACCCACCATATCAGATTTGCTTGTTCTGTTGTCTATTTAACTGTGCCTAAATAACTGAAATATTTTGCTTGTTCTATAGGCTCTCTATTCAGAATGTAGCTGAAGTTTTCTACACTCCTGCCTATTTTCATAGTTTTGGCCCTTTTATTGCTGATTTTCATGCCAAATTTGTTACACCTGTTATTCAATTTAGTTAGAGAATCCTACAGACTTGCACTGAATGTGTGTTCAGAAGTACAACATCATCTAAAGTAGAAAGCTAAGTTGATTTCTCCAATTCTAATATCAAGTTTAATGCCATTTTCTTTCATAATGTGATCCATTACAGTTGATAAATAAGAGTTGCGATAATGTACATTCTTGTCTTATACCTAATTTTACATGCATGCATCTTCTTGTATTCCCTTCAATTCACTTCTGTCTTACAACTTAAATATAGACTATATATTGCCCTGTATAATGTTCCATATTTACTCCATATAACATATGCCTTTTCCAGATCTACAAAAGTTAAGTATAGATTCTTGTCATATTCCCATGTATATGACAAGTTTCCCTTACCCAATTTTTCCCAGCCTCTTTTCAAGCGTGCATGTACAAATCTTACCTGGAAAACTTAGTAGAGAAATTCCTCTGTAATTCTCACTTCAGCTTTATTCCCTTTTTTATAGATGGGAAATATTAGAACTATATTCCAATCATTTGGAATTTGACCTTCTGACCAGACCCTCTAAATTATCTAGTGTAGCAACTGAAAAACGTTTATACCACCTTATTTGAGCATTTCCTGTTGAATATCATCTACTCTAGCTTCATTTCTGCATTTCAAGTTTTTGACAGCGTGTTCTGCTTTGAGTATTGATATGTACTCCTGTTTGCATTTCTCTTGAGAATTTTCTATAATGGTTCTGTCACCACTTGGATCATTTAACAGTCTTTCGAAGTAATTACTCCACACATCCTTAAGGATACCCTTATCTTCAATCTTCATAACACCTTTATCATCTTTGACTCCTTTTATAATACTCTTTCCTCCATTTCTAAGCTTTTTAATAGTTTCTATCACATTTTGCCAACTTCCTGATATTTACCTTCTATATTCTTACCAGTCTTCCCATGAGTTTTGTTTAGCTACTTTCGTTCATAGCTTAGCAGTTTACATATTTCTCTGTATTCTTTTAGAGCATCTGGTGACTTATTTGCTAATAACTTTCAGTATGCTTTCTTCTTTTTCAGGACTGCTTCTTTAACTTCAAGTGTTCATCATGGCATTCTTATTTTTTTATCCTTGCTGACAATTTTACTCTATGCCTCCATAACTGAATCAATCATTGTTGTTTTCTTCAAATTTTACCACTGGGATTCCAAGGTTTGTTTCTTGTTTTTGAACTGTTCCGTTCTTTGTTCAATAATCTTTCTATAGCTGAGTCTACAGTTTATGTGTAAAAGCTGCTCAACTTTAGTTCTTTTAAAAACTTTTTAGATACCATTCTTTTCAATATGATATTCAGTTTTATCCCATGTACACTCTTTATCATGAATGAGCATGAAGATATCACTATCAATAATGACATAGTCAATGAGGCTTTTCTTATTTCTTGTCTTTTCTCCATGTGAACTTGTGCACATCTTTATGTTGAAACATGGTGTTAGTAATGACTAGTCCATGTCCTCAGCAGAAGTTCAGTAAATATTACCATTATTATTAGCTTTGCCCTTTTCTCCAAATTTTCCCAAAATGTTTCTATATGCTTGGTTGAATTCATTTCCTACTCTGCTGTTCAGATCTCCAACAAGGAACACTTTTTCCATTTTCATTATGTCAAGCTGCCTGTTCTAATGACTCAAAAACTTCCCCCACTTCTTCCTTGAAAGAACCTTCTGTGGGACCATAGGCAAATAAGTTTCATTGTCCATCTCCTCATTTTAAAATTTGCCCACATAACTACTTGAAACTGCCTTCCAATCAAGAAGTTTATGTCCATGTTTGGTATTGAATGCTATCACTACTCCTTCCTTTCCTTAATTATTATTGCCTGAAAATAACATCCAATACTTATCATTTAGTAAGATCTCATCTGTTTTTCGTCTTTGTCTCAATAATAACAATTATGTTTACGTGGTACTTTTCCAGTTCTTCTGCACATTCGATTTCCTTTCCATTAATTCTCCGTATATTGATGTTTCTATGTTCAATTCTTCTTATGTTGGTTTATTCCTTCTAGATTTTGAGTTGGAACTTGTTCCAGTAGCTGACTTTGCTTTTTGCCCTGGTTCCCTGATGAAAACAGATGGAGCTTTGTTTAACCTGAATTTGAATAAATCTAGAAGGTTTATTCCTTCTAGAGTTTGAGTTGGAGCTTGTTCCAGTAGCTGACTTTGCTTTTTGTCCTGGTTCCCTGATGAAAACAGATGGAGCTTTGTTTAATCTGGCGATGCTCCAGCTGGCATGAAATCTCATTATGTTGTACCATCATATGCATTTGTGGCTTACGCCAGTAGAGAGTATAATTTGGTTAGCTAAGTCCCAAACTGCCAGCCTATCCTTGTTCATTCAGTACCCAGTAGATACCTACTAATGGGGTGCACCACATGAAGGTGGGGATTAGACATGAGGTCAGAACTCCCAGTAGGTTCTCTGCATTCCTGAAAGGCGATTTGGAGGTCTCTTCCCAGTTATTTGGCTTTGACCGTTAAGTGACCCTGCTCCCCATCCCCTGTTTACGATGAATTTCCAAGTGAAAAAGTTCAGATTATCTATAATCTGTAAACAGACTATCTAGATCTCCCTTCCACAAGGAGAAGTAAATTCCCTTACGTCTGTCCTGTGCATATTATATCAAGTGCTATATGAATGCAGTCTTTCCAGTTTGACCAGATAGGTTGCTCAGTATAGAAAAGAAGTAATGAAGACCGACTCAGCATGATGTTGAAACAAGTCGTGCACTGTTTGGAAGTAACACCAGGTTAATTCACAGGAGTTTTAAACATGGCACTTATTTTAAGGAGAGTTCAGAGGCTTTTGCATTTCCCATCTGGAATTGTGATGACCATCAATCATTCCAAAAGTTTTTAAAATTATAAACTACATCATTTTTTTTATTATTTTATTTTTATAATAAAGACTTCACTGAAATGGATTCTGATATCATATTTCTTGTATGCACTGCTTTCAGTTAATTATAATAAATTAATTTCACTTGTACTCTGAAAACCTGTTTATCGATAATGTTCTTCATAGTTATTATTAAAGCTACATATTAGGTTGGAAGGATTGGCAGCTCCTCTGTTGACTTAGCTGATAGATACTTAGTCAGTTACAAATTCTTCACATGACTATCAGAATGCACAAGATAATCTTAACCACTCTCCAAACAATCTTGATCTCTTCTTTACTGTTTATCCTTGAAGTATACTATGGAGTTGTTCTCAAGGGTTATTCACATTGCAACCGCTATTTCATCCCCATTGTAGCAACACTTATACTGCCACTATAACAGTGCCAAGTAGGAGGATTTTTTGTGATTTCTGTGCTTTATTTCTTTGGTTATTTCCAGTTTTCTGTTCCAAACACTTACTGAGCATGTCACCGAAACAGTTAAAAGTATGTTAACATTTATTTTCCATTCTTCTTTAAATTACGTCACTTTGGTTCTCCAAGAAGTGTACCAAGGCTTTCTTCTTTAAGGATAAAGAACTATTATATTATTCCTCACTTTTCATCATAATCTGTCTTACTTATTATGTACAGCTCCAAATAGTTTAAAACAATTTATTAGCACATTCAGAACTGATTTTGAAAGGACAAAACAAGAATTTGGGCATCATGTCAATGGTAGTCATGCTTTGTGTTGCCTAAACTATCGACTGTAACGTTTGGCAAAGCTTCTTTCATCTCTTTTGCGCTCATTGGATACATTGCATTACTATCCACAAAAAAAATAATAAATAAATAAAAATCAATCTCTGCCTTTACCTCAAATGCTTGCATTGATATCTCTCCTCTTCTGCTGCCATTCTAAATTCATAACCCCTATCCCCCTTGCATCTGAAGTGATCAGAAGAATATTCTCCAGAAAGAATTTAGAAGAATCTTGTCAACTCTGGATTCCAGAATGTTTCCTGATGGCATTTCTTTCATTGTTCTCAGGGTGGGTTTGTGCTCCAGAGTTAACTCCTAATTTTTTTTTTTTTTTTAATTCCTCCAACTTAAAAATTAGCCCACCCATATCTAACATAGGTGACAAATCCATCAAATTTCCTGTTGGTCTTACTTGAGTCCTTTCTAAAGTAATGAGAAAGAAGCCCACCAAGCATCAGTGTCTGTGCTACCTGAATAAGTGAGTTGTTCCAAGGTACCACTGTTGTTAATTAACAGAGTGATTGCTTTTATCATCCACATTTGGATAGAAACATTCAGAAACCCAAGTTGCTGCTTTTCATAGATAATGAATTTTGTTAGGTTTCTCACAAAGGATTTTTCAGTATGCTTTCATCTTATGGTCTGTCTTCAGACTTGCAACTGGATTGCCAGCTCTCTCTCTCATAGTAGATTTTTAATCTCTCTACTCAGATATGTTTGCAAATTCACCAAACAAGGTAAGAAGTTAATAATATGGCATATAGCATAATATATTGTTTAATTAGGTTAAATTTCATTTCTTGTTTATAATAAATTGTACAATATATCTTTATTGGTTAGTTATTTTTGACTTTAACCAGATGTTGTTTCCATATCAAAGCAGATATGTATATTGTTAGCATGTCTTGTAAATGTAGTTTAAACTGAAAGGAAGCTATTGGAACACACTCGAAATCACCATCAGCAAAATTACCATAGTTGGCACTTTCAACATAAGAATCATCAACAAAAAAAGTGGAACTGGCAGAACTAGAGATATACTAGGTCGACACAGTTGGTATTACTGGAAAAAAAAAAAGTGAGATTCTTCTAAATAACCATTACAAGATGTTATATTCAGACAATAATGATCAGGGAAGGAAGGAGTAGCTATAGTATTCAACTATAAACATGAAGCTAAGATTCGTGAATGGCAGGAAGTAACAAGCAGAGTGGTGGGCAAACATCAGAATGTGGAGTTGGATGATAAGAGTTATTTGTGCCTATGGTCCCATGGAACATTCTGCTAAGGAAGAAGCGGGAGAATTTATTGAATCATTAGAAAAAGTTGGGCCTCGTTAGAGATCTTAACAGCAGAATAGGAGATGAATAGCAGACATACAGAAATGTTTTGGGAAATGAAGAAAAGAGCAAAGCTGATAGTAATAGTAAGTACCTGCTGGATGTTTTTTCAGGACATGGGCTGATCATTATTGATACAGTCTTTCAGCATAAAGATGAACATAAATTTAAATGGAGAGAAGACAAGAAGTCTCATGGACTATGATGTTGTTCATAGTGATATCTTCATGCTGGTTCAGGACACAAGAGTACACAGAGGATTTGAAATAGAAAGTAATCACCATTTACTATTGAGTGGGATAAAATTAAATGTCATATTGAAAAGAAAAGTGCATAAGAAAGTTTTAAAAAGAATCATTCCAACTGCTTTCAAGAAGTAAACTGTAGACTCAAATATTAATCAAGAAAAAAAAAAAAGAAAAAAAAAAGAGTTTTTGAAGACAAGAATCGCACCTTTGATACCCATTAGCAAACTCGGAAGAAAACATTGATTCAGCTAGGGAAGCAGGTGGTGAAGTTACCTACAAGCATAGAAAAATCAGAACTTCATGGTGGACCCAGAAAGTCAGAGGCAGTCATATAAGAGAAGGTAGTATACCAAAAGTTCCTAACAAGTAAATCAGTATGTGTTCGATAGTCTTTGGATTCTTTAAACTAAATTGAATCTTCTTCTTATGGCTGGCTCTACAGCCAAATCGAGCTTTGGCTTCCCAGATTTGTTGCCTCAAACCCTGTCTGTCCAAAACTTCACTTCTCCAGTTTGGACATTGTAATATGGTGTATATTACAATGTCCAATGTATATTACTATCTTGACTAATAGTGCCTATCCATCTTGTAAAAGATTTGCCAAGAATTTTACTGTTTATTATCTTAAGAATACTGTCATTTTCCATACAAAAAAATACCATATCCATTACGGCTCTTTGAACTTGATTATACTAGATATTGTGGGGTCTTTATAAAGATGATCTAGAATATGGTTGTCCTTGTCCTATAGAGAGACCATTATCATTCACTTGGCCAAATATATTTTTAAGGATCTTCCTTTTAAAAGATGAAATCAAATTCCCCACCCCTGTCATAAATATCCAGGTTTCACATCCATAGGTACTAACTTGGTGGATTATTGATTTATATTTGTTTAACTTGCGAAAACTAAAGTTAAACAAAAAAAAATCTTTTGAGCTGAGCACACATAAGAGAGAATAGGAAGCCTGTCTGATTACATCCCTTCATTCAGTTCTGCATTTCCACCATCTCATTTGGTTGGCTAGTGATTGTTACTCCTAATTATTTAAATTGTTCCAATTTTTCTATTTCAAAGTTTCCAAATTTCCCACACAGCACTTAACTGATTCTGCCTGGTATTAATCTTTTATTCATTTTTGGCCCTATTTCTTGTACTGATTTTTCTAGTTATGTTTCTTCCACTTTTTGTTTGGTTCTTAACATGATGATGATGATGTCATCTATATATGCTGCAGTCAGCACTGATTTGTTTATTAAAGTGTCTTTAGTATCTATTGACAACAGTCAAATAATGTATTACATAGCTAAGTTAAAAAGTATTGGAACTAGATTATCACCTTATTTTAATCCCTGTGTTATTGGAAAGAGATCTGTTAAGTCATTTTGTAATTTAACCTGTGCTTATAAATGTTTCATTGCTAACCTTGTAAGTTTTGCTGGCTTATCTGGTATTCCTAGTGTATGATAATGTCATATTAAGTATAATACTTTAATTAACACTGTCCTTGTGGTTAGCCTAATGGCTATGCACTTCACAACCGTATGCCTGGGGAAGGAGTGTCCTAGGTTTGATTCCCGTCGATGACGTGAGGAGGTTAAGGATCTTCCTCAGCCATAGCCATGTTAGCTGGTCTTGGGCATGGACAGCAGGATTTTTTCCCCAGTTTATCCTGGGGTTTTCCCTCCTGCAAAGCAGGCAAACCGGCCTGGTGAACACACACTTTGTCAGACATGGGATACTACCAGGAATAAAGAGCAACCAACCTATTCCGCAGGATCATCAGTTATGGAAGCTTACGTGGTAAAATGTGTAGGCCTGCACAAAAGCGTAACATACGATGACGAATTAACGCTTCTGATATTTTGGCAGTGTTACATTGCCTCAGGGATCACAGAACAATATGTGCATGCACGTATTAACACTGAGTAAATAAGGCTGTTTATTTTTATTACTAAATAAGTAATAAAAATAAACCAAAGTCAGATCTAGAATCCTAAATGGCTATATACGGAAGCTTAGTGTTTCCCAATTTGGGGAAGTTTCATGCACTCAAATTTATCGAAGTTTGGAAAATTTCTCAGAACTGTGGCAGATTCCAGGAATAGCCTCTCATGTTTGTATTTGCCATGATGCAGTAGAGTGTCCTTCTCCCAGCATATCCTGTGGTGGGTGCCCAGAGCATGTTCAGCAAGTCCAGAGTGGCTATAATGGTGGAACCATATGTAGTCCGTGTGTTCCGAAATTCTGATATTGGCTGTCCTACCTGTTTAGCCAAAGTAGGATGGTTTTAAACTGCAGGGGATTTGGTAGACACCTGGTAGGTCCAGAGAATGTGGCTGGTCTTTGGTGGAGCAGTTTTTGCTAGTTTTTTTATTTTATTTTATTATTATTTTTTAATATGGTCTGTAAATTGTTACGTCGTTGTTTTCGTGAATATTTTACCTCTGTTGTTCTCCTTGTGCCTACTGAGATCTGGCTTCTAAACTGACTTTCTGGGGCCGTTTCTCTCTCTCTTCGAGCTCTGACGAAATTTATTTGTTTATGCTACGCCAGTCAGAACTCTAGGATAGAAAAAACTCTTATCCGAAGAAACTTTCCCAGAATTCAAGTAATACCTTATGTAGATTGAGTTCTCAGTATACAGTCATGGCCTTGACAATCTTAAATTCCCCTTTTTTCCTCTAAACATAGGTTCGATATTTTCGTGTGTGGTAAAATTCAATCTCTTACTCAGACAAACTCAGGTATACATGGGAAAACACATTTATTATTTATCTAAGAACAATACAATTTAAACAACACACATAATCAAGCAAATCAAAGTTAATACTAAAATACAAGTAAAGCAGGGTAATAATAATCAAACAGACAGGCTATTCAAACACACTCATGAGAATCTATGTTCATCTATATCACAAACATGGATGTCGGTATTAAACTAGATTACTGCTACTAACGACCCATACACATTAAACTTGGTCTAGATAACTTATGAACGTGGACTACCAGTCCAATTCGATTTTTACATAACACAGGAAACTGTCTCAAAAATCTCTCTCTCTTCCTTTCTAAACTCTGTCCATTTTACACCTTCGTCACCAATAGATAACACATAAAAGGGAAGATTTGTACATTACCACCTTGTTAGATGTTTTCTCGATCGTTCCTTCTGTTCTTTGTTATAGATTGTCCCTCTGTACGATGGATTGCCGCCACGTGGGAGTCATGTGCTCATCCTGAATTAGCCACTTGTTTCTTCTGGACTTACGAACTTTTTGCGTTGCCATTTTTAACACGATTTACCTTCAAAGGAATCCTTTGCTGCTTTCTCATCAGTTAAATCCACACCCAATGGTCTAAAACTCGAACACTGCCGTCATATGGTGCTATATTTTCTTAGATTCGCGTCGCTCAGCAACTGGTAACATGCTGCCGCTTTGCCGTCTTTACACGTCTTGTCGGGTATCAGGCATGCTGATCCGCTCGGGAACTTCGAGCAGGAGACCCACGGGGAGGGCATACGCGACCGGAGAACACCACAGGAACCAGGAGAAAAATGTAAAAGGAAGTGAAAAAAGGCCCCTCTCAACGATGTGAATCCGTTTTAAACCCCATTATAGCACCCTCTTTCCGCACTCCAAACTTGTCTACGACACTCTCCCATTTGCTGTCACCTCGTTGTATGCGCATCGCTTTTTTTGGGAGAATGCGAATTTCTTGCGCTTTCCACGAATGCCTACTCATCGCTCATTACGTCATCTTTGGTGGTCAAACTGCAAAACCTTTGAACTTTCATTCACATGATGATACACGACTTCATACATGGCATATTTTAACATTGATGTTTTTGACAAATTAAGATTCCATCTATTTTAGACAATAACCTTAAACATAGTACAATTTAATATTTATTTCCTCCTTCGATTTCATTTTAATTTAAGATTCAACCTCTTCTTTTATATTTTAATTCCTTTTTAAGCAAAGTTAATATCTGCATCTTCACATATTATGTCTGTTTTGCCCAGAGTACAAGTGTGCTTTTGCTTGATATTGTTCTCTTGTTAAATCTTGAATGGAGCGGTTCTATTCTTGATAGAGCCATCATTCAAGATTTACAAAATGGTTGTAAAGTTTTTTTTATTATTGTCATGACGCATCATGAGGGTTCCTTTAGGATAACTTTTTGGATGCACCCAGGATATATGGAATGGTGATAGATTTTGTGTAATCTCTGTTCTGAAGGGAAGTCAGGAGGGGAGGGGGGTTACTGGGTTTTAATATTTTTTGGATTTTGCATGATTGTAACCATTGGCTAAGAAAGTGTTAAGAATATGGTTAAGTTCAGTAGTTAGGCACTGCTATCAGAACTGATTAATTTTGTCCTGTTCTATAGGGTTTTTATATTCCCATATTGTTGGGAGGGGAGGAGTAACTATTGGTAAATGTATCTACCAGTATGTGTGGGTTTCCTAAACTGAGAATGCCAATGATCCATCAGGCTGGTGTATAATCAGAGGGTCTGGGAAGGGACTATTGTTTTCCTTTTCTAAGGTGAATTAGATCCTGTGATGTTGATTGTTAAGATGTGTTAGGAAACTGTTGAGTATCCAGGCGATGTAATCAAATAGAGAACACATCATCTATGTAGCATAGCCAAATGGTGGGCTTATGCGGTGGCAGAGTTTAAGGCTTTCTCTTCAAAAGTCTCCATGAAAGTCTTTGATCCTCCAGGTCTGTAACAACACCCCACTATGTAATTGATCTTGTTAGATTCCACGTCACACCAGATGGCTTCAAACTCACTGCCATATGAAATACTGTTAGTAGTAGTACTATAATCATAGGTCTCAACTCCAACTGGATTCAAGTCATCAGATATCATTAGCAGCACACCCCCTTCCTCTCCCATCCTGTCTATCCTTCCTAAAAATACTGTATACCCTTTACATTCGATACCAGTCAGTATGTCTGATTCTGAGGGCCCTAGAGATATCAGGAGAAACTATAGCTTGGATAAGGTCTGAGGTATCTTTAAGTGGGACATTAGCAAATAGAAAGAAGGCATTAAAACTGACACTTGGCATGTGAGGTTTATATTGACTTTAAAGTGGGCTGAGTTTTATATACATGGAGTGTTGCATTATATTGTGAGATCACTATGGTTAAATGTTTATCTAATTTGTATGAGAGTGAATCAGTGTCATCCACAATGTGGCATAATGGCACATTCTGTTTATGGATTTTTGGTAGCTCATATGTGTCATGGGGGTGGGAGGGATCTATAATTATATGGTTTTAGTTTATCAGTAACTTCCACAGGCCAAGAGGTGACCTTCTTGAGGAGCATATGAAAGGAGTCACAGGCTGCAATCCCCACAAAATCCCAAACCCTTCCCTTCAGAATAGAGATTACACAAAATCTGTCGCCATTCCATATATCCAAGGCACATCAAAAAAATTATCCTAAAGCAAATACAACCTTACAACACTTAAGACCACATAAAAAAATAAAAAAAAAATTTGGCATTCCTTTTCCACTCCACCAAACCAGCCACATTCCCTAGACCTACCAGGTATTTGCCAGGTCTCTTGCAGTTTCAAACTGTCCTACTCTGATCTAAGAGGCAGGATAGCCAATATCAGAATTTTTGAAACATATGAACTACATCCAGTTCCACCATAACAGCCACTCTGTACTTGTTGACAATGCTATGGACACCCATCACTGCAAATACAAATGTGAGAAGCTATTACTGGAATCTGCCTTAGCCCTGAGTAACTTTCTAAATCTCAATAAATTTGTGTGGCAAAATACTTTTTTACCTGCAAAAAGAAGGCACAGCCAAGGGCTTGCTGTTATTTCTCCCCACCCCATATGGAAACTTTTAAGCACCATGCTTTAGATTCCTTTACTTTAAAACCCAAAGGCTGGTTTGTTGTGAATGTTGACAATGTTAATGAAAACATTGTCAGCATACTAAAGGTATGTTGACAATGTTTTCATTAACTGGCCACATGGGCACCAGATATTAGATATCTGGTGCCCATATATCAAATGGCTACAGCAAAAATACTATGAATAAAATTCTTTACAAGCTGCACCTAAAAAAATAAATAAATAAACTAGATCACAATGAAACTGTAGCCGTCCTTATATTAAAGGGATATCAGATAAAATAAACAGAACACTACAGAAATACAATCTTAATGACACCTTTAAACCTCCTGCCAAATTAAAGAACTTATGCAACTACTCCAAGGATCCACTTCCTCCACTGGCCCATCCTGGAGTATACTGTATTCAGCATACCCATAATTTGCTTTATATAGGTGAAAGTGGATCCACTATTCCTATCAGAAAAAAAGGAACATAAATAACACATTAAATTTAATAACTCTGGTAAATCTTGGCTTTCTGATTATGCCTTGAATATTCTACACAGAATTGACTGGAAAGGCACTTGTTCACACCAAACTGTGGTATGAACACAAATTTAAAGAACCCTGTGAAATTCTTATCAACTACCCTAATTTTAACAATAATGGTGGTTTAAAAATCCCATGAATGTGGATGTTCCATATTCTACCCACATAACCATTTGTTCTGAGAGTTCATTTTAAATTATAATTAGGACTTAATTCAGTATCTTAGATTTAAAATTTATGTTAAATTATTGATTAGACCACCACTGTTGCTGTATTAAAAGTATTATTATGAATTTGTTCTCTGGTAGTGTTATAAACAGGATATATATATTTGAGGTAGGGTTTTTTCCTCCTACTATAGGTCACGATAGTAGAATAACAGTTGATCAAATCAATGTCACTTTGACATGCTGTTTGAAATGTAATATAGCTTCTCTCTCTCTGTGTGTGTACTCCAGTGATGACCTTAATTTGAAGGTCGAAACGTTGGGAAATTAAAGTAATTATTCCTAACACAGTTGTAGTCTCCATAATTTTATGAAAATGAAACTCAAAAAATTTGGATCCATGAAATTGCTCCAAATTTAGGAAGCATTCATCCTCACAACTTCAGCCAAAATATTGAAAGTAGTAATTAAAGTTATTATAATTAATATTCAATGTATGTCGTAATTTTCTGGAAAATAATGAATATGAATATGCAACATATAAGCCTTTCTACCAGAATGTATAATTTCCCTCTATTAATGGTGTCATATGCTTTTTGGAAAATCAACAAAAATATGATAACTATTTATATTAACACCCCCAACTGGCCAAGTCATCTATGGACATTCAGCAAAATCTGGATACGATTCTGTAACACCTATTCAGTAACATGGATAAGAAGTGCAGTTTGGTCTCACCATTTCATCCACCACTGCCGGTAGAGAGGTTAAATTCCCAAAGTGCCTCTAATCATTGTTTAATTATATGTATCCGATCAGTTGTGGATTTGTCTTTCATGAAACCTCCTTCATGGACCTCTTCCTCCAGTTATCTTCTCCGTAAATGAGTTGAATCTTTTCTTCAAGTAGAGGTAAGTATTTTGTATGTTATACATAACAGAGAAATACCTCTATAATTTCACAAACTGTTTTGCCATTTTTCTTATGTATCAGGCAGATCAGACACTTTCTCCATTCTTTTGGCATTTCCTCTTTCTTCCATATGGTTAAAATCAATTCATATATTTTGTCTTCTCGTTTCTTTCCTCCTGCTTTCAGTAACTGCTGTTCCAAGTGAATGTATTATATAGTTCAGCTCTTCCTTAATGCTAGCTCTACAAAATCAGCTTTTCAATGGTAGTTGGTATTATTTTGTGTTGCAGAGCTAATTTTATTTAGCAATTCATGGAAAGATTTTCTATATTAATAATATATAATATTTTCCATCTGTTTTTCCCTTTTTCTTTATTTGTTAACATGTTTCCTATCCATCTCAGCATGCATCTAGCCCAGGCTTATATCCTTAATTTGCATAATTGTATTATAAGCTTGCCCTTGTTCTCTGTTTCTTGTTCCATTGTGCATGTCATTTCATTCAAGGCTTGTCTTTTCTTTCTTCTACAGATTTTATCTCCTTGTTTCATTTTCTTTTTAAATTTTTTATTTTCCTGCTTTAATCCTAGTTGTGGTTGGTCCTGCAAGAAATGCTTTGTATGCTTTATTTCTTTTTATTACTGCTTGAGCACATTCTTCATCAAATCAATATCCTTTCTTTTGCTTATTTTCATATTTCAGAGTTTCTTCTGCAGTATTCAGAATTCATGATTTAATGTATGTCCAGTTCTTTCTATGTTCTGTTCTAATCTATATTTTTGGCCTTTATTTTTTTTCTCTTCAACTTCAAAAGTTTTAGCTTCAATTTTTTTAAGCTTCTGCAGGTTAAACTTTACTGTTCTTTCATGTCTTTCTTGTTTCTTCACTGAGATTCTCCACCTGTATTTAATTTTGACCAGATAATGATTGCAATCAGAGCAAGCTTTTCTATATTACGATCCATACTACTTATTACTTCCTTGATGCTGATCTTTATTTATAAGTGCATGACCAATTTGATTAAATATTATTCCATCTGGGGATATCCATGTCCTTTTATGGATGTCTTTAAGAGGAGAGCATGTGTTAGGATATAATCATATTTTTACTTATAGCAATATATATCAAGTTTCTCTCTGTTGATACAGATTATTAAATTAAATATCTTCCTGTTCAACCTTATCATTGAAATTCCCAATAATAATTTTTATGGCATTAGATAAGCTGAATGATATAACATCTTCATTTTGCCGAAGAAATCCCACTTTTTCATATCTTCTTTTGTTGGATAACAGAAGGTGTATTCGAAATAAGAGAGCTGAGTTTGTCGTATTGATTGAGTCAGAATGTCCAAAGATAATTTGCATAAGTGAAACTTGGTTGTTTGATGTCAGGAAGAGAAATGGAAGGATATACAAAGGATGGGAAGATGGAAAGAGGAGGTGGAGTGCTGTTAATGTTTGCAGAAGAATTGCATCACAAAGTGTGGAAATTGATAGTATATGTGCAGATTTTGAATCTCTGGTGTGTGAAATTGAAATTAACAGGATAGTATATATGATGCTATTATAGGCCAGGGAATGCAGACAATATTGATTGTGTATTGTTTAGGCAAATTTGTTGGGCATGTAAAAAGGTGATCCTGATGGGAGACTTTAATTACAGGAATATAGAATGAAAGGAGATAGTGTATGGGAACAAGAGGAGTGTGTTTGTTGAATTTTTGAGGGATAAATATCTTAATCAGCATGCAACTGAAGTAATTAGAGGCTTTAGTGTTTTAATAGATTTGGTAATAACATCACAAGATGCAGTAGTTGTTAATGACCTATTGACACTGCTGCCAGTTGGTGAGAGTGATCATGAGATACATGTTTTGGGAAGTGATAAATCAAGAAAAGTTCCTTCCAAAAGCCGATATATGTGGATGTATAAGTGGACGATTATGGAAAGCTCTGTAGTCAACTAGCATCAATACATTGAGTAGATGAGTTGTGCAGAAAAGATGTCAACAGTACATTGAAATTCATAAGGCAGTATCTGATACAAGCAATTTATAACTGTATACCAAGGGTTAAGCAATAGAGTAGGAGTGAAATGAATGAACTATGAAATCAAGCAAGCTGTGCTGGAAAAGAAAATGCTATGGAGGAGGTACAAGACAGTTGATGGCGATCTGATCCATGAAGAGTATAAAGTGCAAGCTAGGAGTGACAAGCATGGTAATTTTAAAAAAAAGTTCAGTATGAGATGAGATTTGGCTAGTCAAGCCAGGGTTAATTCCAGGAAATTCTTCTGTTGTAAGGCAAGCAAGAGAAAGAATAATTGTGGTAGGTTGACAGTGGTGAATTGTCATGGTAGTAGACTTCTTTAAGTCTCACATTGAATAGTCACTGTTGGTAAAACAACTGCATTCAGAATCCTCAACTTAGTTCTTGTGGAGATAGACTCATCCTTCAAGATTTTAGACAAGTCTCTGACTGTTGTAGCTATTCTGAATCTTCTGAACAGCAATTCTTCACATACAATGTATCCCAGGCACTCGAACTTGCTGGTTTTCTCAATTCTTTCTCCATTAAGGTACACTCGTTTCTCAGGAGCTTCCTTGTCTATATTTCCTTTGAGAACCATAATCTTTGTCTTGCTAAGATTGAATTGACATCCTCTGTTCTTACTGATCTCATTGACTTTGTCAGGAATTCATAATTCCTCCTTGTGATTACATAGGAGTGCTGTATCTTCAGCATACCTCAAATCACTGATCAATCTGCTGCTTAACCTAATTTCTGTATTAATCTCATGATGTCTTCAGCATAGATCCTAAACAGATCAGGAGAAAGTAAGAAACTTTGCCAACCTGAAGCCAATCAGTTAATCCAACACCTGTTCTTACTGTGGCTTCTTGCTCACTTTTGCATAGCTATCAACCTGATAATGTGCTAAAGAAAAATTATTTTCATTGCCTCTCACAATTTCATAGGCTGAACATGATCAAAAGCTTTATAGTAGTCTATGAAACACATTATCATAGGGAGTCTAAATTCTTTATACTTTTCAGTAATCTAAGCTTGCCTTTCCTAACACCTGCTTGCTCTTTTGACACTTCTTTCTCCAACTTTGACCACAATCCTGTTTAGATTTTTAATGATCTTTAATAAAATCTTGCTTGCATGAGAGATTAAACAGTTCTTGCAATCCTTCAGATCTCCCTTCTTGTACAGTGGTATGAATGCTGGCTTCTTCCAGTCTCTAGGCTATGATCCTGTTTCTGATATCCTTGTAATCAATCTGTGAAACCCTTATCACTCCATCTCTTGTGGCCTTAATTAACTCTGCTGGGATTCCATTTGCACCAAAGGCCTTATTCTTGTTCAACTGTTTAATTGCTCTTTCAACTTCATGCCCAAGTAGAGGAAGTTCCAACCCCAGGAAAATCAAAACTTTCCTGGTGAGAGGAACGCCTCAAAATTTTCTTTATCCTCTCTGCTGTACAGTTCCTCACAGTACTCTTTCCATCTGTTTTTGATTTCTAGTTCTGCTAATACTTCTCCATTCCTGTCTTTGATGACATTCGATTTCAGCTTAAACTTGTGCTTTAGTATAGTGCCTTAGAAGACTAAAATGGTCACTGACCATGTTGGATACCTAACAAATAATGGATTAATTTGGAGGAAATTATAAAAGGAAATGAGAAATAATTAAAACTTATCCTGTACATCATCAGGAGATGACTGATTATAATCAAAGTGACACCATGTGTTCTCAAGGAAAATAAAATTAGTTAAAAATGAGATGAAGAAGAAGAATTAAATGAAATCTTTAGATAATCTTTCCTCTCACTTTGTTTTGGGATGGAGCTTAAGGTAAGTTAGCCAATCTATGGAAGTAGTTTTCCTCCAGAAAACCATCTAGAGAATGCATACTTTCTCTCTCTATGTTCACTGGGCATCTACTGATGCCGTATGGTCACTCCGATGCTCGGTGATGTTCCACACCAGGCCTCACCATGTAGTCCTGTTGTTTGCTTTTCTGGCGGTCTCAACTCTCTCTGAAGATCAATCACTCCACACATGCCATCCATCCATCCATCTCATTGATGGTCTACCCCCTGCCTCTTTTTCCAGGAACTTTGCCTTCTATTACTGTTCTGAGAAGTCCTCCTTCCATCCTTTCTATGTGTCCAAAATATTTTAACTTTCTTCTGTCAATATCCTTAAGGAGCCTTAAAGTTCTACTAATCTTTTCTAACACCCATTCATTTGTACGCCTTTCAGTATATGATATCCTCAACAGACTTCTGTAACACCACATCTCAAAAGCAGATATCCGTTTCTTATCTGACTTCTTTAGGTTCCAAGTCTCGCATCCATAAGTCGCTGTTAGAAAAACAACTGCATCTAAAATCCTCAACTTTGTTCCCATAGAGATAGATCCATCCTTCCAGATTTTAGACAGGTCTCTGCTGTTTTAGCCATTCCTAACCTTTTTCTGACATCTTCTGAAAAGCAATTCTTCACATTAATAATGGATCCCAGGTACTCAAGCTTGCTGACTTCCTCAATTCTTTCTTCATTAAGGTACACTTGTTTCTCAAGAGCTTCTCTGTTTGTTTTTCCTTTGAGAACCATGATCTTTGTCTTGCTAGAATTGAGTTGAAGTCCTCTGTTATTACTGATCTTGTTAACTTTGTTAAGAATTAGTTCTAGTTCTTCCATGTCATTACAAAGGAGTACTGTATCATCAGTATACCTCAGATTACTGATCAATCTACCTCCTATCCTAATTCCTGTCCTGAGCTCATCCAATGCTTCACGCATGATGTCCTCTGCATATATACTAAACAAGTGAGGAGAAAGTAAACATCCTTTTCCAACTTGAAGCCAGTCAGTCAACCAAACACCTGTTCTTACTGTGACTTCTTGTTCCTTATACAAGTTGGCTATCAACGTGATAGTGTGTTGAGGAAAACCCATTCTTTTCATTACTTCCCACAGTTTCACATGCTCAACACAGTCAAAAGCTTTAGAGTAGTCTAAGAAACACATTACCAGAGAGAGTCTGAATTCTTTATATTTTTCTATGATCTGTCTATGACAAAGGATCTGATCTCTGGTGCCCCTACCTTTCCTAAAACTTGCTTGTTCCTCGGGCATCTCTGCCTCAACTTTGGCCTCAATCCTATTTAGCATGATCTTTAATAAAATTTTGCTTGCATGAGATATCATACTAATAGTACTATAATTCTTGCATGCCTTCATATCACCTGTCTTGTGTAGTGGTATGAAAACTGACTTCTTCCAGTCTCTAGGCCATGATCCTGTCTCCCATATCCTTGTAATCAATCTATGAAACACTCTTATCCCTCCATCCCCTGTGGCCTAACTCTGCTGGGATTTCATCTGCACCTGGGGCCTTATTGCTGTTGAGCTGCTTAACTGCTCTTTCAACTTCATGCCTAAGTGGAGGAGGTTCCAAATCAAAATTTTCTTGGTGGGAGGGCTCCACATTTTCTTTATCCACTCTGCTGTACAGTTCCTCACACTATTCTTTCCATCTGTTTTTGATTTCCAACTCTTCTATTAGTAATGATCCATTCCTGTCTTTGATGACATTCAATTTAAGCTTAAACTTTTGCTTTAAATCACGAACTAAATAAAACATCCTTTTATAATTATGCCTTCTCATCTGGAACTCTATTTCTTCACATTTATTAGTATAGAACTTTTCCTTGTCCTGCTTGATGGCTCTTTCTCTATGTAATCTCTTGTATTCTTCGGTCTCTGTGGCTCTTTGTTTTTCCAACTGCCTTCTTTTGATTAGTTCCCATGTTGAATCTGATATCCATGGGTCTCTTGGTTTTCTTATTGGGCCGAGATATGTCTTCGCAGTATCCTGTATTATCATCTTGACTCCTTCCCAAAGCATTTCTGGTGAGATTTCCTCATTGGTCTCCAAAAAATCATCCAACCAAGTTGATGTTTTTTCTGTGAACCCACTAGGAATTACTCTAACATCCAATCTACTGGAATGTGCCTGACCTGGAAGTTTTCGGAGTCTTAGTCTTACTTTGGCTCTTACCAGCTGATGGTCTGTACCACAATCTGCTCCAGATGAGATGCTTATTTTCCACTGCTGGAGAGCCAGGATGTAATCAATCTGGTGCCTTGACCTATCAATGTTAGATGTCTAAGTATAGGCCTGTCATGGCCTATACTTGGATGTTTCTGGAAGCAGGTATTGGTAATAACTAATCTGTTAGCACGGACAAATTCCAACAGTCTTTCACCATGGGTGTTACGTTCACCCAGACCAAACATGCCACACGCCAGCGTGACTCTCATACTCTTTCCCACTTTTGCATTTAAGTCTCCTAAGATGTACAGTATGTCTCTCCTTGGTAGGCAGTCCAAAACAGTTTGTAAGTTTTCATAAAATTCTTCACTCTCTTCTTCAGGCCTATCCGTGTGGGGTGCATAAACTACCACAATTGATACATTGGTAGGCTGAGCCTTAAGTCTAATGGAGAGTATCCTATCATTAATGGGGTTATAACCAAGAAGGCTTCTTGCCTAAGCTGTCTTCAGTATCACAGCTACCCCATGATGTTTTGAGTCACCACCTGAGTAAATAACTAGCTTAACATCCTGTATTTTGAAGTAACCTTCTCCATTCCATCTGGTCTCTGTAATTCCCAAGATGTCAATTTTATACCTATCGATCTCTTTACAGACAATCTCAAGAGTACCCATCTGTAAACCCCGGAACATTCCATCTACCTATGTAAAATTCCTATCTAAGATTAATCTTATACATTCTGTGTTGCTCATTCACAGTATCACTGACTTTTAATGGAGACTGTAATATACTTCTCGAACAGGACCCTCTGCCTAAGCCCTGAACACGGCTCTGATTATTCTGCGCGACAGCCGATACAGCATGAGATGCGTTATTAGGCACATTCATAGTAGCACATGATATAATGCATACTTAACATACATAATTTATACCGGCTTCCTTAGTTGCTTCAGGCATATAATTTCTATACATTCATATCAGACTATCCTTTATTTCATGATTGACATGTCTTTAGAAAAATTATGTATTTTATCCAGAATTATTGCAGAATTCCCCTTCAAATGTGTTCGAATTTCATGAATGACAAGTCTTTAGAAAACTGGTATATTTTACCTAGATTTACTGAAGGAATACCTGCCTTCAGATGCAGCGAAATAAAATGCTCTTAAGGCCAGTTGATACATGAGCCCTCATATTTCTTATTCTAATATCACTCCCTGTTGTGTGGCTTATTTTAATAAGAGACAGATCAGCTGCCTTTAACGTTTTAAAACATTATATTAATTTCAAATATTTTTAATTAGGGACATTTAGAAATCGAAAACATTAACTTGAAATTATCTGGAAGAATTAATATTAGTAATTAATGAGAAATAGTTTTGCTTACATTGAGTTAAACGTCTTTGAAATTAACCTTCCTTGCTATACTGCATTGATAAAAGTTATTTTTTCTTAGGACATTATTTAAAGAAAGTTACAGTGCTCATTCTTGTTTGACGTAAGTATTCATTATAATCTCAGTAATGCCAGCCATTGTCTGTTTCTTCAAAGCTTTTTTACTTCTGAATAAAATAAGATTATTGTTAAAAGATTTTGCATTGTAATGTTGAATAATATACATTGTGTATTTCACTGTCATATCAGGTGCAATTTGTTCTATGTTTAGAAACTATAATTCCTTGAAGGTTGTACAGAATATACTGATAGTTCACTCCAAGATTTCATTATTAGTTTTATGTCTGTTTTCAAATTTATTTTTGTGTTAATCCTCCCAAGGAATTTTTGACAGCATTGATTTCTCAACATTTAGATGTTTTCTGGTCATTTTCTTCAAACCCATGTTTATTTAAATAGCCCTAACCTCTGAAAATTAACTATGCAAATATTTGGGAATATGCAAGCAATGCGAAGGTTATTTTAGTACCACCATTTTTAGATATTTCATAACATATCACTTTGAGATTTTGACCATTGATACTTATATACTGACATATGTATATACCAGCGGCATTGCGTGCCCATTTCAGTTGGGTGTGCTGCAAAATTTCACTTCAATTTGACCGTATGCATGGATGCCCATCAAAAGAATTTTTTTTTTGGGGGGGGGGGGGCAAAGCTTGGAGACAAATAATTACATCAATAAATTTTTATAATTATTGATTTAATTGAATAATTACATCAATAAACATCTTTTAGCTTTTTTTATGTAATTATTTGTTGCTGTAAACTATAAATACATTATTTTCATTTTGCATCAATTTTATCATCATCATCAAATTCCTGACATGTACCCTCAATGGGTGTACAGGATATGATAGTACTACATGAAAAATTTACATCATTACTAACTTCCTATATACAATTTTCCTCCAAATCAGTCTGTTATTTGTCATGACTCCAATATTATCATTATCAGATCTTATATTTCTATCATCTAAGGCACATTGTACCGTATCAATCCACCTATATCTTGGTCTTCCTCTGGGTCGTTTTGCTGCCAACCTGGCAGAGAACACTTGTTTTGCTAATCTTTCCTCACCCATTCTGTTTAAGTGACCATACCACCTGAGATTAGTTCTGCTAACGCACTCCTGGATGCTGACAATGTCAAGTTCTTTCCTAATATCCTCGTTTTTAATATGATATTGCGATTGATGCCATCTGTTCACACCTCTAATCTTTCCCAGGACTGTCATATCTGCTGTCTCTAGTCTTTGGTCAAGTGTTTTACTTCTGACCCAGCTCTCAGATCCATAAGTTAAAATTGGTTTGAACACAGTCTTGTATACAGCTAATTTAGTGTTCCGACTAATTTCTCTCTTATTCCATATGAATTTATGCAATTGACTTCCTACAATACCAGCTTTGTTGATTCTGTTGTCTATTTCCATATTTAATTTACCATCTTCACTAAAAATTGTGCCTAAGTAGCTGAAATGTTTTACTTGTTCCACAGGTTCCCCATTCACAACACAGTTGACATTTTCAACAATTCTACCTATTTTCATTGTATTGTTATTGCTGCCTTCATACCATATCTATTACAATAGTTATTCAATTTAGTCAGGGAATCTTGCAGACTTGTATTGGATTAATTTAGAAGCATAACATCATCCGCAAAAAGCAAAGAGCTGACATTAACATCTCCAATTCTGATATCATGTTTAATACCACTTTCCTTCATAATGTGATCCATATAGATAATGGATAACGGAGGGGATAATGTACATCCTCGTCTCACACCAGATTTAACATTAAACCATCTTCCTGTACATCCATCAATTCTAACTGCCGACTCAAATAAAGACTAAGTATTGCTTGATATAATGCCCCATTGACACCACCATATAACTGTAGCGTATTGAATAGCTTCTCTCTTGGTTCCTTGTCATATGCCTTTTCCAGATCGACAAAACTTAATAGAGATCTTTGTTATATTCCCATGATTTCTCAGCTATTTGTCATAAAGTGAAGATCTGATCCTGACAGCCTCTATTTGGCCTGAATCCAGCTTGTTCTTCACCAAGCTTTTCTTCCACAATTCTTCTCAACTGTTTCTCAAGTATACTTGCACAAATCTTACCAGGAACACTCAGTAGGGAAATACCTCTGTAATTCTCACATTCAGTTTTTATTTCCCCGTTTTATATATAGGTACTATGAGAGCTCTACTCCAATCATCTGGAATTAGTCCCTCTGTCCAGGCCTTCTGAACAATGCAGTGCAGTCACTGTAAGACTTGTATACCACCATACTTAAGTAAGCATTTCTGGTTGAATATCATCTACTCCTGCTGCCTTTCCACATTTTGGTCTTTTTTGTTTCAGTCACGCCTATAATGTCGATCTGGTACTTATCTAATAGCTCCATTTCTTTGCCATTCAGGCTTCTTATGTTGATAGTACCGATCTTTAACTCTGGTGATGTTGAGTTGGGGGTGTGTTTTCAGATTTGTTCCAGTAACTGACTTTTTGCTGTTCGCCCTGATTCCCTGGCGAAAATAACGGTGGCCCTGTTTAACCGGGCGATGTCCCAGCCGGCATGAAATTTTTTCATGTTGTACCATCATTTTTTATTTTGGTTTAACCAATAAGAATACAATTTGGTCGGCTAAATCCCAAATTGCGAGCCCATCCTCGTTCGTTCAGTATCCAGGTAGATATCCAACAGGGTACATCACGAGAAGGTAAGGATTGGACATTAGGTCAGAAGTCCTGGTCGGTTCTCCGCATTCCTTTAAAGGCTATGTGGAGGTCTCCTCTCAGTTATACAGTTTGACCCTTAAGCACCCCACCCCCAAGCATCAATTTTAATTATCTTTAATTCTTGGGGTGGGGGAGGGGAAGGTATTCAGAATTAATAGATTTTAGTACAATTTCATATATAAAAAAAATTGACTGGCATATTTTATTAAAAAATCAACTAATTAATTAATCCTAAATTAAATTATTTTAGTTTAAAAGCAAAAAAAAAATCATAAAACTAACAAATGAAATAATATTAAATTACAATTCACACTTCACTCAGTGACTCACGAGATACAGAGGGCAAACTAACCAGTCACTGTTCACAAATCAGAAAAAATCTAAACATGAATAAGTGAATTTATGATGGCATAATTAAAAAAACAAACAAAAAACTTATGAAGAAAGAGTATTGCAGGAATAAATATGGTTTGATGAAGCAGCAAATTATCTCATAAAATTTGTTGCACATGCTATGTGCATTTCTCTGGTTTGCGTATATTTTGCTCCGTTTTCCAATAATTTTATTTTGTTTACTGAGACTTTGTATACATAACATCCGATCATTATATGAATTATCCACACTTTCAGGAATCCTTAATTCATTAGTGGTTTTTTTTTTTTTTTTTTTTTTTTTTTTTTTTTTTTTTTTAAGTATTAGCAGTTCTTCCGTCTTATCAATTTCACATATGCTGGTATTTTGGTGTAGATCAACAACGTCTTATAATACACAGAATATTCATTTTTATTCAGGAATAGATATTTTTTACTGTCTGTTGTTTCTGAAGACTAGAATAAAAATGTCTCTATATACCATTAAAAAACTTTGCAACCTCAACAGATGGTATATTGCACAAGCAAAAGAAAAAACAATTAGCATTTTTCTCCTAACATCCACTTTCAAATTTTCAGTTCCAGAAAACATGCATAACAACTGTTGGTAATATACATCAGATACGAAAAGTGCTCAACTCTTGATGAGCAACATCGTTCAATTGGATTGGTTGACACAATAACCAATCACAGACGCTAAGTGCTGAGTGAGCTCAAAATTTTAGCTCACCCAGTCCCGCCTTCTCAGCGGTTTAAAAATATTAGAAAGCTAAGCATTTGACCTGCTCTGCCCTCTTTACATCTTTTCGAAGGACTCAAAGGTGTATGCATTTTGAAAGCACATCCAGGCTATTAACGCGAATGTGATGCAATGTTTATGCGGCGAAAAATGCCTTCTTCATGAAGCACTAATGCTTTATTACCCTCCTGAAGAGGACAATGAAGCATTAGTATACTATTGTATTCGATTTTAAGTCTGCAAACAATTGGGTGAGTTTTTAACGGGAATAAGTGCAGGAATATAATATCGGTGATGCTGATATTTTGTGGATGAGAACCGCACACCCGGGATATTCGCTCCTAGTATATACCTTACTTTGGCTAAATGGGTATTATTTAAATGTAGTATTTTGTGATCTGTACTAAAATTTGAGTTATTTCAGTTTGGATTTAATTCACATCATTCATAGTGATCAGATTTAAATCAGTCATTTTGTCTGTGGGCAGGGGGGAGGGTGCTTTCTAGTCAAAGCCTTGATAACTGGGAGATCTCCATATATCCTATAAGAAATGTGCAGAACCAGTGTAAGTCTCGTGATTTTAGAACCCACCAGAACTTGTGTAAAGATCCTCAGCCAACGCATTCAGATTGATTCAGAAGTTCAAAAAAACAGGATCTTTGGATGTTCTACCTGGCAGAGGATGGAAACCAGTTCCATAAGTTGATAATTGAAGAAATTGCCACCTCAGTTGTCGACAGATCACACAAAAATGTTACTGGTAGTAGCAGCATTTGTGGAGTAATGCGATAATTGGATATGCCTTATTCAGGATATGGAAAGTCTTGTGCAAAATTATTACATTTCATCCATACAAGATTAGCTACATACAACAGCTGCTATGTGATGATCATGATAAGCAACTAACATTTGCTGTAGTATTTCTCATCAGATTGGAAGTCAACAGTGCTTGTTCTTGGACAATTCTGTGAGGAGATGAAGCACTTTTTATCTTATCAGGACCAAAATTGTTGAATTTGGACTTCTGAATCATCCCACATGCTCCAGGAACTCTCATTAGCACTGAAAATTACCTTTTGGTATGGCTTCACAGCATATTTTATAATAGGACCATTCTTTTTTTTGAGGGCATCACTCCGACAGGACCAGTAACATGTTCCATTACTGCACGTCATTCCGCAACTTCAGCAACGATGTCTGGATGAGACCATCTTTATGCAAGATGGAGCTCCTTCCCACATTGCATGACTGGGTACAGCAGCTTCTACTTCACAGAAGAAAGAGTGATTAGTCACTTCTTTCCAGTTGCATGATCACCTTATTCCCCTGACTCCATGTGATTTTTGGTTGTGGGGTTACCCGAAAGCTTCATTGTCTATTGTGGCAGTGCTTCGAACTTGGTAGCCTCAAAAAAAAACAACATAACACAGACTGTGATGAATATTCTTTTAGACATCTTACATTCTGCTGTTGAGAATGCTGTGAACAGGATGCAATTTCTGGTCCACAAGAATGGCAGCCACATTAAACAAGATCTTCTTTTACATGGGTGAACTCAATGCTCGAGTTGTGCAGCAGGTTTGTGACAACACACTCCAGTAACTGTAATACTGTAATTACTGTGCTAAATTAATTTGATATTAAAGGTTTTATTACTTTATCATAAGTGCAACATGAAGGTAAACTTTCATTTCAGTTTAGTCTTTGTTATTCATTGTCTGTCCATTTCACTTTTTTTTTTTTAAATTGTACAGTGCCATATTCCCACTTTTGGCAACTTTTCGAAATAATTTTATTTATTTATTTATTTTGAGGGGGTCCTTCTTCCCATGTAATTAGTCTCCCTACCAAATTTGGAGACATTCTGGTTGGTTGATTGAGCTACATAAGGCTCTGAATAGAGGAAGTTTAATCCTGGCCACCCTATAGATATTAGAACTTGCTCTACACTTCTACATAACCACATTTCCAGTCTTCCTGCTATCTTGCAGCTCTGGTACAACAGGAAATTTTAATACATAATGGATATTATTTACATATGTAATGCAGGATATTATTTACATATGTAATGATTGCTTGCTGGGCAATCCCTGTGTGTGCATGCATGTGGGAGAGAGAGTCTCCAATCTGTAGACATCTAATACTAATTCGCTCCAGTGTAAAAAAAAATAAATTAAAAACAGGAAGGTATGAAATACTTCGCAGCCTCCTGTTGTCAGTGGGAAGACAAAATAAAATGGTGTAAAGTAGTTTAGCATCAATTAAAGAAAGATTAAGCAGAAACATTTTTGTAGCAGTCACAAAAAAATGTTGCGTTGTGTAATTGCCATCGGTGAAGAAACCACCTAGAACTTGAAAGGTAGTATAAAATTAAATTTATAGTACTGAACTTATTTTATATATAAGCAATATTGTTTCTTATACATATATTTCTAGAAGTATTTCATTATTAACTATAGTTAATTTTAAAAAAATGCTATTTTTAAATTGTTAATAATTATATATTTACCAGTTTATATGTTGCTTATCTTTTTTAACATTTTTAATAGAAGTAAACCAAAGAAACACCTGTTCCTGCCCAAGAAATTTTCACCAGTTGTGCCTGTCAATCCTGTCTTGGGTTCTGGTACCTTGAAGCCACAGACAAGTGGTGCTCTTTCTACGAGCAATACAGGTGATGGCTTTCCTTCGGGAAGGATTGATCATTCTCCTTCTCCTTTCGAAGAAGCTGTAGCAGGAGAAAGTCCAGACAGTAAAGATGCGCAGTTTTCAGCAGAATTGGCTGTGGAAGAAAACCACAAATCCAAAGAAATTAATGAACCTCAATTAGGAGCTCCAAGTGTTACTGTGAATGTTACACCATCTTGGCCTCAACTTTCAGAGGATTGTGTTAAATATGCAGAGTCAGTTCAAAGTGCCAAACAAAATTTAACTCAAGAAAAACTGCCTGAGTGCAAACCTATACTTGCTCCACTAGAACTGAAATCAGTAATACAACTGTGTGAAAGTAAATTTAGCTTACCAGATGTTAAACCTGCTCATTCAGACTTTAAATCTGTTCATACTGAGTCAGTACCATTATCATTTGTTGATGAGAAATTAACTCCCCAGTCTCCTGAAAGTAAATTTTCAACACATTCTGAGAAAAAAGTCAGCGTAGATCAATTGGAAATAAAGACATCTATGCATTCACAAGTACCTGTAATTAACACCTTTCATTTCCAAGAAAGAAAGTCAGTTGTGCAGCTTTCAAAAAATAGTGAAAAACCCAGTCGTTCTCCTCAGCAGATATCTCCAAATAAACGGATATTTACACTGATTAATTCAGGAGAGGCTAGCCATTTACAAGCTCAGGTGTCATCACAGCAAAATTCTCTGGCATCACAAATGCTTGATCGTATAATTTGTGCTAGTTTAGCTGATTTTCCCAATTCAGGTTCATCTACAAAAGAAAAAAATGCACTGACAAAATCATTAGGTATTCTTCCAGAATCAAATTATATGCCAGATTCACTTAACAAAAGGGCTACAACTTTAGATCTTACATTACAATCATTAAATGCTAACCACATGAAACATGATATGGCATTTCATAGATCAGAAGTGCCAAATACCTCTCCATCTTCTCATACTGCTCCTGGAGGTGTAAGCATACTGAAATCATCTTACCAGGGAAGTGATGGAAGGTTACATTCTACAGGGAAGCAAACTACTAATTGTTTAGAAAAGGCTATATTAGGTTCTGGAAGTGGACAAGCAAGTTCTTTGAGGCAAAGTGGGAGATTAATAGAAGAAAAAACCATGCCATATCATTCATATGGATTTTTAGAGGCCTTCAAGAGATCTTTAGAAGGTTCCAGCCTCACATTGAAAGAAGTTAATGCTAAAAATAAAACAGAAGCAGTGTCAGTGTGTGGTTCTGTAAATTTGAATTCAAAAAGTAAACTTGTTACCCTACCAGAAATTGCACAAAAAACTTCTTGTGATGAACCAGTGAACTTCAGCAACAAAGTGCAAAGAACCTCTTCAGATTCAGAAATCAAATCACCGCATGAGTTTTCATCTAGGCGTAATAATCTTTCGCTTTCAGCAAACATTCCTTCCAAAAGACAGTATACCTCAGCTCACAGAGCACATCATTCTACAACTGATGTTGTTGCAGGAGGAGTGAACTGTAAATTTCCAGAAGGAATGAAGGGCTTTCCTTTACCTATCAAACCTTCCAGTGAAACTCCCTCTGGCAGTACAGTTCCAACAGCAGCACATGTTGTTCGAACTATGTCTTCTCCAGCCAGTGAACCTATCTTTACAAGCCCGCGTCAAAATTCCCCATCCCCTCATCATGCGACTGGTTCACATAGTCCAGTTCATCATTCTAATCCTGTTAGTAGTCACAACATTTATCATTCAACACCACCTCTTGCACATTATTCTCAGAGTGATGCAGTGCACAATCGTCCAGTGGTAAGTAACAGTTGCACATAAATTCTTCCTATGTATTTTGTACTGAAGAATTAAAAATATCTATTAGTTACCTTTAACAATACATGTGTGCTGTATAAGTATTTCATGTATTTTTTTAAATTTTTTTATAGCTTGTACGATTCATTTGGTTGCAATTAGCAGGCAGCAAATATGTGATAGTATATGCCTGCTCAAACTAGTTTTGTACAAGTGTAAGGAAATTTTTAATAACAGCTCTGTGTCCTTGAGGTCATGGATGTTTACAGCTTTTGGTTTGCATGAATTCGCAACATTGAGCTATAAAAAACTAAGACACGGCCACATTACACTTGTACTTGTGAAGACTGTCTGTTGTTGGAAGCTCAAGGTTGCAAAACTAATACCATAATTTATTTAATACTTTGGTATTTAAAGTAAAAGCTTGACTGTCTTCACATCTTGGGTCTTAAATTAAATATATTACTCCACTTATTCTGGCATGAGGCCATTTCCCAAACTGGAACTGCTTTTTTGTTGTTGTTGATAACTTTTTGTTTGCAAAGAAAACCATTCAGCTTGAAACAGTGCTGTGGTTGTTGAAACCTTAAAAATTAAATAAAAGGAGAATGTATGGGCATCTTGGTAGTTATGCACTCTACCAGTTCAGGATTATGACTGCACATACTGAGAGATTCAGTTACCTCAAATTATTATAAAGTTTACTTATGGATTTGTTTTTAAAGTAAAATCTGAGTATCTTCAAAGAAGACTAAATGGAATACTTCAGTTTTTCTCTCTCTCTTCCTTGTGAGAAAGTTTTGTCTCTAAAGCTTCAAACTTGGTAAATAGAGTAGTTTTTCTGGAAAAGAATATTTTCAGTTAGTTTTCAAGCTATTGAAAGCAACAGCATAAGTTTTTCTAATTTTGTGTACTTCTTTCTTGGAAAATTTCAGTATTTTATTCATGATTATATATGATTATTGCTGTGAAATGATTGATTGCATCTTGATTTTATTTAAAAATCTGCAAGGATTTATCCCATTTCAGTTTTAAATACCTTATTTCAAAAAAACATTTTATATGTAGTTAACATAAAATCCAAAATTATTCATTAAATTTCTTATGTATCAAGCCCTAATTAAAAGGAATAACTTCCTTATCTCTACCTGTTAATGTTTTTCAATATTTTGGAAGTTTTTTCCCCACTTGGTTAGACTATAATAAATTTAGTTTAATCCTTGATCCAAGTATATGCAAACAACGTTTGCACCTGAAGTTTCTTCAGGCCTGAGGCAACTCGTGGTAAAGGTAGTCCAAGCTCTCATCACTCCTTGTCTTAGTATCTCCTATAATGCTATGCATTAAGGGAAGGGCCACTGACCAGACTGGTTTCGATCTTTATTGAGGTCTCGTCAGTGGGAGCCAGACCCAGAGGTGGTGATATTAAGGTATTATAGTCTAACCAAGTGGGGAAAAACCTTCTAACATCTTTCTCTAAATCCAGAGTTAATAATAAGGTGAGACACCTTTTGGCAAATCGTATAGGTAAATATGACTTCTCCATTGCTTCCACCTTAGTATCACTACCTCTGGGTCTGACTCCCACTGACGAGACCTCAATAAAGGTTGAAACCAGTCTGGGTAGTGGCCCTTCCCTTAATGCATAGCATTATACAAGTCTGCAAGGAGATGTGCTTTACATTATGGAAGCTACTAAGGCAAGGAGTGATGGGAGCTTGGTCCACCTTTACCACGAGTTGCCTCAGTCCTGAAGATACTTCAGGCATAAACTTTGTTTGCATATACTTGGATAAAGGATTAAATTAAATTTATTATGTTCTTCAATAAATATATCTTATGGTCTACCTTAGCAATATGTCCTCTAAACTTTATCTACCACCACCTTAAATCTTTAGCTTCATCTATTTCCTGGAATACAATGCCATTAATGTGATACAGCTTGTAATCTAATTAGAAGAAACACACGTATAAACCACAGTGAAAATTATTTAATTGTAAATATTTCATCCTAAGTATCTTAGGACATCATCAGTACAGTATTTAAACAAAATTAGGAATAACATACAGTTAGGGTGCATGATTACAATAGAATCTCATGAAAACGTGCATAACGTGCTAAAGTAGTACAAAAAAAAAAAAAAAGTTAATTATTTAATACAATTTTGTGTGATAATTTCCCATACTTTAGGAATAGTAAGAACGTCGTTGCGGTTTAGGTTTAGTCTGTGTAGTAGGGCTTCAGAACTTTCTTTGTATAAACGTTCATGTTTAAATAAAGATCTATGTAAAAGTTTATTTAGCCTTTTTCCAATGGATCCTATGGTTTGGATTTTCAATTTCTTGTTGAGAGAGGCCAGATTTCTGCGGTTTAAGAAGACGAATGTGGTCTTGATGTTCCGAGATGCGTTTCTGAACAGATCTACCTGTCTGTCCAAAGTAAGATAATTTGCATGAGCATGGAATCTCATAAACACCAGGTAACATCAAGGGTGAGAATTTGTCCTTAGGAGAAGGTAATAAGTTGTAAATTTGGTTGATAGGTTTGTAAGTAGTGGCAAAATTGTATTTCTTCATAATTTTAGAAAGACGTTCTGAGATGCCTTTAACATAAGGTATGGGAATCCTATGCACTTCTTCCTGTCTGGTTTGATGTATGCAGAAGTGACTGATGATTTTTTGAGTTGTTTTGGGATTATATCCATTTAGGATGGCTATATTTTTGATAACTTCTAATTCATGGTTTAAAGATTCTTCAGAGGAGCAGAATTTGTGCGCTCTGGAAACTAGTGATTTAATAATGCCAGATTTCTGAGATGGATGATGAGCAGAAGAATTGTGAATGTAGCGACCTGAGAATGTAGGCTTGCGAAAGACGGACGTGGCGATGGAACCGTCTTCTTTTCTTTGGATGTGTAAATCCAAAAAAGAGATACCCTGTGGAGATTCTTTTTCTAACGTAAAGTTGATGCGATTATGAAGAAGGTTAATTTTATCTAGAAACAGTTGTAATTCAGGTTCGGGATGATTCCAGACTGCAAATACGTCATCAACATATCTTAGCCAAATTTTTGGTTTGGGTTCAAAAGTGAATATTTTTTCCTCAAGGTGTTCTAAAAACAAATTTGCTAGGTTTGGTGATAAAGGAGATCCCATTGCTGTTCCTTCCTCTTGCTTGTAAATTTGACCTTTCCAGGTGAAGTAACCTGATGCAATAACAAACTTGAACAATTCAACTATATCAGACGGAAAGTTTTGAGTTAGTAATTCTATTGTTTCTTTATGGGGAATGTTTGTGAAGAGGGAGACAATGTCGAAGCTGATTAACAAGTCAGTTTTTGATAGTTGAATATCTTTAATTTTTGTGTGAAACTCAGTAGAATTTTTGATTGAAGAGACTGAGTGGCCTATGTGAGGGCAGAGAAGGTTAGATAAGAATCTTGATAACTTGTACGTTGGAGAGCTGATACAGTTTGTTATTGCATCAGGTTACTTCACCTGGAAAGGTCAAATTTACAAGCAAGAGGAAGGAACAGCAATGGGATCTCCTTTATCACCAAACCTAGCAAATTTGTTTTTAGAACACCTTGAGGAAAAAATATTCACTTTTGAACCCAAACCAAAAATTTGGCTAAGATATGTTGATGACGTATTTGCAGTCTGGAATCATCCCGAACCTGAATTACAACTGTTTCTAGATAAAATTAACCTTCTTCATAATCGCATCAACTTTACGTTAGAAAAAGAATCTCCACAGGGTATCTCTTTTTTGGATTTACACATCCAAAGAAAAGAAGACGGTTCCATCGCCACGTCCGTCTTTCGCAAGCCTACATTCTCAGGTCGCTACATTCACAATTCTTCTGCTCATCATCCATCTCAGAAATCTGGCATTATTAAATCACTAGTTTCCAGAGCGCACAAATTCTGCTCCTCTGAAGAATCTTTAAACCATGAATTAGAAGTTATCAAAAATATAGCCATCCTAAATGGATATAATCCCAAAACAACTCAAAAAATCATCAGTCACTTCTGCATACATCAAACCAGACAGGAAGAAGTGCATAGGATTCCCATACCTTATGTTAAAGGCATCTCAGAACGTCTTTCTAAAATTATGAAGAAATACAATTTTGCCACTACTTACAAACCTATCAACCAAATTTACAACTTATTACCTTCTCCTAAGGACAAATTCTCACCCTTGATGTTACCTGGTGTTTATGAGATTCCATGCTCATGCAAATTATCTTACTTTGGACAGACAGGTAGATCTGTTCAGAAACGCATCTCGGAACATCAAGACCACATTCGTCTTCTTAAACCGCAGAAATCTGGCCTCTCTCAACACGGAATTGAAAATCCAAACCATAGGATCCATTGGGAAAAGGCTAAACTTTTACATAGATCTTTATTTAAACATGAACGTTTATACAAAGAAAGTTCTGAAGCCCTACTACACAGACCAAACCTAAACTGCAACGACGTTCTTACTATTCCTAAAGTATGGGAAATTATCATACAAAATTGTGTTAAATAATTAACTTTTTGTACTACTTTGTAATTAGGAATAACATAATTAGGAATTATGTTATTCCTAATTACAATAGAATTAGGAATAACATACAGTTAGGGCGCCCTAACTATATGTTTTTCCTAATTTTGTTTAAATACTGTACTGATGATGTCCTAAGATACTTAGGATGAAATATTTACAATTAAATAATTTTCATTGTGGTTTATACGTGTGTTTCTTCTAATTATGAATGCACCACAGGTTTTGTTATTTAAAAAAGCTTGTAATCTATTTATTCCAAAATGCATAACTTTACATTTCTCGACATTAAATTGACACCTATTAACTTTTGCCCATACTGACAGCCCATTTAAATCATCTTGCAAAGCCTATTTAAATCCTTTCTAGATCATCTTGATTAACTGTTACTATACCTAATTTCACATCATTAGGAAACAACTGAATATTTCATTTCAGGTTTCCTATATCATTTATGTACAAATCGAACGGAAATGGTCTCAGCACTGAACCTTGCAGCACACCACTAATTATTTGTTTTCACCTTGATTCTGCCCCTCTGTACACCACTTTTTGATATCTGTTCAGCACAGCAGCCACTCTCTTAACCATTTAACCAGTGTCATATCCATCCCCATTTGTTCTAATTTACATAATAGAGTTCCATGTGGTATTCTGTCAAATGTTTGCAAAATTCGATACAGTCATCCTGTAGCCATTTCCTTTATCCAACTCAGCTATTATAAAAATTAGTAAATTACTAAGACATGACAGACTCTTCACAATCTATGTTGACCCTCATAAATTATCATATTTTTATCTAATCATTTCATTAATATAATAGATTCCATTTAATTGGTTCACCGGTTAATCAAGGCAGCTGTTTTATTGGGATAAGTCTATAAGAACAAAAACAAAATGAGAATATAACACGGATTTGCTTCATTTATTTTTGACTCAGTGCCTTTTAATTGGGACAACCCTGTGAACTACTAGAAAAATTTGCTATCTTGCTTCACAGATTTAGTGCTGATGAAACAGCTTTGTTATAAATGCTACACTATTTAGATCAAAGAAAGCATAGGATTGTGTAACAGTGTTATGATGTTCAGAGTTATCAGGAACTGGTAAATGAAAGCTGTTAGTTATTGGAAAAAGGTATAAGCCTTGATGCTCTAAAGAGATTATAATGGAGAGTTTACCAGTTCGGTACCATGCCAACAAAAATGCATAGACGACATCTGAATTATTTTTAGAATTGGCTTTTGAGTTGGGACATAATTACAATGCAAATCAATAATAGTGTTACTGGTTCTTGACAGCTGCTAAGGAAGTCAGTGCAAAAGTTTATCTTTTACAAGCAATATAGTTTACAGCGAATAAATAAGCGGCAAGACTATTCAAAACTGTTTTAAGCATTTAATCATGGATATGCTAGATACAGCTGAGTGAAAATGACTTCCCATAATTGAACCACATCAGAAACTATGAAGAGTTTGCAATCATTGGCAAGGTAGCCTTCAGTACTATAATGAAAATGAAGACTTTTCAGGATGAAATTGCAGCACATCATCAAAGCACATTTAGAAGAACAAGGAAGTGATAAGCAGGATGCTCCTTTGCTTGATCAAGTGACTATCCTGGGCTCTATAAAATTTATTGCTGAGTTATGATTATTTTATGCAAGAATACAATGAATGTAGTGCTATATTTGCATTAGACATCCACATTAAACTTTTTCAGTTGCAGTTCAGAAAAAGGGAAGGGGGGGGGGGGGAATACTTTACTCAATCATTCCTAAACTCAATTCCTAAAAACGTTAACTGCTAAGAACTGCATGTGTGCTTAATACATACACAAACAAAATTATTTTTATGGAAAATATTTTACTTTAATTAAAACCAGTTCAACATTATAAGTAAAATTTGCTACTCAGTAAATGAAAAACTTGTCTAAACATGTATATTGTGTTATGTACACACACCTTTTAAACTCTTTATGTGCATCTTTCTGTAATTGGGGCAGCTGCATAAATGGGCCAAACTATGCTATTCTTTATGCTGCCCAATTAATCGGAATCCACTGAATGCTCTCTTTTTTTACCAACTTGTTTCAACTTCTTATCATTATGCTTAGTTTGATATTCTTCCTTATATCTCTGTTTTTGTCTGAGTCTCCCTCTTTCAATACTTCCAGAAATAACAATTTGCATAATCAGTTTTTTTTTTAAAATCCAATCTCTGCCTCCATCAAAATTTCTAACACGCCATTGGTTTCAACATTTCATAAGTAGTATTGTTAAATTTTAAAAAAAAAAAGATCCTGCCATTTTTTTAAACATTATTTTCACCATCATTCTGCTGTTATTATGTAACTGATTTTTTAAGTTAGTGCCTCCATCTACCTCTTATGTCTGTATCCCCTGTTAACACTTAGTTAAGAAAATTTTCACTGTAACATACTTTATGTGTAAGACTGATCTTGGAGTGGCATAGGAAATTAGAATATGTGGTGACATGTAATTCCTCTCACAGAACGCCTCCTTAATGAAAGATATTTTCTACCAATATGAAGCTTCTCATCTGCTCTGCAATAGCACTGCTTTTATTATTTTCATACATTTATTTTTTATTCTGCCATTTATCAGGAATTCCATAGCTTTATCTGTAATCTCTCTCTCTCAATACTGTTAAAAGCTCTGACAAAATTCTATAAAATTGAGTCATAAGGAGGTGTATGATCACATTCTCCATCTTCAGGTATAACAGCTACTACTACTACTATCACTACCTTGGTTAAGAACTTATCTTCTGATTTAACTTAAGGGGTACTTATGAATATACTACGATATGAATGCATATCTCCACAAGAACACCATTTGAAAATATGAAATCCATCATGAATAATATAATATGCAATATTAAAAAGTTTCATACAACAATCAGTTTCAGTTCAAAAAAATTGTTTTCTCCAGCAAACAACAAACAGTGACCACTAAGCAAATTGCCCTCTAATCCTTGCAGTTGGATATTGTTATTATTGACTCCAAGAGACCAAGTTTCTTCTAAAAAATAAATGTCGCAAAGAGTAATCCTTCTGTTGCTCTGAGGCCAGTAATATGATACTATTAGGAAGCCACAGAACAGTTTAAACAGTCAGTAGACAATGAAGCAGGCTCATTAAGTATCTATAAAACTTTACAGTTGATCCTTGAACAATCCAGGGGTTAGGAGGTGCTGACTCCCCTGCCCCCCCATGCATTCGAAAATCCACATATAATTTTTGACTCCCCAAGAACTTAACTAATAACCTGCTCTTGACTGCAAGCCTTACCAATAACAGAAACAGTCGACTAATATTGAATAACATAACTCAGATGTAGTACTGTATACAGTACTGTATTTATCGATACCATAAGTTTACTTCATGTATTAACAATATGAATTGTTTGTCTGTCAGTATGTACATCAATATTTTCTTATGATGCAAAACACTGTAGATATTATACATATTACTAACTCTAGACATCAAAAATGAAAAGATAATGTGAAAAAGAAATTAATTGCATCTTTGTTTGTTTATATTTCTCTCGACTGTGAATGGAACCATGTACTGTCTGTGAGTGTTTATATGCGTACGTTTTGATAAATTATAATAGATTTGTGTATATTTGATGGTAGTAAATGATAAAATAGACTAGTATCTGCATATATTTTATGCATTCACGACATACCTAACATTTTCTTAATTTTTTCTATATTTCTAAGATATTAGAGTTCAAATTGTCGTACATCTCCAAAAAAATTTTCAGTATATTTATTGAACAAAAGTTTTCAACTCATTGCAAACAGTATAAGCTACAAAATACAGCTGTTAGGAGTAATACTGTGATAAACTCCATAAAATTCATTTTCATTTTCTATCAAAAGTAGAAAAGGAAAGAATGGAGAAAGCTTCAGCTGAGGACAGTAAACAAAGAAAATGGCAGGAAACCATACTAACCTTTTCAGAGAAACAGTAGGACTATACATAACACATAAATTCAAAACACCAACATGAAAATTACAAATGCAAACAATAATGGGAGACAGAGAAGAATAAGACTACAAAATTATAAAAATGAAAATCCAGAATTCAGATTTAAGTTTTGAAATATTACAGTAACTTAAATTGTCACTAGCTGAAATTTTCGTAGTTAACTAAATATGTGCAGTATGAAATTAACTCTTTTTTCATGTTTTTATGTGCTCCAGTCCTTTCTACTCTAGTGCCAATTATGATTCCCCTCCATTTGCTTTGTTTCAGTCTGGTATTACTTTTTTTTTTTTAACATACATAATTACCATATTTTCAGGTGTATAAGACGCACCCAAGAAATTTAATACAATTTTCTGGAAAAAACCTAAACTTTACCTAAACCATAACAACGCTCACAGGCTACTTTGACTACATGTGTACGAATCATTTTTGTTGAAATGGCAATGCCATTTTGCTGATTTTCTTGCACCCATTTCAAAACTTCTGTCTCTAGTTCTGGCCACTTTGCAATTTTTCCACATTCCGCATGCTTTTCATTATGCAAATTGTACAAAATCTCCTTCTGACCACGCCAAGTTCTAATCATTTTTTCTGTAGGCGGAGGTCCAAAATGTCTTTCAGCTTCCCTATTTCTGTGTTCTTCCGCATATTTTACAACCTGCAATTTGTAACTTGAAGTATATGAATGTCGCCTTTTTTTTCCATCACTAAAATCTACGGGGAAATATCAAACTGAACACAAAATATCTGAACACGTCAACTCAATACTGATAAACATCGGTAACTGATTACTCGGATAAGATATTATGAAACTTGAATAGGGACTCCCCGTTCTTAGCCAATGATGCGCTAGAAGTCATGTGAAGGTCACGCATCAATTTGATTGCACCATTAACCGCCTACAAAGATCTTGGAACATAAAAGGGAGTGCATATGACTTTGAAAAGAGGAAACAATCTTTACCTTCATTATATAAGACGCACCCCATTTTTAAGATGAATTTTTAAGGTAAAAAAGTTTGTCTTATATACCGGAAAATACAGTAGTTCATTTGGTTTCAACCAAACCCTTTGGTCTTAAAGATGTGGGTTCGAATCCCACCTGTCATGCAAAGAACCTTTATCAGGGCTTTTCATATAAAAGTGGAGTGTTTTTACTCCCAGAAACTTTGGTTTTTCATTCCTCAAAGCAGGCAGACTGGCCCACTGAATACACATAGCTACAAGCACAAAAGTCATGCCCTTAAAAGATGGATGCAGCAGAGAAAGTACAAGCTGGCTGCATTTATCGTCTAAAGTCCCTAATCAGGACACTCAACTCATCTTGGACAGATGAGAATTGGATGGAAGATCTACCACCTAGACACTAGCCGGTAGATTTTCTTCATCTCCCAGTGAAATACCACTACCTGACCAAGTCTAAGTGGCAAGTGCCATGTTTGGTCTCCAGAGCAGGATTCTGTTTCCTGTTTCTCCTCCTCCCCCACTTCTCTGTGCAGTGTAAGTGATATTCTTCAAGGACATACTTAAGATACCCATTACCTCCTCCATTTTGAGGGTACAATGTTTAACAGTGGTGCCACAGGTTGGCTGCCATTAGTACAGGCCTGAGCCTGTTAGGAGGCTTCCCAATCAACCCGATGCTACATACTTTGCCAGATCATGCCTGAAGAGGGAGTCTGAGTTTAGGTGTGTGTGTGGGGAACACTGTCGGGGCCACATCATGGTGCAAAGACTAGTTTCTCTTTGTATGGATGTTATGCCCGAGAGTCTATTTTTTTCTCACTACTCATACCCAGTATATTGTTTGTCTAATCAAACTTATGAGTACTCTCATAAACAATAACAGTGATACTGCAAGAAAAGCAAATCTCCTTTATAAACTAATCTCATTAAAAAAAAAAAAAAGTCACATTACAAAATATAAACTATGTCAGAATTTCTTCACTAAAAACTCACTTTCACATCCACTTTACTAACATCCTTGACATTACACAAACCTAAATGACATTTTCACTAGCAGTATTCTCGACCAGACATCTTATTCCTGACAGAAACAGATCACTACTACATCAACTAATGTCTACTTCAGGTGCCTAAACTACACACTTCATGATTATTTTTCATCACAAGGGTGATGACCATGCCTTTTGGGAAATCTCACAAGCAGGGCCTCTTGTAGGAATTTTGCCGCCTCTTCTCCCTTATTTTTCGTATAATCGCCCTATGCAGTAGCATATTTTGCGGCTCCCTTATTTTTTGTATAGTTTATGCCAACTTTGTCGCCCCCAAAAAACTTTCTGCCCCGTGTAAATGCACGTCTTGCACCGTCGGTAGAGCCGGCTCTGCTCACAAGCATGCCAGAGAATGGCTAATTTAACATCCCCTGTTTCTGATCTTTTCTGGCTCAAGGTTTCCTTGCCTGATTTAGTAACATTCATTTGTTGCATTTACCAGTCTTCAAACACTGATGACCACTCAGATCTCTTCACGTTTCTTTCCATGAAACTCGACTACCTGCAATCCAGCTATCCCAATAGTGAGGTCATCTTTCTGGATGACCTCAACATCCACAATTCCAACTGGCTCCCCTACTCCAAAACTACTGACCAAACAGGACAAGAAGCAGATCTTTGATATGAGTAATGACCTAACACAAATTGTACATGTGCCTACTCGAATTCCTGATAATGCGCTTCACTCTCCAGATACTCTGGATGTTTTTTGTCTAGTTCTTCCAGAAACATCATAGAGGTCACCCTTCTCTTGGCAACTCGGACCACAATCCTATATAAGTCTCCTCTCTCTCTCTCCTCCACCCACACCAGACCTTGCATCTTCTGGCACTACAAAGCAGCCAGTTGGGATGACATCCAAAATTTCTATTCCTCCTTTTCTTGGTCTGGTTATTGCTTCTACTCACCTGACCCTAACACCTGCCATTCAGCTTATCACATGTGGCTTACATCAAGAATTCTAGCTTCATACTTGCCAATGCCAAAGCATGTAATATATGCAAATCAGTCATTAGATCGAAATTAGACTTCATAATGGCTAATAACAGAAAACTTGCTTGTCCAAATGGAAGCTGCACCTTTTGGTCCCTTGCTAAGGCCATTAGACACAACTTCTGCTCTCCTGCACATCCACCTCTCATCCTGAGGACAACACTTTTACTTCACCCAAAGATAAAGCTTACTTTCCAGCATCACTCTTTTCCTCAAACTCTTGCCCAGCAACCAAGGAATATCACCTCCTACCATACCGGAATCCAAGCTGCAAATGCCTTCTTTAATTCTTCGACAAAAAAAACTAATCAGAAAACTACTAAATAACTTGGATACTAAAAAGTCTTCTGGTCCTGATGGCATCTCTTTGATTGTTCTCAAGCATTGTGCTCCAAAACTAACACCCATCATCATCGACTCTGTAATTTATTATACATATCTGATGCATTATCCAATGCATGGAAGCAATCTCATATCCATCCAGTTTCAAAAAAAAAAAAAAGGCAAATCAAGTCTACCCTCAAACTACTGACCAATTGTCATCAATTCTCTCCTCTGCAAAATAATGGAGAAAGTCGTCAACACCAACTCCTTCATTACTTAGAGGCCCACCAGTTTATCAGTGACCACCATTACAGATTCTGCCATTCAAGATCCACAGCTGATTTCATAGCTTACATTGCCCACCACTGGACACATACCATGGAAAGATTTGAATAAACGTATGCTGTTACCCTTGACATTTCCAAAGCCTTTGACCGTGTGTGGCATCGAAGTACTCTACTGAACAAATTGTCATCTTTTGGTCTGTCTGCCAACCTCTGTAATTGGATAGCCAGCGTTCCTCTTTGATCATTCTCTGTAAGTCATGGTAGATGGCTACCTCTCTTTGAGATTCTCCACCAGTGCTGGAGTGCTTCAAGGCTCTGTTCTATCACCTACTCTCTTTCTCTTGTTCATAAATGACTTATTCACAATCACCACTAATACTATCTACAGCTTTGATGACAATGGCACTCTCCACTCATCCTATTCATTTGACAAACCATGCAGTACTCTGACATCCCAGGCTACAAGATCATCTACAACTAGTGTCTTAAGCATTGATCTGTATACTCTACACCATGGGGCGAGGACAACCTTGTCATATTCAATTCAACCCAAAGACAGTCTTGCCTTTTCTTGTACAAAACAAATCCCAAGTCACCTATCTTCACCCTCATTAATACACAAATCACTAGACAAGACCAGATCTTCTATACTTGGTTTAATCCTTTATCCAAGTGTAAGCAAACAAAGTTTGCACCTGAAATATAATCAGGACTAGGGCAACTCGTATGTAGAATCTAACGACTTCACATCACTTGCCTTAGTATCCCATAATGCAAAGCACATATCCTTACAGGTATATATAATGTTATGCATTATGAGAATGGTCACGTCACTACCCAGACTGGTTTCGACCTTTATCGAGGTCTTGTCAGTGGAAGCCAGACCCAGAGGTGACACTAAGGTTGAAGTTATGCAGAAGTCATTTTTTCATATACAAGTTGCCAAAAGGTGTCACACCTTACTATTAAATTACTCTGAATTAGAAATAGTTGTTGGAAGTTTTTTCACTTGGTTATACTATAAGTTAAAGATACCAAGAAGTTATATATTTGGTTTAATCCTTTATCCAAGTGTAAGCAAACAAAGTTTGCACCTCAAATATAATCAGGACTACGGATCACGTCATATGAAAATACGACTTCTGCATTACTTCAACCTATCACCTCTGGGTCTGGCTCCCACTGACAAGACCTCGATAAAGTTCGAAACTGGTCTGGGTAGTGGCCCTTCCCATAATGCTATGCATTATAGGATACTAAGACAAGTGATGTTAAGTCATTAGCTTCTACGTGTGAGTTGCCCTAGTCCTGATTATATTTCAGGTGCAAACTTTGTTTGCTTACACTTGAATAAAGGATTAAACCAAGTATGTAACTTCTTAGTATCTTTAATTTATAGTATAGCCAAGTGAAAAAACTTCCGAGGACCAAATCTCTTTGCTTGGACTAACATTTACCTCCAGTCTTTCCTGGCATAAACACATCTCATCAATAGCCTCCTCTGCATCCAAAAAACCTTAGGAACTTTGCATTTGTTGTTTAAGAGATACTTGTGCCATATACAAATCCCTAATCTGCTAATATTTAGAATATTGGGTTGGGATGGTGCACATAAAACTTTCCTTAAAATCCTTGATGCTATCCAAAGGCAAGCAATTAGGCTCATAGATGATCCCTATCTTACAGATTCACTTCGACCTCTATCTCACAGATGCAGTGTTCAACACTGCGTATTCTACAAGTACTTCCATGGTCACTGTCCCAGTAAATTAGCAGCAATTATTCCTCCACTTTCTGTTACACCTGTTAATACAAGGGCATTAGATTCCCAGCATTCCTTTAATTTGCAACTACAAACACTGAAAATGCTTCTATTGTTCTTTTTTTATCCGTCCGCCTTTGTCCTCTGGAACAACCTTTCCTCATGAAGTATTCCCAAACCTGCAATTCTTAAGAACCCCTGGTGTATAGGATCAGTAAAAAAATGTTCACTATGTCAATTACATGAACATTAATAACTAGGTATGAACTGAGTAATCACCATTGGGGCTAAACTGGTATAATACACAAGATTCACCACTCTACTTGTGGATTTGTGTAAACTCACACCCATAGCTTACTTTCTCTTTCATTCACTCCAGTATCTTTTTATTATTTTTATCATTAGTATTTTTATTTACATATTTATACAAACATACAAAAGTACTGATTAGTTTAATAGCGATAAATTAGATAATCATTATATGTAAAATTTTAATTAGCTTATCCACAAGCCACATCAGCTGTTTAATTCTTTCTTAAATCTCCAAAAATTCACAGCTTCTAATCTGCTGCTGAATACTCAATATATTTTCTACCCACACTAAAAATGAACTCCATCTTTGTTCTAACCTTCGTGTTCACTTTTTCTTTTTTTTTTTTCTTTCTTTTTTTTTTTTTTTTAATGCTCCCTAGCAATTCCTGTTTAGTCAAGCACAAAAAAGATTGTATATGTTCTAAACTACATAGGTAATAATTAAATCTCAGAGCTTTAGAAATTCACTTGCCATATGTGAGACAAGTGGCAAGTGAATTTACAGCCTAATTCCAAATGCGTTCAAAATATATTATTTTCTTTGAATCATGTATAGTTTTTTTTTTTTTTTTTTTAAATAAAAAAAAACATCAGCTCAATCACTTGTCACATTATTTGATGTGGGGCAGTTGACACTGAATTCGTTAAAGAAGTTTCATTTCTAACCATAAAACAGCATATTATGTAATTATGAAGGAATTAACTTGATAATTTAGTCAGTTATTGCTTATCTTATTAAACAAGAATTGTTAAGGAAATCAAAGACTCCAGAGTTAGGCTTCTACAGTTCTTTCAGATCAGGATGCACTTGTCCATTATATGTGATACATAGATAAAAAGTGAAAATTGAAAGAGGTATTTATTACTGTAATTCCTCTGCAAGTCACAGCGTACTTTGATACATTACAGAGTGAAATAAAAAGTTATTCTTATCCCATAATGTGCAGCATACTCCTTAGGACAAGAAACAGTCTGCAAATCTTCAGGACTAGGCTACTGATATGAAGCAGTTAATGTGAATTCATTAATCTCTATATATACGATTAGCCTAGTTGTGAAGATTCCTTACACAGAAATGTTTGGTCATAAAGAACTTGTAATTGGTTACTTGGAAAAAAGCTAGTAGCAAAATTATAGAGACATGCCAGATCTTGTATTGTGCATTTAATTGAATCTGTTTGAAATTTTATTAAAGATGTTCTCTTTGTTTCTGACATTGAACCAGTAGTAAAAAAGTATAGGAATTCCTCAAAAAAAGAAAAAGACTGAAGAAATTGGGAAAAGAAGCAGCAGTGTTTACAATCAAAACTCCTGAAGGTCGAGTATTATCGGCATTCAGTAAGGTGGGCATCCAATACAATGGGATACTGACAGCATGTGTTGACAACCGCTTTGCAGCAGTAGTGCATTTGGAGGAAATTGGAAATGTTATAGTTATTAATGCTACAACATCAAAAGACTTTTTAAAGAAAAACAATATATAATGGCATTCAGATAATGCATGCAGAGAGCTATACTAATGTTGAATGAAAAAATCTAATAGATGAAGAAATAATGTTTTTGAAAGCTGTCTTAAAAATACCTGGCTTGAATATATGAATGATATTGGGAAAGAAGAAATTAAGGTTTTGGGTAAATATTTTAGCAAATATTTTGATGATAATGAAGAAACGGTTTCAATAAATTTTGTGAATGAGTGGTAATGAGATCGGTATTGTGGGTATTTAAATATACAACATCTTTAGGGAAGAAAAATCAGTAAATGGAACAGGTTTCCCTTTTTTCCTCTCAAAAACTTGAAGTTGTAACTTAACCAGCAAGTACGTTATCATGTGAACAAGGTTTTAGCGAAATTAATCTTATTATTATTGTTATTATTATTACAGGCAACTCTAAGGAGGCCATAGACTCATCGAGGGAGGCCCTAACATCATGTCAAGAACAACTATTCGACATTCGCACAGTACTGTCATATTCGCCTTGAACTCATTTACAGTCATGGCACCCACAACAGACTCTGGCAGCTTATTCCACTCATTCACCACTCTCCAAGTAAAAAACCTAACTCTAACACTCTTGCCCAGCTTCCATGTATGGCCCCTAGTCCTCCTGCCACCAAACCCTTCAGTAATTTGAATGTCTCAATCATATCACCCCTTTTCCACCTATCAACCAATTTCTGCAACCCACACATCTTCAACCTGTTCTCATAAGGTTCATTCCACAGACCTACTATCATCTTGGTCACTCGTATCTGGATCCTCTCCACCTCCTCCCCATCAAGAAGAAACCTAGGTAACCAAATCTAGGCACAGTAGTTGAGATGAGGTCTTATCAGGGCTCGGTACAGAGGTACAATAACTTGTTTGTCTCTGCTTGTTAAAGTATTTTTCAGCAACCAAGTGATTTGATGAGCTGATTTAGCCACTTTTGCGATGTGCCCCCTAAACTTCAACTCTCTATCCATCAACACTCCCAAATCCCTGGCCTCGTCAATCTCCTGGAGTACAGTTCCACCGATGTGATATACTGCTGCTAATCTTTTCACCCCAAAATGTATAACCTTACATTTTGCCACATTAAATTGACATCCATTCTCCTTAGCCCAGTTCTCCGAACTATCCAAATCATCCTGCAAAATTTTGACATCCTGTACACTCACTATTGCTCTACCCAATTTTGCATCATCAGCAAACAAATGAACAGTTACTCTCAGATCCTTTCCTATATTGTTAATGAACAAATTGAACAGTTCAACAGCAGTTGAACAGTAGTTTTATAAAAAGAAAGATGTCATCAATGAATATCTCCACCCTGAATGATTTATTGATGATATATATCAGGCGTGGCCAACTTCATTCTATACGAGGGCCAATATATGATGAGTGGTAGCGTTACGGGCACCGCACACTTTTAGACAGAACTTACCGTAAATAAAAATAAACTGCATTTTTTCAAGGCGATAGTTATATGTATTGAATTACTTCTTCTTCTTTCGCTATGCTTTATCCCATGTTAAACGGAGTCGACGTTCCCATCTTTAATCTTCTTCTTCCAGATTCTCCGGTCCAGGGCATCTTCCCGACTCCATCCTTTCTCCCTAAGATCCTCTGCCACCTTATCCCTCCCTCTGAGTTTGGACTTGCCTCTTTTCCTCCTTCCCTCCACCTTTATACACTCCACTCGTTTACCAACATACTCCTCACTCCTTCTCTCTACATGACTGAACCTCCTCAGCCTGCTTTCTTGTACCTTCTTTCAGATCGGTCCCACCTTGATCGTCCCTCTGATGTAGTCATTCCTTATCCTGTTCTTCTTTCTCACACCACTCATCCATCTCAACATCCGCATCTCTGCCACCTCCATCTTTCTATCCTGTGCCTTTCTTATAGGCCACGTCTCCATGCCATGGAGCATCGCCGGCCTCATCACCATCTTATACAGCTTTCCTTTCATCTTACAACTCACTCTCTTGTCACACAGGACCCCGCTCATCTTCCTCCAATTCATCCAGCTGCATGTTATTTGGTGCTGTATTTCCTCATCCAGGTCACCATTCCTCTCGACGACTGACCCAAGGTACTCGAATTTCTTCCCTGAAGTTAATCTTTCACCCTGGAGTCGTATGATCATATCCTCGTCACTCCCCGTTGACATATATTCAGTCTATACCCAGTTAATTTTCATGCCGCTCTCCTCCAATACCTTTCTCCACCGTTCCAGGGTCTTTTCAAGCTTCTCTCGGGATGATTCGCAGAGAACAATATCATCGGCAAACATCATGCTTCCTGGTGCCTCCTTCTTGACGTCCTCCACTGGTACACCCATGACCAGATCAAAGAGGTAGGGACTCAGAGTTGATCCCTGATGGAGCCCTACGACAATGGGGAACCCCCTCTGTCATGCCGACACTAGACCTGACCTGAGTTTTCGCTCCCTCATACATCTCCTTCACCAACCTCATGTACTTTTCCGACCCCCCCCCTTCTTCCTCACACCTCCATACCTTCTGTCTGGCCACTCTGTTGTATGCCTTTTCCGGGTCTATAAACACCGTATGTAGCTTCACCTGCATCTCCCTATATTTCTCCATCAATCGCCTTAGCGCAAATATTGCATCCGTTGTCCCTCTTCCTGGCATAAATCCAAACTGCTCCTCACCAATTTTTGTTTCCCGCTGTATCCTTCCTTCAATTACTCTTTCCCATATCTTCAACATGTGACATCAGCTTGATCCCTCTATAGTTGCCACAATCTTGAACATCTCCTTTTCCCTTGTAGATTGGGATGAGAATGCTTTTCCTCCATTCCTCTGGTATCTTTTCCTGTTGGGCTATTTTCTTCATCAGATCCCATAACGTCTACGCCCTCGCTGCCCAAGCTTCTCCAACTTTTCCAGGTATCTGGTCCGCCCCCACAGCCTTTCCATTCTTCATTTTTCTCAGTGTCCAATACACTTCCTCTCTGCTTATATCCTGCACCGATCCTTCGTTTGCCTCTCCATCCTCACACCTCTCTCTCTCTCTCTCTCTCTCTCGGATTCTCCTCATTTAGTAGATTACGAAAATATTCTTCCCATCTTCCTCTGATTTTGTCCTCCTCTTGTAGTACTACTCCTATGGCGTCCTTTATCTGCTTAACTAATGTTGTCTTTCGAGGCCTTATCTCTAGCTTTCGCTATTCTCAACAACTTAGCTTCATCACCGTTTCTCTTCAGTACTTCATAAACTTCTTCAACTGCCTTCGGCCTTGCCACAGCTCTCTTTGCACTTTTCTTTGTTAATCTATATGCCTTCTTGTCGGCTCTGGTTCCAGTCATGCCCCATTTTTTCTTTGCCTCTTTCTTTTCCCTGATCTCCATCTGCACCTCCTCATTCCACCACCATGCCTCCTTATCCTCAGGTGGCCCCTTTCCTGATGTTATACCGAGCACCTCTTCTCCAATTTTTCTAATATTCCGACTATTTATGTCCCACCATTCTTCCACATCCTCTGGTAACTTCATTCCTTCCAATACCTTTTCTTTAAATTCATTCCTTGGACCTTCCTCTTTCAATTTCCACCACTTCTTCCATCTATTCTTCTTTTCCCCTTTTATATCACAGTCTACCACAACCAACCTGTGCTGTGCCACTACACTTTCTCCGTTAATCACTTTACAGTTTTTCACCTCCTTCAGATGTTTCCTTCTGCAGATAATATAGTTAATCTGACTCATCTATCCCCGCTCTTATTGATGGCTTTTTCTACTTCAAGTATGGATATGTATTCCTGACTGCATGCCTGGTCAGTGTTTTTTACCACTGTGCTGTCATCACTGCTTGTTTCATTTAGCAGTTTTTCAAAGTAATTACTCCATACTTCAAGGATATCTTTTTCTCACGTTTTCATGTCACCTTTATCATCTCTAATTCCTTTTACAGCACTCTTTCCTCCATCTCTGAGCTTTTTTTTTTCAACAGCCTCCAGAATATTTTGCTACCTTCTTGATATTTATTTTCTGTGTTCTTACAAAGTTTTTCCATGACTTTTGTTTCGCTAGTTTTACACAGTGTTTAGCTTTCTTGCATTTGTCTCTGTATTCTCTAAGAGCACAAGTTGACTTATTTGCCAGGAAAACTTTTGATATTCTTTCTTCTTTTGCTTCACTGCCTCTTTAACTTCCTGTGTCCACCATGGAGTTCTGATTTTTCTATCTCCTTGCAGACAACCTCACCACATGCCTCTCTGGCTAAATCAATCTTTTTTTTTTTTCAGGATTTGCCACTAAATCTTCAAGGTTTGGTTCCTGTTCTCAAACTCTCATTTTTTCTTCCATCCTGTTTGTGTATTTTAGTCTGCAGTTCACATCTGAGAGCTGCTCAACTTTTATTCACTTTAAAATTTTCTTACATATTCTTCTTTTCAATATGAAATTCAATTTTATCCTGCTCAAGACTAAACAGTAATTACTTCTAATTTCAAATCCTCTGCACACTCTGGTGTCTTGCACCAGTGAGAAAACATCACTATCAACAATATTATAATCAATGAGACTTTTCTTATTACGTGCCTCTTCTCTCCATATGAATTTGTGCACATTTTTATGTTGGAATGCTGTGTTAGTAATAACCAGTCCATGTCCTGAACAGAAATCCAACAGGTATTTGCCATTTTTATTAGCTTTGCTCTTTTCTCTAAATTTTCCCAAAATATTTTTGTATGTCTGAATCATTTCCTACTCTGCTATTTAGATCTCCAACAAGGAACAACTTTTCCTTTTTCATTGTGTCAGTTGCTTTCTCTAACGCCTCAAAGAATTCCTCCACTTCTACCTTAGTGGAATCTCCTGTAGGAGACCATAGGCACAAATAAGTCTAGTTCCCTATTCTGATATTTTTTGCTCACATCACTCAACTTGATATTGCTCCACATTCAAGAATATTAGTCTTGTATTTAGTGTTTAATACTATAGCTACACCTTCCTTCCCCTGATTGCCATTGCCTAAATATAACATTTTGTATTTATTGCTCTGAAAATTCTCACCAGATTTTGTCTTTTTTGTTTCAGCCACCCCTATTATGTTGATCTGGTACTTATCTTTGCCATTCAGGCTTCTTATGTCGATGGTACCGATCTTGAACTCTGGTGATGTTGAGTTGGGATGTATTTCAGGATTTGTTCTAGTAGCTGACATTTCACTATTCACCCTGGTTCCCTGGCAAAAACAACGGGGACCTTGTTTAACCGGGCTGCGGCCCAGCTGTCCGATTTTTTTTCTTAAATCTCTATAAATTCAAAGCCTCTCTAAATCTGCTGCAGAAGGTTACCCTATATAATTTATTTTCTACCTACACTAAAACTTAACTCCATGTCTTTGTTCTAACCTTTTTCACTTTTTTTATTTTTTGCATTCCATAGCAAATCTTGGTTGGTCAGTCAGCAAACTCTTATCTTATATATGCTCTAGACTAATTTATAATCTTCAGTTAAATCTCCTTTCCTCTTTCTCCTGTTAGATAAACTTAACAAATTACAACTAACAAACATGTTCTCACAACTGTCATTATATGCACAGTGTCTTACAACTGTCAAATATATATATATAGTGAATCCTCTATGTATGTTTATAATTTTCTTGACATCATTTGAAAACCTGGGTTTTTAATTGATTCTCTTGACTCGAGTCATAATTTTACTATTATTTTTCTCCTATGGAATAAGCTTTATTATTATTAAATATACAGTTTGCTGCATTGAGTTCTTTTACCATTCTGACTCAATCAAATTCCTGATATGTGCCCTCAGGTAGTGGGGTGAGTATATGCAGGATGTTATGTTAGCACTACATGAAAAGTTTACATCATTACTAACCTCTACTGATGGTTTGCCTCATAATTAATTTATCTGTCAGGACTAGTATTATCAGATCTCTGAACTCTTTTCCTTCCATCCACTTCACTTTACTTAAATAACCATACCAACCAAATTATACATATTCTTTTATTCATTAATTTTCTAAAACCTGCTTATTCAAATCACATATGAAATACTACCTTCTTGCTAACTCTCATACATATATCAACCATTACAGAACAGAGTCAGTGCAAGTTTCTGCTCTGCTGGGATTCACATCATTGGTAAAGTAGACATCGTGGAAAGTTTTTGTGCTTAGTTATCAAGTAACTTATAATAGACAACAAAGTATATTCTTGTTTTATTCCTCTACCCCTGCACAAGTAAACAAAGTTTACACATGAAGTATTTTCATGACTGGGCTACTTGTATATAAAGGCTATTGACCTCACATCACCTTAGTATCCCACAATATAAAGCACACTTCCTTTCAGATGTGTATAGTGCTATGCATTATGGGAACTACTCGGACATTTTTGACCTTAAGGTCTCCTCAGTGGGATTTAGACCCAGGAAGATACTGAGGTTAAATCAAAAGAAGTCATATGTTATCCAAATACAAGTAGTCAAATGATATATCGCCATATTTTTAAAATACACTGTATCAGAGATAGTTGTGAAAGTTTTTTCACTTGGTAATCAAGTAAATTATAATAGACTAGATGTGATTTGAATCATAACCTTCTGATTTTGTGGAGATGAGGAAGTGGTGAGAGGATTTAGAGGCTGCTAGTGACCAAGATTGTGGCAAGTCTTTGAGGATAGATTAGGTCTATGTTCTTATATATTAGGCCAATATTCTCACTGTGAGGATAGATTAGGTCTGTGTCTACAAAGACTAGGCAAAAAAAGGTGTGTGTGTGGGGGAAACGATAGAAACATAAGTAATGGAATTTTTATAGGATTGATACTGAAAGGACTTTTTCAGTGCATAGTAGTGAAGGGGTGGGGAGAAGAACGAGGAGGTCGTCTTTGAAAATTGTGTAAGAGTGTTGTGGTTAGCAAAGGGTGTTAGGACTATATGTTCTTTGGAATGGAATGGGTTGCCATAGGTGGTTGTAAGCACTCTGTTGCAAATTGAGTTCAAGGAAACAGATATAAGTTTTGTGAATAATGGTTAGCGTGGAATTCCTGCTATGAATCTTTGACTCCATGTCCAAGAAAATAAAATAGCAGGAGCTAACATTAATACCCAGCCCTTAGATATCTTGCTCCTAATCACCTGGCTCTTTAGAAGATATCTGGCAAATCATTTTCTTTTCTGCCTACTCACTAGGATTATTATCATGATCATTTTGCAACATTTTAAGTAGCATTATAAGTTGCTATTGGACACCTTGCTGAAATGCAAATAAATTACATCGTAGAATGCACTATTTTCTAACCTTCAACAACCTATTCATAAAAAGTGAGTAGGTTTGTCATAAATGGTCTTTATTTAATGAAACTGCAGTAGTCTCCCCCTTATCCGAGGTGGGGGGGGGGATATGTTTCAAGACCTGCATTCTTGAAACATATCCAAGAAACTGCGAGTACCAAAACCGCAGATAGTACCGCACCTATGTATACTATGTTTTTTTTTTCTGTACATACGTACATATATAACTATGATAAAGTTTAATTTATAAATTAGGCACAGTAAGAGAATAACTACTAATAAAATATAACAATTATATCAATACACTAATAAAAAATATGTGCATGGAATCTTAGCAACCTCAGCATATGGTTTTTTGTTTTTTTTCCCCTTATGAAGTCGGAACTTTCACCTTTTCACTTAAAGGAAGCACTCTACAGCTTCTCTTTAGCATCACTACTCTTGTGCATTGTTGGGGCCATTATTAAGTAAAATAAAAGTTACTTGAATACAAACACTGTGATGCTGCGATAACCAAGATGGCTACAGTGACCTAACAGGTTGGTAGTGTATACAGTACAGCATGGATACGCTGAACAAAGGGATGATTTGCATCCCAGTCGGGACAGCATGAGATTTCATCATGCTACTCAGAACGACACACAATTTAAAACTTATGAAGTGTTTTATTTCTGGAAATTTCCTTTTCATATTTTCAAACCGGGTTGACCACAGGTAACTGAAACTGCAGAAAGCGAACTTGCAGATAAGGAGGGACTACTGTACTTTACTGCTCAACAAGTGACCCTGTCAAGGATATCCTAGTTATGATGCCTAATTTTTCAATTATTATGTGATGAATTACTGTGATTCTTTGAAGATGATAAAATGTCAATTGAATAACTGACATACGCACACCATTCCTACCTTTATAGCCAGTTGCCAAATCATTTAAGAGGTATCTTTTTTATTGTCGATTTTATTATTATTATTCAGGCCTCCATGGAGTCAAAAGACTCGTCGTGGGAGGCCCTTCCTAGGAAACACAGTCTATCAAGACTCATCGTGGAAGGTCTCTCTTAGGAAACAGTCTATCATACTACTCCTTAAACTCATTGACCGTTCTCGCTCTCACCACTCTATCAGGCAGTGCATTCCATGGTTCAACCACCCTCCATGCAAAGAAACCACTCCTCACCCTCTTGCTCACAGTTTCCTTTCGTAACTTCCAGAGATGGTCCCTTGTCATTACTCCTTCATGCTGTTCAACCAAGGGAAAGAACTCCCCAGTGTCAACCCTGTAACCACCTCTCAACAGCTTAAAAGTCTCAATCATATTATTATTATCTAAGACCTCCAGGTAGTCAAGGACTCATCGAGGGAAGCTGTAAATTACCCAACCCAGCTATCATATCTACCCTTGAATTCATTCACACTAGATGCATTCATTACCTGTAAGGGCAAATTATTACATTCATTCACTGCTCTCTGGAAGAAAAACCTACCTCTTACCCCTTTCTTGACTGCAAATAAAGTTAACTTCCATGGCTGCCCCTGTGTTCTCTCCCCACCTTCCTTATAATGAAAAATTTCCTCAGTTGAAATGCTATAACACCCATTCAAAAGTTTATAGACCTCTATCATATCACCCCCTCTTTCTCCTGTTAACCAGAGTCTGTAATCCACATACTCACAGTCTGTCCTCATAATCTAAATCCCATAATCTGGATATAATCTTTGTAACTCTTCTTTGCACCCTTTCCATAGCTTCTTTATCCCCTTGGAACCCTGGAGACCAAATCTATGCACAGTAATCCAAGTGTGGTCTTATCAAAGCCTTATAAAGAGGCAAAATTACTTCTTTATCCTTACATGTCAAGGTTCGCTTCAGCATAGAAATTATCCTCTGAGTTGTATTTGCAACTTTTGCTATGTGACCTTTGAACTTTAAATTGTTATCTATCAATACACCAAGATCCCTTGCCTCTTCAGTTTCTTTGTAGCATAAACCTGCTAATATAATATGCCGCTGGAGCATAACTTTACACTTACTAACGTTAAACTGACAGCCATTTTTGTTAGCCCAGATTTCCAGTCTATTCAAATCATTTTGTAATTTCTGAATATCAGGAGCATCCCTGATTGCCCTGCCTATCTTCGCATCATCAGCAAACAATTGCAGATCTGATGAGAGACCCTGCTTGATGTCATTAATGTATAGATTGAACAATAATGGCCCAAGGACTGAACCCTGAGGTACATCACTGGTTACCTTAAATCTGGCAGATTTACACCCACTGTATACCACTTTTTGATATCTGTCTGTCAACCATCTGATCCAAGTCAATAGATTATGTTTTAGTCCCCTATTCTCCAGTTTACACAACAGCCTGTCATCTGGTATCCTATCAAATGCCTTAGAAAAATCCAACATTATCATAGTGTATCCATTCCCTTTATCCAACTCGGCCGTAACATTGTTATAAAATAATAGCAAATTGCTGAAACATGACCTTCCTTTAGTAAGCCCATGCTGTTCCCTGCATAGTATAGAATGCTTGTCTACCTATTTCTGTATGCGAGTTTTTACCAACTTCTCTAAAATCTTCACTACCACACCAGAGATACTAATAGGTCGGTAATTAGACACATCAGTTTTTGCACCACCCTTGTGCAATGGAACTATCATACATTCCTTCCATTCCTGTGGTATCATTCCTGAACTGAGACTCAAGTTATACAAATGTGTGAAAGGCCTAGCCAATTCAGCTGAACATTCCTTTAACAAACGGGCAGATATTCCATCTGTTCCTATTGACAAATTCTTATCCAGGTTATGCGAGAGCTCTTCAACCTCATTTTCATGAACCCGTAACTCTTCATCTAACGTAGCAGCAGCACCATGCTACATACACCTGGTTTATATATCTTAGCAAAGTGAGCACTCATTAACTGAACAATCTCCTTATCTTCTGACACTCGTGTACCATCTGCATTCAATAAAGTTATTCTTCCACATTCATTCTTTCTTTTGCTTGAGACATAACGATAAAATTCTTTTGGATTTTATTGGCCATGCCTTTAGCTTGCATGGCCAATTTCTTTTCATACTCCGTTTTAGCTATTCTCACAATACTCGTTACTTTTCTGGCCTGAGCTTTATATATTTCATAACTCCTCTTACTCTTATTCTCACGATATTCTTTCCACATTAACTTCTTCTTGTTGGTCTCTAGCTTAATAATGCTGCACATCCATTTCACTCCCAACCTATTTATTCTTTAAAACACTAGGGATACATTCAGATACCGCCTCATTCAAGCACTTTTTCAAGATTCCCATTCATTGCTGACATTTTTTCCATTCAGTAACTGATACCATGGGACCTGCCCACAAAGGTGTTTTGGAAATGGGAAAATTAAGGGATCTGCACTATGAATTGTCGGAACATTCATCCTATTCTCCCTATTTGGCTCCCTCGGACGTCTATCTCTTCCAAAAACTAAAAGTCTTCCTTGCTGATCAGCATTTTTCTTCGAATCAAGAGGTGATTGCAGCTGTAGAGGAGTATTTTCCAGATCTTACTGAGAGCCACTACAGAAAAATAATTTTGAAATTATAAATTTGTTTTTTCAATTGGTAGGCCAAGAACGTTTCAGATCACCCTCGTATATATGTGCCAAGGCTGCAAATTTTTTTAATCATAAAAAAAATTATTTGCTTTTGAAAATTTGCATTAGGTAAAAAATGAATAAATTTCCCTTAGAAGTAATTTTTTGCAAAAAAAAAACACCTAGGTATAATATAAAATTCTGGTCTTGGTAACCCTATCCTAAATCTAGCCTGTTTTTCACTGATTTTGTCCTCAACAATTTTTCTTAATTTTTTTTCAAGTGTACCTAAATAAATCTTTCCTAGAAAACACTAAGAAAAGAAATTCCCAGAAATTCTGACATTCAGTGTTATTTTCAGTTTTATAAAGCAGTATGTTCTTATCATCCAGGATTCATTCTCCTGGGTTAGGCAGGAGAATGAATTTTTATATATTTCAGATTGTATGATGTAGTCTAGTTGCCTTTCCACATATCAGATGGCTTTTTTCTATCTCATAATGATATGAATTTGATCGTAATCCTATTGGATATTTTCTTTGACTTTCCACTGAGTATTGCCTCGTTAATAGTTGTTCAAAGTAATGACTCCTGATGTTCAAAATATCTTCACTTTGTTTTTATCTTTTGGACTCTTTTATCTGTTTCCAAGCTTTCTTATTAGTCCAAGATATTGTGCTACTCACAGTGATATTATCAGCTGTATTTTTTCAAAAATCTTACCATGATTTCTGTTTATCTATTGTTACAAATCTTTGTATTCCTATATTTTTCTCTATATTCCTCAAGAGCACATGCTGACTTATTAACTAGGAATTGTTTATGTGATTTCTTCTTTTTGTTGACTGTTTCTTTTACTTCTTATATCTGCAATGTTCTTATTTTTCTTTCTTTGTTAGCAGCTTCACTACATGCTTCCCTTGTTCAACTAATATTTTCTTCATATTTTACTTGTTTGGAAAGGTTTGGTTCTTGTTTTCAAACTCTCTTTTTTACACAACATTTTATATATATATGTGTGTGTGTGTAATTATATATATATGTGTGTGTGTGCGTGTGTATATATATATATATATTGTTATGATCTAAGATGTCATTATTTAGGTAGGGGACATTTCTTTTCGATTCCTCTTTGTATGTCCTATCGATACTCAAACTATCTATTAATTCTGTGGCCGTCACTTAGATTGCTCCCATGTGTGAATTCGATAAACAAAGAAACTGCCCCTGGATTGAGCCAATTCCTTTATTTGAAAATCTGGAGCTGTCTCCTCGTTCGGTCCTGGAAAATTTGTTAATGCTGCGCCATCCAGAACCCTTAGATTAGAAAAGCTTCTTAATCAAGGAGTGAACTCTCAGAGTGACACATGGTTATACAATATAATAACAGCTACCAAATTAACTAAATCCCTTATTTTAAATTCTCATTGCAGTCGTGGTCTTCCCCAATTAGCTAGTTCCGCTCAGGTTCTACTTGATGAGTGGTGCATTGGATTCATTTATCAGGCAGTTTGTTAGGTAAAAGAAAAAGGGTTTATTCATCAAACTATCACAATACAAATTTTACGACACTTGTCATATAACTAAAGACTTGTCATATAACTTGTCATATAACTCTTTCTTCTAAGTTAACAGACTTAACTATACATAACTTCAGTATTCCTAGTTGAATTCTACCACGAGACAATATTAATTATGAATCAATTCACTGATCTCTAACAATCAGATTTACAATTTCTCTCGATGCTTAACTTATCAAACTTCAAGCATTACTAAACTATAACATACTACATACAAATTAACACACCACCGTATATCAGAATTCACTCTCAGAGATAAAATATTCTGGTATCAGGCTAAGCTCTAAAGTCCTGTTTCATATCTTATATAGGTCCCACTAATGAATAATTTTCACATTATTACACACAAAATTACATACAAAGGAAACTAAAAGATTTGTACGTTACCGGGACCTTTGGACTTTATCGGGGTCTATCTCTCGATCCTTACAATTCTTTCCCCAGATCATTCATTCTTCTTCTTCACAGTTGTTCTTTCGATGAGCCAGCCTGGAACTCACAATCATGAATTATCCTCTCCGATGTAGACAAGAACAGCTCTGCTTAAATTGGTCCACGTGGTCTAGCATGCCTATCAGCTTGTGTTGATTCTCCCACTTTACTGACGAAATGCCCGCACTTGGCTCGCTACTCGGCCGTGTAACTGCATCTAGACATCGTTCTGTTGACCGCTCTCATATTCATCTCAGGGAATTACTCGAGCTTGGCCCCTCGAGTGACCTGCGCCAAAGTTGAGAGAGAAGAAAAAAGCCTATGAGAGAGAGTGCAAGCTAGCGGCGCCAAGCTTTTTATATCGTACCTTGAGCGGCGCTCCTACAGCGTCATACCTTTCCACTCGGCACTACTCTTTTGCACGTGGTTCCGGTCCTTCTCCGCGCGTCTCCTGGGAAACTCCTGCGTGCAACTGACTCCATGTGTACGTGACTGCCGTGGGGCATGTTACTAATCCGAATGTCTCGTTTGCGAACTTTGAACTCACTTTTACATACTAACATAATTCTCATTAAATTTTCTTCCATTGTTAAATTTACAAGAATGGGTAATATTTTCTTACATAGAACAGTCCAATATAAAAAGCGTTTATTTAAAATTTTTCAAGCAATTAACATCTCTACTTATATACAAGTATTTCTCTCAGTGTTTTGATGCTTGTAAAATCCTGAATGAGATATTTCACAACGAAATCTCTTCATTCAAGATTTAACAATATATATATATATATATATATATATATTTATTTATTTATTTATTTATTTGTCTGTACTTCACAACAGAATTGTTTGATTAATTTAAAAATGACAACTTCACCAGATGCTTCTTTTGCTTGATCAATGTTTTGCTTAGATTTTACCACTCATTTGCACAGATTTTGTTCCTGTTTTCAAAATCGTTCAGTTTTTGCACAGCAATAATAATAATTGTTATTATTATAAAGGTATTTCCATGGAGTCAGCCGACTTATTATGCACGCTTCATTATTCACACAATATTTATCATACTTCTTCTTAAAATCATTCACTGGCAACCCATTCACCACTCTTCAAACAAAAAATCTGGTCCTAACACCCTTGCTAAGAACATTCTTACACAATTTCTATGGGTGACCCTTTGTCTTCTTTCTTGCTATGTACTGGAGAGTGGGGGGGGGGGGGGTAGTCTCAGTGTCAGTCCTGTAAAACCCCTTTTAACAACCTATATGCATCTATCATGTCTCCTCTTTTCTACCTATCAGCCAGTTTTCACAGACCGTCAATCTATTCTCATAGGGAACGTTTTATTGATATGTCACAATTTTTCTTTGTCACTTCCCTCTGGATCATCTGTACCCTGTCTTCATCCCAATGGAATCCAAGTGTACAGATCTGTGCACTGTAGTTTAGATGCAGTCTTATTTAGGGGAATAATAACCTCTCTATTCCTGCTTGTTATTTGTTCTTCAACAATTGTTCTTCCACTTAATCTGAAGTGCTGTTTTGGCTGCCTTCACAATATGTCCTCTAAACTTCTACTCTGTCCACAATCTCCTCCAAGTCTTTGGCCTCATCAATTACCTGCACTTCAGTTCCATCAAAATAGTACACAGCTTGTGATCTCTTCCTCCCAAAATTGCATCACCTTACACTTGGCCATGCTAAACTGGCAGCCACTTACCTTTACTGCTAGTCTATTTAAGTCATCCATAAATTATCACTTCTCCCAGTTTTGGATCATCAGCAAACAACTGAATATTTCCTGTCAAATGATTCCTATATCATTGATGTACAAATTAAACAACAGAGGTCTAAGTACTGATCCCACTAATCACTTGCCTTCTGGACTCAACTCCTCCATTAACCACTCTTTGATATCTGTTCATCAGCCAAGCTCTAATCCAGATCATCAGATTCTTATTCATCCCCATTTGCTCCAATTTATGCAATATAGTTGTAGGTGCCTGTAAAACGCCTTTGCAAAGTCTAGTAATATCACTGAGTGGTTATTTCTCTTATCCAACTCCATTGTTACTTATATATATATATATATAAAAAAAAAAAAAGCAAATTACTAAGGCAAGACCTACTCTTTGCAAAACCATGTTGTCCCTTATAGAGTATCATATTCCTATCCCCCAGTCCTGAATTCTGTCTATTGCCAGTTTCCCCAATACCTTAAACACCACTCATGAGATGCTGGTTGGCCTATAATTTGCTAATTTTGTGTTGGAGTCACCTTTATGCAGTGGGAGTATTTGCTTTCTTTCCACTCCATTAGCACCCTCCCACTACTGAGGCTTGAATCATACAGCTTGGTCAAAGGAGATAAACTCCCATGCACATTTCATAATACATGGGCTGATATGCCATCTAATCCCATGGCTGTGTTTATATTGAGATTCTACAATATTTTAAACACTTCTATTTTCCCATTAGTCTGTCACATCTGTTTATCTCTCCATAACCATTGCTGCTTTTACTTGCCACATAGTGAAAGAACTCTTTAGGATTTCATTTTGCCTTCCTTACCATACAGGTCACCTTTCTTGCCTATCCGTTGTACTGCTTATGCTCGTGATCAGCATAAGCACTACAAGCTACTCTTGCTGATCACCTTTTTCTTTAAATTTCCTCCATAACTTTTTCTATGTCTGCAACTCTTGCTTAATAATGCTATTCATCCATCTAACTCCTACCTGATTCACTGATTCTGGATATACCTGATGATACTGCTTTTTTCCAAGCACCCCTTGACCACCTCCTACTCACCACCAGCACTCTCCTCTCTAAATTCATATTCCATGGCACTGCTGAAAGCTGATCTCCAATCTTGTCATAATCACCTGCTTTGTAATTCCACATGTATCCTTTCTCAACAGAAAATTCTGCATCTCTGGCAATCTCCCATTTGATCACTTTCCTCAAGCAGAGGCAACGGAGCTAGATTGGTTACTCTTAAGCATCTCTGATGCTATGGTCAAATTCCAGCACACTCAAACCTTGTGTCCCTTTCATTATATGCTGCCTCAGGTAATTATCTCTCAGCAGCTGTATAAATTCCATTTCCTTCCCTCCTTGTGACCATTCCTCTTCCCAATTTATGTTCCCATAATAATTATCCAACCTGCGCTCATCATGCTAATTTGCCAATGCATGTCATCTACATTCTCCCTTATAACCCCTGGATTATAGCAGGAACCAGTTACATATTTAGTCCTGTTGGCCTCTATCTCACACCATTTATCCTGAAATGAGCTATCCTCTGAATACTTGTATCCCTTACTTCTGCTCTTTTTTGGCATCAGTTCCTCTGCTGTCATTAGCAAAACCTTTCCCTATCCTATTCCTTCTGTCCTCTCTGAAGATCTCATATCCCTTCCATTCTATTCCAATGACCATATCATTCTCGGTCAACCAAGTCTCTCTAATGCCTATAACGTTTGGTGAAGTTGAGCTAACTGATGCCAGCAACTCTTCATCCTTATTTCAAAATGTACAATACATCCCCCCCCCCTTCTTTGTCTTACATCCTCTCTTACACCTTGTGTTGATTAGCCTACTAAAGTTAAGAACCTGGGGTGCTACATTTAACACTCTTCCACTTACGAAAACTCTGTTGCCTGGAGCAGACTCACCTACACGCCCCCCCCCTCCCAAAAAACATTCTATTTTCCCTGACTGCACTTTCACTAAACAATTTTCTCCCAATCCCAAATCCATTCAGCTGCAAACCTTATATAAATCCTTCCTTCCATCAAACTCGCTCCACACATCTACAAACTCAGCACCATTCCTCCTGCACAATTTGCACGCTGACTTATTCATGAACATGGCTCTCTCTCAGCTCACCTTTATCATATTATGGCAACAGATTCACAACTTTTACTTTCTCACCTCTGATATTTGTATATTTGTTTATACTCTGCAGCATAGTTGTTTAAGTTATTTTTAAATCTTGAGCATGCATTTCTTTCAATGAGATGCTTAGTTTTTTCCTGTTTAACATTAGATGGTGATCTGTTCCTATTTCAAATGACCTCTACGTCATTTTTTCTGTACATGTTAGAACATGGTGTTGGTAATGACTAGTCTGTCCCCAGCAGAAACTAGCAGTTGCTTCTCATCATTATTGCATGTTTTCTTTTCTTCAAATTTTTCTGAAACATTTCTTTGTAATTCACTTCCTACTCTGTTGTTAAAGTCACTGTTCTGTATATTAGTTGCTCTCTCTAATGATGAACAATTCCTCCTATATGAACTTTCCTTGAGATTATACACACATGCCAGTTAGTTTTAGTGTAAATTTTCTATTTTAGATTTGTCCACGTCACTCCACTTGAAACCAGCTCCCATTCAACAAGTTTATCCATTGTGTGTTTAGTATACATGAATCATTTTTCTGAAGTGAAATAACATTTATTAGATAGAATGGATATAGAAGACAAAGGTGTGATTATAGGGGAGTGCTGTGAAAATTTATTTCATTTTTCTTCTTCCACATGAATATTAAGATATGAAGGAGAATTAATAGCATTAAGTATTGTATGCATATTGTGTGAATTCCTGCTTACATTTTGTTTCTCTTTGGCTCTGTCAGATGGAGGGATTGTTTTTGAAAGACAATATAAATTTCAGAACAAAGAAAAGATTTCAGATTCTTATTGACTAAGAATAACTGCAAAATCAATCTGTGATATGCACTTTCAGCAACTGTTCATTAATTATTGAATAACAGTAATGAAATTATTTTTTCTTTGTATTTCCAGAACTTGCTTTTGTCTAAATAGGTTAGTGGCAGGTGTACTTATCAATAACTTATTTTTTTCAAACTTGTCTAATCAGCCAGTTTAGTGAGACGGTTTTGTCTGTTCATATAAAACAGGTATTCTGATGAAACATCTGTCATAAACCAGTTACACATTTGAAACTACGTTAAATGCTAATTAATTTCATTTCTAAATTCTTAGTGTAGTAATCCAGTTTTATTGATCTGTGTTCTGCAGTTCATAGGATAATTATTTAGCTGTTATTGCTCTGAAAGATATATAGTGTCTTAGTATTTTAGAAATGGGATTTTAACCCCCTCCCCTTTTATTTATAAGGCTCAAAGTCCGTGGAGAGTCAGCACACCTTCACCTACAGCTGGATATTCAGTCCAGTATTCATCAGCCAGCCAGTCACCCACTTCGTCAACATATCGTAATACACCACCACCTGCTTCTAGCCATAATCTTTCAAGACCGCCTTCATCTTCCCCAGGCCAAGGAAACTGCACTTCATTTAAGAATTCTTCACATTCTCAACCATCAGGGCATGTTCACCAGTCCAGTCAGGCTACAAATCAAATATGGCTTCAGGGTCCTGTAAGAAATTCTCCTGTAGGGAGACAGTATTCTAATAATAGCAATGTGGGGCCACTTGCTGGAGACTCTCCAAGTCAAGGTAAAGTTAAACTAATTATTGACAAAAATTTTAGTTGCATTTTGAATAAGCATTATAAATTTTAATCATAACTTAAAGGCTGTATATTCAACTGACTCCAAACAAATCTTCCTTTCTCATTTTATCAGAAATATGATTGATAAAAATATTTATCCTTTAAACTATCCCAAAGTTTTATGGGTCGAGACCCACTTTTGAAAACATTAATTTTCCGTGACTCACTTGTTGTAGTGCATATTTTTGGTAGATAAATTTCTTCGCCTAGTGTGAGACCACCACTCTTCTTAATAGATTCCTGAGGTGGCTTAAAAAAAAGTTCCATATGTAGTCCCTAGAGCAGAGATTTAGCACTATGCTTAGTTTTTAGAGAAAGCTATGGATTAGATAATTTAGAAACCTGATCTTAAATTTAGATTCTCTGTGCAGAATCTCATGTACATATACATTTCTTTCATGCCTGTAATTCTCCTCTTCCCCAGGCTCACTTTAAATCATGAGACTGGAAGTAATGATCTACAATTCAATTCAAAAGAGATTGAAGTGTAGCATTCTCTCTCTGTAGTACGAGAGAAAACAGGCCAAATCTCTGTAGTTCTATTCATCACCTGATAGTAAATGAGTTTCATTACCCATTTCAGTGTTACCACTTTGCTTCCTACCCACTCAGTCTAAGGACACTTGAAGAAATGTTCATAGGCTCAGTTTATTTTTCTCCTCCATTTCTCACCAGACAGTGATGTTTTCAGAGTTAAATTGGATGTGGAAAGGTGTAATTTCTACCCCCCCCCCCTCAGGCTACAACTTTAAAACAGCACTTAAGCAGGCATCTGCAGAAAGTTTAAATACTGGTGAGACCACTAGCACAGCCACAATATGCAGAGGAGCTAGATGAAATTCTCATTGTGTTCATGACTCTTTAGACCAGGAGTATCCACTGCATAGATCAGTGGTTCTCAACCCTTTTTCCTGCAGTCACAAATGCACCTGCATGATGGAAAGAACTTGTGATACAAAAACATTGGATCTAGTAATAGTATCGGAGAATATAAATGAAGTGACTCTTATGCTTCTGTTTGGGGGGGGGAGTATATTAGGGTAGGTAATTATAATAAATACCTAGCAAGAATGCTAAACACTGTGTAATACTAGCTAAACAAAAGTCATGGGAGGACTTTGGTAAGAATATGGAAAATAAATATCAAGAAGGTGACAAAATATTCTGGAGGTTGTTGAAGCTTAGGAATGGAGGAAAGAGTGCTGTAAAAGGAGTTAAAGATGATAAAGGTGACATGAAAACGGGAGAAAAAGATATCCTTGAAGTATGGAGTAATTACTTTGAAAAACTGCTAAATGAAATAAGCAGTGATGACAGCACAGTGGTAAAAAACATTGACCAGGCATGCAGTCAGGAATACATATCCATACTTGAAGTAGAAAAAGCCATCAAAGGCTTGAAATGTGGAAAGGCAGCAGGAGTAGATGATATTCGACCAGAAATGCTGAAGTATGGTGGTATAAGTCTTACAGTGGCTACACTGCATAGTTCAGAAAACCTGGACAGAGGGACGATTCCCAACAACTGGAGTAGAGCTCTCATAGTACCCATATATAAAAAGGGAAATAAAACTGAATGTGAGAATTACAGAGGTATTTTCCTACTGAGTGTTCCTGGCAAGATCTATGCAAGTATACTTGAGAAGAATTGTGGAAGAAAAGCTTGGTGAAGAACAAGCTGGATTCAAGCCAAATAGAGGCTGTCAGGTAGAAAGTATTTTACCTTGGGTATGATAAATGTTAAAAATACCAAGCAATTTTAAACCTGGTTTTACTCCATTTCCCAAGTAAGCAAACAGACAAACAAGTCAAGTTTGCGCCTGCAAGTGATGCAAGTCTAACTGATCCTACAGGTAGTGCAAGACCAAGGCAACTCGTGGTAAACGTGGCATAAGCTCTGATCACTAATCTTAATATTTACCCTTAATGCCAAAACACATCTCCAAGAAGGGGATGTATGATGTTTTGTATTAAAGGTAAGGGGCCACTACCCAGACCGATTTCGACCTTTATTGAGGTAGAATGGGAGTTCATGTCTTTCATCATCGGCCTTTGGAGTATAAAAATTGCTGAGGGTCAGCAGGTAGTAATAGGAGAAGTTAAAGAAAGGTAGAGTAGGATAGTAGGAGGTAAAAAGAGGCCTCAGTCAACCTGTTTAGCTGTATAATAACCCAGAGGTTGTGGCTAAAAGGCCTGTAAAACATAATCTCCTTGCACCTGTTCTAAAAAAAAAAACTTAAAATTTACACTTCACTTTACCTGAAAAACATAACTTTAGATTACATTAATCCAGGTGCCTGGAGACGTCATCTCGTAACCCCTAAAAAAAAAAAAGAAAAATGTTTGTTAAAATTTGGAACTTAGATTATTCTTAAACTATGCCTTACAACTGAAAAAAAAACTGAGATAGCAGGATCCGTATTGAGGTGGACTTTATCAACCAGAGAACCGAGAGTTGGGGGAAGAACCTGGCCCGAGTGATGCAGCCCACAAGGAGCTGCACAGCCTCAATGTAAGCCTTCGCAGCCCAGGTTCTGAGGTCTGCCCCCCTCCTATGTGGACTAAGTGTGAATACACAGAAACAAAACCAAAAGAAAAAACTTAGAAGGGGCTTTTTTTTTTAAGTCATATTTGCCCTCCAGTTTTTAATCGCTATCTCAAAGTCTTTTACCACGTTTTCCATCACTGTGAGTACGTGTACTGACTCTTCATCATTTAGTTTCCATGTTCTCTTCAAGCTTTCATTCCATTTCGTTCGGTGGTAATGGAAGTTATCCCACTTCATCCATATACTAAGACTATCTAGCTCGCCTTTACATTGCAAACAAGCGTCTCCTTTTTCGTGTATAGCTGTGTGGACTTTGTTCCTTATCTCGGGTTTGTCCCTAAGATCGAGTAGGATTCGTCTTGTTATATTCGAATTTTCTTATGGGGGTTTTTCTCCTTCTACCGGTTTTGTAATGGGGTCCTCTTCTGATGAGGTTTCTTCCTCATTTTCTGTGTTGTTTCGCGTTATTATCTCATTTCCTTCCTCGTCTTCTTCCGAACTTGAGGCTTCTATTTGGCTTTCAATGTCTTGTTTATTTCGTTTCATTTCTCCTTCTTCTGGCGTGATGGGTCGTTTTGTTGAACTGGTATTGATTTCCCATTTCCTCTGTTTCTGTGCTGTTATTGTTGCTGTCCATTTCAATGGTGTGAGATTTCTTAGCGTTCCGTTTCTTTTTCTTCCTAGTTTTTCCTCCTGCATTGTTCCCGCTTATTGCCTGGTTTCCTAACGTAGTCGTCGCGTTAGCTGGGGGTTGTAGGGCTGGAAACTCTTCTGATTCAGTTGTTTGTGGTTCGTTTACTGTTTGGCCGATAGATCGAGAGTCCTGTGTTGTGAGCTTAGGACTGATTACAGGAATGGCTACTGCCACAGGTGTTATGGCACCTCCTGCTCTTTCTGCAAGGGTCCTGTTAGGACAAACGTCTATTTTATGGGATGTGTTCTCACATTGATTCAATGTGTGTTCTGTCGATAAGCAGTTGCGGCATGTGTTGTTTTTCGGGCAGTGAGCGCGCTAAGGTGGCCCAAAGCGGTGCACCGAAAACATCGTTTTCTTACGCCTGGATAATTGACTATTACTCTTGCTGAGCCTAAAAAAATCAAGATGGGGACCTCTGTTTTCATCTCAATTGAAATACTTCCTCTGATTTCCACTCTGGGATATCTGCGTCTTGTCCGATTGTTACGTTTCGGACATTCCCCCACTTGGAGAAAATGGTTTTAATGATTTCCTCCCCTTTCTCTAGATATTCTAGAGGAAACCTGTCAATTTTTACGGATTTTAAAATATTCCCAACTAGGAAGGGTAGGTATTTTTTCCCTTCACATTCTACGCCTTTAAGGAGCATTTCTCTTGTCTCTGTGTTGTTCGTTACTATTTGGAATCCTCCTCCCCCCCCATAAGGGGTAAGCCCGTAAATGCTTTCGTGACGTTGAGAAGAGCTCTCACAAACGTCGCTTTCTCTATACTTGGGTCAATTTCGATCCCGAAAGTACGAACTCTTGGTAAGAATTTAGACATTGTTTAAAGGCAAATACTTTTCCCACAGTAAAAGAAAGTTGAGTCCCCGAAAAGGGAAGACCTTAAGACAGGCCTGTACCATTTGGCACGAGGCCGCAAGAAAAACTATAAGAGTTCTTACCAAAGGATACTGCAATAGGAGCTCTCTCTCGGGATCTTGTAAATCGCCACTAGAATCCAAAGCAATGGCACCTTCGTTGTAACAGGACTGGAATAGGAGCTCTCTCTCTCGGGTTCTGGTAACTGGCAGGTCTCATCAGTGGGAGCTAGGCGAGAAATACCTTGAGGTCTCATCAGTGGGAGCCAGGCTAGAAATACCAGGATTTTAGTAATACAGTGCTTATAAGTATTTTACCAGAACAAGTTACCATAAGGTGTTTTAACCTTATTAAATAAAAATCTCAGGAGGAGATATCAATGTAGAAAGTATTTTACCTTGGATATAATAAATGTTAAAAATTCCAAGCAATTTTAAACCTGGTTTTACTCCATTTCCCAAGTAAACAAACAAGTCAAGTTTGCACCTGCAAGTGATGCAAGTCTAGCTGATCCTACAGGTAGTGCAAGACCAAGGCAACTCGTGGTAAAGGTGGCATAAGCTCTGATCACTAATCTTAATAGTTACCCTTAATGCCAAAACACATCTCCAAGAAGGGGATGTATGATGTTTTGTATTAAAGGTAAGGGGCCACTATCCAGACCGGTTTCGACCTTTATTGAGGTCTCATCAGTGGGAGCCAGGCTAGAAATACCAGGATTTCAGTAATTCAGAGCTTATAAGTATTTTACCAGAACAAGTTACTATAAGGTGTTTTAACCTTATTAAATAAAAATCTCAGGAGGAGATATCAATGTAGAAAGTATTTTACGTTGGGTAGCCTGGATCCCACTGATGAGACCTCAATAAAGGTCGAAACCGGTCTGGGTAGTGGCCCCCTACCTTTAATACAAAACAACATACATCCCCTTCTTGGAGATGTGTTTTGGCATTAAGGGTAAATATTAAGATTAGTGATCAGAGCTTATGCCACCTTTACCACGAGTTGCCTTGGTCTTGCACTACCTGTAGGATCAGCTAGACTTGCATCACTTGCAGGCGCAAACTTGACTTGTTTGTCTGTTTGCTTACTTGGGAAATGGAGTAAAACCAGGTTTAAAATTGCTTGGTATTTTTAACATTTAGAGGCTGTCAGAATCAGATCTTCACTTTACGACAAATAGTTGAGAAAGCATGAGAATATAACAGAGATCTGTATTTAAGTTTTGTCGATGTGGAAAAGGCATATGACAAGGTTCCAAGAGAGAAGCTATTCAATACGCTACAGTTATATGGTGTCAGTGGGGCATTATATCAAGCAATACTTAGTCTTTATTTGAGTTGTAAGTCAGCAGTTAGAATTGAAGGAAGTGCAGGAAGATGGTTTAATGTTAAATCTGGTGTGAGACAAGGATGTACATTATCCCCCTCTGTTATTCATTATCTATATGCATCACATTATGAAGGAAAGTGGTATTAAACATGATATCAAAATTGGAGATGTTAATGTCAGCTCTTTGCTTTATGCGGACGATGTTATACTTCTAAATAAATCCACTACAAGTCTGCAAGATTCTCTGACTGAATTGAATAACTGTTGTAAGAGATATGGTATTGAAGGTCAGCAATAAAAAGACAAAGACAATGAAAATAGGCAGAAACATTGAAAATGTCAACTGTGTTGTGAATGGAGAACCTCTGGAACAAGTGAAACATTTCAGTTACTTAGGCATGATTTTTACTGAAGATGGTAAATTAAATATAGAAATAGACAACAGAATTAGCAAAGCTGGTATGGTAGGAAGTCAATTGAATAAAGCCATATGGAATAGGAGAGAAATTAGTCGGAACACTAAATTAGCTGTATACAGGACAGTGTTCAAACCAGTTTTAACTATGGATCTGAGAGCTGGGTCAGAAGTAAAACACTTGACCAAAGACTAGAGACCGCAGATATGAGAGTCCTGAGAAAGATTATAGGCGTGAACAGATGGCATCAATGGCAATATCATATTAAAAACGAGGATATTAGGAAAGAACTTCACATTGTCAACATCGAGGAATGCGTTAGCAGAGCTAATCTCAGGTGGTATGGTCACTTAAACAGAATGGACGAAGAAGAAAGATTAGCAAAACAAGTGTTCTCTGCCAGGTTGGCAGCAAAATGACCCAGAGGAAAACCAAGATATAGGTGGATTGATACGGTACAAAGTGCCTTAGATGATAGAAATATAAGATCTGATAATGTTGGAGTCTTGACAAGTAACAGACTGATTTGGAGGAAAATTGTAGATCGGAAGTTAGTAATGATGTTTTTTTTTTTTTTTTTGTCATGTAGTACTATCATATCCTGTACACCCCTTGAGGGTACATGTCAGGAATTTGATGATGATGATGAATTATAATAAAGTGTGTGGGTAGCCAGGAGCAGTACCTTAGTAGGAAAAGCTGTGTAGTCAAATAATCAGCAGTTCCTGAGATATAGTTGGTAATCACCTAAGAAGCTCCTATCAGACTACATCACCTGAACTAAGAAAATAAATTGCTTGGAAGTTAAATGAATATCTGCATAAAAAGAGCACATTCTGTGTTGTGAAAAAAGTGATATTGAGATCTCAGAGCAATATAAATCACAAACTAGGAAAACGGTGTCAGAGGCAGAATCCATGGAAAGTACTTAGTTGAACAGAGAGAAATTTGAGAGCACTTCATTGCTGCATAGAAAGTTAAATGAAGACAGACCATGGAAGAATAACAGACCCGATACCTACTCTAAAACTCTGAGTTTGAATCCATCATCATCATCAAATTCTTACCATGTACCCTCAAAAGGTGTACAGAATATGATAGTACAACATGAAAAATTTACATCATTACTAACTTCCTATCTACAATTTTCCTCCAAATCATTCTCTTACTTGTCAAGACTCCTACATTATCAGATCTTATATTTCTATCGTCTAAGGAACTTCGTATCGTATCAATCCACCTATATCTTGGTCTTCCTCTGGGTCGTTTTCTTGCCAACCTGGCAGAGAACACTTGCTTTGCTAATCTTTCCTTGCACATTCTGTTTAAGTGACTATACCACCTGAGATTAGCTCTGCTAATGCATTCCTGGATGCTGACAATGTGAAGTTCTTTCCTAATATCCTTGTTTTTAATATGATGTTGCCATTGATGCCATCTGTTCACGCCTACAATCTTTCTCAGAACTCTCATATCTGCGGTCTCTAGTCTTTGGTCAAGTGTTTTACTTCTGACCCAGCTCTCAAGTCCATAAGTTAAAACTGGTTTGAACACTGTCTTGTATACAGCTAATTTAGTGTTCCGACTAATTTCTCTCTTATTCCATATGAATTTATTCAATTGACTTCCTTCCATACCAGCTTTGTTGATTCTCTTGTCTATTTCCATCTTTAATTTACCATCTTCATTAAATATCATGCCTAAGTAGCTGAAATGTTTTACTTGTTCCACAGGTTCCCCATTCACAACACAGTTCATATTTTCAACAATTCTGCCTATTTTCATTGTCTTTGTCTTTTTATTGCTGACCTTCATACCATATCTATTACAACAGTTATTCAATTTAGTCAGGGAATCTTGCAGAATTGTAGCAGATTTATTTAGAAGTATAACATCGTCCGCATAAAGCAAATTATTCAATTGACTTCCTACCATACCAGCTTTGTTGATTCTCTTATCTATTTCCATCTTTAATTTACCATCTTCACTAAAAATCGTGCCTAAGTAGCTGAAATGTTTTACTTGTTCCACAGGTTCCCCATTCACAACACAGTTGATATTTTCAACAATTCTACCTATTTTCATTGTCTTTGTCTTTTTTTTGCTGACCTTCATACCATATCTATTACAACAGTTATTCAGTTTAGTCAGGGAATCTTGCAGACTTGTAGCAGATTTATTTAGAAGTATAACATCGTCCGCATAAAGCAAAGAGCTGACATTAACATCTCCAATTTTGATGTCATGTTTAAGACCACTTTTCTTCATAATGTAATCCATATAGATAATGAATAACAGAGGGGATAATGTACATCCTTGTCTCACACCAGATTTAACATTAAACCATCTTCCTGCACTTCCTTCAATTCTAACTGCTGACTTACAACTCAAATAAAGACTAAGTATTGCTTGATATAATGCCCCATTGACACCATATAACTGTAGCGTATTGAATAGCTTCTCTCTTGGTGCCTTGTCATATGCCTTTTCCAGATCGACAAAACTTAATAGAGATCTTTGTTATATTCCCATGATTTCTCAGCTATTTGTCATAAAGTGAAGATCTGATCCTGACAGCCTCTATTTGGCCTGAATCCAGCTTGTTCTTCACCAAGCTTTTCTTCCACAATTCTTCTCAACCGTTTCTCAAGTATACTTGCACAAATCTTACCAGGAACACTCAGTAGGGAAATTCCTCTGTAATTCTCACATTCAGTTTTTATTTCTCCGTTTTATATATAGGTACTCTGAGAGCTCTACTCCAATCATCTGGAATTAGTCCCTCTGTCCAGGCCTTCTGAACTATGCAGTGCAGTCACTGTAAGACTTGTATACCACCATACTTAAGCATTTCTGGTTGAATATCATCTACTCCTGCTGCCTTTCCACATTTCAAGCCTTTGATGACTTTTTCTACTTCAAGTAGTTTGAATCCAAAATTTTGTATATTTTAGTGATTACAAAAAGTTAAATAGCATCAATTTTAACTACTTATTTATCTTTAATATTAGTGCTCTGTTTATTGTCATATCTGCAATTCTAACAATAAACATAATATTTCAATTTGGACTTTGAAAATACTTAACTTTGTGTTAAACTGTGTAATGTTCATGATTTAAAGAAATTTATTGCCCAAGTTAACATTTAGTTGATAAAGATGATTTTCTTGACATTTAAAATCAAGCTTAACAAAAATAAACTTGGGGGGGGGGGCGGAAATTTTTTCTCCAAACTACTTCGTTTTTTTTTTTAATTTTCAAACTTATTTCTTAAGTGTGAAAATTTTCTTAATTTATAAAGTTGATAAAAGAATAAATAGATTTTAAAAAAATAAATATCCCAAAGAAATAAAAAATTTGAATTTTCGAAGGCCAATGTAAACTCAGGAGCTTAATGCATTAAACATTCAAAAGAAGTAGTATATGTGTGTAGCTCAGTGGAAGTGACTCTTGCAACCTCTGTGCTAGGCCATCCAAAGGTAGACTTCAGTTCAAGTTGCCAACTGGAGGAACTTTTTCTAAGCCTATCTTCGACTGGTTCCCGAGTTAGTCGATCTTTGGCATTGGCAAGCAGGTTTTTTCTCCAGGAAACAAGGGTTTTTTGTCTGTAAACTCAAAAAAATCGACCGTAGAACCCACATTATTTCTGACTGTAACATCCTATTAGAGTTAGGCACCAAGAGATGACAGCAGTTGTTTGCCCATCTCTTTGTTGGTTGCTGCTTATAATTAGTGCTAGTCATGGGCCAGCTGTCTTTGATTGGCTGCTGGTGGAGATTGAACTGCCCACTTAATCTCCAAAAACTAGAAAGGGTTAAAAGGCATCTTATTTTTATAAGAAGTATTATTATTACATTAACTCTCCTGGAGTTAGAGAAAGGTTGATACTATTAACATTAATATTATATAGTATATATTATATAAGAAGTATACAAATATTACAAATGTCCACAGGCTTTTAGAGGAAAATTCTTTCTGACTGCAACATATCTATTATACTGAAACCTGAAGTCGTTCACACTCTTAGCATTTGCAGCACATTCAGGCAGTGCATTTTGCTCACACATCACTATTGAAATAAAAAAAATACTCTTTGCATTCTTATTCACTGCATCTTAGTGCAATTTTCATTGATAGCCTCTAGTTCTAGTCTCTTCCTTTTGTTTCATCATCTGAAAAATCTTGCTTGTATCCATCCAGTAAATATCTCTCAACAGTTTAAACACCTCAATCATATCACCCCTTCCCTTCTATCTGCCAAACTGCAGATGAACTGACTTATTTTATTCTCATAGCTAACATTCCAGTCCTGAAATAATTTTTTTTTCAACTGCCTCTGCATCCTATCCAAAGTGTCTTCACCCCTTCAGGCCCCTGTGACCAGATTTCAAAACATAGCAGGTCAAAATGTCCTGATCATGGCAAGGCCTTACGCATTACCATTCATGGAGGCATTGGATTCCACTGATTCTTTGAATCATTGCCATTTGATCTCTGCAAATTAATGTTCATAATATTGCAGCAATCCTGTGAATTTGTAACATTCTCGTTACATTTCTCAACATCCTATTCTTCCTCTAGTAAGAGAGAGAGTATGTTTTCTCATATACAGATCCCAGAAATCAAGAACTTACACTTAGCAACATCAAATTGGCATCCCTGTTCTAGCTCACTTTTTCAGCTTATCCTCTTGAAAGGCCATCACATCAGCACTTCACTTAATAACCTTCCCCAACTTCACATCATCTGCAGTTAACTGAATATCTCTCTGAATTCTATTAGCATTATCATTGATATAAAAGTTTAACAATAATGGTCCTAGTACATAGCCTTGTGTAACCCCACAAGTAACTTTTCTTCTCCCTTATATTGATCCTCCAGGCACAATCCTTGGATATCTATTAGACAGCCAATCCACTCCACCAACCCTATATCTAAATCCATATATTGCAGCTTAAATATCAGCTTATGTGGCACCCTATCAAATGTTTTTGCAGAATCCAAAAATATTATAGCATATACATTTCCCTTATCAATCACTCTTATTGCCAGGGCTACAGAAATCCACTTGCCCATTTGCTGCAGGTGAGTTAGCAGAAAAAATTGGTGAGCAAACATTCAACTTCATTCTAAATGTATTGCCTTATTTTCAATGCATATTTACACATATTTTCACTTGAAAACATCTCATTCACTATCAAGTTATTTGATCGTGGGCTGCCACCACTGAATATAATAAAGAAGTTTTATTTTCAAATTTTCATTTATTTCACTGACATCTGCAATGTTCCCAACACCTTGTTTAACCTTAAGTAGATATTCAGTAGAATTGGCATAAGTTTTTATTTTCACAATTCACAACATAAATTAGTTTAATGTAATTATATACTTAACCATACATGATGAGAAAGCTTTTTTTAATAGGGTTATTTTAAAAAAAATGACAGTTACCTTGCAAAGACTAACCAGAGACCTGATCACATGATTGACATTACATCATGAAAAGTTAGCCTATCTCCATTGTTAGCATTGATCATTTTCTGTTATGTTTGCAAACTTTATTATTTGACTTTCATATTGATTCATTTAATGAATATGTCATATAAATTCACCCTTCATTATAGACAATAAATGGAAGAAAATGCACTACTTTTTAGTTTGGGGAAATGCAATACTGAGCATGAAGTTATAGGACCATAAAATGTTAAAAAACTGGAGAACCATGCTTTCAAGCCACATAGCTTAAGGTACACCACTGGTCACCACAAAGCTGTATTATATAATGTATAAAAAATATCCTGGAATGAACTGCTGACAGAAATTCTAAATTATCACAAGATTTTTGAGGGCTTTAGTTCAATTTTCACAAAAGAATATGGCAACAGAATAGACCAGAAATCTCCCTGGAAACATCTCTAGCTGCTTTCCAAAGAAAGATGGATTCTAAAACGTTTGAACCTGAAGTGCCTGTTTATAAAGCTAAATTTGATAAACCATTTACTGACTTCAAAAACTTCCTAGGGCCCAGTAGTAGAACAGTGTCAAAATGACATGAAATATAAAGAATTTGTGTCAGTTACTGGTGATGGTTAAACAAAAATCAGTTAAGGAAAACAAAGACTCCAGTAGCTGGTCTTCTAGATATGTCTACAAATATTGCAAATGAAGAGAATCTCATCCATTATATGAGATGCATGAATCAAAAATGGAAGAGGCATTTGTTTACATAATTCCTCTCCAAAAATCAGATGCAGTATTTTGAGAGAGTGCAATAAACAAGTTCTTCTTGTCATGGAAGACTGTAATTGGTTGGCAGGTCGTGGAACAGAAGTAGTGAAATATGTTGGGGGGGGGGGGGATGTGCTAATGGCAAGATTAAATACACATGCCAAGTCTTACAAATTATTGCATATAATTTGAATTTGGCTGTTTTAAATTCTATTCAAAATGCTCTTCACACACACACACACACACCTTTTACTACAATTCATACAACGGGTAAGCGAAATTTTTTGTGGCCAATAGATTAAGTGGTATTTCTGGAGTCCTGCTTATTTCTTTGTTATAAAAGTTAACAAGAATGTCCTTCAACAAATCCTTGCTGACTTTCACAAATAATATCCTCGTTCATTCTAATAAATTATGGAGACAACTACTGTGTTATGGTAATAACTTCAGTTTAATATAAACCAAAATAATTGCTCAGTGTTTCGATCTTCATATTAAGGTCATCATCTGGGGGGTGCACACACGCGTGTGTGTGTACTGTATATACAAACATACATTTAGATAAATTAAAGATACCAAGAAATTATATACTTGGTTTAATCTTTTATCCAAGTGTAAGCAAACAAAGTTTGTATCTGAAATATAATCAGGACAGGGCAACTTGTATATAGAAGCTAATGACTTCACATCACTTGCCTTAGTATCCCATAATGCAAAACACATATCCTTACGGGTATGTATAATGCTATGCATTATGGGAAGGGTCACTACCCAGACTGGTTTTGACCTTTATTAGGGTCGAAACACAACCAGAGAAATTGTGCATTAAACACTTTATCAACCATCTGATATTTTTAATCCGATGCAGAGATAATGAAATTGTTCCAAAGTTCATTAAAATCAAGCAAGCATTCCATTCAACCAAAGCTAACAGAATTAGCTATTTTGAGAGAAAGGATTGCAACCACTAGATCAGAACTAGCACAGATAAGCCAAGATACACTTACTCTTCACAATGAGTTAGCCACATTGCTTCCGTCTGACCTTTGGATTAACATTGACAGTATTACATACAACAAAGCTACATGATTTCTGACCAAAAGAAATGTAATTTAATTTAAAAATTTAATGTACTACTTCAAGAAAAAGTAAAACAAAGAAAACATCTAGATCACTCCAAAGTAGTAATTAGCCTTTCTTCAAGAGTCCTATCAAGAACTGGGGAGAGAGAAAAAAAAAACTACTTTTGAAAGGTTTCAACTTTGCTTTAACGCCACGCCACATCCCGAAAATTGATATCATAGCTCAAATTGAGAAAGGAATACGAAATCTACCTGGAGATGCATCGGATCTCATCTGCATACAAAGTACAGCATTACTATTACAAAGCAAATTACCACCCAGGAACTTACCATACAAGGAATCCACAGCCCTCAAATAACTAAAATCAGACAAAAACGTCATTACAATTAAGGCGGATAAAGGGAATGCGACGGTAGTCATGAACTCAGAGGATTATAACAAAAAAATGAAAATTCTTCTTGAAGAGTCTAATACCTATACACCCTTACACAGAGATCCCACTTGGTGAGCTCACAATAAAACCAATGATCTAATTAAAAATATACCCAATTATACTGAAGAACTAAAAAGAACTCTACAATCAAAATATAAATATACAAAAAAAAAATATAATTCCTAACAGTATTGAGTGATAAAATCTGACAAGTCACCATCAGCATCATAATGCTTTATTTGTTCTATTATTTTATTATTAATAACTATTTTACTTCTTATTGGAGTAAAAAACTAAAACAATGGCATTTTGTAGAGTTTGTCCACAAAATGCCATTGTTTTAGTTTTATCTGTGGATATTTTCATTCCAAACTGTTCTATTACAATGTTTAAATTATATATTGCTCTTTGTAAATTGTCTTCGTTATCTGATATTATTTCCTGATCTTCTGCAAATAATAGCATATTTATTTTGTTGTTCTGGGAAATTTCTATACCTGGATTATTTAAGGTGTTTCACTGTATTAATATTTCATTAATATAAATATTAAAAGTTGGAGACAGAGGACAAACTTGTCTTACTAGTACTTTTCAGACATTTTTTTCATTAATTTTTATTTTTATTTCATTAACTTTGTATATATTCAATATTGCATGTAGTAAATTATTAGGTATATTTATTTTTTTGTAATATTTCAAACAGTATATCTCTTACTTTGTCAAATGCTTTTTCATAATTTATAAACAAAAGATGAGTTTCTAAGTTAAATTCCCTTCTTTTCTCTATAAGTAGCTTTAAACAAAAAGATGCATCCATTGTAAAATATCCTTTTCTAAATCCATTTTGGCATTCTAATAATATTTTTTTTACTGTATATTTTCAATTTTTCATTAAGTATTCTACTATACATTTTTAGCAGGTTTTGTTTTATTCCCCTTTTTAAATATAGGTATTACTATACTTGTATTCCATGCTATTGTCCATTTGTATGTTTTATTTAAAAATTTTAACAATCTCTGAGGAAATTTTTTTCCAGCAAATTTATAATGTTAAGAATTTATTCCATCTTCTCCTGCCGATTTACTAATTTTTATTTTACTTAGGTTGTTGTTTAATTAATTCTTTCATTGTTATTATATCATTTAAAGCATTACAAGTGATAAGATTAATTGCAAGAAAATTGTTGAACTAGTAATTGTTGTGTAATACTGATGATATCCTGTGCACCCCCCTTCAGGATATATATATATATCAGGAAATCGATGATGATGGATCTAAGCGTATCAGAAATAAAACAACTAATCAAGGAGAGGAGACCACATATCAGTTCTGAAAAAAAAAAAAGGGGGGGTGAGGTGAAAAGGTGGCATCAATAGCATAATCATATCAAAAATGAAGGTATGGAGAAGGGACTTGATATTCTTAGCATTTAGGAATGTGTAAGCAAAGCTAATTTTGGGTGATGTATTCATTTAGACAGAACTGAAAAAGAAAGACGTCAGCATTGTTAGCATTCAAAGAATGTGTGAGCAGAGCTAATCTAAGGTAGCATGGTCACTTGAATAGAATGAAAGAGGAAAGGTTGGTAAAACAGGTGTTTGATGTTAAGATAGTAGGGGGAAAGGTGATGACAGGAGAAGACCTAGAGGAAGATCAAAATATAAGGTTTGATGATATTGGTGTCCTTGTGTAGTACTATCATAGTATCCTGGTGGTATGTCTGGCATCAGTAAATTGATGCCAGAGATGTATTAAAGAACCTGATTCAAATATAGTAGTTGTGAATGTGCCACTATCTTATCCATTCCAAGAGCAGGATATTTTGCTGTTCAGGAATCGTGCATCTGCTAAGACTCAAGACGGAGCACTGTTAACCCACTCCTTGCTAGCACATGGAGCATCTGTGCAAATATCTCGTCCAGTAAATTCCAATTACTATAATACTTTATCTGCAATGTCCTCACTTCTTCATTCTTTCTTTCCTTTCCTTGGAACAGTTCTTTTTCACATGGTTTCCCCAACCACCATAACCTACAAAAAACATATCATTAGCTTTCTTCTTTTCTTGAATCATTTGCAAACACACAGCACTGATATGGTGTGGTGTACTACAAAAAAAAAAAATAAATAACACATCTGCTCTCCAACTTTTTGGTTGGAGAGCAGGTACATCAACCACTCATTCAACCAGGTCAGCAAATTGTTGGTGTATGTTTTGACAGGGATCTTACATGACATAGAAAATGTCATGTAAGATCTTGGGGAAACTTCTGAAGATGATGCAGTCTGAAGGAAAAACATGATCACTTGAGTGAACATGTTTTTCCTTTTATTTTTCTTCTAAGATGAAATAATGAACTCTGCAGAGTTAATCATGAATGCCTTGCTTGTATCTTCCAAAATGGTCTGAAGAGAAAATTGCAAATCATTTACACATTTTTTACACAAAATATTGTTTGTAAGAAGTCTACAAAATCAAGTGCCTGATTCTAATGATATGAAAAGTTTTTGGATGCCATAGAAAAGATAGGTAAATATTTATTTTAGTAACCAATCATTTCGAGCATATATTTCTTATGGGCTGGTGCATTTTCATCTTGGAAGGCTACTTACCACTTACTCTACACTCTGTAGAGTATTTGTGGCTCATCTCAGTTTTTTTGTTGTTATCAAATTGTTGGGGATTGATAAATTTATTGTATTTTTTTATCAAAATAGTTCCAGCTCTTTGACCTTATCACATTATTTATGCCATTGTGGCTATAAGAACCAACTTCCTAATAAGGGACATTGTTTTGCTTTGTGTTTTCATCTTTATATCCAGTACCATTGTATTGTAAAAGATGACTGTATAAAAATTGTCTTTATAAAGTCTGGCATTTGTAGAAATTAAATTGTGTTGGAAATGTTCATTTGTCGCTAATTTCATTTCATATCATTACTCTATATTACTAGGAACATCTGGTCATCACCTCGATTTTGCTCCTCATTCTCACCTCTCATCTTCATACCATGGCCAACCACTTATTCCTTTCTCAGGTAATCATTGAGAAATATTAAAAATAGCATAACTCACATTTATGATTTAAAAATAATTTAGTCACTGGAGGGGAAAAATCCTCTAGTGAACTAAGTTAATAGATTTGTTTTTACTTTTATCAACACTCATTTTTCATCTTTTCTTTATATGTGCAATAGGTTTTAGTTCTAAATGATGGCATTGTAAAGTAGTAGAGAGAGAGAAGGCGGCATATATTTTCGGAAACTGAACAGATACATAGCCATGTTTACAAAAAAAAAAAAAAAAAAAAAAAAAAAAAAAAAATGGAGGTGACATCCAAGAACTAGATGAGCACATACTTACTCTCTTATAGTCCTGTTTATATAACTGCCATCTCCTCAATTTTTTATCCATTTTTCTAGTCAGTACAGTCTTCTCAACCAACTTCTCAAGATTTTGTTAAACTGCAGAGCAGTTGTTATACTTAGTTTAACTAAGGCTTGTTCACAAGTTTCTTCTGTGTTCTTTTACTGTGTTCTCCAGATATTGTCTGTGAAATTCATCTCCCCTTCAGAATGGTTGATTGTGTTTAAATAAAACTAATTCTCACTCTATGAGCATTGTCACTAACAGTAGTACTGTTTGTCTTGCATAATTTTATGAAACTGTTATTCAGAAATTTCATATATATATATTTGGCTCATTTCCTTGTTGTTGTTCTTTATCTGGTAAGCACTCTTGAGGATGATGTGGAATGTGCTTTTTGTTGGAAAGTCCTGGGTTCAAATCGCACCTATGATAAGAGAAAATTTTTATAAATTTTTTTTTTACTTGCAAGGGAATTAGCTGATATCTCACAGATGTGGCAGGGTTATTGCACTTGATAATTTTGGTTTTTATTCAAAACAGATGGACCGACATAGAACATATTCATTTCTGAGATTGTGAATATTCTTGAGCACATATTTGCATTAAAAAAATCTGCTGAAACAGCTTTTAAACAAGTTTGAATTTTGCACACTTGTGGAAACTTCTATTATGAATATTATTCAGTTATGCCAAAGCACTTCTCAGTCTTCTTCAGCCAGCTAGAGGAAGATATTTGCACTTTTGCTATAGCAGAAGAAATCTCCTAACCTGTGTGTCACATGGTTAGTGTCTTTTTGGGAATAGTAAAAGTACTGGGAAGTGTACATGCTGATCATAAGTCAAAAATTGCATGAAATCACCAGAAAGTGAGACTAATCAGTGAATAATGAAGCCACATTGAGTGATAAAATACCATAAGAATATCATGAACAGTTGACATGTCAGGCATGAGTTGTTATGCTGAATGTTTGTTGAATATTGAAGTATTAGGGGAAAGTTCTCTTTTCACCTCTGTCACATTTTTATGACATTTTTAAATGGAAAAGTGTGCTTGAGAATATTCAAGCTTGGAAGTGAATATGTTCTATGCCGGTCTGTCTGGTTTGAAACAAAATTATCAAGTGGAATAGCTCTGCCACCCCTGTGAGTTCTAAATTCTCACAGTAGACAAAACAAATACAGGAAAAAACATATTTGTCATCAAATCTTATACATGCTGAGAACAGCCACTAAAGTCTAATGGGCCTCACTTGGGGATGAATCCACCAGATTGAATGGAAGATAAATCCAACACGGATTCCTGCTTTAAAAAAAAAAAAAAAAAAAAAAAAAAAAAAAAAAAAAAAAAAAAATCGGTAATATGTGTTTAAACATCTCATTAGGAGAGAAGAAAAGGAGAGAGAGAGAGAGAGAACTGATATTCATTATACATATAACAAATATTGGGTGCCATATGTATATCATCTCACCCCTATTTTGAAAAATATCATGTAATAGCTAAATTTTGAAAGAATGGTGAAGATGATAAAATACTGACCAAGATTTTCAGCAAAACATAATTTATGTCATTATATGGTTAAACTTGAATTGGAGTGGGGGGAGATATGATTTTTTAAATTAAAATTCTAAAACACGATAAGTCCGCAAAAAAAGTTAGAAATAATGGACTTGTGGATTTAGTTACCCCATCCATAATTTACACCAAACCATGCAATAATAGCTTGGCTTGAACTATAAAGCATTGAGAGGTTTTGTTCTTGTTTCATACTAACTTTTAAATCCATTTCCTCAGTGGAAAATTGAGGAAATGGATTTCAAAGTACAAATTGAGTTGAACATAAAGTTACAGAAATGTAAAATCAGTTTAAACTTTAATTGTTCTTACAGGCATTTTGACCAGGACCATACTAAAAAGTACAGTAAAAACTCCAGGTTATTGGGACTGATTAATTGATCTTTGCAGTTCAAAATTAAATTTTAATTTCCATTCTACGTATAAGTAATTAATTACCTTGTTACAGTAAAACACATAATATTGTTTTTAATAATTTTAGTGCATCAGCACAATGAGATTCCAGAAGTTATGCTGTATATCTTGTTTTTTGCTTAATTGATTACCCATATCACCTATTAAGTGGGGACATAAGTGGGAACAACCCAGTAAAAGAAGCAATACCATACAGTCAATGCTTTTGTATGGGTTGCACTACTTTCAAATATATAGTGCAAAAATTAATTTAAATCTTTTAACCATCATGTTAAAAAGAAAGAGTGGTCTCACAATTCAAGAAGAAAAAGTTATCTTTAATGAGAAAATAAAATGCCCAAGAACAAACAGCTCATGACTTAATAAAAAAAATAAAAGGTAAAGTAATTGAATTTGCCAGTGTTTCTGATAGTGCTTCCAATATGCTGAAATGAAAAACACTTGTTTTCATGTTATTTTGTGGATTAATTGGGGATTTGATTATCTGAGGAAGTTCATTTACTTACATTCCAGATAATCAGGAGCCTGCTATATGCAATATTGAGAAATATGAAAACAGAGTTTCACCATATTAGTAATATTTTGACTGAATTTGAATTTTTGGTTGGACTTAATCTGCATTGTTTCTCTTTGCCGTATATGCAAAAAGGATAGTGGCTTTTTTTGCAATTCCAAAGATTGTAAAAAGGAAGTTGTTCATGGTACATTAATAGTGTAGACAGACAAAACATTGAGGAGAGAGGAGAAACAAGTAACTTGTTAATGCTCTATTTGATGACCTGCAACTTTAAGAAAATATGTGAGTGGGTGGAGTGTGTTCCAAAGGACAGCAGCAATAGGAATGATCTGGAGAAAAGTTTTGAATAGTGACACACGTTTCAAGATTCAAAAGAGTAGGGACAAGTATTGGTGTCAGTTCCGATGAACAGTTTAGAACTATTTTAGAAAATGCAAGCAACAGAAACTGAAAGAATAAATTGATGAGAGACTTGTCATTAACTAAATTAATTAATTTAGTTATTCTCTACTGTACTAAGTCAAGTATTTTTAAGGGAGTTCTTAGGGCACTACTACCCCAAATATTCAGTGGTTAGATAGATTTGCGATTTGTATAGAGTTAAGAGCTATTCAATAGTTAAGTAATGCCTTGAGCAAAATAGGAAATCTAATTTATTGGAAGCATTGAGGAAGTGGTATGTATAACATAATCCCAGGAGTGATTGGAGGTTATAGTAATCTCAATAAACTAATCTTATCTTATTGATATGCGATGTTTTCAAAAATAAGACTGAAAATAGAAACAGGATTGAGTTTGACTACCATTGAAATAAACATGATTATGAGCATCCCAGTGAAAACTAGTTTGGAGATCAGAATGGAGGATCGTAGAGTTGTTATTTTGGAAGTTATGGTGATTTGTCAAATGAGAAAGATGAGTGCAGTATACTGTCATCAACAAAAATATATTACAGTTGCAGTCAACTGGAGAAGTTCACTGATATATAGTAGGAAGAGAGTAGTTGACAAAAACAAGTGGAACTCCTGCATTAGTTGCAAAGTGTGAGGATATTCCATATGATGGGAGCCTACTTAGTAGGCATTTGTCCACAGGTAATTATTTGAGCAAGAAGAATCCCTGGTGGAATCCATATTAGTTTATTCATTAAAAGGTTTCTAATCATGTTCCTTCCAGTAACAGTTTAAGTCCTATTCATTCTTCTTCATACTGAGCTTTTCTTCTAACCTACATCTCCATCTCTATTTCTCACTGTCTTTAGTTGTTCTATTTTCCAGACCACCATCACTGGAATTTAATACCATGAATATCTGGAAACACTACTTGGCTTCCGCTTTGGTGAAGTTGAAGATCCTGGGTTGGTGCATCCAAGATTCAATTGGTAAGCAAGTTTGTGTGTATTTGTCATTTGGGGCTGCAGCGATCTCCTTCCCTGTAGTGACTTTGGGAAAATCAAGGCTTTCATTAGTGCAGGCAATGTTTCTATACTGATAGCCCAGCATCTCAGTATGGCTTTGTGTCAGGTTGTGAGCATTGATTCTTATTCATAAAACACCTTAAAAGGAGCCTGACAATTTTCTAGCCAGAATTAATGCCGTTCAAGTCATCCATTGTATTGGCAAATGTCCTATTGAAAAAATTTCACTGTTCATTGAGAAGGGTGTAGAGTTGGCTTGATTGTGAAGCCAGAAAACTTGCTTGCCAAAACATTGAAAAATATTCAGAGCTGCTTTCATGTAACATCATAGGGATGGGGAAATACTTATAATAGTATTTCCACCTTATAAAACTATTATTATTATTATTGTTGTTGCACATTCCATGGAAATGGCAGATTTCTGGGCGGTTCGGTTCATTCAACTGATAACATATCATACCAAATCTTAACACTCCTTGCATTAACAACACATCCTAGTAATATGTTCCATTCACTGAAAATTCTCCATATAAAAATTCTACTCCTCATACCGTTCTTCACCACACTCTTACATAACTTCTAGGGATGACGGATTTTCCTCTATTACCTTCTACTCTTTTTATAATCTAATCTGGATTAATTTGATAAAATCCTCTCACTAACTTAAATATCACTATCATATCACCTCTTTTTCTCCTATCCCCTTTTCTTCAACCTCTCTCCATAGCCAGCATTTCAAAGTCCTGATCTTGTCTTAGTCATTCATCTCTGGACCCTCTCCAGTGTTTCCACATCACACTAAAAATCAGGTGACCAGATTTGAGCAAAATAGTCTGTGGTCTGGCCAGTGCTTTATACAGTGAAAAATATTGAAAAATATTCAGAGCTGCTTCCATCATAGGGATGGGGAAATACTTATAATAGTATTTCCACCTTATAAAACTATTATTAATTGTTGCACGTTCCATGAAAATGGCAGATTTGTGGGAGGTTTGGCTCATTCAACTGATAACATATCAACCACTTGCTTATCCCTACATGTTTGAGTACTTCTTATCATAGTAGCACTATGATGTGCAGCCTTTGCAACACTAGCAATAATGTCCTCTAAACTTTAGTCTACTGTCAACCATCACTCCCAAATCTTGAATCCACTTACTGCAGTACAGCACCGTCAATATAATACACAGTCCTATATTTCTACACTCCAGAATGCAATACCTTGCACTTATTAATATTAAAACTACAACCCCACTCTTTTGTCCAAGTAAAAAAGTCTATTCAAATCTTCCTGAAGAGAATTAACATCAGCAGTGTTACTTATAATTCTTCCCAACTTTACATCATCAGCAAACAATTAAAAATCCCTACTCAGTCCACACGATATATCATTTACAAACAAGTTACACAACAAGGGTCTAAGAACAGAACCATGGGGCCATGCCACTGTTTACCCTCCTTTTTGAAGCACTGCTCCATTGTACACAACCTGCTGGTATTGTTCAGAGACCCAATCTCTTATCTATCTAACCAATAATCAATATACCATCTATTCCCATGGAGTGTAATATAGCATAGTGGGATTTTTCATCATCCCAGGTGAGTTAAGCTCTGATTAATAGATCAGTGTATGTGTGTCAGCTATTAAATGCATAATAGTAATAATATACAATAATAATACACAGAAGTCGATCTGATTCCAATAGTACACATCATCACATTCATTAATAGCTGTTCTTTCATGTAGAAAAGTCCCACTTAGATGTTTGCATCTATCAGGATGAAGGGAAATTTCTCTCTGTTCAAAAAGGACTTAAAGGATCCAATGCACCTTCTCTTTAACCAGATCAATCCTTAAACACTGTAGATGTGTAGTTGCTGATGCAAAAGCAACTGCCAGTAATACTCCTGGGGAAATTTTTGTCAAAGCATCAGCAATGTTTTTTTATTTCTCTAAGATCCTCACCCACTAAATTTTGTTCTCTTTGAACAGTATGAAGATTACAGCAGGTCATTCACAAAACTAGAGCTGAAAGCTGCTTTGCTTAAATATCATGTATCTGCATCACCAATTGTGAGATGGCTAAACTTCTTTTATCATCTGCCACTGGTCAACTGCTCTACCTATTGAAACAATTTTCTGTGAAAATATGTTTCTGGAAACCTGGCAAAAAGGCCATTATTGCACTTCCCAAACCAGGGAAGGATCCAAAAATTCCAATAAACTGTTCAGTTGCTCTGACCAACTCCTGCACAATCTTGGGAAAAAATTGTTACTCTACTCTTTTATAGTTCCTGGAAAGAATTGCTCTTTTTAAACCAGAACACAATCTGACTTTTGCAAACATCATTCAGCAGCTGATAATCTCATCAGAATAGAAACATTCACTAGAGATATTTTCCTAAAACACAAGCACTTGGTATCAGTTTTCTTTGTCATGGAAAAAACATATGATACTGCTGGGAGATTTGAAAGATCTACACAGCTTTGGTCTCAGAGGGAATGCCTCTTTTTACCAAGAATTTTTTTTTTATCCAACTGAATCTTCCAAGTCCAAATAAAAGCCATTTTCATTTGGATTTTGGTCTGTCTTCATACTGTTCCAAATCAATCCCTAGTGGAATGTGCAGTTGGCTTCCCAAACAGCATATCTGATGTGATCCTGCTAGAATGCAGCAACTTTACCGCTGAGCTGCACACCATAAAACCATATAAAATTGAAATGCTACTAAAGGTGCATTATCTATACAGACTTGCAGCTCTCTGCAGGCAATAAAAAGTCAGGTACACCTTTCAGTGTACCTGAGTTATGTAGTTATGCTTTATCCATCATGCTTATCCTTATCGAGTACTTTCATTTCGTCACTCAACTCAGTCATTATTTTAGTACTTCTAATAATATGCCTGAGCCCCACAATTCAGAAATTGAAAAACCAAATGTTAATGTGGTTTTTAAATTTGTTTTGAGCATAAATATCTATAATTGGATACAAATTGTATAGAGATTATATATGTAGTTGTATTTATAGACCATGTCTGCACGGTTAGCCTAGTAGCTGTGCGCTTTGTAACCATATGCCTGGGGAAGGATGTCCTAGGTTCGATTCCTGTCGGTGATGTGAGGAGCTGAAGGATCTTCCTCAGCCATAGCCAAGTTAGCCGGTCTTGGGCGTGGACAGTAGGCTTTTTTTTTCCCCAGTTTATCCTGGGGTTTTTCATCCTGCAAAGCAGGCAAACCAGCCTTGAGAACTCAACACTACAGGACATAGGATACACCAGGGTGTAGGGCTTGAACACCTTATCCTGTTAACGGTTTGAGGTCCGATGATTAATAAAACCCTCAACACCACAAGGTAAAAGGAGAGTATAAAGGAGATGAGATGAGATTTATAGACTGTGTGTGTGTATGTATTATTAATATGAGCTATTCCATGGAATCCTTAGACTCACCAAGGGAGACCTTAAACATCATGCCAAGCACTATCCAACATTTGTGCAGTATCTATCATACTTTGTATTGAATTCATTCAGTCATAGCAACTGCAACAGACTCTGGCAACATATTCCACTCTCCAATAACCCTTGCTGACTACTCTCTTGCTCAGTTTATAAGAATGGCCCCTAGTTCTTCTACTGCCAGATCTGTTCTCAAAAATTTCTTCTGTATTAATCTTGTAAAAACCCTTCAGTAATTTCTATGCATCAATCACCACTTTTCCACCTGTCAATCAATTTCTGTAACGCATAAATCTTCAACCTGACCTCAACTCTCGTTCCTCTTCCAAGTGACCATATCTGCATGCAGTAGTCAAGATGAGTTCTTACCAAGGCTTGATAAAGAGGTATAATAACCTGCTTGTCTCTCCTTATCAGAGTATTCTTCAGTAACCAAGTAATCCAATGAGCCTTTAGCCACTTTTGCAATGTGCCCGCTAAACTTTAACTCCTTATCTGCTAGCACTGCTAGGCTTCATCAATTTCCTGAAGTGAAGTATAGTTCCATCAATGTAATATACAGCTGGTAATCTTTTCACCCCAAAATGCACAACCTTACACTTTGCCATATTAAACTGACATCCATTCTCCTTTGCCCAGTCTTCCATTCTATCCAAATCATCCTGCAAAATTTTAACATATTGCTCTACCCAATTGTGCATCATCAACAAACAACTGAATAGTTTGTCTCAGGTCCTTTCCTATATCATTAATATATAAATTAAATAGTAGCAGTCCAGGAACAGGGCCCTGTGGCACACTACTAGTCATATGCCTTCTTTTGGACTGTACTCCTGAATAAACTACTCTGATATCTCTCCATCAACCATCTTATCCACTTCACCATCTTTATATCCATCCCCATGTGTTGCAGTTTATTGATTAGACTTCTATCTGGTATCCTGTCAAAAGCTTTTGCAAAGTACAGCAGTATCACTATGAACCCATTACCTTTATCAAACTCATATATTATAAAATGTAAGTTATTGAAGCATGACCTACCCTTCATAAAACAATGTTGCCCACATACAGAATCCCATTTCTGTTTAACCATTCCTGTATTTTGCTCTTGACCAACTCTCTAGTACCTTGATATTGGTCGGTAATTTACTATATCATGCTTTGAGCCTCCTTTAAGCAATGTAACTATTTTCCCTTCTTTCCACCCCCCGTTGGGACTAACGCAAAGCTGAGACTTAGATTAAACAATATGGTGAAAGGCACTGACAGTTCTCTAGCACGTTCTTGTAAAACTCAAACTGATATACCATCTAATACCATAGCTGTACTCACATCAAGGTTTTGTGATATGCTATACACTTCCATTTCATTTACCTCAGTTTCCATGTTAAGCCTTTGCTCTTGTTCTCTCGTTACTGCAATATCTCCACCTGGATGATATACTCTTGCAAAGTTGAAAGTTTATTTTTCACTAGGTTAGACTATAATAAATTTAGTTTAATCTTTTATCCCAGTGAGAGCAAACAAAGTTTGCGCCTGAAAATATCTTCAGGACTGAATATAGTGTTGTACTATCTTACCTGGGTAAGTAGTGTAACTCGTAGCAAAGGTGGAGCAAGCTACCAACGCTCCTATCCCAGTATCTCCTATAATGCAAAACACATCTCCTTGTGGATATGTATTCTGTTATGCATTAAGGGATTGGCCACTACCCAGACTAGTTTCGACCTTTATTGAGGTCTCTTCAGTGGAATCCAGGCCCAGAGTTGGAGATACCAGGCAGAAGCAGTAGCAAGGTCATCTTTACCTATAGGAGTTGCCAAAAGGTTTGCCACATTTTTTTTTTTTTTTTTTTTATTAAATTACTCTGGATTTAGAGAAAGATGTTGAAAGTTTATTTTTCACTAGGTTAGACTATAATAAATTTAGTTTAATCCTTTATCCCAGTGAGAGCAAGTTGCCTGGTGTTGTACTACTTACCCAGGTAAGATAGTACAACACTATATTCAGTCCTGAAGATATTTTCAGGTGCAAACTTTGTTTGCTCTCACTGGGATAAAGGATTAAACTAAATTTATTATACTCTTGCAAAGTGTTCACTTACTAATTCTACTGTTTTGACTGATTCAGTTTACCTCCCTTCCATTGGCATTCATTAAAATCCTGCCATAAACATTCTTCTCTTTACTTGCAACATACTGAAAGAACTCTTTAGGATTATCCTTGGCCTGTTATTTACTGCTCATGTGCCTCTGGTCACCTTTGCTTGAATTTCCTGCACAACTTTTTTTTTTTTTTTTTTTTTTTTTTTTTTTTTTTTTTTTTTTTCCCAGCTTAATGATGATATTCATTCATTGAACTTTCACTTGATTTATTCTTCTGATTCCAGGTATGCAGTATGCTATTATCTGCCTCAAACACTCTTTTACCACTTCTCATGCACTATCAACATCAAACCCTTACAGTTTCACATACCATGGCACTGATCCAAGCAGTTTCCTAAGCTTGTCATATTTACCAGTCCTGTAATTCCACATATACTGCCCTCTTAACTGAAAATTTCACACATTTAACCTCTTCCTAGGTCAATACCATATGTTTACTCTCACCAGCTGGTGGCAGTGTGGTCATATTGGTTATAGAAAAATTCTCTGATGCAATTTACTAGATCTAGCACTCTCCAACCCCTAGTATATTCCATCATATACTGCCTCAGGTAATTATCCCTTAGTAACTGCATTGTTTCCTTCCTCTCATGTGTCTTCTCCTCCTTCCAGTCTATGTTCCCATAGTTGAAATCCCCAATAATAAATATTCCCACCCTCCACTCATTGAGCTTGTTTGCCGATGCATACTATCCTAATTATCCTTTTCATCTCCTGGTTTATAGAAACATCCAACTGTATTGTTCTCTTGGCCACTCTCTCTCACACCAGATGGCCTCAGATGTGCTATTTTCACTGGCCTGTAGTTGGGCTCCTACTCTCTTTGGTTGCACATCAGTTATCATCAATAATACTCCTCTTCCATTCTTTCTCTCTATCCTTCTTGAACACACTATACCCTTCACATTTTGTCTAAACAATTATATCATCTTCTGTCAGTTATGTGTCACTACTGCCAATGGCCTTTGACCAGAATGAACTAATCAATGCCAAAACTCCTCCCCATTGTTCCAAATGCTCTTGGCATTAGTGTACATAAAGTGCAAAAGCCCCTTAGATTCACCACTATCCTGACACTTTATACTAACTATCCCATTCTGGTTTGTTACCAGCATTGTTAACTTAGGCATTTTGTGAAAATTTTTACACTCAACTGCCTCACTGATATCTGTTCAACTGTCCACCTCCCTTCCTTCCCCCAAAAAAAGCTCTAGTGTCCCTGATTTTTTGCATCCAATTTTACTTCATTGAACAATACTTTTTCCAGACTCTGAACACCAAATCCATTCAGATGCAAACCATCCTTCTTGTATAAGTCCTTTGATCCATCAAACTTGCTCCACACATCCACAAACTCCATGTTATTCCTCCTGCATAACCTACACATCGACTCATTTGGTATAATAAATTTAGTTTAATCCTTTATCCAAGTGTAAGCAAACAAAGTTTGCACCTGAAGTATCTTCAGGACTGAGGCAACTCGTGGTAAAAGTAAAAAACTTCCAACATCTTTCTCTAAATCCAGAGTAATTTAATAATAAGGTGAGACACCTTTTGGCAACTCATATAGGTAAATATGACTTCTCCATTGCTTCCACCTTAGTATCACCACCTCTGGGTCTGACTCCTACTGACGATACCTCAATAAAGGTCAAAACCGGTCTGGGTAGTGGCCCTTCCCTTAATGCATAGCATTATACATGTCTACAAGGAGATGTGCTTTGTATTATGGGAGATACTAAGACAAGTAGTCATGAGAGCTTGGTCCACCTTTATGAGTTGCCTCAGTCCTGAAGATCCTTAAGGCACAAACTTTGTTTGCTTACACTTGGATAAAGGATTAAACTAAATTTATTATAGTCTAACCAAGTGGGAAAAAAACTTTTAACAACTCATTTGCTATTATGGCCCTCCTTCTCAGCTCAACTCTCATACCACAACAACAAACTTACTATCTTAACTTTCTCATTCTTTTCTTTTGCTAGTTCCATTTACTCTTTCATATCCTCCCTCAATACCATACATTTCTCCTTTCAAATCATTCATTCTGTCCCGAAACTGTCAACTCTTTCTTATTACCCTTTTGCACTTGCACTCCTTAAGCCTTGCTAACATAATTAATTTTTGCACCTCAGAAGTGCGATTTTATCAATCTCTCACCAGTCGCATCTCTTATGATAGACTCGCTTCTTAATTTTTCCTTCTCTCTTAGTCAAACCTTCGTTTCTCTTTTCTTGCACTTCTTTCTTGCTGATATCAGCTGAATCACTCGCCAGACATTTTTTGCAGCTCCCGCTTCGTTCTGTCTATCATTCTGTAATGAGATCTATCACTATCATTCTTCAATCCGTCATATTACTATTCTTTCAATACACACACAATGTATATAGTTTTCTTTGTATAGAAGATGTTATTTTTAACTGCATTGTTTATTACCTTTTCATTAAGATGCTCTCTTATAATAACTGTCATGCTTTACATGTCCTTTATTATTAAAATACAGGGTGATTCTCTGGGGTTTCTGTGGCCTATAATTCAAACCGGCAACAACAATAAAACTGTTTTCAGGATATAAAAGAGTAATTCAAAAAGCTTTATTACTTATAGAATCACTACTGTAGAATGCTAAAACTTCAATATATGCGCCTTTTGTGACATGTCAGATATCGGCCAAGCATTAATCAATTTCCCTCCAATGTTCTCCATCATTTGTGGTGTAACCGTTTCTATCGCAGTTACAAATCTGGTCTTCAATTCATCGAGAAAGATCATAGGGGTCTGGTAAACAATGTTCTTCACTTATCCCCACGGGAAGAAATCAAGCGACATAATACTGGATGAGCGTGGAGGCCATGGAATCAGTCCACCACACCCAACCCAGCGCCCAGGAAAATGCATGTCAAGATATTCTTTGTCAATAAGAGCCCAATGTGGCAGTGATCCATCTTGCTGGAACACCACATTTGGCTGATGATCTTCCAACTGGGGTAACAGATACAGCTGTAGCATGCCCAGATAGTTCATCACTTTTTTTCCACAAAGAAAAAGGACCCCGAAACTTCTAAACATGAAGCACACCAGACATTCATCTTTGGCCTATCTCTTTTGAATACTCGAATGGCATGAGGGTTTCCTGATCCCCATATTCTGCAGTTATGACTATTTATCCTCACTGATATGCAAAGCATTGCTTCATCAGCTTCGACATTTTGACAAAATGCCTTGTGAAAATTGGAAACAAAGGGGTTTATTGTTCAGCACAATCTGCATTTGTAGGCAGTTATGAACAACCCCTCCAACACAGTCAGTTTTTGGTATACCTAACTGCAAAGAAGCTCGTCTCTCTAGTTGATTTTTGTGGGCTTCGATAAAACGCTTCCTGCTCTATCAACATCTTCTTATGAAGTGCTCTGTCTTCCCACTCTTTTTTTGGTGCTGAACACTACTAGTCTCTTAAAATTGCTTTAAACAGTGTTGAATAACATTATCTGAAGGTGGATGTTTTCCATACTGAATTCTGTAATGATGTTGTGTTGTGATAATGGACTTTTTTTTGAAAAAACCAAAGTAAGCACATTGCTTTCTCTTGAACAGTCCCTATTTTGAATATGATGTCATATTATCATCTCCCACACATCAATGTGGTAAGTACAGTGTTGCCAATAAAACCTTTTGAGTTACACTTTCATATTCTGTAAGCAGTTTTATTTTATTGTTTCCAGTTTGAAAATTATAGGCCACAGAAACCCTCGCAATAATTTAGAATCGCCCTGTATTTATTGCCCTTTCCCTCCCAAGATACTAAAATATACTAGTTTTTTTTTGTTCACATGTTATTTATTTATTATTTATTAGCCTTGTATACTCTAACTCTTGTAAATAGCACAGTATGACTATTGCCTTCCTATTGCCAATAAACCTCTGAACAAACCAAACTTGTCTCTTAAAACAACCAATTTCTGGCTTAGAAGTAAAAGAAGTTAGTGGCTGAAATAATCAAACTACAAAGAAATAATCCAGTTTTAGAATCACCAGTAGACACACAGCAGTATTATTTTCTTTCTTTTCTTGAGATGATAAAATGAAGTAATAGATTTTAGAAACTGAGATGTGAAATATTCCCTGTGAAAAAATTTAAACCAGTAGTAAATTGATAAAAAGTAGTTATTTATAATTAATTTCCTAGTGCAGAGGGAGGGAGAGTTGTGATTGAAATACCTTGAAAGACAATTTCTGAAACAGGAAACAAGTGAAAAAGTTTACTTGGAATCAAGTGATTTAAAAGGTCACAACTCCATTACACTTCATCCAGTAATGGTTTTGGTAAGAGATTCATAGTGGAGTGGGATAATTACAAGATGAAAAAGAGAGAACTACTTTTTATTCTTAAATACACAAAGTGCTTCATGTATTTGATCCACTTCAGCTAGTAGCAAGGTTAAATTCTTCCTTAGCCTTTAGCTGGATCATTCAGAATTTCTCTTGAATTTACATTTCTGTTTTACATATCTCCAGAATTTTGCGAATTAATCTTAAGACTGCTAAATAGCTGGTTTTAATGATATTTCTTGGAGAATATCATTATTCATCAGGTTGACTCAAGTTTGTTCTGAGAAGTAATAATAATAATAATATTACAGTTAATAACCCTTAATTCTGTTATCATGCCTCAATGCTAGCTTTTTTTTTGAAAGTTAGCCCTAACACTGTGTTATATATTTATTTATATATTTTATACTTATTTATTTTGTTTACTTGATTAAATCCTTTCTTATTCAAAACCTTATTCAATTAAAATCCTACCAGCTGCTTTATATCTTTCTATCGCTATTTTACTTCTTCAGATATCGAGCCTAATATACTTATATCTAGGATTGTTTCCTCTTCGGATACTGGCAAATTTATATTATGCTGCACCAGCCAGTATCCTGTAGTAGAAAAGGATTCCTACTCAGGGAGACAATACTAGATTCTGAGCTGTTCTTACACAATACTTTACTTTAATGTTGCTGTGTAGATTCAGACTGCAGTCGTGACCAAAATCTATAATTATATTTACTTTCTAAATCCTTCCCGCCAAAATAGGTTCTATTTTTATAAGTGGTAGTTTGGAATTGTAATCAGGCATGACTCAGGTTTAGGTAAATATGACATGTTTATTGGAATATCTAAACAGAATACACAAAAAATTCATACACTCAATTATGACTCAATACTAAATGAAACTCGAGTTAAGAGGTTAACATATTCTAAATTAATTAAAGGTCATAAAGCATGTGAAACACAATAACTGCATATTGGGATAGATAGTAAATGATATGAAGTTAAACTAAAATTTCTTTCTGTAATGCTATTCATAAGATAATATAAACAAACCTTCTAATGTTACTCAGTTACTAAAATCCACAATTCTGATCTCATTAAGTTAATCCTATCACATACAATTACTAAGGATCTTTTCCAAACAATTCTTCTTACTCTCTCAAAAGAGGTTAACTTTCTCCTTTCTTTTAAGCTTACACGGTGATCCGAATGCATTTTTGAAAATTATGGAGACAACTATCGTGTTTGAATAAAAACTTTAGTTTAATATAACTAAAATCTACATTCGACGTTTCGACCTTTATGTCAAGGTCATACAACTATACACAGAAAACAAGCTACACTACAATCAAACTGGTTTGTTAAAGACACTGACCAACCGCTACAACAATTGTTGGACTGACCTCTGGTGGAAAAAAAAAAGACTCTGTGGGCAGTCTCTAATTAGAAAGGTTAACTTTCTAATGAGAGAACTGTCCATAGAGTTCTTTAGAATACTGTTCTTAATTTCACATTCACAAACAATCTTCTCTCTTCTAATGAATTTTATACACAAAATAGAGTAATTTCACCTTACTGAACCTTTTCTGCGTCTTTCAGCACCACATGTACGTCTGGTTACTTCTTGTCTATTGGCTGTCCATATGCCAATGTAGGGGTTATGCTATCTTCATTATTTCTGCCGAAAATGGACTTAAATCTCTGTGTTTCAGGAACAACTCGATAGGACTTCTCAGCGAAGGCCTGATTCTGCTAGGACTAGAAATTTTTACCTTCAGCTCTGCGTAGAATCCTTCTGCATTTTCAAGAAAGCCTGCTTTTCGACATCTTATCTTAGCACAAACACTTCACCCCCCTTTACGCGAACTCCCACTAACTTCTGAGCCACCAAACAGGAAAACGATACGACAAGAGAAATTTCCGATACAGCGCTCATCCCCTTATATTCCTCCTTAGAGCGCCCTCTTTTTCCTCAGTCCCCTTTGCACATGATCCATATCTTTTCACCTCTTGGGTTCATCCCTTGCTTTTTCCCGATGCTGTTATGCTCTTGTATTCCCAGAATTCGCGTCAATATACATTCTGCTTAAGCAACTGCTGCCAGCGTTATGCTGTACACATGTAGTTTTATACCTTCCAAGAACTATTATTTAATAACTATTTGATGACTCACAGTTAATTTTACACAGCTTAAGTGAGGCTTAATTTAAGTCAGATTATCCCTCTTATAAAACATACTCTAATAAAATCTTGATATGAACACAATAGATTAAATAAATCGTACATGAAATAAGGAATGCAAATTTTATACATAAAGTGAAGAAGTTTCACTTTTAATTTTAGCTGGTGTGTAGGTATTTCTCTTTTTTTTTGTAAGTTTAATATGTTGGATTCTGAATGAATGATTTCTTTGCAAGATTCCTTCATTCAGGATATCTGACAACTGTATCCCTTGTTTAGATCAGATGATTCCTATTAAATGAAAGCTGTAGGTATTAATATGAGCTGTCACTAATTCCTCTGTTATAATGGAATTCATGATTTTCTACTTGAGTAGGTCTAATATTTAGATCTACTTGAGGGAATGTTTTAAAAAAAAAAGATTTTTTATGAGCTATCAAAAGGTTCCATTACTTTTTTTAATTATAAAAAAAGTATGATATTCTAATAAGACCTGTGTGGAAATGGTATTTGCATCTATAGTGCTATACCACCTGAAGAAATATAGTTCTAAGTTTGATTCTAGTTGCTGACTACAAGAACTTTATCTAAGCCTTTCTTTAACCAGTTCCTGAGTTAGTCAATTTCTGGCATGGGCAAGCAGGTTTTTCATCCCAGAAACTCAAGAAAATAGATTTCAGAACTTACAGTATTTCAGACAATAATATGTAATGTTGGGAGTTAAGGACTGTGAGATCTCAGCATTTGTCTATCTTACCTTGTGTGCTAATTAAAACCACTAATATTGTTGGACTGGAAGCTAGCTGCCCATCAGTTTTCAAAAGTTAGTTAGGGTTAGTTAAATGACCTTGCCTGCACCATTTCAAGAACAAAAGGTGTTAGCAAATTTATTTTATTCAGACATTCACATAATTTAAATATTAGAATAAAATATATTCAGAATTATTCAATATTAGAATAAAATATATTCCTGGCTTAATGGTCTACATATCTACCAAATCCTGTAATAAAGATTAGAGGTGCCTAGTTTTTGACCCATTCTCTTCTTGATTAGTTGTTTCCCAGTATATTTTTAAAGAAGGTTAACATGTCATACTTGTTGTTAAAATCTTTAAAAAAGTTTAATTTCCATTTGTGTGTGGAAGAGCCACTTAACCTAATGTTTTCATTTATTAGCTTGCAAATCAAAAGGTAATTAGCATTATATATGACTGTAATTTTAATATCCCCATATATATATATATATATATATACACACACACAACATTTTTTCATGTTAATTATGTACTGCAATTTTTTCCTGTGTTTCTCAGTTTTTTTAAACTTCAGTGTTTTTATTGCTGTTTCCTATTTTTAAAAGACACCTGAAGAAGGCTGTCAAAAGCCGAAACTAGTAGTGTGTTATACCATTAAAACCTTACAATTATTCTCGGTTTCAGTCATTAAATTCTCTTTATACAAATGTATCAAAACAACCAAGTCAATGTTCCTCAATATATATATATATATATATATATATATAGGCCCACACTTCATCATATAAGTATTCAAAAACAAATCTGACAGGATATGTTGGTTAGTCCTTATTCCAAAGTGTCCTTTGTCTGTATATTGCATGTGCTGGCCGATTTGAGGGATGAACCTGAATTTTGGAGAGGAAAAAAAACCCTTCATCTCCATATGAGACTGGCTAACTCACCATTTGATTGAAAACAGGTTCCTCACATCATAGATGGGACTTGAAGCTGGGTCTTTCCAACCAGAGGACGTGCCTAAACCAACTGAGCTATGGAGGCTCACCATCTCTTATCTCAGTAACTATTAACTCTTGCATGAAGCCAAGAAACCAGTTCTTTTAACATTGGCTTGACCGTTGCTCAAAGTAAGTCATGTGAATGACTTAGAGGAGACAGGAATAGAAAATATGCTACAGTCTCCAAACCCATTGTACATATTCTGGAATGCTGGAGTAAGAACACTGTTAAATAAAACATGAGACATCCTGAAATGTGGAAAGCTAGAAAAACATCATGAGTAGTGATAGTCAACCAGTGATAGCCAACTTTGCAATTGAAAGTGATTTCAATTGCAAAACAACTAGAATTGAAGGAAGTACAGGAAAAATGGTTTGATGTAAAAATCAAGCACAAGAAATATATCATACTCTTATCTGTATGAATTATTATTATTATTATCTGAGACCTCGAGGGAGGCTGTAAATTACCCAACCCAGCTATCATACATTCCCTTAAATTCATTTACACTAGATGCACTCACTACCCCAAAGGGCAAATTATTTCACTCACTCACTGCTCTCTGAGAGAAAAACCTAGCTCTTACCCCTTTCTTGACTGAGAACAACCTTAACTTCCATGGATGCCCCCCTGCCTTCCATATAACAAAAAATTTCATCATTTGAAATGCTATAACACCCATTCAAAAGTTTATAGACCCCTCTCATTACACCCCTCTTTCTCCTGTTAACCAGAGTCTGTAATCCACGTACTCGCAATCTGTCCTCATAATCTAAATCCCATAACATCCCTCTTTCTCCTGTTAACCAGAGTCTGTAATCCACGTACTCGCAATCTGTCCTCATAATCTAAATCCCATAATCTGGATATAATCTTTGTAACTCTTCTTTGCACCCTTTCCACATCATCTTTATCCCCTTGGAACCCGTGAGAACAAATCTGTGCACAATAATCCAGGTGTGTGGTCTTATCAAATCTTTATAAACAGGCAAAATTACTTCTTTATCCTTACATGTCAAGGTTCGCTTCAGCATAGAAATTATCCTCTGAGTTGTATTTGCAACTTTTGCTATGTGACCTTTGAACTTTTAATTCTTATCCACCAATACACCAAGATTCCTTGCCTCTTCAGTTTTTTGTAGCATAATCCCGTAAAATAATATGCGACTGGATCTCTAATCACACCAAAGTGCAAAATTTTACACTTACTAACATGAAACTGATAGCCATTTTTGCTTGCCCAGATTTCCAGTCTATTCAAATCATTTTGTAATTGCTGAATATCAGTAGCATCCCTGATTGCCCTGTCTATCTTCGCATCATCAGCAAACAATTGCAAATCTGATGATAGACCCTGCTTGAAGTCATTAATGTATAGATTAAACAATAATGGCCCAAGGACTGAACCCTGAGGTACACTATTGGTTACCTTAAATCTGGCAGATTCACACCCACTGTATACCACTTTTTCATATCTGTCTGTTAACCATCCCCTGATCCAAGTCAATAGATTATGTTCCAATCCTATATTCTCCACTTTATGCAACAGCCTATCCTGTGGTATTCCTATCAAATGCCTTAGAAAAATCCAACATTATCATAGTGTATCCATTTCCTTTATCCAACTCAGCCGTAACATTGTTATAAAATATGAGAAAATTGCTAAAACATGACCTTCCTTTAGTAAGCCCATGCTGTTCCCTGCAGAGTATAGAATGATTGTCTACCCATTTCTGTATGTGAGTTCTTACTCGTATACAGAAATTAGAAAAGTTTTAGAGAAGTACTTACTAACTTCTCTAAAATATTCACTACTACACCAGAAATACTAATAGGTCTGTAGTTAGACACATCAGTTTTTGCACCACCCTTGTGCAATGGAACTATATTACATTCCTGTGGTATCATTCCTGAGCTGAGACTCCTTTAACAAACTTCCTTTAACAAACGAGCAGATATTCCATCTATCCCTATTGACAAATTCTTATCCAGGTTATGCAAAAGCTCTTCAACCTAATTTTCATGAACCTCTAACTCTTCATCTAACGAATGTAGCAGTAGCACTGTGCACCATACTACATACACCTGGTTGATATATCTTAGCAAAGTGAGCCCTCATTAGCTTTCGATACTCGTATACGATCTGCATTCAATAAAGTTATTCTTCCACATTCATTCTTTCTTTTGCTTGTGGCATAACAATAAAATTCTTTTGGATTGCCTTTAGCTTGCATGGCCAATTTCTTTTCATACTCCGTTTTAGCTTTTCTCACAATACACGTTTTTCTGGCCTGAGCTTTATATATTTCATAACTCCTCTCACTCTTATTCTCACGATACTCTTTCCACATCTTCTTCTTCTTGTGGATTTCTAGCTTAATAAGGCTGCACATCCATTTCACACCCAACCTATTTACTCTTCGAACACTAGGGATACATTCAGATACCGCCTCATTCAAGCACTTTTTCAAAGATTCTCATGCATTGCTGACATTTTTTCTATTCAGTAACTGATACCATGGGACCAAAGATAGTATTCTTCTATGTTGATCATAATTTCCAGCTTTGTAGTTCAGCATGTAGCCTGTTTTAATTGGAGTAATACTTGTAGATACTTCCCAAGAAAGGACAGCATGATCACTGCCACCAATTGGTGGTAAAATAGCTATATTCTTGAAAGAGATCCCTTCTGACGCTATGAGCAAATCCAACACTCTTTGACCTTGAGTTCCTTCTTTCACATGCTGCTTGAGAAAGTTATCCCGCAACAATTCAATAAATTCCTGTTCTTTCTGATCATGAGATTTCTCTTCTACCCAATCAATGTTTGGAAAATTAAAGTCACCCATAATGATCATTCGCTTGGTGCCCATAAGGCTAAATTGGCAATGCATTTCTTTGTCCCCTACAACTAAACTGCTAGGTCTGTAGCAACACCTCACCATGTATTTCATTCTGTTAACCTCCACTTCACATCAAATAGACTCAAACTCATCGCTACATGGGACATTGTTACCATCATTGTTTTCTTGTATTTCTACCCTAACTGGACTCATCTGATATCATTAGTAGCACTCCTCCTATCTCTTCTGTCATTCCTAAAATGTCATTCCTAAAACTGGTTTCACTAATGCCAACAATCTTAGGCCACATCATATTCAATAAAGCAACGAACTCAACCCCCTTTGTTTCTAATGCTCCTGGCAGTTGTGTATAGACATAATAAATTACGACCTAGCCTATTCTTATAATTAGATATGCAATGTATTTGGTCTTGTAGAATTTTCTCTTTTCCCTCCCCAGACATACTTAAAAGGTCCAAAGCATATTTTTCACTCCTATGCCACATACTTAACCATGTTCAAAGGCATTTATATCTTTATCACGTTTGTATACCATAGCTGAACTTTCACACACATTTTTCCCATTCCTCCCTTGGTGGAATGGGAAAAATTTGCTAGTTCCCGTGACTCTCTGCATTAAGTCTCATCCCAAGAAGTAAATTTTCCAGGCTTCTGATGCCAAATGAATTCAAGTGCAGGCCATCATTCTTATACAAATCTTTTCTGCCATCAAACACACCCCCCACACGTCTAAAAACTCACATCCATATCTTCTACATATCCTGCGCATGAAATCATTTGCTATCATCGCCCTCCTTCTTAACTCAGTACTATCATATATAGGTAGTAATCCTGCAATTTTTACTCTCTCACATTTCTTTCTCGCTTCCAATTTTTTGATGATACTTTTCTTCCAATTAGATTGTGAAGAAAAGTATCATCAAAATGGATATCAAAATTGGATATATATCTCAGGTCTTTACTTTATGCCCATTATGTTATACCACTAAATAAATCATTGCAGATCTTCAGGATTCTCTGACTAGATTGTAACTGCTGTAACAAATTTGGCAAGAAAATCAATAAAAAGAATATGAAAATAGACATGGACATAGAAAATATCGACTATATAATGAGTAACATATTTCAGCTATTTAGACACAATACTTAGTAAAGATGGATGACAAATTAAATATGGGAGTAGACATAGAATAAGCAAAGCTGGTATGATCAGACTCCAGTTGAATACATTTATATAGAATAAGAGAAATCATGGTGAGCAGATGGACATTGTTGGCAGTATCACATTAAAAATGAACATACAGTTGACTTTCACTGTAGCAGTCCTGACGACCATAGGAATTATTTTTTTTTATAAGTGGAGTGTTTGCTATAGTGAATTTCTTTTAGCATTGTTCTTGTGATCTGTCTGGGGCTTTTCAGGAGTAGTTATACTGAGTGAGTGAGTTATAATGGTGTAAGAGTCAACTGTATTAGGAAGGAACTTGATATTTTTAGCATTCAAGAATGTATGGACAGGGCTAATCTAATATGGTCATTTAAACACAGATGGTAATGGAAAGGTTAGCATAATAGATGTTCGATTCCCATATAGCGGGAAAAAGACCTAGAGGAAAACAAAGATTGAAATATGATATCTGACAATATTATAGTCCTGGTTATAATATCACAGCAAGAGGAAATTTTCTCATAATTTGGAGAAAAAATATTGATAGGAGGTAATCCAATATTGTAATCCTAATTAAGGATACATATTAGGAATTTGAGGTGCTGAACAAGGTGATCTAGTAGCATTAGACTTTTTGCAACTACGCTTGAACACCGCGTGTTCAGAAAACCTGATTGGATCAACCAAAGTATCAGTATTTGAGGAAAGAAACAAGGCAATTTTAAGTTTGATGAAAAGCATTATCTTCTCAGAATACCCACTGAATTGATTGGGATGAGGAAAAACTAAACAACATAAGCAAACTGGGGTTTGAAATAAATTTTACAAAATGCAAAAAAATCTTATCTGCAACATGCCAGGGTATACCTCATTAGGATAAATATATCCTTCAACACTAAACAAGATCTATAAATTCAGTCCAGAATAACCAAACATGGAATAATTAAAGGAGATGAGTCCAGTGGATGAAGACTGATAAGTTCATCTCTCTCTCACTTAAAAGGAAGCTGATGGATTTCATTATATTGTCTGCATTGATTTATGTTGCCCAGACTTGGCCCATGGCAAGAAGAAAAACTTAGAACCTGCCAGAGAACAGTGGAAAGAAGAAATAAGAGCAGGGAATGTAAAAAATACAGACATTAGACATCACAGATGTGTTGATGTTATTCATAAAGCCAAACAATTAAAGGAGAACTGCACTGGTCATTTAGTCAGGATGGACGGAGAAAACTGAGATAGGCCTGTGACCATTTCTTTGTTTGCAGTATATATTCTGTCTGAAAAGGTCAGATCAGGAAGGAATACTTATTTTTTTTTAAGTGGAGCACAGACATAGATGGGTGGGTAAATATTTGTTTCCTTTGCCACATAATTTTTTTAAGTTGTATTCTAGCTGCTTATCACATATTACTTTCATCAATTTAAAATTATGTATATTACAATATAATTTAACACACAAAGATGAGCTAGAATATTATGCTTAAGTTTTAGCTCACTAATGAATTTGTGAGCCTCCGTAGCTCAGTTGGTACAGACGAAGACCTTTGGTCGGAAAGACGGGTTTGATTCCTGTCAGTGACATGAGGAACTTTTATCTGGTTTCTTTTTGACGAAAGGGGGGGTCTCATACTGAGTTAGGGTTTTTTTTTTTTTTTTTTTTTTTTTTTTTTTTTTTTTTTTTTCACCTGGAAACTCTGGTTTTACATCCCCCAGAACAGGCAAACTGGCCCCGTGAACACACGCATCTACAAACATAATATACCGGGAGATATGGGGCTTACCACCTTATCCTCAAGTTATGGTTGCAAAGTCCAAGAATACTTGGAAAGGTTGTGGGCACTTAAGTGCCTTTTAGGACCACTAATAGGATAGGATAGCGAATTTGTGGAGAAAATGTCTTCCCTCCCCCTTCCTTAAAAAGAAAACACAAATTTGAAATCAGGAAAAATTAGTTAATCTGAAAGATGGATAGTGATACATCTGATTGCTTCCTACAAGTTTTAATCAGTGTTACAAATTTGCAGATAAGCAGCAATGGTTTTGAACACTCTCTGACTCTTGCAGCTTATGTCTAAAAAATTTATGAAATGTTTGTTTGGTTTTCTGTCATTTACATATTGCAAAGCTATGGCCAACTAGTCAGCATGTGATCAGTGGATCAGATTACTGGTAATGGATTTTTTTATTATGAATAAATAAAATCTATCTTAGCTTTTTTGCATTGTTGATTCAAAGATCACTATTATTTGCTCTAAAAATGAAAAGATATATAAATATACCAGGTGATTATAAAATAATGTCAAGTGTTCAGAGCCCTCTAGCAAGTAGTGTATTGGATGAAACACGCCAAGATTCGGTAGACGTACACAGTGGAACATGGGGATTCGATTTAACGAAAAAAATAGTACCAAAAGTCGCCAACAGGGGGGATTTTGGCGCTGTTTACTGAGTAAAATGCATTAATTTGCATTATCACGTTTCTTGTGAGCGATCTTGCAATAAAAGGAGAGCCTGTGAGATTTCTTATCATCCGTAGACGAACTGCTTTTCGATACCTCTTACCTTACATGAGCGTGCTTTGTTAGTCAAACTCTATTATCAGCAGAACAATAATGGCAGTACTTGTCTTCGTGATTTTCAGCATATGAAAAATTTACAAAAAGGACCGATTACGGTAACAAACTTACGAAAACTGATTCGGCGATTTGAAACTACTGGAACTCTAGCAGTGCAGGTAGGCAAGGGATGCAAACCAATCAATCACCAACAAGTTGAACAAGTTGCAACTGCTATTGTCGAACAGGAGATGACGAATGTGCAGGGTACCAGCAGTGCACGAGCAATATCCCGGCAAACGGATATCACATACACAACGGTGTGGAAAATCCTACATCAGATGTTGAAGTTTTACCCCTATAAAATCAGTCATGTTCAAGAATTGCACCCTGGTGATGCGACCACACGAATTGACTTATCTTTGAGATTCTTAGCACGCATGGAAGTGGATGATGCATGGCCATGGCAGATTTTATGGAGTGACAAAGCGCAGTTTTATTTGAACGGCGATATTAACACGTAACTGTCGCATTTGGACTGCAACTAATCCGCACGTGTGTCTGCAGATGCCTATCCACTCACCCAAAGTCACAGTGTGGTGCAGATTTACGGCATCTTTTATCATCGGCCTATACTTTTATGAGGAAAATTGCCAAAATGAACTAGTGACCTGTTCCGTCAATGCTAACAGGTATGCCAATATGCTACAGAACTTTGTAGTTCCACAACTGCAGTAAAGAGGACGTCTCGATTTGACCATCTTCATGCAGGATGGTGCACCATTCCGCATCGGACTTCAGGTACAGAGTGTTTTGCGACAACATTTCTCTGACAGAAGAATCATTAGTCGTACATTTCCCACTCCATGGCCACTGAGATCGCCTGATCTCAATCCTTGTGAATTTTGGCTGTGGGGATTTCTTAAAAGCATTGTGTATCAAGGACATGTACTCGATATTCCAACTTTGAAAGATCGAATAATGTTACACGTGAGACGAATCAATTCCGATATGTTGCGAGCCACTGTGGAAAATGTCGTGCACCGTATGCAGTTCCTGGGACATCAGAATGGTGGTCATATCGAACCTCATTTGTAATTAACAATAAACGTCATGAAATTGATGTGTGCTGTCTCTCATTTGCCATTTAGTCATTCATTAGTCACACCTACTAAAATTAATTTGGCAGCGCCAAGATTTCCCCTGTTGGCGACTTTTGATACTTTTTTTTTCTTCATTAAATAGAATCTCCATGTTCCATTGTGTACGTCTACCGAATATTGGTGTGTTTCGTCCAATACATTACTCGCTAGAGGGCTCTGAACACTTGATGTTATTTTATAATCACCCAGTATATAACATTCGGGTCTCTTTTTATGGGGTTTTCACAGAAAATCGCACAAAAAAGGCCTAACTTATGTTGAAAAATCACAGATACGTTCCATAATTTTCTAAAACCGCATAAAACTGAAGCAACGAATTAAAATAAACCTAAAATCACATAAAAAGAGTTTATGAAAATTCAGGAAAATAAGAATGCATAAGTTTGTTTGTTTGAAAGCTTTATTCATTTAATTTTATTGAAAAGTACAGTAACATTTTGTCATCAGAATTATCATGCTATTAGACAATATTCGGCAACATTTGCGAACTTGTGCATAATCACTTTCATCACCAGAAGAGATAGTCAGCGCATCAGATCTGTATAGTAAAGGTAATGGTTCTTCACAAACAGAATTAGCTTCGCCCTCATTCTGTGCTGATTTTTTCTTCTGACTGTAATCAGTTATTAAACTTTGCGATAATGATTTCACTAATTTTTTATACAGCTCGCGATATCCAGACATACAGTTCTTCAGCTCACATTGGAATTTAAAGGCATGTTCAGAATTTGTGTCATTAACAAGAAAACGATTTTCGAATTATGTTTACAGTGAGGAGGAGAGGTTTTTCTTCCTCTTCACTATTGTTTTCTGGATCTTCGACGATATCTAAAGTTAATCGATATCCAATAATATCATCATCACTTAATGCATTCTCCACAAGCAATTCATCTACATCATTCTGGCTAAATGTATCAAAACCTCCACCAATTTCATGTGCGAATGTAATGATTTCAGCTGATAATGTAAATGTTTACATGGTTGCACTGCTTGCAATACATCCAGGCCAAGCCTTTCTAGCAAGCATTTAAAGTTTGTGGTCTTATTTCAGCGGTAGCAGAGGCAACATGATTTAAGCAGTCCAAAATATAAAATTTTTTTTCCAAACGTTAGTTACTGTTAATGAATAATTTTCTAGTTTATCCAATATAAATTGAAAAGTGTGCTTAACGTAATATTTTTTTAAAAGTAGCAATTATGCCTTGATCTAATGGCTGAATAATGCTTGTTGTATTGGGTGGAAAAAACACTGCCTGCACATGTGGATGTTCTAAATTCGAATGATTTGGTGAATTGTCAACAATTAATTAAACTTTAAAACCGAGAGCTTTTTGCTTCATATATGTTTCCACTTCTGGTACAAAGCAATTATTGAACCATTCAGTAAATACAGCAATTGTTACCCAGGCCTTTGTATTAGCCATCCAATGTACCGGTAGCTGTTTTAGATCTTTGCCTTTTAGAGCATGTGGTCTTAGAGATCGATTTACTAGGAGGGGTTTCAACATTTGATTTCCTGATGCATTGCTACAAAGTAACAATGTTACTCGATCTTTGCTTGCTTTAAACCCACTTGCTTTTTTTTCTCAGACTTTGCGATGTAGGTTCGACTAGGCATTTTCTTCCAAAACAATCCTGGAAGAAAACCCGATCAGGGTTAAACACTTGATCGGGACAATATCCACTATCTTCAATAATTTAGGCTAACTTCTCTTGAAAATGTTTGGCTGCTTCATCTGCTGCTGCAACCTTGCCTGTAATCTTCATGTTATAAAGTGCATTCCTTTTTAAAAACCCGGTTTACCATCCGTTGCTAGCCGAAAATTCTTTATCAGCCTGGGAAGCGGAAGTAGACGGCTCCAATTGCTTCATATTTTCATAAAACCGAAGAGTTTTTTGTTTAATTAAAGAACCACTTATAGGAATTCTTCTGAGTTAATTCTTCAATCCAAATTACGAGCGCTCGTTCTGTGTTTTCTAATAAAGCATCTCTTGAGTACGATGATAATTTGGCACTTAGTTTTGTGCCAGAAATGACAGATTTTCTTATTGCGACTTCATTCTTTTTAATTGCTCTTATAGTAGTTTCTCCTAAATTAAAATGTTTACCAATCACCATAGATCCTCTCCTTTTGCTAAATGATCTAAATTTGCAATTTTCATTTCCAAAGAAATTGCTTTTCTTTGGTGCTTTTTTTTCTCCATTGGGCCAAATTTAATTAATTATTAATGAATACATTACCAAATAACCAAAGTGTTCCATGAAAATTTCAGGATTTGTGAAGTGTTTCCGTCGTAGGAAAAGTTTGGAAAATGCTGGATTACGCTATTATCGGAATGGACTCTCCTTCTCTTGACATGCACAGAAGTGTCGAAAGGTCTCGTATCTGTGGGCGTGCACTGCATAACTTCAAATCCGCATAAAAAGAGACCCGAGTGTATATTTTTTTTTAAGTACACAACTCGTAATGTTTATGTGGCAAAATCTAGAAATTTTCATAAGGCCATAGAAAAGGAAAGAAACAATACACTCCTTGGAAAACAGTCAACAGACACTATAGCTTAAGGAACAAACGGTCATGGCACCAGCCTTAATAAGATGTAGGACCTCCTTTTACTGTGATAATTGCAGGAATCAGTGAGAATTTTGGAGCGTTTTTCCTGTATGCATGTAATGAGGTCCTGGACTGCTGTGGGGAAGACATCCCTTGACCTCACCTGATGCTTCATTTCATCCCATAGATGTTCAGTAGGGTTGAGAACGGGCTCTGTGGAGGTCAGTCAAGTGTGGTAATGTTCATTTCCACAAACCACACAGTTACAGCAGCAGCATTATGACATGGTGCATTGTCTTGCTGAAAGAGACAATAGTCAGTTCTGTAGAAATACCACAAAGCAGGAAGAATTACATATTCTGAATGTACAGATACCTCTTGTAGTTCAACATTTGTAGCACCACAGAGGCCAAACCAGGAAAAACAGGACAACAACATCACAACCCCCCCCCATAAAATGTTCACCAGGCATCTGCCACACTCACACCCATCCATCTGCTCAGTAAAGGATGTAGCATGATTCCTTGTGCTCCATAATTTTCCATGTCCCATCACTGAAGATAATGTGGGACTTGCATGTAGCAGTTCTACCATGGAAATCCATGCTGCGAGCCTCAATTCTGAATGTTTTTGTGCAAATTCATGTTCCAGTTGATGCCCTGAACTCCACATTCAATTTGTCAGCCTACAAATGGCAGTTTTTACATATTATCCTTCATAGCACCCTACGGTCACATGCAGTGCATTTGGCAGGTCGTCCACTGCTGGTAGCATTTACAGTTCACTCCCTGATCTCAGTATGGCATCACTGATTGTGACCTGGGATGGCCCAATTTGCCAAACAGATATGCCTGCAACATGGCATTCTGTCACAACACTTCTTTCAAACCCCATCAGTTCCGTCATTCAATTTATACTGACTACAAACACGTAACTTGTTACATAGCATGATGCACCTTGCCCATGGGGTGTTTGTCGACTTCTTTCCAAGCAGCATACAAATGAGTACGTTGCTTGGAAACTGAGATTTGATACTTTTTTTATGTGGGATAAATTAAATTTTAAAAAATTTCAAAGAGATTTAATTCTCAAAAACAATTAAAATGATTACTTACATCTGTTTTATCTTGGGAGCTAAAGTGGCGAAGACTAATTATAATATAAGTATATTTTCAATGTAAAATATACAGTTTATATTTGTTTGTATTTTATTTACAAGTTGAATATTTAGAAGTGAAATTCAGAAAAACTTAAAGAATTTATTTTATGTTCAAAATGTTCTTTATTTGTTCTCCTCTTTATAATTTGCTAGTTAAAGCTTCATATCAAGACTATTTCTTTTTTCATTTTTAGGGACAACTCAGTATACACAGCATCAAAAAATTCCCTGACAAGAATATATTATAGAACTGTTGTACAGAGTTTAACTTGTGAGAATCTCCTCCACTTAATGTGATCAGAATAAAATAGACTGTGATCGACATGGTTTAGATTGCAGTTTGTAAAAGATAGTGTAAATATGTAAATCACATTTTCATGCATTGAGTCTGTGTTTGTTGACTATTTGTTCCGAAAAGCAAACAAAGCAGACATTGTACATTAATTTGCTTGTATAGAAAGTTAACAGTTAGTGGTTATATTTAAGAAGATGACTAAAATTAGTTCATAGTATGTTGGCCCATACTGTTTCATTGGCTGTGTACATCTGTCTTTTCTACTGATGTGCTTCATTTGTTTGCATCTGTACAGATTTTTGTGAATATATATAAACGACCTAAAATTTTCCTTGCACAACATGAATTTCTCAAGGATATTAAACACTATATATAGTCTTAAGTAAAAGTTAACACTTTGTCATACAAAGTTGTAAAACAAAAAGCCTTCATGTATGTTTATGGCAAATAAGTTGTATTTTTACAAAGCGTGTGTGTGTGTATTATATATATATATATATAGTGAGGGGGGGGGAAGAGAGAGAGAGAGAGGGAGAGATGAGTCCATGCATGATGCATTAACTGTACATTATTATACTATGCATCTGATGCCTCACGTCTGTAGCATGCTTGGCTTTGTCTTTTATATTAGTTTTGTATCAACATGAATCTGTTAACAAAGTAACATGTATTTTCTCTGTACAGGCATTTGTGTATTTGAGCAAGAAACGAAAAATAAGAATTAAGCAGAACAGCTGTGTTGATTTCAGCTATTCGGATTGTAAAAATTCATTAATACATATTTCACTTTGTTGAAGAGCATTCTTTATAGTTTAAGCAATCAAGTTATGTTGCAATCTCTGTCCTTGTGAAGGACTGTAAATATGTCATGTATACAGATTTAATTGTATACATGTATTGTATACAAATTGTATATATGTCATTTATCAATCATTCCCCCTTCTGTGTTATCATGTTAATTACTTATTTGTGTTTTGGGGCAGAAATTCAAAACTTACAAAAGAAATGTTCCACTAATGTTGATTTTGTAATTCAGTTTAAAACTATTGATAGTTTTCATATTGGTGATGAGCTTTCCAAAAATGTTCATATTTTAGAGGTGTTTAATTATGTCTCTCTCTCTAGAAAACAGTGACACACAAAAGTTTTTTTAAACCCATGGTAATTTTAAACTAGGTAATTTAAAAGAAGCTGTTAAGAGGTCCACAGTAAAGTGCTGCTCTTTCTTGTCAGGTTATCCATTCACTCAGGATTTTATCAGTGTAATTATGTATGTGTGATAAGTTGTATGGAAATATTTAATTATTTTTTAAATTGTTCTTAAACTAGATAAAACATTTTGTAGACGTTTGAGTTTCAATACTTGAAATGCAGTTTTGTGCTAGAATTATTACTGCAGCCTTCGAGCCGAAAAGCCCTTGTCAATTAATAAGTCAATTGCATTTGAACCATCCAATTCAGGGCAACAAATCAAAATTCAGAAGTAGAAATAAAATATTTTCAATTATTCATCTGTTTTTCTTTCTCCCCCCCCACACACACAAGTTGTTTTCAGAATTCTTAAAAATAATAGAAAACATCATTCCATAACATTAAAGTACTAATAATTCTTAAATGTTAATTTTAACTTAATTTCTGTTAATTCATCACCTGTCTTAATAAAAAAAAAAGAAACAGATACCTAAAATAATGAAAAATAAATTTTCCAATATTTCACCTTTGTCACAAAGCAGCATAGTACAAAAAACACGACAAATGAAGGTCACTTATGAAATTCGAGGTTTTTTCTCAGCAGTTTTCGACTGCTGATAAGCAACAATTGACAATAGCTCTCAGACCAGGCAAACATTGTTTGTCTTTTAGTGTATTAAAAACAAATGGTCACTTGTATAAATTTTTAACAGTGCACTGCTTAAAATTTTTATCAATCTCTTTGCTATGACATTTCTAGCAAAACTCATACATGCAATTCATAAGAATGAAACTTAACGAAAGGTTAAAGAAAGTGGGTAAAAATTGCATTTGCGCAGAAACCTGTTCATCACTGTGATTAGCATTTGGTTGCTTTAGCAATGTAATGTTTAATGTGAATATTCTCCACTTTGAATTAGGGATAGGAGATTATTCAAATTCTGTATTGCAACTCAACTTCCGCATTAGCACACGTGTGGCTGTAGTTTCAGTTATACTTAGTTGTCAGCGTTGGCTTCCCAAAGCATTCTTTGTGAGAAGTGTAATGGGGAAAGGCACTGGATTTAGATACGTTTGACAGAGCAGATCGTAGGTGCCCGATGGATGGGTCACTCTGAATTTGTCAATGAACTTGGATTTCTCAAATCACCTCCCATCTGAACAAGGGTTCCAGCCAAAAAGTCAATGCAAGGACCATGCAACATTCACTTCACTATCTCAGCTTCCCGGAGCCACGACTTACGAGAGTCCCAATCTATCTAACAGATAAGCTTAGGTGTTGACTGTTATTTTTTAATGGTATTAACAACAAACAATTTTATCAAAAGATGTTTTATTAACTGCTTATATTTCGCTGAATTTCAAATCAGCATCATCAGAGCACAGCACACTTGTTCACGTGACAGTGAGTAAGTGAAACAATACAATTGCAATGGCAAAAACAAGATCTGGAGTCCTATATTTTGGTGCCCTCTAATGTAAAAAAAAAAAAATTACAGCTATGTGGGAGTTGCTGTTAGGAAGTCTCCCAAATTTTTGATAAATTAATGCAACCATATCTGTTCAGGTTAGGAGAATTGTTCAAAGCCATTGCTGGCAAAAAATAATCGTTCAGATCTGTAACGACTCCTAAATAGCACATTCGTTTTCTTCCATCTAATCCTGTGTAGAGTGTCCAAAGCGTGGTCTGCCAGTCCTGACTTGCCGTACTATGGGCAGTCAGGACTTGGCAGACCATGCTTTGAGCAATCGCTTTGAAGAATTCTCCTAACCTGAACAAATATGGTTGCATTAATTTGCCAAAAATTTGGGAGACTGTCATCCTAAGAGCAACTCCCACATAACTGTAATTTTTTTTTTTTTTTTTTACAACATTAGAAGGTGCCAAAATAGGACTCTACATCTTTTGTCCATTGCAATTGTATTGTTTCACTTACTGGCACGTCTACAAGTGTTTTGTGCTCTGATTATGCTGATTTGAAATTCAGCGAAATATAAGCAGTTAATAAAACATCTTTTGATAAAATTGTTTGGTGGTGTTAATACTGTTAAAACATTCTAACTGCATGACACCGGACTTTGAATGCCTAGAGTGATGAATGGCGCAATTAAGTTTAAGATGTGATTCATCACTCCAGGCCATACTTGTTAAACATTTTTGCAAGCTTGTGGAGTCCTTGTCTCGTCATGTGGCTGGCATTATCAGGACCAGTGCGTCAAACACGTTACTAGGTAGCTATTCCTAATTAAATGGCTCTTAAGTTTTATAAACAACTTCTATAAATGGATATTTCAGTTTCAACGCACAAAAATGAAACCTGCTAATGCCTTTATTCCCTAAGAGTGATGATTAAGATTTTGGATGCAGATAACCAGGATCTGCATCCATTTATATTTTATAACAGAGTGACTGCAGAGTTCGGGTAAATATATGTATCACTATATATATTTTTTGACAAGTATACCTACCACTATAACTTTTGGAGGCTAAGAAGGCGGTTCAATCTCCACCAGTACCAATCAGAGAATGTCGGCCTAAGATTATCAGCTAACGCCTTTTTATTCCCGTATATACGGGAGTAGGCGAGGCCATTTAGCCCTATCTAACTTTTGGAGACTGAGTGGGCAGTTCAATCTCCACTGGTACCCAATCAGAGACAGATGGCCCAAGGCTATCACTAATTAAGCGGTACGCAGTGAAGAGAGACGGCTCAAATGTGCCGCCATCTCGTGGTCTCTAACCCTAACACAATATATTTAATGTCTGAAATAATGTGGGTTCTACGGTCGATTTTCTTGAGTTTACAGGACGAAAAACCCGAGTTTCCGGGAGGAAAAAACCTGCTTGCCCGTGCCAGAGATCGACTAACTCGGGAACCGGTCGAAAAAAGGCTTAGAAAAATTTCCTCTAGTCGCCGACTAGACTCGAAACCAAGACTTCCTTCGTGCGGCCTAGCGCGGTGGTGTGCAAACGCCACATCCACTGAGCTACACAGGCTCCCCTAAGATTATCACTAATTATAAAATAAGAGCTAAACTACCTGGAGGTCCCTGATGAAGATGACAGCAGGGAGCCAGATTTCTTCCTCACTTTCTCTGAGGGAAAAATCTATCTAGCTCTTGCCCCTTAATTTTACACAAATTCAACCAAAGATGTCCTTTTGTCTCTCCTAAACTTACATATAATGAAAAATTCCATCAGCCAGTATCCTGTAACACCGTTTCAGAAGTTTATAGGCGTCTAACATATTTTAATAAAATATTAATAAAATAATATTTTAATAACACCTCTTTTTCCTGTTTACTGGTCTGCACTGGTAAACAGAAGAAATGTTTTTCTTCTGTTTACTTTCAATCTTTCTTCATAATAATCTTCATTGCATAATCTTGATCATCTTTGTAACTCTTCTTTGCGTCCACTTACAGTTTTTCGTCTCCAAGGAAACCACCAGGGCATCAAGCCTGCACACGATAGTTTAGGTGCCGTTGTATCATGGACTTGATATAATACCGACAAGACGAAACACAAATTTCTGACAGTGTTGTACTGTATAAAAGTTAATTTACTTTCAAACTACAATATTAAAATAAGAAGCTAATCTTTATGCTACTGTTATAATTTTTTTAAAATAAGCAATTGGCTTTATTGTATAGGAAGAAAGTGAACAAATGTGGTAATTTGTGATAAATTATTTTTACCACTGAAATGTAATGAAAGAAAAATCTCGGAAAATGAAATTTGTATTCTGCAAACAAGTTTTTCTGTTACTCAAGAGAAAATAGGAAATGATTGAAGAAAAATAAGTCCATTTGTAAACTGTTTTAATAGAGGGAAATGTAAGGTGAAACAACCAGACCATTGCTTCTGCCAGACAGTTTGGAATTGTAATATCGCACCTGCGTGTGATATAAAAAGTATTCGGGTAATGATAGGATTGATGATCATTGGTTGAAAGTTATGCGCTGGTGTGCAAGTTCGGATGATTACAACGGCAAATTCAGACGAATCAACTTGTGGCAATTTAAATAACTCACGATTTCGAGTAGAAAGTGGGTACACATTAAAAATGGTTGTGCTTTTCGTCCATTGCAGAATTGCTGGATATCTGGCTCAATATCTGTCAAATTCAGTCGAAGATCGGCGCACACACACACACCAAGATTTCTGTATTTTGTTTTTATTTGAAGGAGCGATGAAAATCCTTTCTCACAATGATAGGTTGTAGACAACTGCATGACGATTTTAAATGCTGCTTCAGATAATTCGGGAAATTCACTTCTCACTGAAGGCGAGATCCAAAATCGAGCCAAACCAAGATCACGGAATTGTATTTTAAGTGCACTGTCACTTGAAAGCCAAATTAACTGTTCTTTTTTCGATAATGAAAGGTCGTTCTCGTGACTGCAAGCCTGAAATGGATCGCGAACCCGCAGAAACTTATAAAAGTTATTCGGAAAATATGTTTCAATATTCCGTTTCAGATTTTTGAGGTGGTCACAAACCCTTTCCAGAAACTGAGAATCAACAAAAAGATAATTTTCCACTAAAAAGCATTCCAATATTGAAAAAGGTGCAAATTATCTGTCTTTTACATAACTAATACACAACACCGGGTTTTTTTTTTTTTCCTCGAACGCCTTTATTTTGTTGTAGGCATCAAGAACAGTTTTTAAAGAATTTACCTGAAGGGAGAGATATTATTATTATTATTTGACACCTCCAGGGAGTCCAAAGACTCATCGAGGGAGAGTGTGCCAATAGCATCGAATTTCGAAAAAAATGTCTGAAAGATAGGATAGTGTTGATAACCATGCTTCGTCAACAAGGAGTGATGCAAAAGCAGAATTACGTTCATTTACAAATAATAAAACTTCATGCCTTACTTGAAATGTACCTTGTTAGTAATTTGCCCCTGGAAAGCCAGCGAATTTCAGAATGAAGCAAAAGTTGTATATATTCACTGCCCCTTTCATCGCAGAGTATTGAAAATAATCTGTTAATTAACTAGCTTTACAGCGTTGTATAGCACAGTTTTAAATTCTGGTGGCATTCCTTTGGAGGCTAACGGTTCCCTATGTATGGTGGCGGCCCATGAAGTTTTAATTGGGGGTGCTGTCTATACAAAATTTTAAAAAAATCATTCTTTTTTCCTGATTAGGAAAAAAAAGATTTTTTTTTTAAATTATTTTGTATAGGCAGCACTCCCCACTCGGAACTTCACGGGCCGCCATAATGAAAATTTCATTGTTTCAAACAATGTACCCAATTCAAATCCAGAACTACATCCTTGACCATAGAAACAACCCCCCACTATGCCTGCCTGTAAGGGCACGAGCTCTATCCGAACAGGAGCCTATACATTTTCCCCACTGGATCCCTTTGTGTATTATGTAATTAACGAGAGTGTGAAATATTTCTCCAGTTGTTCGGGATGGCAAAGTTTTACAAAACAGAATATCATCATGCGCATCCCTTACGTAGCATATTAACTGCACATCACTTGTAACATCAGTAGTCTCGTCTATTTGTAACGCATAATAAAGGTTCTTAACTCTTTCGATTAACTGAGATTCTAGGTCACCTGCCATATCATTAATTCTGCGACCTACAGTGTCATTTGAAAGAAGAATCAAATCAACATCTTTTAGTAACTTGTTGCCAAACATTGTTTTTACCACATCTTTTATAGCTGGAAGTAGTAAATTTTCCCCGATAGAATGAGGTTTCCCTGTTTTTCGCTATGCGCAAACTTAAGAGATAGGATGTTTCCAGTGTCTTGGCTATTAATGGACCCATGGCCGAAACTATATCTTTCCCATGATTTAATGTCCCTAAGCGTCGCTGAAAAAATTCAATTGGCTTATTTTTCACATCAGAATGTTTAGTTTCTAAATGTCGTCGGAATTTCGCAGGTTTCATGCACTCGTTCGACACTTCATAACACAAAACATTGTTTCTGTTCACTTTCATCTCCAACTAAGTAAACCCTAATTCCAAATATGAACTGTTATATTTCCTAATGTGTTTTTTCTTTGAACTGCTTGTTTCTTCTACTTTAATTGTATCAGATTTACTCGCCGTGACAACACGTGGATCACAATTAGGGTTAGCAACACCTGTTTCATTTGCCCCTCTTTTCAAAGTCCTAGTTCTAAGCCACTTTTCCATTATTAAAAAAACGTTTCTGAAAAATATATAAATATATATATATTACTGGGGTTAACTCAGGATACTTTGTCCAAGTATCACTTAGTACTTCTCAAGATATACTGCACCTTGGCTGAAGGAGGGAAACCTTCAATAATAAAAATCAATGAATAACAAGCCATTGGTTGAAATGTGGATAACACATGTTCACTTCAAATCTGACAAAACAGCAAGGGAAGGCAGAAGCAATGAAAAAACTATATTACTGTTCACTTCACCCCTCTTTTATTATTGTCATTCTGCCGCTAAATTTGTAGCGGCAGAATGACGAATAAGAAAAAGGGTGAAGTGAACAACAATATAGTTTGATTGCTTCTGCCTTTGAACATTCTTAAAAAAACAACATTTGTTGTTTTTTAAGTCTCCTTTTGATTTCAATAATTTTTACTTATTCAATTTTAATTTGTTTAGATAATTAAAATATATATATTTATTTAATTAATCTAAATCTGCCTGCGGACCACAGGTTGAGAAACACCGATCTAGATGATTTTATGCAGGGAAGAATTATTGGACAGCTTGAAGGAGGCAGCAGAATTACTGATATCACAGAGTTTGGAATCTCATATAGCGTTGTATCCAGGATCTAGTAAGCGTTTCAAACCAATGGAATGTTCTGAACGTTTCCTAAGAGGGTTCCCCCCCCCCCTCTTCTACCACAGAGACAGATTTCTAGTTATACTGGATAACAACAAAATGTAACCGATCCACCACTGCTGGTAAGCTTCCAAGTTGGCTCAATTCAAGCCCAGGTACGTGGATATCTGGACAAACTATGCAAGCCATCTGAGACATGTAGACCTCTATGCCCAAGAGGTAGTCTGCATCTCTTTATCCATAGATCATTGTAGAGCACGTTTTCAGTAGTGAAACTAGAATCCGAGGAAATTCTACGTTTTCAGTAGAATTTCCTCGGATTCTAGACGATACTTGATCTGGTGTCAAAGTGGTACTGCTTACCATCGGGAGAATTTTCTTTAAAGTAATAGATATGGCAGGCATGGTGTGGGTGGGAATTACAGCAGCGAACAAATTAATTAATCGAACAAGCCGAATATTCGTCTAGTTTTAGTATGGATTTGTTTCTGTTCACAATAATTTTAGTTTTAGTCGACGATTTTCGTTAAATGAATAACATATGGTCTAAAGAAAGAGGTAAAATGGCTGAATCAACAGTAAAAGCTGTATTGCACTGCAAACTTAATAGTGAACTAAATTGTAGTGAATTTTTCGACGCGATTAAAAATAACAAAGAATTTTTAAAGAAAGTTCAAGCTAGTGATAAATATTAATACCGTTTAATAATAAGTTATGTTCAGTTAAGAATAATTAAAAATTATTACTACGAAATGTTTTTTGTTAACCACTCCGTTATTTAGCCTTTTGAATCAAAAGTACTTAGCGTAGAAGGCGTTACTTTCTCTATTGAGCAAACTCTCAAAAATGTCCCGGTTTGATCAAAAAATTTTATGGTAAGTTTATTTATACATGTTCTTTTATAAAATCTATATTTTGATCTAAGTTTCCGAAACAAAGCGTTGCAAAACATTTCCACATTTTAGCCAACGCATTTCTGTGTAATATAGTAAATTAACATACATCACATATATTTATTTTAAATATTCTCGTAATTTTCAGTGGTTCGATGATTTTCCTCGCTTAAAACAACTATCATCATTAGATGATCAAACTGAAGTACTTTATACCATGAAACTTCTTGATGTATCAAAGTGATAATACTTAATATCAGTTTGTTGACGAAATCTTTTTTATTATTTTTTTTAAGTAATGTAATTGCATTATTATATTTCGTTATCCTAAATGGTCAACTCAATGAGTTTTGTCACTTGGAAGATTAAAATTCTCCAAAACTTTAATTATTTCTTTACAAATATTTTCATCGGTAGTATGTGACCATGTAAAGATCGCATATCCACAAGCTTTTCAGTGATTTAAAGATCTTTATTTACTGAGCTTATATCTCTAGCATCGCAACTCTAATCTGCAATGGATGAAATAATGAATGAATTTTAAGAATATCGGTTAAATTTTAGATACAGGATATCAGCAACTCTACCTTGCACTGTCATTCTTAAACTAATTTCTTGAAGATTTTTCTTTTCTCCTCTGGAATTTTTCTTTCTGATTAGTCTTCTTCTCCCTTCTACGTATTAGGCCTACTGACTTGTTACAGGGCTAACTTGAGCCCTTCTAAGTCGTATCCGTCCCGAGGATAAGGTGACTAGCCCTATGCCTCACGGGATATTCTATGGTTATAGCTGCATATGTTCATGGGGCCGGTTTGCAGAAAAAGTCTATCTGGGATTTTACCTCCCGGGGACAGGAGGAAAAACCACAGATAAACTGGGGGAAAAACCCTGCTGTCTATGCCCTGAAAAAGATCCTTAAGCCACTGACGTCGGCAACGGGAATCGAACCCAAGACACTCTTTTCCCAGGCATATGGTTGCAAAGTGCATAGCCACTAGGCCAACCGCACGGACTCCAATTAGTAACAAACATATTTTCATAAAATCTCATTCAGCGAACGGCTGTCCCGACAAGACCAAATACAGTAACTTGCTCTGGTCACGGATGGTTTTTTTTTTTTTAAAATAATAATAATAATAATAAAAAAACATTATATTCTTTTGGAACAGCAATTATATCCAAGAATATTGGACATAAACATTTGGTTTTTATTTCGTAAAACAATATTTGTGCTTCTATTGTTCTTTAAACTGTCTGTATTAGGCATGGGAAAGAAGGAAGATAGATACATTTGAATTATGGGTTTGGAGACGCTTACTAAGAATACCATGGACTGCAAAGCAAACCAATAAATCAGTGATGGACACAATAAAGATTGCTTTATTGATGGACACAATAAAGAGTCAGATTGCTCCCTTGAAGCTATGATCATCAAACAAAAATGGTCATACTTCGGACATATTATGCGGGCAAATGACAGTCTGGAGAAGATGGTGATGCTTGCTAAAGTTGATGGAAGCAGGAGAAGAGGAAGACCAAGAATTAGATGGGTGGATGGAGTTAAAGCATCTGGAGTGCGTTTGGAGGTTCTGAAAGACATGGTCAGGGACAGATCGGAATGGAGTGTATCTTCACGGAGTCGGAAACGACTCGATGGATCATAACAATTAGGCATATATTTTTCTCAGCTTTTTATCCATAATTAGGGATAGATTATCTGTAATATTATAAAATATCTAACATTTGCAAGGAACTGCTTTACAAACTGGAAAAAAAAATATTACCAGAAATTTACACAGACATGGAATAACAGAAAAATGTATGTAACATTCACTATGAATTGAACATATGATATGGCGCCAAAAATACTCGCATACTAATAATAAAATACTGATTCGTTTATATGCAGATGTCGTTCTTGCCGACCATCATGGCTTTCGAAAAACATAAAGAGAAAAAAAAATGCGGGATGTGTTCGTTCTGAATATTTCGATCGAATAGAAAGTTCCCAGCGCACAGATTAGTTTCATTTCTTGAAATTCCTAAATACGACGGTGGTGTGAAAAGTTCTCGGCATCGACCATAGATGGCAATACTATTGGCAAGATTAGTTGGAACTTAAGTTGGGACACCTGTCATAAGCATCCATGTGAAATTGCAGGTCATTCTATCATGAATTTCTTTTGCTGTTAAAAGAAGGTTTAACGGCAAAAGAAATTCATTCGAAGTTCATAAAAGTTTATGGGCTTTGGTTTTCGCCAATTAAGAAATGGGCTGCTGAGTTTAAACATAGCCATACCAGCCTTGAAGATAATCCACATGAAGGACGTCCAAAAAATGTAACCCACCAGAAATCATTGATCAAGTGCACGATATGGTATTGGATGACCGGCGAGTCAAAGTGCGCGAAATTGCTGAGACTACAGGCATTTCAAAAGAGCGTGTAGGATATATTTTGCATGAAGAATTGCAAATAAAAAAGCTTTGCGCAAGATGGTTTCCGCGCTTGCTCACAGCAGATCGAAAACGCACTCGCATGAAAATCTCTAAACAGTGTTTAGAACGTTTTAACAAGAATAAAACTGATTTTGTGCGTCGATTTATTACTATGGATGAAACTTGGATTTACCATTACACATCAGAATCCAAACAGGCAAAACAGTGGGCAAGTTCAGCGCAAACGTGGGCTCAACCAGCAGGAAAGGTCATGGTATCGGTGTTTAGGGATGCTAAAGGTATTTCGTTTATTAATTATCTTGAAAAGGGTAAAACAATAACCGGGGAATATTATTCTGATCTTTTAACCAGACTAAACGAAAAAATTCGTGAGAAAAAACCTGGTTTGCAGAAGAAAAAAATCATTGCATTGTTCTGGCAATTTTCCCATTGCCAGAACAATGCACCTGCCCACAAAGGGAAAATTAAGGGATCTGCACTATGAATTGTTGGAACATCCACCCTATTCCCCAGATTTGGCTCCCTCTGACTTCTATCTCGTCCCAAAACTAAAACTCTTCCTCTCTGGTTAGTGTTTTTCTTCGAATCAAGAGGTGACTGCAACTGTAGAGGAGTGTTTTGCAGTTCTTACCGAGAACCACTACAGGGACGGGATAATGGCACTGGAGCATCGCTGGAATAAATGTATTAGTCTGAAGAGAGATTATGTTGAAAAATAAAAATAATTTTGAAATTATAAATTCGTTTTTTTCGTTGTTAGGCCGAGAACTTTTTAGACCGCCCTCATATCGTAATGTGATAATTAATTCAGCTTAAGATTGCATAATTACATTTTATTATTTACATAAACTAATTTCTTGTGACCGTGGTTAATGTTAAGATTGACTAAATATTTAAGAAACACAAATAGAATAGAAAAAACGAAGGCTGACTGATTTTCTAAACTTCGAAGGTACCTATAATTTTTTAATGTTCACTTATTTGCTGCTATATAGTAAGAAAGTATCATAATTTTAAGAACCAAGAAAGTTCGAAGTTGTAGTCTCTAAATAAAAATTTTCATTACTTTATTCGAATTTAGAAATTTATGAAAGCAGCGAATCATATATAGCCTTAACAATAACAACATTTTTAATCGCAACGATATTACTTTTAACAGCTGTAGTTTAAAACAGGGTTGTTTCCTGATAACTTTTATTATAATCTTTATTCAATGTAATATTGAATATATGCATTAAGTACGTAATATTGTATTTCATTTCCAACATTCTAAACAAAGAGATAATTCATATTTTAAAATGTTTTCACTGAATTTCTTCAAAAATTATCACATGTCATCATTATTTTTTCATTTTCTTTTCCTTCTACTGACATTTTTTTGTAACGCATTGTTTCAAAAACTTCGATATGAAATAATAGAATTTCTAAAAGACGGAAAATTCGTGGCTGAATTGGAGAATGACGAATTGTTGTGTGACTCATGACCGACATTACACTTCATCTTAACAAGATGGGTAAAAAAAAAAAAATAATTGGTTAATGAAATATTTTGAGCAATTATGAGCTTCAAATGCAAATTGCTATTATTATCACATTTTCCAACGCATTACGAGGTTTCCAAAAAAAATGAATTAGAGAACAGAAAACTATGATTATGAAATTTTTGTCTTGTTTAAAAAAAAATGTACGTAGAATTTCTAGTTCTATCTATTTATAGATCCTTCTTCAGTACACGTGGAAAATTATGAACCAAACTTGAAATAATCAAACTGCAGAATTCAACAGTATCGAAAAGCAAACATAGGGAGTCTTTTTTATTTCGATTTTTATAAACTCCTTGATTCCGAGAAATACAAATATTTAAGAATGGAAGCATTAAAAAATGTATCATTTGGGAGCACATTGGTATGTAATGGAACAAACACATCTCATGAAAATAAACAAGCCACCACTATGAACAAATCGCATGGATGCAAATTTAAGAGAATATTGATAACACCAACTTCCAATTTACCTGTGGATGCTCCCCCCCCCCCCCAAAAAAAGCAACGTATCACATTAAAATGCTATTTTCAATAAACATGTTCATTGAACTTTATATGTATTTTATTTTTTCCTAAAATTCAGGGTTTAAAAAGTGACAATTGGCAGCCTTTAACTTGTACAACGCTAGTATATACTGATACCAGGGGAGAATGCTGGTCTTGAAACTCACACTTGCTCAGGGAGTGAGGTGTGATTGAAGTCTGATTAGCAGAATAATGAATTACTGACCATGTAAAACTATATATTTAGAAATTTATGTACATTTAAACCACGCTACCGGCCAAGACGACGTCAAGGTTATCATGGATGCGAAGTGCATATTAAAATTGTAATACCATTGATATTACATTGAATACGATGCGTATTTGATCCATAATTGCCGGTAAGGTGATTAATCATACAAATACAACATTTATTTTACAAATATTTTACAAATGATATTCTATCATTTTCAATTTAGCTACTTGAATACAATTTTACCCTACGGTTCTTCTTTATGAACTGGTCAATAACATCGTCATAAAAAGTGGTTGTAACTTAATTTTCCCAAGCAACATGCACACTTGTAAAGGCTGGCTGAAGCTCACTGGCTAGAGCTACTTTCACTGCGTATGGCCTGTGTTTAAGACGATGTGAAGGGGGCAAAAATTGCTATGCGCGCGCATGAAATCACAGTGCTGCAGCGAGAACCTGGAAGCTCCCACAACCGAGCAAGCCAAAGTAGCTCTGACTAGACGAGCAAACATCGGCCTTCGATACACAACGCAAAGCTCGATTATTGTTTACGAAAATAAAAGCCTAAATAGAATGCTTATAAATGCATGCATTTATTAACAAAAAAAATTACTTCTTTCTCAAGTAAAGCTTGCGCAGCAAGCATGGAGAATTCGCCCCTGACTGATACCAATGATCATTGTTAAAAATAAGTGAATTTATTTTAGTAACTCGGAATAATGTTTACTCTCCATGTTGCATAATGCTTGCATGTGGACAAAACTATCTCACTGTCAAAAACTATTCGGTTAGCCCAGTGGCTATGTGCTTCGCAACCATATGCCTGGGGGAAGGAGTCTCCTTGGTTCGATTCTCTTCGACGAACGTGAGGAGCTTAAGGATCTTTCTTAGCCATAGCCAAGTTAGCTGGGCTTGGGCTTGGGCATGGACAGCAATGTTTTCATTCTGCAAACCGGCCCTGTGAACACATGCTGCTACAGTCAAAAATACATACTTAATCCCTCATTAGGAGGGCTCAACCAGTCTAAAGGGCAGTCGATTAACGGGGAGAATCCCACTCGAATAAATAAAAAAACTGTCAAAAACAGAGTACTGAATGACAAAGAGTGCATGTCATGCTGTGGAGGGCATAGATTACTCTAGACAACTTTCATCTATCTATATATGCAAAGTGGTTATATATGCAAAGGCGGGGCCAAAAAGGTTAAAAACTGCCATTCGTTGGCTGGCATGTTGAATGTTGAAGTTCCAGGCAACGAATGGAACACAAATCTGTACAAAAACATTCAGAACCAAGGCTCACAACATGGGTTTCCATGGTAGGACTGCAATATGCAAATCCCCACATTACCTGAAACAAAATGCAGCATCATCTTCAGATGTGCAAAGATGCATGTACAGTGGGACGAATCACACTACACTTTCTAATGGACAGGTGTGGTGCATGCCTGATGAACATCTCTTACCAGAGTATGTAACTCCTACTATGAAATTTTGATATGGTAGTTTGATATGACCTTGGATCTCTATTTGTGGTGCCACGAAAACTACTATGGAAATGACCATTGTCTCTTTCAGCAAGACAATGCGTGTGTCATAATGCTGCTGCTGTAACTGTGTGGTTTACCACACTGACTGGCTACCACAGGGCCCTGATCTCAACCCTATTGAACATCTGCGGGATGAACTGGAGCATTAGGTGAAGTCAAGGTACATCTATCGCACAGTAGTCCAGTACTTCATTACAAGTCTTATGGAAAGCATTCTCCATAGGATTGCTGCAGTCATCTGTTGACTTCTTTCCAACAAGTAACTGCTGAACAGTGAACTGTACAAAGCAATGAAAGTAATCAAAATCCTCATGACCAGAACACTACACAGCATACTAAAAGTTATATCAAGAAGGCAGCTAATAACTAGAAAATACAGAACAGGATAATGAATGATCTACCAGGCTTACATTACATATTTCTGTCCCTCTTCAAGTCAAGAAAAACTTTCATTAGAGCTGCATAAGTGTTTCTGAGGAGGGATATCCAGATGAGAAAAAAAAAGGGAAGGGGGCAGTTGGGCACCATATTGGCTGCACAACTATTTCATGTTGTTGTTGATTCCAACAAAAGTGTGATATAGCTTTGAATCACCTTGGAAGTTAGCCTACTCTGAATGGCTTCAACATGTCCAGCACATGTGGTAAACCTTTTCACAATAAAAGACCATGGCTTCAAACTACTTCTGCTTGTACTGTGCATAATGAGCAGTAATATGTATCACAGATGTCTGTGCTTGTCAGATAAACTGGCTATAATATACACTGAAAGAAAACCATGTATACCTATTTCAATGTATATGCATTTTATTAATTTCAATAATTCTCAGTTGTTGTGTATTATACTTTTAAGCAAATAAATTCAGCCTAGATATTCTGAAAGTGACTTTTTTTTTTTTTACAATTTTTTTACCTATATGTAATGCAGTGTAAAATAATGCAATAATGTAACACGACATTGGCTAAAATTATATCGAAATGGATTACTTACACAAGAAATAATTTTTATTTTTACTAATTGTTATTTTTATATTATTATTATGAATAGTAATAATAACCATGGAATCCCAGCACCCACCAAGGGGCTCTTCACTGGCCAGGTCAACAGAGTGGTTAGTATATCTGCTTGACAGCAAACAGTGTTTAGAATCACACCATAGGTATGGATGTTTGTGACTGTCTTTAGGTAGGAGATCAATTTTGTTTCCACTGTGTTTTTTACCACTGTTAAGCTTACTGGAGGCATCAAGTATGGGTCTTGAAAAAGTTCCATGTTTGGTCCTTAGAGCAAGGTTTTCAGATTATGTTAAAAATAAATAAAAACATAAAAATATATAAAATTAAAATAGAAAAAAAAAAATAAAACAGAAAGAAATCCTTCATCCAATCATGGTACTAATGCATTATAGATTTACACTTTTTGTGGGTGGGAGTCGCATAAAAAAAATACCTATCATACTTTCCTTAAACACATTTGCCAAAAATGCATGTGTAACATCTAATGATCACCCATTCCACATATTGAAATATGCAAAGAAAAGAATCTGAACCTCACATGCTTTCTAACCATCTCAAGCCAGCTTCCAGAAATGATCCCAAATTCTCCCACCACCATCCATAAGCTGCTATGTTTCTATCATATCTCCTTTTCTCTGTCCATTCTTCAAAGTTTGAGAATCATATTTTATCAATCTGTCCTCATATGTAGAATTCTATATACCAGTTATAATCTTGGTGATGTTCTGCTAAATCTTTTCAATTGTCTTCCCATCTTCTCAGAATCTATGAACATAACAGAGCAAAATTAACCAGTTCAGATAACAATGCCCTTACCACTGAACTTAACCAGATTTTTAACACCTCTGTATCACCTTTAACACCCCTAGGCCAGTGTTTCCCAACGTCCACACAAAATCAAAGATTTTGATGCCTCCCAGCATAATAGCCAAGTTCTGAAAAAGTATAATATAAATATGTACTTTAAATGAAACAGGAACATAGGCAAAACTGTTTTTAATTTGACTTTCTTCAATGAATATAAATTTTATATTATGCTTTGTATATTATAAAACATAAATCAAACTGAACTCGGGGAAAATAAAATCCAAGTTAATGGTGATCCTTGAGCTTGATGCCTGCTGCAAAGAGTTTTTATTTGAGGAACTAATTTAGTCATTTTCAATCTCAAATTTCCATGGTTTTTGATATTCAGATGATTTCTTTTTTTTTTTTTTTTTCAGTAGCAAGTCATTTACAGCACTAAAGCCACATTCAACTAAATATGACGACGGGAAGGGCAACAGTATTTTTTTTTTGCAAAACTAGTTGAATTTTGGTATTTCGTTTCTGTCTCATCAGAAAGCCATGCCATTGTTCCTTTTATGTTAAATAAATTTCTAATAGTGTCATTATTTTGCTTTTCTGAGAGTTCTTCTTCTTGATACTGTATTTATGTTGATTGCTGTACTAGTGATGTCAGCTTTTTTTCTCAGAAAGTCAGGGTTGCAACATCGACAATTTATTGCCGACAATGGTGAGTTTTTTTGAGTATATCGGTGACGAATGCAGTCATTTTTTAATTCCCCCAGTGGGGCATACACCCCATGTTGGGAAACACTGCCCTAGACCTACCTGGAGTATACCAAGTCCCTTGTAGTTGCAAACTGTCTTACTATGGCCAAACAGGCAGGACAGCTAATATCAGCATATCTAAAAATATGGATTATATCCATTTCCACCAATACAGCCACCCAGGACTTGCTGACCATGCTTTGGCTACCTGCCACAAAATATGCTGAAAGAAAGCTACCTTACTACACTGCAACAAGTATAAATATGAGAGATTATTCCGTGAATCAGCCTCAGCTCTAAAAACTCCACAAACCTCAACAAATTTGGATGCACGAGACTGCCCCATATATGGGAAACTGGCATTCTTAGAACATCAGCAAAAATAGCCAATACTACCACCCAATTTAGTCCATTAGGTGGCACCTTTTAGGACTTTAGGACCGACTTCAATTGTTTTCTTCAGCCATATTTGTTCAGTGTAAGTGTCTGCGTGCACATATCATTAATTTTGTTCCCTGAAGATGGTAATGTAACATTACCGAAATACAGGAAGTATTAATTAAAGTTTTTTTAATTAATATAACAGTATATGTTGTTTTTCCCTAAAAATTGACAGAAAAATTTCATTGGTTTTTTTTTGTCTTAATTGAGTAACACCAAATGGTACAAACAAGATGAAAGAAAGCGAGAATGTTAACCAGTATTAATAATTATGTAATTATTCTTATATGGAAGGGCAGGACATGGCAAATATGCTCATGTACTAGCACATGGTGAGTAGATTTTGCTAGTTGGCAAGTAGTTGCAGACTGCACAGAATAGGATATTTTTTATTTAATAAAAAAATAACTTTCTAATCAAAATATTTTAAACTTATTTTAACGGTATTAACAACACCAAATGAACTATTTCATAAAAAAAAAGATCATGTTTATCAAAGGACTTATATTTTGTTGAATTTCAAATCAGTATCTTCAGAGCACAAAGCAGCATGTACACCCTCTGTCCAAAATGAAACCGAACTTTTGATAGAAAATAAAACACAGGCCAATTATAATTATTCAAATCATTTATTTCAATCAATATACAGGTATCACTCGATTAACGTGGTTAATTTATCCTTCGATGTTACCGCGTATATGAAAATCGTGTTAATCAAATCTAATAATCAATGGTAAAAATTACAATTCGTAAATGATCGATTACTGTATTAATAATTCATTTTATATGGTACTCTTTTAGGAAAGATAAAAAATGAATGCAAAGTAAATGTTTAATAAATACTTGTACCTACATTATTTACTGCAACTTTTTTATCAAACGAAGTTATCAAGAGTCATTTGAACAGTGTTAGTTTTTTCCTTATCGGCATAAATTATAGGATAACAAGGAAAATGACTCTCCAGACCTCTGCAAACAAGCAATAAAACATAAAGAAAAAAAAAACTCAAATATAATATATTATGTTACAAATTAAGTGGATATTGAATCCAACATTATTTCATAGCTGAATATAGAAACTACAAGAATTTTGTGCCAAATATATAGAAACTAAAAAGTTTCAGCGGATGCAAGCATAAGCAACCTTATGGGTAAAGGTGGAGTAAGCTCCAGATCACTTTCCTTAGTATTTTACATAATGTAAAGCAATTCTCCTATAAGACATGTATGATAAATAAGCCTTTGGCTCTCTATTTCAGTAACAATCTAGAAATTAATGAACAAAGAATAAAAAAAAAAAAAAGAAACAACTAAACCATACTATAGTGACATCAGAGGTCGCGGTATCTCTCAGATACAATTTACTGTCAAATATCACAAACCTTTACATAGCATGTGTTAAATCAAACTGTCAGCAAAAAAACAAGTGTGGAATATCACTCGTAACATATGAATGCACAGCTATTCATGACCTCCAAGGTATATACTGAATTGTGTAAGAATATTTATATTAAACATTTTGCATGTATCTGTCAGATTAGCTGAGAGCTCCGCAGGGTTAAAGGCGCGTTAATCAAAACTCTTGGCGCGTATATCAAAGGATTGCCACAATTAATTTTGCCGTGTTAATCAAATCCCACGTTAAGCAAGGGATACCTGTACTCTCCCTCAGCTTCAATACAGCGTTTGGCACGGTCAATTAATTCTTTAAATGAGTTTTTATATTGGTTATTGGGATACTGTTGAGGGTCGTGGTTACTACCGCTTGAACGTTTTCAATGGTGTCATATCGCTTTCCTTTCATCGGCAAATGAAGTCGGGGCGTTACAGGGTGCTAAATCAGGTGAATACGGTGAGTGATCCAACACACAAACTTGGTTTTTTCTCAAAAACTGTCTCACAATGTTCGAACGATGAGATCGTGCAATATTGTGCAAAAGTGACCAGCTGCCTGCATCACGATATTCATGCTGTACGTGATGAATTCTCGCTATCAATCGCTTCAAAACTTTGAGATAAGACTCACCATTGACTGTTTGGCCAGGTGGAATGAATTCTTTGTGGATAATGCCCTCGGAATCGCAGAAGCAAATCAGCATTGTCTTTACTTTTGACTTCTCCAAGCTACTTTTTTTTTTGGATTCCTCTCTTCTGGTGGTCTCCACTCAGCAGTCTGTTTCGGGCTCACTCAAAACACCATGTTTTGTCGGCAGTAACGATCATTTCAAGGAAGTTTGTGTCCTTATGAGCAGTTTTAATGAGGGCCTTGCAGTGATCAATTCGATACATTTTTTGGTCATCGGTCACTTGTGGGGAACAATAAATTGAATCACGGATTCAATTTATGAAGGCCCAAACTCTCGGTTAAAATGTTATGCACAGTTGATTTTGGAATCCCCAATTCATCTTCAATCAACCTCACGGACGATTTCGGGTTTTCTTTGATGAAATCACGCACTTTTTGGATGTTAACTTCACTCAGTCCAGTTTTTGGACGACCTGGCTTTCCGTCGTCCTCAAGAGTCTCACGACCACTTTGAAATCGCTTAAACCACTCGTAAACTTGAGTATGGGATAAGCATTCATCACCGTATGCTTTTTGAAGCATATGATGTGTTTCGGTAAAACGTTTATCAAGTTTAACAAAAGTCGATTGCAACTCTCTGTTTGAAACTCATTTCCGACTGTTCGTTAAAACACGCCGTCACTCTTGGCACTATAACTCGGCTTCTAATGAAACAAATGTCATAAACAGTTGACACAACACTAATGAAGGTTGCAGCTTTCGACAACAAACAAAGGTGACGCCACTAGTTTCTTCTATTTTCGAAAAAGTTCGGTTCCTTTTTGGACAGAGGGTGTATATGTGACAAGTAAGTGAAACAATTCAAATTGTAACAGACAAAAGATCTAAATCCTAATTTGGCATCCTCTAATGTAAAAAAAAAATATTACAGCAATGTAGGAGTCAATTTTAAGATAACAGTCTCCAAAATTTTTGGCAAATTAATGCAACCATATTTGTTCAGGTTAGGAGTATTCTTTTCTTCATGGCTGACTCTAAAAAAAAATAAACAAATAAAATTTTCTTCCATCTAATCCTGTGTGCAGGGGTGTCCAAAGAGTGGTCTGCCAGTACTGACCTGCCATAATAATAGTAGCGAATGTATTTTTTAAGTTCTCCTAGACAGATGTTAATAGATCTTATCGTCTGCCCATAGTAGGCCAAGTCACAGTCACAAGGAACCACAATATGCTACAGGGCACTAAATTAGGACTTTAGATCTTTTGTCCATTACAATTTGAATTGTTTCACTTACTCATTGTTGCGTATACATGCTGCTTTGTGCTCTGAAGATGATTTGAAATTCAGCAACAGTATAAGCCAGTTAATAAACAGCTTTTTTATGAAATAGTTCATCTATTGTTGTTAATACCATTAAAATAAGTTATAAATAACGTTCAACACCTAAGCTTGTCTGTTAGATTCAAATTTTTAAAGAAAATAAAGAATGTTTTTATTTTTGAAAGAATGACAAACAATGGTGCCACAATAACTTCTTCTTTGATGGATATTATTATTAATACCTACATGGAGTCAGTAGCCTCCTCATGGGAGTCCCACTCAACCATCATGTCTATCATACTGAACTTGGAAATCATTTACACATCCTGCATTCACAATGCACTCTGGCAATGTGTTCCACTCACCAATAATTGGCCATGTAAAAATCTACTCCTCACACCCTTCTTCACTGCATCTTTATACAACTTCCAGGGGCCTATTGTTGTTCCCATCTTATAATTTCTTCTGTATTAATCTGGTATAATCCTTTAACCAACTCAAAGGTCTGTCATATCTCCTTTATTCCTCCTATCCACCAAACTCTATAATCTACATTCCCTCAAGCACTTTGCATAACTAATCAGTCTCAATATCACTTTGGTCATCTGTTTTTGGGTCCTCTCTAGTGTTTCTACAGAAAAAATCTAAAGATCAAAATGGTGATGCACCATATTGTGATTAATATATTTTCCAAAGGGGATATCAATATAACACATCACTTGTGCAATAATCACAGCATTCTTGTCTGCCATGTGTAAAGACAATTATATTCTTCTGCTCTTCAACAGTAGGTATCTTAGACGTGCTGGAGCAATTACCAACCTCCACAACATCTAAGCATCTTCACGCAAAAAGGGGGTTCAGTATAATGAATATGATAAAATCTAAGAACAGAACTAATGTTTCAGGATTCCAACTTGGAGAATCTTCTGACAATATCTTGCAATGAACAATGAATTAATTTGAACCAGAATGTGTAATTGATAAGGTGGCATTTTTCTGGAAATATGGGTCATATAAAAGGCCATTCTAGTAACAAAAATTAATGTAATACATTATACAGGGTGTTCGGGATAAATTTGACATATTTATAATTAATTATATTTTTCCGTAAGTTACATGTATTAACACACACTTCTCTTCATTTAAAAGTTTGGACCCTTCTTCATTCATATACAAGATGTCAGAAAGGATGGATAGCTGGAACCCACCTGAATCATGGAAGAGAATAACTTGTATCATGATGATTCGTGCCCACCATCAAAATAAGGATATTACGACTGCTGCCCAATGCTTCCTGAATACAGTAAAAACAATCAGGCATGAACTAGAGACTTGCAATGGTGACTACGAGGATGTAGCAAGAAGAAAGATCCCTAGCAGACGATCTGATTGCGTTCGTACAGCAGAATTCCTCGCAAATCTGCAGGAACAGGTGTTGAAGAACCCTGGCATTGGAATTCGGGCTTTGTTCGTGGAGTTGCTAACTGTAGTCAAGCCCTGGATAACAAGGGTAGCCAATGGTAGGCCGTATGTATGGCAGCAGGATTCGGCCCCTTGCCACACCTCTGGGAAAAGTCAAAAATGGTTGTCTGAAAATTTCTACGACTTCACCAGTCCAAATGTTTGGCCTCCAAACTCCCCAGACCTTAACCCCATGGATTATTTTGTATGGGGCGCAGTTGAAAAAGACACCAATCGCACTTCCAGTAATACAAAAGTCCAGTTAATGGATAAAATTAAAACAGTTTTTGCGGCCCTTCCCAGGGAGACTGTAGCATCAGCTTGTTCGAGGTTCCGAAGCAGAATTGAAGCTGTGATCGATGCTAATGGTGGTTATTTTGAGTAAATCTTGTTGATAGTATTGTAATTAACTCTGCCTGTAATGTTTTTTTGTCAATTCATTAAATTTAATAGATACAAAGAAGATTTTCTTTTTCCTTACGAAACTGTCAAATTTATCCTGAACACCCTGTATTTTCCAAAAAAAAACCGTTTTTACTCTTTTTGCTATTCTTATTATTGATTTTTCATTCTTCAAATGGTTCTCAAATAAAGACATTTTTCTCTGATCCTGAAACAGCACCACTTTATGACACTCAATGACTTATTGGGACATATCATTAAAAAAAAATGGGAGAGGAAAGTCTTCAGCAAGTCATTTTTTGTGAAACATGTAGGCTTTTGCATAATTTGTTGAGTTATGTGTGAGGACAATGGGCATTGCACTGTGCTGAAATTTGTGATTAATTAAAAGAATACAAATGGAATAAATATAAATTATCTTTAGTATGAATTACTTTAAAGTTCAATACATTTAGTATTCTTAATATTTCAAAATTTGTTTAAAATATAAAATACACTGTTCCTAATTTCATAACTTTAATTATGTAATGAGAAATATGAATATATCAGAGTAATCTTGACATAGCAAAGTCCTCCCCAAAATTGAAAAATATTTATTCATAATGAGTTACGTGTTGATAGATGGTAAAAAACAATAATTTGGCAGTGTTTAATAATTGTAATCTTTAACGGTACCTGTGGCATAACTATAAACAACAAATTACACGATAATCACAGGAATTAACTTTAATGAAATGAAAGTACAGATATTTCATACTGAAATTAACAGTACACCATCAGTGCATAGAAACAAGCAAATCAAGGGAACACAAGGTACATACAACAATCGGTTTACCAATTAAAAATGGTTACTGTGTGCTAGAAATTAATATATTAATAAATAATATTAAAACTATTTTTGATGTATACATAAACTGAGAATCTCCCAAACTTTTGGGAGAGAAAGACTATCATTCCAATTCAGGTTTGGCCAATACAGAAGGGCTTTGCAACTTTGTTTGAAAAGGCATTCATATTTAAAACTGCTTCTGTGAAGAAGAAGAGCTTCATCCCACCGGATACTGTGTTTAGTGTCAATGCTATGTTGTGGCAGACCAGAGTTTTGAGGTTTCATGTATTCAATATAATAATGATGTCCATTAATTCTTTTTTCTCACAAACATATTTAATTGGGTAAAACCAATTGTTGTACGTACCTTGTATTCCCATTTCTTTGATTTGCTGGTTTCTATGCACTGACAGTGTACTGTTATTTTCAGTACAAAATATCTGTACTTTAATTTCATTAAAGATAATTACTGTGGTTATTGTGTAATTTGTTGTTTTAGTGTTTAATAATACCAAATATGTACCATTATTAGTAATTAATAATTACTAATAATGATATTGCTCTAGATTTAGGCTTAATATATCAAGATTTTATTCTATTTGCATAATACAATAATAACATACTTTATATAAGTATAAAGGCCCAAACAATTGGAAGTCAGTGAGCCCATTTGGCATGATGTAAATAATATTATTCCAAATTTTTAGTGATAAAAAAAATTAAATACAATTTCACCTCTATTAATTAGGCATCATTTAACATGGAGAGAATATCAATGACTATTCTGTAATTTGCACAACAGGTAAAACACAGCATGCTATATACAAGATGAAATTTAAATTTACAGTTTTAATAAAAATCAAAACAAAAACGTTTTCCCCAACTCTCAAAAATACATCCTAAAACTCAATGTACACCTACAGCACCATTCTTTCTTGAAAAAAACTGAAGCATACACAAATAATTTTTATCAGGATTAACAATTATATCATCAGATTCTGGTGTATACTCTCAAGAAGTGAACTGCTTATTATGCTTGCCAACACAATATTTCTAACACATGGTGGCAGAACACTCAATCAGATATAACAATCACTATACTACATGATAAAAAGGAATTAAATTTTATGAAGAAACATTTGTATTGCACACAAAATTATAATAAGCATATGTAAGAAACTGTCCAAAGTATGAAGATAAATGTTTATCAAGACTCCTAGTAACGTCTAAGCACCCCCCCCCCCAATTTCCAAAAAATAAATAAACATTCTTAAGATAAAATAACTGCTAGTTTTCAAACCATTAAAATCAACCTAAACTAGAACATTAATAGATTAACAAATATGACTGTGTGCTGGTTTAGAAAACCAAATGATTTCTGTTATTAGTCAAAGGAATTAAAGTAGTTACAGGAAAGCTGCTTAAATCTTTTCAGGTTCATTTTCAGTGAAGCTAAAAATATAAAATTTTCAAAATATTTTTACTGCATGTACACTGAAGAAGAGATATAACTTTTATGATCAACATTTTTTTGCTGTCTAGTAATTTGCAAAACAAACAATCAGTAAACAAATCTGAAAACAAACCCCAACTCAACATCACCAGAGTTAAAGATCGGTACTATCAACGTAAGAAGCCTGAATGGCAAAGAAATGGAGCTAGCTGAGGAATTAGATAAGTACCAGATCGACATAATAGGGTGACTGAAACAAAAAAGATCAAAACTGGTGAGATCTTTCTGAGCAATAAATACAAAATGTTATATTCAGGCAATGACAATCAAGGAAAAGAAGGAGTAGCCATAGTACTCAACACAAAATACGAGGCTAATCTTCTTGAATGGCAGTCAGTCTCAAGTAGAGTAATGTGGGCAAATATGAGAATGGGAAACTGGACAATGAGACTTATTTGTGCCTATGGTCCCACAGAAGGTTCTACTAAGGTAGAAGTGGAGGAATTTTTTGATGCTTTAGAAAAAGCAACTGACACAATGAAAAAGGAAAAGTTGGTCCTTGTTGGGGATCTAAATAGCAGAGTAGGAAATGATTGTGAGACATACAAAAATATTTTGGGAACATTTGGAGAAAAGAGCAAAGCTAATAATAATGGCAAATATCTGTTGGAATTCTGCTCAGGACATGGACTGGTTATTACTAACACCATGTTCCAACATAAAAATGTGCACAGATTCACATGGAGAGAAGAGGCTAGGAATAAGAAAAGTCTCATTGACTATGTTATTGTTGATAGTGCTGTTTTCTCCCTGGTGCAGGACACCAGAGTGTACAGAGGATTTGAAATTGGAAGTGATCACTATTTAGTCTTGAGCAGGATAAAATTGAATTTCATATTGAAAAGAATAACATGTAAGAAAGTTTTAAAGCGAATAAAAGTTGAGCAGCTCTCAGATATGAACTGTAGACTAAAATACAGAAAGATTATTGAAAAGAAAATGAAAGAGTTGAGAACAGGAATCAAACCTTGGAGATTCAGTGGCAAACTCTGAAGAAAACATTGATTGATTCTACCAGAGAGGCATGTGGTGAGGTTGTGTGCAAGGATAAAAAAATCAGAACTCACTGGTGGACACAGGAAGTTAAAGAGGCAGTGAAGGAAAAGAAGAAAACATATCAAAAGTTCCTGGCAAATAAGTCAGCTTTTACTCTAACAGAATACAGAGACAAATGTAAGAAAGCTAAACAGGTGTGTAAAACTAGCTAAACAAAAGTCATGGGAGGACTTTGGCAAGAATATGTAAAATAAATATCCAGAAGGTGGCAAAATATTCTGGAGGTTGTTGAAGAAGCTTAGGAATGGAGAAAAGAGTGCTGTAAAAGGAGTTAGAGATGATAAAGGTGACATGAAAACGTAGAAAAAGATATCCTTGAAGTATGGAGTAATTACTTTGAAAAACTGCTAAATGAAACAAGCAGTGATGACAGCACAGTGATAAAAAACACTGACCAGGCATGTAGTCAGGAATACATATCCATACTTGAAGTAGAAAAAGCCATCAAAGGCTTGAAATGTGGAAAGGCAGCAGGAGTAGATGATATTCAACCAGAAATGCTGAAGTATGGTGGTATAAAAGTCTTACAGTGGCTGCACTGCATAGTTCAGAAAGCCTGGACAGAGGGACGAATTCCTGATGATTGGAGTAGAGCTCTCATAGTACCCATATATAAAAAGGGAAATAAAACTGCATGTGAGAATTACAGTGGTATTTCCCTACTGAGTGTTCCTGGCAAGATCTATGCGAGTATGCTTGAGAAACAGTTGAGAAGAATTGTGGAAGAAAAGTTTGGTGAAGAACAAGCTGGATTCAGGCCAAATGGAGGCTGTCAGGATCAGAACTTCACTTTATGACAAATAGTCGAGAAAGCATGGGAATATAACAAATATCTGTATTTAGGTTTTGTCGATTTGGAAAAGGCATATGACAAGGTGCCAAGAGAGAAGCTATTCAATACGCTGCAGTTATATGGTGTGAATGGGGCATTATATCAAGCAATACTTAGTCTTTATTTGAGTTGTAAGTCAGCAGTTAGAATTGAAGGAAGTACAGGAAGATGGTTTAATGTTAAATCTGGTGTGAGACAAGCATGTACATTATCCCCTCTGTTATTCATTATCTATATGGATCACATTATGAAGGAAAGTGGTATTAAACCTGATATCAAAATTGGAGATGTTAATGTCAGCTCTTTGCTTTATGCGGATGATGTTATACTTTTAAATAAATCCGCTACAAGTCTGCAAGATTCTCTGTCTAAATTCAATTGCTGTTGTAATAGATATGGTATGAAGGTCAGCAATAAAAAGACAAAGACAATGAAAATAGGCAAAATCATTGAAAATGTCAACTGTGTTGTGAATGGAGAACTTGTGGAACAAGTAAAACATTTCAGCTACTTAGGCACGATTTTTACTGAAGATGGTAAATTAAATATAGAAATAGACAACAGAATCAGCAAAGCTGGTATGGTGGGAAGTCAATTGAATAAATTCATATGGAATAAGAGAGAAATTAGTCGGAACACTAAATTAGCTGTATACAAGACAGTGTTCAAACCAGTTTTAACTTATGGATCTGAGAGCTGGGTCAGAAGTAAAACACTTGACCAAAGACTAGAGACCGCAGATATGAGAGTCCTGAACAGATGGCATCAATGGCAATATCATATTAAAAATGAGGATATTAGGAAAGAACTTGACATTGTCAGCATCCAGGAATGCGTTAGCAGAGCTAATCTCAGGTGGTATGGTCACTTAAATAGAATGGGAGAGGAAAGATTAGCAAAACAAGTGTTCTCCGCCAGGTTGGCAGGAAAACGACCCAGAGGAAGACCAAGATATAGGTGGATTGATACAGTACAAAGTGCCTTAGACGATAGAAATATAAGATCTGATAATGTTGGAGTCTTGCCAAGTAACAGACTGATTTGGAGGAAAATTGTAGATAGGAAGTTAGTAATGATGTAATTTTTTCATGTAGTACTGTCATATCCTGTACACCCCTTGAGGGTACATGGCAGGAATTTGATGATGATGATGACAATCAGTATCAATTTTTCATATTTTCAAGATGTATGCAAAAGAATAATTATTATTATTATATCACACCTGCAGGGAGTCCAAAGACTCATTGAGGGAGGGCATCAACTCTACAACTCTTCATCTCACTACTCCACTAACCTTCATCATCTAATACCAACGCCATCTACTGGCGACTACCACCACTAGTGCTTTCACAGACAATCAAAAACATCCATGCCTATGGTGGGATTCGAACCTGCAGCCTTTTGGCTGAGAGCGGATACACTAACCACTCGGCCAACCAGCTGGTGAATAATGTTTGGCAATTGCCACGCATCAGTACTCAACTATCCTATCCCAATGGCTTTAACAGGCCTTTAAGGCCCACAACCTTCCAAGCATGCTTGGATTTCGTAACCGAAATACGAGGATAGAATGGTCACTCCTATGCCTCAAGGTATTCTTGGCTGTATCCCTGTGTGTTCAAGGGGCCGGTTTGCCTGCTTGCGGGATGAAAAACACCAGATAAACTGGCGGAAAAAACCCTACTGCCCGCGCCCAAGACCGGCTAACTTGGCTATGACTGAGGAAGATCCTTCAGCTCCTCACGTCTCCGACGGGAATCGAACCTAGGACACTCCTTCCCCAGGCATATGGTTGCGAAGCGCAAAGCCACTAGGCTAACCGCGCGGGCAGTACTCAACTACTTCATCCATCTCAAAGACACTTATGTAATCCTGTTTTTAAAATAGTCAAAATACATGCTGATGTCCTTATCCAGAATTCACAAATGTGTGACGTATATATATGATACTCAAAAAAACCTGAGTTGATGAAAACTATGTTGAACTTTAATGATTCTGTTTCATCATATATGTCTCAAAAATATGTTGACTAATTAAAAAAAGGTATAATTATTGCAAAACTGAGCATTCATGAGATAACAGTCCTAGATATGTGTAGGCATCATTTAAATGGGGTGATTTGGAGTTATTGGGGTTTGGGAGCTTAGTGGAGCAAGAGACAATTTCCCAAATCTTTAGGGTCATTCCATGTGAAATCACCAAATTGAAAATTAAACTGAAGCTAAATAAATAATTTTTGATGAAAGTGAGTTATCTAGTTACATATTTTTTAGACAGAGGTGTTCTTTCCCCCCCCCCCCCCCCCCAAGCTCCTATTAATAATTATAGCAGCATTTTATTCAGTGGATCCACAGAATTTTCACAATTTCAGAGGGTTTCAACTTATCTTTTGGGCTTCAAAATCAGCTCTTTTTAATTTTTTGCAAACATTAAGGCAAATTTTTTCCCCTCCTAGAATAAAGGATTCAATGAAGATGATTTAGGACATATATATTTCACTACATACAAACACAAAACATATAAAAACCAGATTTGCAGATTCAACTTATAGGTCAGAATAGGATGAGAAAGAATAGTACTCAGAACATTTAAACAGATAGCTGCCACTTGAAAAAAAAATATTTTGTTGTAAAATGTAAATAAGAAATCAAAAAATAAACAAATACACATACCTTGGGCATTAAAATAGCAGCAAAAAAAAAAAAAATAGAAACTAGACAATCGGGAAAAAACAACAAACTGATTATTTTTGAAACCATTCAAAACTGTGAAAATTCTGTGGATCCAACAAATGAAACTGATCAACTTTTTCATCTTAATTAACAGGCTGTTAGGAAAAATAATCTTTCATCAAAATCAAAAATATGCAGCTTCAGCTCCTTGACAATTTCACTTGGAATAATTATGCATCTGTATGAGGTTGGAGAAATTTATCATTATTTTAGATGATTTCTTTAAGAATTTTTTTTGCTCATATGCTTGCCTCAGTTTAGGTGGTGGTGTTGGGTTCCCCGCTGTATTTTGTGGTCAGCAGAAACAACTTCTCTACTGATGAAAAACTGTCTACTATGGGCTAAAAAGAAGCCAGACTGGATGAGTAAAAAGATTATATACAGTTTTATCAGTAAAATATGTATGCTAAATTGGAAGTCCAACCTAGCAGACTTACTAGACATGTGGAAGAGAGAAAAAACCTACCATAATACGCTGGTCTCATAGCCTTAATTGTTTCAGCTGTAAATCCAAAATGACAACCAACCAGATCTTTTCAACTGGTTTTCATTTTCCAAAAAATGTGACCATCTGAGTTCAACAGTCCAGATGTGATTTTATCAACTGGGAAATAACTTCCTTAATGTAATAGAAGCTATTACAGAAGATAATTATCAAAAAGGTAGCAAAATAATATAGATGATACTCAAAAGCAGCTGAAATGAAAAAGAGCATTTATCAACGAAGGAATCAAAGGTGACATAAAAACTCACAACAAGAATCAAAACTTATTTTAATGGTATTACAACACCAAACAAACTAAAATTATAAATAGATGTTTATTAACTAGCTTATATTTTGCTGGATTTCAAAGCAGCACATCTTCAGAGAAAACAATGTTCAAAACAAGAATATTCTGGATATATCATGTAACTGGGTGGCAGACAAATTTCACTGTTTAGTGCAAGACCACCACCACCTTGCTTAATGGAGACAAGTGCCTTCAAGAGTGAGCATGAAGAACTTCCATGCTCAGTCTCTAGTGCAGATTTTTTGGATTATCTTATCCTAAGCTTTTCCCATGGTATTGATGTGCTACAGATTTTCAACTTTTTGGGGGTAGGATTTACATTAAAAAATTACTCTAAAAATTATATTCTTCATTCGTATTTATTTATTTTTTATTTTTAATATGACCAAACACACACACACACAGTCTAAAACTGATAGCATATCAGTGTCATGTTTTATCTATTATACCAAAAAATGAGATAAACATTAATAAAATAGTGCTAGAAAATATCTAGGATGGTTGCTAGCATAGGTGCCTTTCAGCCCTGCCAGTATGAAAAAGCTACACTGTAAAATTCAGAAGGCTTGGTCAGAAAGTCAAATCTCAGATAAATATGATTGCTGCTCTCACTGCAGAACTTTAACAAAGGGAATAGAATGGAATTGTGAAAATTATAAAGGAATTCTTGTACTAAGTTTTCCCAAGTAATATTTATTCAAGAATATATTTTTAAATGCAAATTCTATTTATGAAAGTTTGTAAACCTAGATATCATCAGTATTAGTATTGTGGGTACTAAGGGTTACATAATCTGCACAGGTTGTTCCAGAAAACATGGAACTTCATCAATCTACTTGAAGTCTCTAATAAGCAGGATGGCAGTCTTACACTAAGCAATGAAATTCAGCTACAAACTCAAGATATTCACAAATATCCATGCCCAGGGAAATTCAAGCCCACAACCTGTATGGATGGAGAGTGGATATGTTATCCACTTGTACAAACAGGATAGCAGACATGTGAAAACACTTGAGAAAAGGCTAAGAAAAATTATCGAAGTTAAACTGGAAAGAACTAGGAGTGTTTAGATATGGAGTTATCTAAAGTAGATTTTTACTTTTTTTTTCGACCTTGAAAAGGGATATGATAAGATGCCTAGAAGAAAGTTGTTTAAACTGTTATATAGCCAGTAGAGGGGGGGGCTATATGGTATGTCGTGTTTTTGGATAGCTCCTGAACAGATAAGTGATATTTTGAGTAAAAATTGATGAATTTGCATAGTATTGTTTACTTTTAGTATTTTAGCGAGTCTGGGTGATTTTTGTGTGTTTTTTGAGTATTTTAATAGTAAATTGACAGATACGATTATCTGTGCACATGGCTCCCATAAAGAGGAATACAAAGATGGCATCCAGGCCGCCATATTTATCTAAAAATCTTAACTTAAAGGATTTGATTCAGTGTACTGTTTGCGATATGTATGCATTGAGGAGAGTGGCTGGAGTCTGGTTAAACAACGATAGTGGAGTGAATGTGTGCAAAAAGTGTAAAGAATGTGAGGATTAAAAGAGTGCTTCAGGTCATGTGAGTGATATCGTTGATGAAAGTGAGAATCTAGATAACAGTAATATTCGAGGTATGAATGGTGATATTTGTGAGGTAGTACCTGATAGCTCTGAGAGTGGCGTTAAAAGTGAGAATGAAGGTAAACATACAGAATGATTGAATGAATCATCGGAGAATAAAAATGATGACACTGACGCAATGAGTGAGATCGCTTTATTAAGCGGAGCGACACATAAGGTAAATCAGCAGCTGGAGCATGGGCAAAAATGTTTACCAAGCGTACCGACTAATAATCGGCAAAAGTATGATAGAAAAAATAAGGGTATGATAGTGAGTGTAAACAAAATGAAAGAGCATGTGTTGTATGGAGATTTCTTAGTAAAAGGTGTATTAGTTGAGAGTTTAACAAATTGTACCAACCCGGTGCGAACGTTAAGAATGTAAGCGAGTCAATTAGAATGCAAAAGCAGTGGGTGAAAGAATTGATAGTGGTGGCAGGTACAAATGATTTGAAAGGAAACAAAAAGGCTATGAGTGAGGATGTGAAGGAATTGCTTGAGGTAGCAAAAGAGAAGAGTGAGAGAGTTAGGTTGCGAGTCTGTTGCCACGGTATGACAGTGAAGAGTATAGAAGGAGGGCCATAATTGCTAATGACTTTATGCGTGAATTATGTTTGATGAGTAGTGTGGAATTTGTGGATGTGTGAAATGAATTCGATGGGCGAAAAGATTTATATAAAATGGATAGTTTACATTTAAATGGATTTAGTGTATGGAGACTTGAAAAGGTGTTGTTGAATGTAGTGGAAGTGAATGTGCAGAATCAGGGAAACTAAAGTTATTAAGCGGGGGGGGGGGGAGTAAATATGCAGATATTTTAGAGAGACGATTGAGTATGTGAATGTGTGTAATATGCCCAAGCGAGTAGGAAAGACCATGAATCAGAATGAGATAGTTAGTATAAGGCATCAAAATAGGGATGGGACAAATTGGCTTCTGCAATTCATGTATACAAATGCCAGAAGTATTAGGAACAAGAAGGAAGAATTTTTGGCCTTGGTTGGCACTTCCAGACCACAGGTTATTGGCATTAGTGAAACATGGCTGACAGAAGATGACACAGCTAGTGGGATTGAATGTGAGGGGTATGGTGTGTTCAGGAGTGACAGGGAGAATAAAATGGGGGGAAGAATTTTATTGATGACAGCTGATGAGCTACAGCCAAGAAGAATAGAAGTGGAACTGCAGGATAGAGAAAAGAGCACATTTGGTGTGAGATTGAAACTAGCAGAACTAAATATACAGTTGGGTGTTGCTATAGACCAGGTGATGGAATAGATGGTGGAGATAGTATGCATAAGCAAATAGAAGAAATGAGTGGAAGGAAGAGAGGACACACGGGAGGAAGGAATTGGATTTTATGCGGTTATTAAGGGATAACTATCTGCGACAGCATGTAATGGAAAATACTAGGGGTTCGAGAGTGCTTGACCTGGTAACTGCATCTGAGAATTTGGCTGTAACGAATATGACCACGTTGCCACCAATTGGTGAGAGCGATCATAGGGTCTTGACTTAGAAGGTGGCTAAAGGTGTCGAATTTACAATTAAGACCAGGTACATGTGGAATTATCGGGCTGGTAAGTATGACAAGCTTAGGAGATTGATTGGTTCAGTGCCATGGCATGTACAACTGCAAGGGCCAGAAGTTGATAGTGCATGGGAGGCGGTTAAGAAGTGTTTGTACGAAGCAGTGGCTGACTGTATACCTAGAGTCCGAATAATAAATCAAGTAGGGGTTAAATGGATGAATAACACCATTAAGCTTGAGCTGCAAAAAAAGAAACAACTATGAAGGGAATTTAAGGAGAAAGGTGACCGGCAGGCACATGAACGAGTGTGGTAAGAAAAACAAAAAAGATTATGAATTATTGATGTTTGTTCGTGGTGAGGATGAAATATTTTTAATAAAGCAATTGTTAATATGTAAATTTATTCATTAATAAATTCGTTACTGATTAGGGAAAAAAAGTGTTTTTTTTTTTTTTTTTTTTTTTTTGCACATGCAGGCATCCCCATTTAAAATTTTCACTGGCTGCCACTGACTGTATTCATGAATAAATTAGTCCATTCTTTATCAAGTGTCACGTATATCTTAAAAAGACTCATTTTACAATCATCACCTTTTATGGCAATCTTTCTGGTGCATGTGCATGCGCGCGCTCACACACACACACAAAGAGAGAGAGAGGAGAAAATTGCATTACAATACAGAAATTGAATTCATACACATATTTACAATATATAAAGTTATTTCAATTTCTTATATGCTATTACCAGCATTATCGCATTAAATGTTAAAAATTTATATGTTTACAGGGAGCTATTTTCTCAAAAGATATAGCCGTTTCACTTCTTTTAGGAAACCCAGCACTCAGATGAAAATGCAGTGTGGGTATGAAAAGAAGTTATATGCTATCTAAAGATATGCAAAATGAAATGTAGATTTTTTTTAAAATCCAAATTATAATATGGGTTTTAAATTAGGATTTAAAAATAAAAAAAATTACATTTCATCAAGAATTAAAGTTAGAAATAAAATGTTATTTGGTATTTAAGTTACTGAAGTAACTTTTGGTCCCATTTACCTTAGATAATCATGAATAATGGCTTAATAAAAAAAAAATGATGTTTTAATCTGATCTAAGAGTTATAAGCTAAGACACAAAATGAATATTACAGAAAAATTTTTAATTCCTTAAACTTGTCTATGAAATTAAATTAAACTTGAACTGAATACCAATATTTGTCTATGTTATTAAAGACATCTTTAGAGTTTATTCTGTGTAAACAACATAAAGATACTATACTACTGGTAGTAAAATTCCAACTAACCACTACACTGGATGTGGCCACACTTTAAGTGTGCCAACTTTGTGGACACATTCACAAGAAGGGTCAACCACATCCCCTGTCTGGAAATCCATTGTGTCTAATGGAGAATTAAGTGCAGATGCAAGAAACTTGTTAAAAAGGAAAGAAGTTTCTTGAATCTGTACTTATTTAGAATGGGCATACTGATTAATACTGCAGCAGATGTAAAGGGTGTTCTGATATGTATCTTTTTTTTTCTACTGAAATTTATGCAATGTCAAGAATGGCTGGCATAAATGGACTTCACTCTTACTGGTTAGGGCAGTAAGAGTGAGTCCATTTGTGCCAGCCATTTTAATTTTGATGTACCTCTCTTTGAACAATGTTCTTAAATATATGTTGGCAAGCATAGGTAATATAGAATATCCAGTATATTCCTTGGTGAGGAAGTGCAAGGTGACTGGATTTGGGTGAAATGATACAGGATGTCTTGGAGATGTTACTGGATTTTTAATTTCACTCATTCCTATACTGTTCTCATCATTTTCTACAACATTCATATTTTCAAGCCTCTCCCTTCCATCAACATTCAAAACACCTTGGTTCTGACATGAACACCTCTCGACAGGCTCTCTATTTTTCTTATTGCACACAAACCACCAGATTATAATAGCAAAGTATCTAACACACCTAACCTATCTGACAAAGTTCGTCATAAGGAACTGGCTGCCAATGTTAAGATGAAAATCTTTAGTCGCACTAGGCCCTTTAAGTTGCAGCTCTAGAAGGATTCCAGGGGAGTGCAAAAGAGAGAAAAATAATAGACCAATTAGTATCTTAGACATGGCAGCAAAAGTAATGAAAAAATATTGGTCAAAAAGAGATCTTTTTGACCAATGTCCTGATCTGCAATTTTTACGTCAAAGTATGCAAAGTACACTTTCTTAACGAAATCAGTGATATTTGTCCTTTGACTGGGAACAGTAAAGCTGCCACAAATGAAGCAGAAGGAATCTACGCTATTGACACAATTTCGAGTAGTAGACATGACGTATTTTCTTCACTGCCGACTAACATGCAATTAACAAGACAAAAATCCAGAGACTTTATTGAAACGTTATAAGCGCTCATCATACTTTCACGATCGATTAATGACTGATTGATTTCGATCGTTCTTTGTCTGCTATGATGCATAGAGCATTCATTTGTTTTAGGCAGTTGTCATCGCCTAAATGTATTAGGTCGGTTATCGGCCTCTCTCGCATTCAAAGCGCCAGTACGTGCCGTTGCAGGTTCTTACGCATTTATTCATTTACTAAAAAGCGATGAGCGCTCCGATTCTGATCTGCGCACTGCTTTGAATAATAGGCTATATCTTCAGGAATTTTTCGAATTTCTTGATAAAAAGTTAGGAACAGATTTTTAAAAGTACACACTTTCAGAAAATAATATTAAAAAATTGATTTTTTTGATCCTCTAAATAGTACTGCCTCCTTAAAACTATCAAAAAGAAAATGCCACAGAGGAAAAACCTAACGTGATAGAGAAAAATGGGTTTGATATTTGAAATCAGCGCACCCAAATTAGTAAAAAACAAGTGTCAGATCATAATCAGCAGAAATTTTTTTTTTTTTTGTTGGCCAATGTAATTAATTAGGGCGATATAGAGAACTTGCTGGACAAATTAAATAGGTTGTCAGTATGGGCAAAAGATAATGTAGAGAAAGAAATGTAAAGTTATGCATTTTGGGATAAATAGATTCCAAGCTTTGTACCACAATGATGGATCTACTCCAGGAAATAGATAAAACTAGGGATTTGAGGGTAGTAGTAGATAGAGAGTTGAAGTTGAGAGCATATTGCTAAGGCTGCCAGGTAGCTCCTAGGGTTACTTGGCTACTGAAGAACACACTAACAAGTAGAGACAAGGAAGTTGTTATTCCTCTTTATAAGGCCTTGATACATTTACACCTGGATTATTGGGCTCAGGTCTGGTCATCTGGGTTTCTTGGGAATGAGGAAATAGTAGAGAGGATCCGGAGGTGAGTGACCAAGATGCTGAATGGTCTGTGGAATGCTCCCTGTGAGAAATGATTGAGGGTTTGTGAGTTGCAGAAGTTGGTTGACAGGCAAAAAAGAGGGGATAAGAGAAACATTTAAGTTGCTTAAAGGGTTTTATAGGATTAATGCAGGAGAAGTGTTTCAGCACTTGGCTACAGGGGGCAGAAGTATTCATGTGCATTCATTACAACCTTGACTAAACATAACTTAATATGCTTTATAAAGGTTCAAGTATTTATGATGCTTTAATAAAAGCATCATAAATACTTGATGAACAAAATGGTTTCAGACATGGAAGATCATGTATAGACAATATTTATGTGCTAAAACAAATGATTGTAAAAAGACGAGAATTTAATTTAGAGACTCATGTGGCCTTTATAGATTACGAGAAAGCTTCTGATAAAATACACAGAGAAAAACTCTAGAATATAACGAAAAAACAAGGATATCCATTACATTTGGTACAAGCTATAGAAAGTTTATATAAAAATACAAAAATACAGTTAGGTAATAAATTAACAGAAGAGATTGAAATAAATCAGGGTGTCAGGCAGGAATGTAGCTTATCTCGAACTCTATTAAATATATATATTGATCAGATTATTAAAATATGGAAAACAACAATAAAAAGGTACCCAGTAAACCAGAAGAACTGTTATCAATACAATGCTGTATGCACATGATCAGATTATATTACAAGACAGAAAATGACCTTCAAAAATCAGTTTACGAATTAAACAAAATAAGCAATACAATTTAAAAATTTCTCAAAAGAAAATAAAAGTCATGGCATTTAAAGGTTGGGATCATGTTAGATCAAAAATAGTTATAAAAAATAAAATAATAGAACAGATGACACAGTTTAATTATTTAGGCTTCATAATAACATATCGAAAAGATAAAGATAGGGGTGCTTAAGGGACAAAGCCGTATAACTGACAGGAGACCTTCGCATAGCCTTTAAAGGAATGCAGAGAACTGACCAGGGCTTCTGACCTAATGTTCAATCCTCACCTTATAGTGGTGCACCCTGTTGGGTATCTACCTGGATACTGAACGAACGAGGATGGGCTGGGAATTTGGGATTTAGCCAACCAAATTGTATTCTTATTGGCTTAAACCAATATAGAAAATGATGGTACAACATGACAAAATTTCATGCCGGCTGGGCCGTCGCCTGGTTAAACAAATCCCCCGTTGTTTTTGCCAGGGAACCAGGGCGAACAGCGAAAAGTCAGCTACTGGAACAAATCTGAAAGCACACCCCAACTCAACATCACCAGAGTTAAAGATCGGTACTATAAACATAAGAAGCCTGAATGGCAAAGAAATGGAGCTGGCTGAGGAATTAGATAAGTACCAGATCAACATAATAGGGGTGACTGAAACAAAAAAGACAAAAACTGGTGAGATCTTTCAGAGCAATAAATACAAAATGTTATACTCAGGAAATGACAATCAAGGAAAAGAAGGAGTAGCCATAGTATTCAACACAAAATACGAGGCTAATCTTCTTGAATGGCAGTCAGTCTCAAGTAGAGTGATGTGGGCAAATATCAGAATGGGGAATTGGACAATGAGACTTATTTGTGCCTATGGTCCCACAGAAGGTTCTACTAAGATAGAAGTGGAGGAATTTTTTGATGCTTTAGAAAAAGCAACTGACACAATGAAAAAGGAAAAATTGGTCCTTGTTGGGGATCTAAATAGCAGAGTAGGAAATGATTGTGAGACATACAAAAATATTTTGGGAAAATTTGGAGAAAAATGCAAAGCTGATAATAATGGCAAATACCTGTTGGATTTCTGCTCAGGACATGGACTGGTTATTACTAACACCATGTTCCAACATAAAAATGTGCACAAATTCACATGGAGAGAAGAGGCAAGGAATAAGAAAAGTCTCATTGACTATGTTATTGTTGATAGTGATGTTTTCTCCCTGGTGCAGGACATCAGAGTGTATAGAGGATTTGAAATTGGAAGTGATCACTATTTAGTCTTGAGCAGAATAAAATTGAATTTCATATTGAAAAGAATAACATGTAAGAAAGTTTTAAAGTGGATAAAAGTTGAGAAGCTCTTAGATATGAACTATAGACTAAACTACACAAAGATTATTGAAGAAAAAATGAAAGAGTTTGAGAACAGGAACCAAACCTTGGAGATTCAGTGGCAAGCCTTGAAGAAAACCCTGATTGATTCATCCAGAGAGGCATGTGGTGAGGTTGTCTGCAAGGATAGAAAAATCAGAACTCCATGGTGGACACAGGAATTTAAAGAGGCAGTGAAGGATAGTGAAGCAAATCAAAAATTCCTGGCAAATACGTCAGCTTTTGCTCTTAGAGAATACAGAGACAAATGTAAGAAAGCGAAACACTGTGTAAAACTAGCTAAACAAAAGTCATGGGAGGACTTTGGCAAGAACATAGAAAACAAATATCAAGAAGGTGGTAAGATATTCTGGAGGTTGTTGAAGAAGCTTAGAAATGGAGGAAAGAGTACTGTAAAAGGAATTAGAGATGATAAAGGTGACATAAAAACAGGAGAAAAAGATATCCTTGAAGTATGGAGTAATTACTCTGAAAAATTGCTAAATGAAACAAGCAGTGATAGCACAGTGGTAAAAAACACTCAAAGGCATACAGTCAGGAATACACCATACTTGAAGTAGAAAAAGCCATCAAAGGCTTGAAATGTGGAAAGGCAACAGGAGTAGGTGATATTCAACAAGAAATGTTGAAATATGGTGGTATAAAAGTCTTACAGTGGCTGCACTGCATAGTTCAGAAAACCTGGACAGAGGGACGAATTCCCAATGATTGGAGTAGAGCTCTAATAGTACCCATATATAAAAAGGGAAATAAAACTAAATGTGGGAATTACAGAGGTATTTCCTTACTGAGTGTTCCTGGCAAAATATATACAAGTATACGTGAGAAACGGTTGAGAAGAATTGTAGAAGAAAAGTTTGGTGAGGTACAAGCTGGATTCAGGCCAAATAGAGACTGTCAGGATCTGATCTTCACTTGCTCCACCTTTGCAAGGAGTGCCCTGGTGTTGTACCACCTTACCCCAGTCCTGAAGATACTTTCAGGCGCAAACTTTGTTTGCTCACACTTGGATAAAGGATTAAACTAAATTTATTATAAGATCTATGCAAGTATACTTGAGAAACGGTTGAGAAGAATTGTGGAAGAAGAGCCTGGTGAAGAACAAGCTGGATTCAGGCCAAATAGAGGCTGTCAGGATAAGATCTTCACTTTACGACTAATAGTTGAGAAAGCATGGGAATATAACAAAGATCTGTATTTAAGTTTTGTCGATCTGGAAAAGGCATATGAAAGGTGCCAAGAGAGAAGCTATTCAATACACTACAGTTATATGGTGTCAATGGGGCATTATATCAAGCAATACTTAGTCTTTATTTGAGTTGTAAGTCAGCAGTTAGAATTGAAGGAAGTACATTATCCCTTCTGTTATTCATTATCTATATGGATCACATTATGAAGGAAAGTGGTATTAAACATGATATCAAAATTGGAGATGTTAACGTCAGCTCTTTGCTTTATGCGGATGATGTTATACTTCTAAATAAATCCGCTACAAGTTTGCGAGATTCCCTGACTAAATTGTATAACTGTTGTAATAGATATGGTATGAAGGTCAGCATTAAAAAGACAAAGACAATGAAAATAGGTAGAATTGTTGAAAATGTCAAGTGCGTTGTGAACGGGGAACCTGTGGAACAAGTAAAACATTTCAGCTACTTAGGCACGATTTTTACTAAAGATGGTAAATTAAATATGGAAATAGACAACAGAATCAACATAGCTGGTATGGTAGGAAGTCAACTGAATAAATTCATATGGAATAAGAGAGAAATTAGTCAGATCACTAAATTAGCTGTATACGAGACAGTGTTCAAACCAGTTTTAACTTATGGATCTGAGAGCTGGGTCAGAAGTAAAACACTTCACCAAAGACTAGAGACCGCAGATATGAGAATCCTGAGAAAGATTAGAGGCGTGAACAGATGGTATTAATGGCAATATCATATTAAAAACGAGGATATTAGGAAAGAACTTGATATTGTCAGCATCCAGAAATGCGTTAGCAGAGCTAATCTCAGGTGGTATGGTCACTTGAACAGAATGGGTGAGGAAAGATTAGCAAAACAAGTGTTCTCTGCCAGGTTGGCAGGAAAACGACCCAGAGGAAGACCAAGATATAGGTGAATTGATATGGTACAAATGCCTTATACGATAGAAATGCAAGATCTGATAATGTTGGAGTCTTGACAAGTGACAGACTGATTTGGAGGAAAATTGTAGATAGGAAGTTAGTAATGATGTAAATTTTTCATGTAGTACTATCATATCCTGTACACCACTTGAGGATATTTATCAGGAATTTGATGATGATGATGATGAAGATAAAGATATAGATGAAAAAATAAAGAAATTTCAGAAAATCTGTGGAATAATAATAATAATTATTATTATTCTGGCCTCCATGGAGTCAAAAGACTCATCGTGGGAGGTCCTTTCTAAGAAACACAAGTCTATCAAGACTAATCGAGGGTGGTCCCTCCCAGAAAACACAAAATCTATCGTACCACTCCTTAAATGCATTGACCGTTCTTGCTCTCACCACTCCATCAGGCAATGCATTCCATGGTTCAACCACCCTCCATGCAGAGAAACCAACCCTCATCCTCTTTCTCACAGTTTCCTTTTGTAACTTCCAGGGATGGCCCCTTGTCATGACTCCTTCCTGCTGATCAACCAAGCGAAAGACCTCCTCAGTGTCAACCCTGTAACCACCTCTCAACAGTTTAAAAGTCTCAATCATATCACCCCTCCTTCTTCTATCCACCAAACTCTGCAGTCCACACTCCCTCAGCCGATTCTCATAACTAACATTGTACAGTCCCCGACACCATCTTTGTTATCCGCCGTTGTACCATTTCCACAGTTAATTTATCCCCTTCAAATCCTGGGGACCAGATCTGAGAACAATAGTCTAAGTGTGGTCTGATCAGAGTTTTATACAACGGAATGATAACCATTTTATCTCTGCAGGTCAGTGTCCTTCTCATTATTGCAGCAATCCTCTGCGTTATCTTCACTACCTTTGCAATATGTCCCCTAAATTTCAGGTTTCTATCAATCATCAAACCCAGATCTCTTGTCTCCCTTACTTTCTCCAGTTTAACTCCTCCCATAAAGTATGCAGCGTCCCATCGATGTGTCCCAAAGCTCAAGATCTTACATTTTGCTGCATTAAACTGAACCTCCCATTCACTTGCCCATCTATCTAGCTTATTCAAATCCTCTTGCAGGGCTACCACATCTGCACTATTACTAAATCACCAAATTCCTCCCATTGACTGCATTTTGCGCATATATGTTTTTCCCCCTTCTTTTTCCTGCCACATATACAATCGTCGGGACGCATACATTCCGCAAGTCCTGCATGCTACAAAATCCTGTATGATATCGTGCAAAATGGAAAGGACACTAAAGGACAAATTAAAATTAAAAATTAAAAGGACACTGAATAAAAAAACAAGATGAGAAACTAAACTAAAATTTTACAAAGTAACCCACTTTGTTATATTGTTCAGAAACATGGACAGTTAAAACGAACGATGAAAGTAAAATACAAGGCTGCAGAGATGAGATTTTTAAGAACAATTAAAGGATGCATAAAATTGGACTATATAAGAAATGAAGATAGAAAAAAACAAGATATTAATAACATAAATGAAAAGATCAAGAAATATAGAGAGAAATGGAAAGAACGTCTATTTAGGATGAAAAGATATTGGCTACCAAAAGAGGTAGATAGATATAGACCAAAAGGAAAGAGAGAGAGAGTGAGAGGAAGACAGAGCAGTGAAGCCAGAACAGACAAATTCTTAATTTGTCTGTTCTGAAACTTGATAGTTCCACGATTCCTTTTTCGGAATATACTATTCCTCTGACTGTCACATAAAAAACACAATTTACTCCGAATCTAACCGCCGGCCTGTGTTCTTATTTCCTTCCGAACGCTATTTTGTTTATACCCGTTATGCTGATACCGAACACTGTTCTTGTCAGCTGTCAATCACACATCAAACTTCTTGGCGAGCATGCGCACTCCATGAAAATGGAAAGCAAGAAGTTAGGTATAATGGCTGACACGTAGATTACATTAGCGTAATGAGGATGTCTCTTCAAAACACAAAACTTAATATTTTAAACTACAATAAGATTGTTTAAAGTAACACAACTATTCAAAATCCGGTAAGTACATAAATTTTTAACTGCTTTACATATCACTTTGACAAAACAATTTCAATAACGGGCATATCGCAAATGCCGACAATGCATGTTATGAAACCAAAACTAATAAACATACTAGCATAAACAATTCGTAAAAATATTCAGAATTTTAAATGATTATTTTTACAACCTCCAGGGAGTCCAAAGACTCATTGTGGCAGGGCATCTGCTCTACAACTCTGTCTCCACCAACTATATCAACCACGCAACTACACCAAAGCCATCTATCGCCGACCACCACCACTAGTATTTCCATGGACAATCACAAACATCCATGCCCATGGTGGATTCAAACCCATAGCCTTTTGGCTGGGGAACAGATACGCTAACCATTCGGCCAGCCAGGCTGGTCATATTCTCTTGTGAGTTTACATTATTAAGCTTTCATGCTATTCTTACTGCAATCTTGACAGAGAACTGAGTACTAAAAATTAATGTATAATTATTGAGGAAAGAATGAATATAAAGTAGTCAGTTACTTCTATAAATTCTGACATGACAGTCTCAAGTCTGTAAATGATGATTTGCAAATAAAAGAACACATGAAAGTACAGAAAATGTAGAATCATTTGCAATTGTAAAATAAAGGTAAGAATAACTGACACTATGAAAAACTATTAATTAATTGCACTAAAAGAAAAAAGTTCTCTGTTTTTAAAGTGTAAAAGTAGTGTGCTGTCAATAGAACATGAGTAATGGAAAGTGATGGATTTTTTGCTTATACAAAAACTTACAGTCTTCGTTAATATGCACATGTATGTGTATACACATACACAGAAAGGATGTTCTAAACATGCATACTAGTACTGCTAACTGAAGAACATCAAAACAATATCTGCTTTTACAAGAAAAATTCAGTTTTGTTGAACAAAGCCTTACCATTCTGCATAAAATCAAGGAACTATCGCTTCATGCCAGAAAAATAAATACAATTCAGCATATCTTTATCAGAAATTGCTGCAGCATAAACAAGTACAGATTACCAGTCCCATGACTGAGGTAAGCTCAATCTGCACCCAAAACATACTTAGGACTCACTGTTTCCTTACTTTGCTACTAGTTATGTACTGCTGGACATATAAATTAACACGTTAACTGCCGCAATACTATTTTTTTCCCCATCTTCACAGGCCACTGGGAATAATAACAAGTTAACCTGTGAAACAGATATGTATCACATGGCTCTAGCAGAAAGTGTGTGTGTGTGTGAGGCACACTTGATGCACATGGCAGTCAAAGTGTTAAAGATGCCAAGAAATTATATTCTTGGTTTAATCCTTTATCCAAGTGTAAACAAACTAAGTTTGCACTTGAACTATTTTCAGGACTGGGAAACTCATATAAAGAAGCTAATGACTTCACATCACTTGCTTTAGTATCCCATAATGCAAAGCACATATCTTCATGTACATGTATAATGCTATGAATTATGAGAAGGTCACTACCCAGACTGGTTTCGACCTTTATTGAGGTTATATCAGTGGGAGCCAGACCCAGAGGTGATACCAAGGTTGAAATAAAGCAGAAGTCATATTTCCATATATGAGTAGCCAAAAGGTGTCACACCTTATTATTAAAATGCTCTGAATTAAGATAGTTGCTGGACATAATTAGTAATGAGATAAGGATAACTAGTATAACCTGCGAGCCCACTGATATTCATTATCTTACCACTAGTTATGTACATGGCTCTTTTATGCTAATGACACTGTCAGAGTGATCTCATACAGACAAGTGAAATTTTGACCATGAATTCAAGTAAGTTTAATGTAACTTCCTAATCAAATGTGTCTCATTTAACAACACGATTTCAACTAACACTCAAGTCTTGGAATACTTAATTTTTTTTATTTATTTTTTAATATATGGTACCAGACCATATTAAACTGAAGTATAAAAGATATTATTACACAACATTGGTCCACTAAAAATATTAAACCATATAAAAATTTTTCCCTAATAAAAATAGATCACAGTTACGTTTTGTGCTAACTCAAAATAATATATCACAATAATATAGCAAGTCAAATACCAACAACAACAGCTTCACCATAATCTTCTCTGCAAGAAAAATACCACATAAAAAAATGGCATACATGAGAAATTATAAAGTATTTTACAATTAATATGTATTCATAACAGAGAGAAAAATACATGACACTAATAATTGAAGATGTACACAAATACATACTCATGTTCCAAATGATGTTCGACAGTGAGAACTATAAACACAGAATGATAAAACATCCAGATGATTTCAACAAAATTAGTCTTACTTCATTCTTAAAAAAAAAAAAAAAAAAAAAAAAAAAAAAAAAAAAAAGACACTTGTCAGTTATTAGAATGCAAACTCTTGATAACCACTACACACATTCCTGCTCGACCACTTTTTAATGGTGCAACCTATGAATTAAGAATAAACAATCTATAATATAAAAAACTGAAACGATGGATTCCTTTACCTATTTAATAAACAAAGTTAGAAAATATGAAAACATTTCAATTTCTTTCAAACCAATAAATATTAATAATACTACCTATACTGTATATAAATGAAGTTTAATCTCATGGCTATGAAACTCTCATCTGAAAAGAATGCACTCACTTTCAATGGTGTAATTTTAGATTTATTTTTCAGATTTTTTTTTTGGGGGGGGGGGGGGAATAAATTGCTAGACAGGCACAGAAAGGCAAAAGCAGAGTTGCAACTATCAGAATCAAAGAATTTAATCAAACATCAGAATCCAGTAAGTGAATACAAATCTTTTTCATATTTGCTCCATCTCTGTTTGACATCTTAATGGTCAATTAGTTTTGTCATGCATCACTTTCTTTGGAAAGAGGCTTAATTTCAAATCCTGTTTGTGATATAGAAAAAAGTGTTCTAAGCCTTTTTCCAACGGGATTAAGTTAGCTGGCCTCAGGAAAGAACAGTAAGATCCTTTTCTCTTCTCTGGCAAAACGGAGTTCTGCCCTTCTAGTAAACAAACTATCCAATGAACACCACCACCTGTGAATTTATTTCTTTAATGTTCTACTAAAAAAGCTAACAGGAAGCATTAAAGAAATAAATTCATATTTTATTTCTTTAAAAAATTATTTTCACCTGTTATATTTTCATGAGTAGGTATGTAAATGATGGGTTATAAAATATTAGGATCCAATATATATGTTGTGCTTCCCTAGCTCAGTCGGTATAGACAAAGCCCTTTGGTCAGAAAAACCTGGGTTCGATTCCTGTCCACACCTATATCTGGTCTCTTTCAACAAAGTGCGAGTTAACTGGTCTCATATGGAGGTAGGGGTTTTTTCAGCCAGAAACTCAGTTTTTTTCATCTCCCAGAACAGGCAAACCAGTCCCATGAACACACACAGATTACAGTCATGAATACTGTTCTTATGGAATGCAGCAAGGAATGATGAACCGACCGCATTAAATTCATTGTAAACCCTCATTAGGGGACTCTACCCATCCTAAAGGGATGGAAGAGATCAATCAATATAAAAAACAAAAAACAGTTTCTCATATTCTGGGCATAGATAGTCCATCGATGATGTTGAGGATGGGAAGAGGGACTTTATCACTTTCTTTAAAAAGATGTTTGAATTCCTAGATACTTCTGTGTAACAACTCAGTATCATTCCAAAAAATGATTCTGTGGCAAGTGCTATTAATACCACGCTCTGCAATGTCTGATCTGTAACAATTATTCAGTGCAATATATGAATGGTGTTTTCCAAACACCATTCTACACTGAACTGAACCTAATGTGTCATTCTGTTACTCTAAAATTTTATCATTACATTTCTTAAATGTAACTTGAATAAAAATCAGTAAATAAACAACAACAAAAAAATACATTATAAATTACACAAATGTTGATTTCAGGTCTCAAGAATCACCTAGATCAAAGCTAAATTATTAACAACACAATTTCAAACAGGCAACACTTAAATGCTGTTACAAATACAGTTAAAAAATATGATATAAGAATGTGCATTATTGTCTATTTTAAGAAATATTTTAAAAAAGTAATAAAATTTCCATACATTCAAAATATTTCAAATTTTAAGCATTCAGTATCAGGTAGTTTTTAAAATTAGGGGACATGATTAATTCAATTAACCCTCTCCCTTCTTATTTCATTGAAAATCTTGGAATACCACAATACGCTATAAATTCAAATGTCAATCATGATGCAAACACTGTGTCATTCACTCACTCACTCACACTCACACACACACAAAGGCCAGCCAGATTAGCTGAGTAATTAGTGTATCCACTCTTTGACTAACAAGCTGTGGATCCGAATCCTATTGGGGGAAGACGACATGGGTATTTGTAAATATCTTTAGGTGGGAGATGAATTTCATCACCTAGTGTGAGAAACTCTTACACTAACTACTCATGAGGCCTGAAGTGGGTTGAGAAAGTTCCTTCCATGTTTAATTTCAAGAGCATGGTTTATGGGATAGGTAAAAAATAAATAAAACATTTAGTGTCCAATGCAAGTTGTCTAGGGTTCTCAAACTAAATTGCATAACAGGTGTAATAAATTTGGCATGAAAATCAGCAATAAAAAGACTAAAACTATGAAAATAGGCAGAACAGAAAACTTCAGGTGCATTCTCAAAGGAGAACCTATAGAACAAGTAAAATCGTTCAGCTATTTAGGCACAGTTTTTAGTGAAGATGTCAAATTAAAATTTGGAAATAGTAACAAAATAAGCAAAGTTGTTATGGTGAGGAGTCAGATGAATAAATTTATTTGGAATAACAGAGAATTTAGCCATCATCATCATCATCAAATTCCTGCCATGTACCCTCAAGGGGTGTACAGGATATGACAGTACTACATGAAAAAATTACATCATTACTAACTTCCTATCTACAATTTTCCTCCAAATCAGTCTGTTACTTGTCAAGACTCCAACATTATCAGATATTATATTTCTATCGTCTAAGGCACTTTGTACCGTATCAATCCACCTATATCTTGGTCTTCCTCTGGATCGTTTTCCTGCCAACCTGGCAGAAAACACTTGTTTTGCTAATCTTTTCTCTCCCATTCTATTTAAGTGACCATACCACCTGAGATTAGCTCTGCTAATGCATTCCTGGATGCTGACAATGTCAAGTTCTTTCCTAATATCCTCATTTTTAATATGATATTGCCATTGATGCCATCTGTTCATGCCTCTAATCTTTCTCAGGACTCTCATATCTGCGGTCTCTAGTCTTTGGTCAAGTGTTTTACTTCTGACCCAGCTCTCAAGTCCATAAGTTAAAACTGGTTTGAACACTATCTTGTATACAGCTAATTTAGTGTTCCGACTAATTTCTCTCTTATTCCACATGAATTTATTCAATTGACTTCCCACCATACCAGCTTTGCTGATTCTGTAGTAAAAATCATGCCTAAGTAGCTGAAATGTTTTACTTGTTCCACAGGTTCCCCGTTCACAACGCACTTGACATTTTCAACAATTCTACCTATTTTCATTGTCTTTGTCTTTTTAATGCTGACCTTCATACCATATCTATTACAACAGCTATTCAATTTAGTCAGAGAATCTTGCAGACTTGTAGCGGATTTATTTAGAAGTATAACATCATCCGCATAAAGCAAAGAGCTAACATTAACATCTCCAATTTGGATATCAGGTTTAATACCACTTTCCTTCATAATGTGATCCATATAGATAATGAATAACAGAGGGGATAATGTACATCCTTGTCTCACACCAGATTTAACATTAAACCATCTTCCTGTACTTCCTTCAATTCTAACTGCTGACTTACAACTCAAATAAAGACTAAGTTTTTATTTGATATTTTTATTGCTTGATATAATGCCCCATTGACACCATATAACTGCAGCGTATTGAATAGCTTCTCCCTTGGCACCTTGTCATATGCCTTTTCCAAATCGACAAAACTTAAATACAGATCTTTGTTATATTCCCATGCTTTCTCGACTATTTGTCGTAAAGTGAAGATCTGATCCTGACAGCCTCTATTTGGCCTGAATCCAGCTTGTTCTTCACCAAGCTTTTCTTCCACAATTCTTCTCAACCATTTCTCAAGTATACTTGCATAGATCTTGCCAGGAACACTCAGTAGGGAAATACCTCTGTAATTCTCACATTCAGTTTTATTTCCCTTTTTATATATGGGTACTATGAGAGCTCTACTCCAATCATCGGGAATTTGTCCCTCTGTCCAGGCTTTCTGAACTATGTAGTGCAGCCACTGTAAGACTTTTATACCACCAAACTTCAGCATTTCTGGTCGAATATCATCTACTCCTGCTGCCTTTCCACATTTCAAGCCTTTGATGGCTTTTTCTACTTCAAGTATGGATGTGTATTCCTGACTGCATGCCTGGTCAGTGTTTTTTATCACTGTGCTGTCATCACTGCTTGTTTCATTTAACAGTTTTTCAAAGTAATTACTCCATACTTCAAGGATATCTTTTTCTCCTGTTTTCATGTCACCTTTATCATCTCTAACTCCTTTTACAGCACTCTTTCCTCCATTCCTAAGCTTCTTCAACAACCTCCAGAATATTATGCCACCTTCTTGATATTTATTTTCTATATTCTTGCCAAAGTCCTCCCATGACTTTTGTTTAGCTAGTTTTACACACTGTTTAGCTTTCTTACATTTGACTCTGTATTCTGTAAGAGTAAAAGCTGACTTATTTGCCAGGAACTTTTGATATGCTTTCTTCTTTTCCTTCAGTGCCTCTTTAACTTCCTGTGTCCACCAGGGAGTTCTGATTTTTTTATCCTTGCACAAACCTCACCACATGCCTCTCTGGCAGAATCAATCAATGTTTTCTTCCGAGTTTGCCACTGAATCTCCAAGGTTTGATTCCTGTTCTCAAACTCTTTCATTTTCTTTTCAATAATCTTTCTGTATTTTAGTCTACAGTTCACATCTGAGAGCTGCTCAACTTTTATTTGCTTTAAAACTTTCTTACATGTTATTCTTTTCAATATGAAATTCAATTTTATCCTGCTCAAGACTAAATAGTGATCACTTCCAATTTCAAATCCTCTGTACACTCTGGTGTCCTGCACCAGGGAGAAAACATCACTATCAACAATAACATAGTCAATGAGACTTTTCTTATTCCTAGTCTCTTCTCTCCATGTGAATTTGTGCACATTTTTATGTTGGAACATGGTGTTAGTAATAACCAGTCCATGTCCTGAGCAGAAATCCAACAGATATTTGCCATTATTATTAGCTTTGCTCTTTTCTCCAAATGTTCCCAAAATATTTTTGTATGTCTCACAATCATTTCCTACTCTGCTATTTAGATCCCCAACAAGGACCAACTTTTCCTTTTTCATTATGTCAGTTGCTTTTTCTAGAGCGTCAAAAAATTTCTCCACTTCTACCTTAGTAGAACCTTCTGTGGGACCATAGGCACAAATAAGTCTCATTGTCCAGTTCCCCATTCTCATATTTGCCCACATTACTCTACTTGAGACTGACTGCCATTCAAGAAGATTAGCCTCGTATTTTGTGTTGAATACTATGGCTACTCCTTCTTTTCCTTGATTGTCATTGCCTGAATATAACATTTTGTATTTATTGCTCAGAAAGATCTCACCAGTTTTGGTCATTTTTGTTTCAGTCACCCCTATTATGTCGATCTGGTACTTATCTAATTCGTCAGCTAGCTCCATTTCTTTGCCATTCAGGCTTCTTATGTTTATAGTACCGATCTTTAACTCTGGTGATGTTGAATTGGGGTTTGTTTTCAGATTTGTTCCAGTAGCTGACTTTTCGCTGTTCGCCCTGGTTCCCTGGCGAAAACAATGGGGGCCTTGTTTAACCAGGCGACGCCCCAGCCGGCATGAAATTTTGTCATGTTGTACCGTCATTTTTTTTTATTTTGGTTTAACCAATAAGAATACAATTTGGTCGGCTAAATCCCAAATTGCCAGCCCATCCTCGTTCGTTCAGTATCAAAGTAGATACTCAACAGGGTGCACCACGAGAAGGTGAGGATTGGCCATTAGGTCAGAAGGCCCTGGTCGGTTCTCCGCATTCCTTTAAAGGCTATGTGGAGGTCTCCTCTCAGTTATACAGCTTTGACCCTTGAGAATTTAGCCAAATCACCAAAATAGGTATACAAGACAATGTTCAAACCAGTTTTAAGTTATGGATCTGAGAGTTGGTTTAGAAATAAAGCACTTAGGTGGCATTCAAAGGGGATAAAGCAGCTGTGGGAAGGGCGCAAAAAAAGAGTAATTGAGATGATATCAGGATTAAATTATGGAATACGGATTATAATAACAGACTGAGAACATGTAGACTGAACACACTGATAATCAGGAGAATGAGAGGTGATATGATAGAGGTGTACAAACTTGTGAAAGGGTGATATAAGTTTCAACTGATTAATTTTTCATTATATGAAAGGAGCTAGAGCTATTTTTTTTCTTTTACATAGCAGTGAGTGGAACAATTTGCCTGTTGAAGTAGTGAATGCATTCTGTATGAATGAGTTTAAGAGAAGGTATGACAGCCAGTGTGAATAATTCACGGTCTCTCTCAGTGAGTCTTCAACTACATGGAGGTTTCAGATAATAATAATAAATGTCTTTATCAAATGCTTTTTGTAATTATAAAAAGAAGATGAGTTTCTAAATTAAATTTTCTTTTGTCTATAAGTAGTTTTAAACAAAATGCTGCATCCACTATAGAGCATCATTTTGATATTTTAATACTAATATTTTTAACTTTTCAGTAATTATTCTACTATACACTTTGTAGCATGTATTTGATAAAGTAACTCCTCTATCAGAGTTTATGCTCTATTTTAACCACTAATTTTATGGGAATTTTCCCAGAAATAATACCACTAATTTTATTTTTCCACTTGTATATGCATTTAAAAATTTTAATAATCTTTTCTCTGATGAAATTTTTTCAAGAAAATTTATACAGTTCAGAGTTCAGTAGATGCTCCCTATCCTGTCTTCTGTTGATTTACAATTTTTTATTTTCCTTAGATTGTTCTTTAATTTTAAGCATACTTCTTCAATTTAAATTTATGACCATTTAAATTCTCCAAAAGAAGTTTAAGGGGATGGACACACTGCAAAATCTGCTGTGGAAATAGATGGAAATATGACTCTTAACAGGGATGGTAGATTCCACCATAAGCATGCCCATATCTTGTTCTGACAGATGATGGTGAAATATCATTTACTTTTTTTTTTTTGACATATGTTTGGACAGAATCTACCCTATGTGGAAAAAAGTGTCTGCATATGAGTGCTGTTTAGACAATACTGCATTTATTGCAAAATCGATCAATAAGGAGTTGGCCTACCTTTGACCACAATTGCATTGTGCACTCTCGTCGGCACACTTTCAATGAGATGCTAGTAACTAGTCACATGCATACTTTTCCATTCCTCCTGCAAAGCAGTAGTCAGTTCAGACACAGAAGTTGGACATGTCATTCTAACCTGAATCTGATGTTCGAGTTCATCAGATTCAGGTTAGATCACATTCATCCCAAAGGACTTTTATAGAATTGAGGTCGGGACTTTGAGCTGGCCACTCTAAATGCTGCACACCAATATCCTCAAAACCATGTCGAAATGGAGCGTGCTTTATAGCATGGCTCATTGTTGTGCTGAAACAAGAGTGGCTCATCTCTGTAAAACTGGTAAAGTGTAGGTAGTGCGGCATTGTCTAGTGTTAAGTTCTGAATGAAACTGTATTAATTTATATTTTCTTCAGAACATAACATGCATCTTACATTTTGGCATATACTGATATATCAGGCGGATAAAATTGCTTGTAAATCACCAGAAACATCAATAATTTAAGAATCCTTTTATTTGTCCATAGTGTTGTAATGTATTTACTGTGAATAGTCCATTGTTTAAACTTTGCTAAATTTGTATAAATACTTGTATATTACTGAGAGAAGGCTAATCGGATTAAGTACCGATAGCCAGGAGCAAAACATGTACTCCAAGTACACGTGCACTGTGGAAGGAGAGCACGTGATACCCCCCCCCCCCCAACTGAAGAGCATGCTAGGGGAGATTGTGGCGCTAGGTACTGGGAGATGTACGGTGACGTGAGCAAAGAGGGAGAAATTTAATGACGTAGTAAAGAAGTGTTGGTGCGGAATTTAAAAAGCGAAGCAGCGCCAGCTCAGAGCTTTTTGGCTTGCCTTTTCTTGAGTTGTCCTCTTCGCTTGTCGATGTTCATCCCCGTTCCTTGAAGGGATCGTCAAAGCAGAGATCGTGGGAGAATGCCGAGGAATGTTTGGGAGATCGCCGGTTAAGGATTTGCCCAGCGGAGCTGAGTTCCTGATTACCGCAGAGACAGCTAAGCCTTGCCGAGCCTGATGACCAGTAAACAGCGAGCACATGTCTTCGTTGCTGAAGATATATTCAGTCCAGATCATTCAGTGGGGTAATGCAGACCAAGCAGAACGGAAAGTGGACCTGGAGGTGATGTTATATAGTGATGTGTATGATATTCTAATGGTTCCTCAGCAATTGGTAAAGTAGAAACTTTAATCCGTTTAGTGAATGTATAAAGGAAGAAAGACTGTAATTTTTAGTTGGACATTAAGTTTAGAAGGTTGTGATTTTATGCAAGGACTTTAGAGATATAGTTTAAGAGGGCAGTGTAACTCTGAGACATGAATGAAGAAATTAGGGTTAATTTTAATGTCTATGAATGAATATCCTTTAGTATTGTGGAGTTTAAGCTCATGATTTACCTTTGATAGAATGTTTTAACTGTACTGATATTCATACATGCCAAGAGAGAGTAAGAAAGGTTAGATAATTATGTTTTTTCATTGAAATTAATATCGAAGCTAACATGTGCCAAAATTTATTCATGATGTGTAATCTGACTAGAGTGTAATTAAATGTTTTCTTTAATTCAATAGTTGACTTGCCTGATTTCATTTTCTATGGCACCGCTCATAAATAATCGAACCACGACAGGAGGTAATTTATAAGGGAGGCAACAACTGCAAATTAAGTTAGAGATAGATGAGATTTAAACTGCTTTATATAGTTTAAGAAATTAAGGATAGTGTGCTATGCTAAGTTCTGGTTCTTTGATTTTCATTGTTCAAAAATCTAGGATTCAGGGTGGCGCAGTATAATATAAATTTTCCCTGAATCGAAGAAAGAACCAGCACTGAAACAAAGGAATTGCAATTGTCTATTGGGAATCTCTTTGTCTTTTACCCACATGCAATATCCTTAAAGTTGATAATGGCCCAAAGTAAATGTAGAGATTGCATAAATGAAAGAGTTAATGAAACATAATTAAGGTTCTAATAGAAAGTGTTGAATTAAGGAATGAAGAAATATAAGAAAAGTGAGGACGCAACATTAGTATGTATTGTACTTCATGATGTTTATGTTTCCATCCACAATAACCAACAGTCTGAGTCCATACCACGAGAAACAATCCCCAGAAAATGACTGCCATCACCAAATGCAACAGTTGGGATGACACGTACTGGCAGATACTGTTCGCCTGGCATATGCCACACCCAGCAATGACCAACAGATTTAAAAACAGTGCAGCATGATTTGAGTGCAGTTGGTAGCTGGAAGGGGATCAATCGTTCGATGCTATTACCACACTCTCCCTCGATGAGTCTTTCGACTCCCTGGAAGTGTTACATAATAATGATTCGTCACTCCACACTACTTGTTTCCACTGGTGTAGGGTCCATCGACAATATTCTTTGCACCAAGCAAGTCGCTTACTCGCATTCATATGAGTTATTAATGGCTTGTATGCAGCAGCTCGGCCATGGAAATTTAACTTGTCAAGTTCCTTACAAATGGTCCCCCCCCCCCGTTGACTCATGCAATTCCTTGATGATTTGCAGAGGAAAGCCATCACTCAGATGACATGTTTCAGAGCTCTATTGTCCCTTTCTGTCAATTTACGTGGCCTTCCTGGCAGTCTCTCACATTTCCATTTACTAATAACGTCTTGAACAGTTTACCGTGTTGCAATTTTTCTGCAATCGCATGCACGGCCGTTCATATGCATGGCCATGTCTCGTGAGTAGATGATATACAGCAGTCTATGACATCTGAGGAACTCACCTGCAGTTTTAAAGGAATTCTGGCATACGTGACCTATTGCAATATTCCATTTTTTTGTTGCAGAATGGGGTGTCTGGACACTTTTTTCCACATAGGGTATAGCAATTCTGACCATTTAAAAGTTTGCTTTCATCAGTCTCGGATTCTTGGACTTTTTCAGAAGTATAGATGGTCAGTAACAATCTCCTACTTAGGTAAAATTTCTAAGAAACTAACTCCATCAACTCTGTTCAGGATATTAAGTATATATATATCGATTTTATGGATACATATACTTTTACAAGATCATTCTACATACCAAATTATAGATTGTGATCCTATTGAATCTTAAAAGAATCAAGTTTGCAAATTATTGAAGACAGTCACTTCCTGCTCAAAAGAAATGGTTAACAAACTCAAGTCTCTTCATGTTAAAACACCCAGAGTATATGGAGCACCAAAAATTCACAAACAAGATACATACCACTATGCCCAATTGTGGATAAACAGTCCCACATACAAACTTGCTAAACATTTAGCTAAATTACAAGTTCACCTAAAAAGTGTATCAGAAAACCATATCATAAAAAGTTAAATTCAGAAATAATGATCAGTTTTGATATTACTTTACTATTTACCAATGTACCATTAACTCAGTGGTCGATATAAAAATATAAGACATCATTGTATGGGTAATATTTAATTCGGTTAACTTGGATTACCTCCATCCTGAATGACAACACAATTAAGAGTGAATCGTGGGAACAGTGAGACATGAATAGGACCTGTAAGATGGAGCAAGGTCATGAAAATAGTTCATCATCATCATCAAATTCCTGCCATGCACCCTCAAGGGGTGTACAGGATATGATAGTACTACATGAAAAAAATTACATCATTACTAACTTCCTATCTACAATTTTCCTCCAAATCAGTCTGTTAATTGTCAAGACACCAACATTATCAGATCTTATATTTCTACCGTCTAAGGCACTTTGTACCGTATCAATCCACCTATATCTTGGTCTTCCTCTGGGTCGTTTTGCTGCCAACCTGGCAGAGAACACTTGTTTTGCTAATCTTTCTTTGCCCATTCTGTTTAAGTGACCATACCACCTGAGATTAGCTCTGCTAACGCATTCCTGGATGTTGACAATGTCAAGTTCTTTCCTAATATCCTCGTTTTTAATATGATATTGCCATTGATGCCATCTGTTCACACCTATAATCTTTCTCAGGACTCTCATATATGCGTCTCTAGTCTTTGGTCAAGTGTTTTACTTCTGACCCAGCTCTCAGATCCATAAGTCAAAACTGGTTTGAACACTGTCTTGTATACAGCTAATTTAGTGTTCCGACTAATTTCTCACTTATTCCATATGAATTTATTCAATTGACTTCCCACCATACCAGCTTTGCTGATTCTGTTCTCTATTTCTATATTTAATTTACCATCTTCAGTAAAAATTGTGCCTAAGTAGCTGAAATGTTTTACTTGTTCCAACAGGTTCTCCATTCACAACACAGTTGACATTTTCAATGATTCCGCCTATTTTCATTGTCTTTGCCTTTTTATTGCTGATCTTCATACTACATCTATTACAACAGCTATTCAATTTAGTCAGAGAATCTTGCAGACTTGTAGCAGATTTATTGATAAGTATAACATCATCCGCATAAAGCAAAGAGCTGACATTAACATCTCCAATTTTGATATCATGTTTAATACCACTTTCCTTCATAATGTGATCCATATAGATAATGAATAACAGAGGATAAAATGTACATCCTTGTCTCACACCAGATTTAACATTAAACCATCTTCCTGTACTTCCTTCAATTCTAACTGCTGACTTACAACTCAAATAAAGACTAAGTACTGCTTGATATAATGCCCAATTGACACCATATAACTGTAGCGTATTGAACAGCTTCTCTCTTGGCACCTTGTCATATGCCTTTTCCAAATCGACAAAACTTAAATACAGATCTGTTATGTTCCCATGCTTTCTCGACTATCTGTAGTAAAGTGAAGATCTGATCCTGACAGCCTCTATTTGGCCTGAATCCAGCTTGTTCTTCATCAAGCTTTTCTTCCACAATTCTTCTCAACCATTTCTCAAGTATACTTGCATAAATCTTGCCAGGAACACTCAGTAGAGAAATACCTCTGTAATTCTCACATTCAGTTTTATTTCCCTTTTTATATATGGGTACTATGAGAGCTCTACTCCAGTTGTTGGGAATCGTCCCTCTGTCCAGGTTTTCTGAACTATGCGGTGTAGCCACTGTAAGACTCTTATACCACCATACTTCAGCATTTCTGGTCGAATATCATCTACTCCTGCTGCCTTTCCACATTTCAAGCCTTTGATGGCTTTTTCTACTTCAAGTATGGATATGTATTCCTGACTGCATGCCTGGTCAGTGTTTTTTACCACTGTACTGTCATCACTGCTGGTTTCATTTAACAGTTTTTCAAAGTAATTACTCCATACTTCAAGGATATCTTTTTCTCCCATTTTCATGTCACCTTTATCATCTCTAACTCCTTTTACAGCACGCTTTCCTCCATTCCTAAGCTTCTTCAACAACCTCCAGAATATTTTGCCACCTTCTTGATATTTATTTTCTATATTCTTGCCAAAGTCCTCCCATGACTTTTGTTTAGCTAGTTTTACACGGTGTTTAGCATTCTTTCATTTGTCTCTGTATTCTCTAAGAGCACAAGCTGACTTATTTGACAGGGAACTTTTGATATGCTTTCTTCTTTTCCTTCACTGCCTCTTTAACTTCCTGTGTCCACCAGGGAGTTCTGATTTTTTTATCCTTGCACACAACCTCACCACATGCCTCTCTGGCAGAATCAATCAATGTTTTCTTCAGAGTTTGCCAATGAATCTCCAAGGTTTGATTCCTGTTCTCAAACTCTTTCATTTTCTTTTCAATAATCTTTCTGTATTTTAGTCTACAGTTCACATCTGAGAGCTACTCAACTTTTATTCGCTTTAAAACTTTCTTACATGTTATTCTTTTCAATATGAAATTCAATTTTATCCTGCTCAAGACTAAATAGTGATCACTTCCAATTTCAAATCCTCTGTACACTCTGGTGTCCTGCAGGGAGAAAACATCAGTATTAACAATAACATAGTCAATGAGACTTTTCTTATTCCTTGCCTCTTCTCTCCATGTGAATTTGTGCACATTTTTATGTTAGAACATGGTGTTAGTAATAACCAGTGCATGTTCTGAGCAGAAATCTAACAGATATTTGCCATTATTATTAGCTTTGCTCTTTTCTCCAAATTTTCCCAAAATATTTTTGTGTCTCACAATCATTTCCTACTTTGCTATTTAGATCCCCAACAAGGACTAACTTTTCCTTTTTCATTGTGTCAGTTGCTTTTTCTAAAGCCTGAAAAAAATTCCTCCACTTCTACCTTAGTAGAACCTTCTGTGGGACCATAGGCACAAATAAGTCTCATTGTCCAGAGACTGACTGCCATTCAAGAAGATTAGCCTCGTATTTTGTGTTGAATATTATGGCTACTCCTTCTTTTCCTTGATTGTCATTGCCTGAATATAACATTTTGTATTTATTGCTCAGAAAGATCTCACCAGTTTTTGTCTTTTTTGTTTCAGTCACCCCTATTTTGTCGATCTGGTACTTATCTAATTCCTCAGCTAGCTCCATTTCTTTGCCATTCAGGCTTCTTATGTTGATAGTACCGATCTTTAACTCTGGTGATGTTGAGTTGGGGTATGGAGGCCAATCAAGTAGGTCAAAATGACGTATTTACCAATAAATGGATGTTAGTGGTTCCTGCCCGGCTGGCGCGGCAGGAGTGATATTGCAACACGTGCGCGGTTGCTTATTTACTTATACTTACATGTATTCGAACCAAGTCTCATTTTTGCGCATCGACATACAAGTGAGCATTAAAGTTCCAAAATTCACCAACATACATGTTAGGTAATATTAAAATTACGTAATAGTAAACTAGAGTGGTTCGATAGAAAGTCAAGAATCTCTTGAAGGGGTCGACGGGCAAAGACGTTTGGCGACCCCTGCATTAACTGACACCCTTGATTTGCTGAAGTCACATTTCCCCCAGATATATTTGAATTTAAATTTACAGTACATGTAGGTTATTTTGCATGGAAAGGGAAGATATACAAACAACTAGATGGGACAGAAATGGGCTCCCCATATAGCCAATTTCTACATAGAACACTTAGAAAACCTAGCTAGGAATACAACCCCTCTCAAACCAGTGGTTTGGCTGTGCTATGTTGATGATGTGTTTGCTATTTGGCCACATGGTCCAGATATACCAGATACATTTTTAGTGCATTTAAATAGCAAAACCCTAAAATCCACTTCACAATGGAACGGGAAGCTAATGACTGTCTGACCTTCCTAGATACACTAATCACACAGCTTCCTGATGGCTCATTATCTTTTTCTGCTTATAGAAAACAAACACATACAGGATGATATTTGCACAAACATTCACACATCATCCAGTGCAATAGTACTGGATGATGATATGAGTATATGTAAAAACACTAACTCACAGAGCCAAAGCTATCTGTTCTGATGACAATGTTCTTACCAATGAGCTCACTTACTTGTGTCATACTTTCTTAGACAACGGCTATAATCCCCATAGAACAGAATAAATACTAAATATTCCTCATAAATCCCTCCACTGCCTATTCCACAGGACTGCAGCAAAATTGTTACCATCCAATACATTCAAGGCATATCTGTAAAGATATCTAGAGTGCTTAATAAATATCAACTATGTACCATATTTAAACTATATGTCAAACTGGCAACTCTCATCTGTTCACTTAAGGAAAAACTCTCTTCTTTATCTCATCCAGGAGTATATGAAATGACCTGACTTACTACGGACAGAAAGGAAGAACTATTGATGATGTCTGCCTTGTAGAATATAAAGAATACTTCGGCTTATCATTATGGCATGTTGAGTCTAGCAGACCATGCCTTGAATATCCCTTCACACAGGATCAAATGAAAGAAAACAACAGTGCTACGCAGAAGTCATTATAAGTCAGAGAGATTGTCTTTGGAATCTGCAGCAGCTTTAAAACATACTCCAAACTTCAACAAGTATGGCTGTATCAATTTACCAAAAATCTGGAAGAAGTCATTTTAAGATCTAATTAATACTTGTTTTTTCTCTCTCTCTCTCTTTTAGGATTTTAGTTCCTTGTGTTGTTCATTAAAATTTTTTTAAACAAGTCTCACGTTATATACCAAATTGTTGTTGTTTTGTGTACTGTGACAAATTGTTCTTGTGCTCTGAAGATGCTGGATACAATACCAGCGAAACATCAACTAATAAGTTAATAAATGTTAATTATTTTCTTATCATTCTGTGCTGTGAATCAATATCACTAAACAAACTAGCATGTAATGCCAACACATAAGCCTTTCTTATGTGTTGGGTATATGTAAAATTTCATTCATTTCTGTAAAAGAGATTTTTACTCTGAGTGTTTATTAATTACACAAGGGTTCAATTCCGATTGGTGCAATGACTTTTAACTATTTCTTTTAAAAACCGGAAAATTATTGACTTGAGACCAAATTAAAAAATATATACCATATTTTTCGAACGATAGGACACACCCCAAATTTATGAGACAATTTTTAGAAAAATAAATAAATTATATAAAAATATTCACAAAACTTACATTTCATTTATTACTACCATAACTTGTACCAGCAGCATTCAGTTCGTCCTCACTCGTCTCGTTACTGTAACTTTTCATATTATTGTCTGAACTATTGTTTCATTTTCTTCAAAAACTAAGTCATCTTCAGTGGCATCCATTGCCTTACTCATGCCGCACATTTTAAAAGACTTAATAATTGTCTCGTCCGTTGAAAACCACATACACTAACTACTATTGATGCCAGTAAAGTTTTTGTATGTAAATCTGGGATTCCCACATATGCAGGGAGACATATGTTTAGCTACCATCAAAAACATGGGAATCCAAGACTTACTCAGTATCGCCTATCTTTGAACCATAAGACGCATCCCAATTCTAAGTCGATTTCTCTATGTAAAAAGGTGCGTCTTATTGTCCAAAAAATATGGTACATTTAATGAAACTAAAACAATATATACACTTTAAATAAAATTATATAACTACAAAAATAACTGAATCCAAGGCCTTCTAAAATAAATCTACACTTTAGAGATTTTCTTATCCAAAAATATTAAAATCATTCATTCTCTGACTCATTCTATTATTGGATTGTTTGACATATGCTTAATCATGTCTACCAGACTAAACAACTTGTTTTCACAACCACAAAATATGTTCAAAAGAGTCAGGCCCTTTCCGAAAATATAAAATTTTCTTCTTCCTCTTTTCCATGAGATCCTTTTTTATTTCCCTTATGTAGCATACAATATTATTCCTCCTGTCTCACTGAAGTATAAATATTCTTAACTCTTGCAGTTCTATTTGATGCACAATTTACCAATTTTTGTACCAGAGAAAGAAGTTTCTTCTACTACTTCATAAACAACATATCTAAGTTGAGCTCCTCATGTTAAGCCACTTTACAGTTTGAAATTTTACTAATTGCTTTTTCCATAGTAATCTGGTGTCCTTAAAACAGAAGATGAAACTTTCCATTCAGAGTTTCCTTGAACACTCAATTAGAATGTCGACTGCAATATCTTCTTTTATTTACTAAATACTTGTTGACAGTCTCAAGACTCGCAGTTCACAATTCCTTTTCAGAATCTTCTATTAATATTCTCCCAACTGTCACATAAAACTTAAAAACTTCCTAAGAACAATTCTCTGGTTGCCTTTCTCAAATTTCCATTAGCTCTCTCTCTTGTTTTCTTCATTACCCCCTGATACCGAACGCTCTCTCTCTCAGCTGTCAATCACCCATCAATCTCCTTGGCAATTATGTGCACTCCATGTAAATACCAAGCTAGAAATTACGTATAATGGCTGACATTGTCTCCGTTAGCGTAATGAGAATGTCTGACAATTTTAAATTACAATAAAAAATTAAAGTAACAGAACTATCAGGATCTAGTAAGTACATCAATTTTCAAATGGTTTACATTTCATTTTGACAATAATAACATCAATAACAAGCGCATTGCAAGTGCCAATGTATGTATTACGAAACCAAAACTAATAATATATTAACATAGAGAAATAATTGTAAAAGGAATCATAATTGGATTATGATTATTTTTATATATAGATGTATTCACTGTTTCTTTAGACTATGGGGGATGGAGACTTGATTTTTCCCAGAATCATGCTGGAGAAATCCAAGTCCATATTTTTGGAACTTGTTTTTCACTTTTACACAGCTGACATGTTTGAACTAGAGCAAAAGCTCTCTCATGCAAATTATACAATCATACATTTACCACAGTAGAATATTACTTATTGTATAAATATTGCCATCTTGTTTCTCATAAGATATAATCAGTGTGAGTGAAGAATAGTAAGGAATTTGAACACAAGACAGTAGAGTAAATGCATTAAATTAGAATCCCTCTATATCTGCAATTATGTGTTTCTTAAATTAAAAACTATTGGGCTGAAAATGATAATTAAAATAAATTTACAATACAACTTATTTAATACAATTGAGGATGACAATTTCCCAAACTTTAAGGATTGTGAGACAGTTGTTGTTATTAGTGTTTGTTTAATGAAGTAGAGTTTCAGCACTTTCTTTGAATGTGAGAATATTCAAAGGACTGAAAATGATAATTTTCAGCCCAATAGTTTCAACTAAGAAACATAAGACCGCATGTATAGAGGGATTCTAATTTAATGCATGTGGTCTACTGTTCTTCTGGTCAAATTCCTTACAGTTGTTCTTTGCTCACACTGATGATGTCTTACAATAAACAAAATGAAACATTTGCATGATAAATAAGTTTCTAGTGAGGTACATGTGGAGTTTCTATAATTACACAATCACATGTCTCATTATACAGGATAATATTCTGCAAATGTATTTAGCAGAGTCATGACAAAAGATTTCAATATGACTACAGCATCTCAAAGGTGCAAACAGATGGATGATATTAAAGGCACCTTTTGGATGGAAAAGGACTTGTCTCATTCCCATTCTTGAGAAATCTCTGTAATAAAGGTACTTTGTCAACCAAAGAGGAGCTGGAATATGCAGTGAAATCAGGGAAGAACAGCAGAGCATATGATCAGTAATTCTTGTAGAAAGGCTTATACGCTGGTTAAACATGATAACTAATAATTAAGGAATTGACAGCGTACACTAGAAATATAAATTAAATCAACTTTAATATATATACTTTCCGATATTTCGGCAACGTCACGTTGCCATCTTCTTGGGAACTTAAAATAAAGACAAGTGCATGCAAGTACTAAATAACAGCAAATGAGAAACGAAGTGAGGAAGCTACCGTTTTCCTAAAGTCCTGATGGTGCCCCCTAGCGGGCTATATTGGTAGTTCTTGGCCTTTGGGCTGAAGTTTTTCTGATAAATGTTTCCCAAATTTGGGGCAGTCTCATGCATCCAAAAATGCATCCATTTTAAGTTCCCAAGAAGATGGCAACGTGACGTTGCCGAAATATCGGAAAGTATATATTAAAGTTGATTTAATTTATATTTCTAGTGTACGCTGTCATTTCCTTAATTATTAGTTATCTAGCATATGATCAGGTTGCCTGTAACCAATGCCCTGCATTCAATGGTTATGAGTTGTCTAAAGACTGGAGAACCTACATCTGAGCCTAGCATAAAACCTGATCATGTGCATAAGAAGAATCAGGAGATAATAAGGTGTCTTAACTGAAGGGTAGACAACCCAAAGGGTTCTTCAGGAAAAGTTCTCTTTCCCTTCAAAAATAACTAACCCCTAACAAAACAAAGGCAAAAACTATACCTCTGACATTTAAGAACACTGTAGCTGATTAGAAATGCAGAATGTGACAGGAGTTAAGGTATACCTTTAACATCTGATAGGCTCTCAATTGTGTTGGTTCACTGGTTTCTTGACTTCATTGGGGATAACACTCTGATGAATAAAGAAAAGAATGATTCATAGAGGAATTTTATTATATAGAGTGATTTTACTCTCTAATAATATATCCTTTCATTACCACAACTATGTATAGAATTAGAGAAGGAAACAGAAGCTTTTTTTTTCAGACTCTCTCAAATGAATTTTATTCCTTTGAAAGAAATCACGGTATATAATTCATCACTTTTTGACTTTGTGATAAATCACATTATGATGATCTGTTGATGATCTCATTTTGATAGCAATGATAATTCTATTGTAACTGAAAAAATAATTTTGAAAGAAAGAAACATATTACCTGCTCCCAATCATTACTTTGGGGATCATATGCTTCTACTAGACTAAGATAAGACTGTCCATCATAACCCCCAACAGCAAACAGCCGATCACCCAACAAACACATACCTATTGCATCCCTTCCTATACTCATTGGTGCCACAGATGTCCACGTATCTGTTTTGGGATCAAATCTGTAAATTATAATAGCTGAAGATCAAACAAACATGAATAACAACAATTGACAATATTTGAAGTACCAAAAGGTTAAAGTATTTCTGTTGTGCAGTAAATAACTGAAACAAGTGATATTTAAAATGCAAGTGAACCTATTTAACAGGATCGTTAAATGTTCAAAGCTAGAAATTTCCACAGTGGGATCTCTCTATCCCTAGGGGGGGGGGGGATGCTATTAAGAAGAAACACTTTTTTTTTAATGGATATATATATATAGAGAGAGAGAGAGAGAGAAACATTTTTAAGATCCTTTGCTTCATTGAGATAATTTAGTTGCCTTAACAGTAGTAAAATTTAAACTCAGAGCCTCAGTGATTTTAAAAAGTAAATGCCAATATATATTCTTATAAACACTTCAAATGTATTTTTAAAATTTAAATTCACTGACAATAAAAGTTTCAAGAAGTCAACTATTTGTAGCAATTCTTTATATTTAAAAAAGTTTATATTGAGCTTTATATTGCAGAATATGTATACTCATAGCTAATTTAACATCAAATCTATTTATTTGCACTGAAAGATGAAATTTACAAAATATTTTAAGCAGGCACAAGGTATAAATGTTTGGAAATCTCTGGTGTATAAAAAAGTATGGAAACCAACTGGAGTTTCTTACCAATGTTCAATCCATACTATTCCATGATGCACCCTTTTATTATCCACCCAAATATTGAACAAACATGGATGGATGGTATGGATATTTGATAATAATTAGCTGATCACATTGTTCGATTAATTGTTCAACTAATGAGTGCCATTTTGCTAAAAGTTATCAACTTGGTGTATGCAACTTTGACCTCAATGTTATCTCTACAGTAGAAGAAGAAACTTAGGTGTATGAAGAGGAGGTACTAGAGCTGCTGCATAAACTGAATATCAATTTAGCAATATGAACTGATTACCTCAACGGCTAAATTTAATGAGTACAGGAGTGGCAAACCCAAGATACCTGATGCTGGATCATACATCACTTCATGTAATATACATTTGTTATATTATCTGTAGACTGGTCCATCCCTTATTTCTTTCTTTTTTCCTGCTCCTTTCCCCCAATGCTATCAGAGCATTTGAGGGCTAGGAGTGAATCTTTCCTATTTTGCTATTTCATTTCATCTTAAGCAGTGGGAGTCAGCCTCACCTGGTAGATGGAAGTCCCAACCCACGTAGCCAATGTAGGGTGAATTGGGGAACAAAACTTTCCATTTAGTGCCTCCGTAGCGCAATTGGAAGAATGACGGTACATTGCGCCCTTCGATTGGAATAGGCCTAAGTTCGATTCTCGTCGTGACGGGAGGAATCTTTATCTGGTCGATTTCAATCGAAGGTGAGTTAGCCGATCTCATACAGAGGTAGCAGGGTTTTTTCTCCTGGAAACTCGGGTTTTTCATCCTGCATACAGACAAATCGGCCCTTCAGAACACACGCAATTTACAGACAAAACACACTAGTTGTGGTAGTGGTGGAGGTGGGCGGTAGATGGCGTTGATGGAGATGATTCGTAGTAGTGGTTGAGACAGTTGTAGGTGTCCTCCCGCGATGAGTCTTTGGACTCCTTGGAGGTGTCAGGAATAATAATAATAATAATAATTTATGTGGTAAGGGCCTCTGCAACCCTACCACTTTTTTCTTGCAGTGACTTCACTTCAAAATGCTAATATGGTTGTGCCTTATAATAAATCTCATGCTGCATCGGTTGTCGTGCAGAATAATCAGAGCCACATTCAGGGCTCTGATTATAAATCTTAGAGGGGAATTTTACATTGGCACATGGAATGTTTGGGGTCTACAGATGAGTACTCTTGATATTGTCTGTAAAGTGTTACAATACTCTTTCCCACTTCTGTAAACAGAAGTGGGAAAGAGTAGTGTAACACCGTGATGAAAGAACTGTTGGAATTTGCCCATGCTAACAGATCAGTTATTACCAACACCTGCTTCCAGAAACACCTACGATGAGCCTATACTTCGATATCTAACATTGATAGGTCAAGGCACCAGATTGATTACATCCTAGCTCTCCAGTGGTGGAAGACAAGCATCTCTGATGTGCATACTTCTTCTGGAGCAGATTATGGTACAGACCATCAGTTAGCAAGAGCCAAAGTAAGACTAAGACTCTGAAAACTTCCAGGTCAGGCACATCCCACTAGATTGGATGTTAGAGTAATTCCTAGTGGATGCACAGAAGCAGCATCAACTTAGTTGGATGATTTTTTGGAGACTAGCAAGGAGAGCTCACCAGAAATGCAATGAGAAAGAATCAAGGTTATAATACAGGATACAGCCAAGAAGTATCTTGGCCCAATAAGAAGACCAATAGACCCATGGATATCAGATTCAAAGTGGAATCTAATTAAAAAAAAAAAAGGTGGTTTTAGAAACAAGGAGACACAGGGGTGAAGAATATAAGAGATTACACAGAGAAGTCAGAAGAGCCATCAGGCGGGACAAGGAAAAGTTTTATACTAATAAATGTGAAGAGATAGTTCCAGATGAGGAAGCACAATTATAAAAGGACGTTTCATTTAGTCTGTGACCTAAAGCAACAGTTTAAGTCCAAAATGAATGTCATCAAAGACAGGAATGGAAAAGTATTAACAGAAGAACTGGAAATGTTGGACTGCATACTGTACAACAGGGAGGATAAAGAAAATTTTGAGGAGTCCTTGCACTAGGAAAATTTTGATTTGGAACCTCCACTTAGGCATGAAGTTAAAATAGCAGTTAAACAGCTTAATAGCAATAAGACCCCCAGGTGCAGATGGAATCCCAGAAGAGTTAAGGCTACAGGGTATGGAGGAATAAGAGTGTTTCATAGATTAATTAAAGGATATGGTAGACAGGATCATGGCCTAGATTGGAAGAAGTCAGTTTTCATACTACTACATAAGAAGGGAGATATGAAGGATTGCAAGAACTATAGAATTATTAGTTTAATATCTCATGCAAGCAGAATTTCATTAAACATCATTCTCAATAGGACTATGGCCAAAGTTGAGGCCTTTCCTAAAACCTGCTTGTTCCTCAGGCATCCTGCCTGAGGAACAAGCAGGTTTTAGGAAAGGTAAGGGTACCAGGGATCAGATCCTTTGCCTTAGACCAGTGTTTCTCAAACTTCAGATATCCGCAGGCCCCTTCTTAAATTTTTCATTATTACCAAGTACCCCCTAATTAATTAATTAAAAATAAATTAATTAATTAAACTAACTAAATTAATTTAGAATATTAAAAAATTAAATATCTATTTTATTTGAATTTATATGTTCATGTAAACAAGAAATATGATTTATTTTTAATAGAACAAACTTTATAAAGATACTATAAAGTTTTACTTACTTGAAATAATTTATCATCAATGAGAGGAGTGAAATTGCTTATGGTGAGATAAAATTTCAGCAAAATTTGGCTCTATAGTTGTTAATTTCAATCTCAGATGCGATTTGACATCTATAATGTGATTCCTCTTCTTCGTCTTAATATCTACAAGGGCCGAAAATCCAACTTCGCAAAGATATGAACTTGGAAATAGAAAAATGAACCTTAGAGCTTTATCTGTTAATTCAGGAAATTCATTCTGTATTTGTAGCCAAAATGATGATAACGTATTCTCGCTATATTAATTTTTTAAGAAACCATCAGAAGCTAGTTCTAAAAGTTGTTCTTCTATTGACGATAGACCCTTTGGCATAAATTTGTTTTTATTGGAAGAATATCTTATCCACTCAATATTAATGTCCAATTCAGGGAAATACTTTTCTAGATTCATTTGTAAGCTATTTAAATGCTGCATGATAATTTTCACATCATCATCAATTTGTTCATTTGAACTTGCGAGCAATTCATGAAGCGATAGAAACGCATCAAATTCCCCATTACCAACCCGCTTTTGCCATAACTTCATTTTTGCCAACGTGGCGTTCACTTTATCTTGTACATGAAATACAGAAATTTCCTTGCCTTGTAAAGATAAATTAAGACTACTTAATACAGTAAATATATCTTCCAGGTATGCTAATTGACTGAGCCATTTCCAATTATGTAAATGCTTTTTCAATTCAAATTTTTCATCAAGAAAAACTTGTAGTTCATTCCGAAGTTGAAGTTCAAATAAACGAGTAAGGACTTTTCCACGAGAAAGCCAATGAACATCGGTATGGAAAAGAAGTTGTGTATAGTTGCTTCCCATTTCTTTGCAAAGTTGAGAGAAAAGTCTGGTATTTAGAGGACGGCCTTTAATATAATTTATGATTTCTACAGCTTCATCAAGAACTTTTCTTAGGTCTTAGACATCATATGTGTAGCCAAAGCCTCCCTGTGTATGCAGCAGTGTGTCGATTTTGCATTTGGGGCAACAGCTTGAATCCTTGAAACAAGCCCTTTTTTAGATCCGACCATGGATTTCGTTCCGTCCATGCATATTCCAACACAACTTTTCCAATCAAGCTTCTTTTGACATAAAGGTATTTATACTGTTGAATATTTCTTCTCCTGTTGTATGTTCTGGCAAGGGTTGGCAATATAAAAGGTCGTCATGAATTTTTTGATTTTTTTTCATACCTAACGAACACTAGAAGATTTGCAAAATTTGTAATGTTGGTGGATTCATCTACCTGCAACGCATAATAACGACTCTTACGTATATCAGATAACAATGTTTGTTTTATATTTTCAGCCATTTCAGTGATTCTTCAATGAACAGTACTATTTGAAAGGCAAATCCGATCAAAAGATCTTTTGGCATTATCTCCGATCATAATTTCCGCTATTATTTTTGCTGCAGGCTTGACCAAAGTTTCACCAATTGTTTCCGCAGCACCACTTTTTGCTATTAATAGCGGCACACGATATGAAGCTTCTAAAGCCTTCATGTTTTCACCTGCTGACATGATCGACATCACTTTTTGAGATTCTTTTAAATTTTATAGTTTATTTTGAAAAAATTCAACAGGTTTGTCCTTGCATTCATTATGTTTCAATTCAAAATGGCGATTTAAATTACATGGTTTCATGCTTTCATTTTTTAAAGTTTCGCCACAAATTACACATAACGGAATAGGTTCCTCTTCATTTCCCGTCCATGAAAATCCACATTTCAAGTAATTTATATTGTACTTACGAAGTTTTCTCATCTTCTTCCTAGTTGGTTCTTTAGAGATGTCAGACGACACACACTTATCAATTTCACTTGATCCAGATACAATATCAACATTTTCTTGTTGCTGACAACTACTTGTATCTACTATGTTCCTCTCTTTTGCGCATTTTAAAAATCCAGTCTTTAACCAGTGATCCATACTTAAGAATTTGAAAGCTAAAAAAAAATTACCGTATTTAACAAACAGTCCTTCAACAAATGGCTAGCGAAAGCAGAACTTGAAACAGACAGCAATGGTAGGCCAGTAGAGATAAAGCAGCTATGAAGACGTTCATATGATTGGTGCAGTATTAACAAAAGATCGCGTTACTAATTGACAAAGGCAAGCCGACAGTTCAGTTGAAATGCTAATTCTTCTTCAACATTCACTATATATTTCTTAGTTTTAACACATTCACTCAAACAAAACCATATGTTGCCGGTGCACCATATGGTTTTGATTGTCTACTACACAGCATTTTATGTGGGAGGGGTCATGCGATTCATTAGTTAGTGCCATTTTTACCCAGTTGTCTCTAAATTGCACTGTTTGTTGAGAAACATATCACACAGCCTGCAGATGTCTCTGTACCTTATTCGGTGATACAATAGGAACATTTTATGATCTCAAACTTAAATTTTATTCCATGCGTTAATGATGCATAGCCGAAAATTGCCACAAACCCCCTGAAGACCTTTCCCGAACCCCCCCAGGGGTCCACATACCACACTTTGAGAAACACTGCCTTAGACAGATCACAGAAAAGTATAAAGAATTTAGACACCTGATGGTAATGTGTTTCATAGACTATGGAGGGAGAGAAGAATGAAAAGTTCTAATAAACACCTAGAACAAAAATTATATTAACCCTCTCATGCATAAGCCTCATATGACGACACATATATTTTCCCTCATAATAATTATTCATTCATAATTTAGTTCTACTATATGCATGTAGTCCTCATCTGGGGAGACCAAAGTGGTCTTAGAAATCACCAGATGGCAGGAGTTTCAACAGAATTAAAGGAATACCAATCTCTCTGCAGTGCATGGTGGTATCAAGGAGGAAGTGAAAAGCTACTGTTTTGTTGATTTGAATTTGGTGATTTTATGAGTCTTCTGGAAAGGTTAGTATGGTTTTATATATTGTTATACCTTGTAGATGACGTGTGAATATTTAATTTGTTCGTGTTTATTACCATATTCATAAAATGAACTTGAAAACAACCTGTCCTCATGTGAGGACAATATGTTTGTAAGGTAATCTATGCGGCAAATAGTTTGAGATTAGAGATATTCCACTACCTTGTACAATATTTTTATAATTTTATTTTATTTTTGCAAACATAAATGAATAGTAAGTGTGTTAATTGGTATTATCATCCCTTTTACAGATGGATAACCAAAAGCCAGGTCCATCAGGCATAAAAAAGGCCTATTACCACAAGAGACTTACTGAAGAGGAGATTGAAAAACTGTTGGAGGAATCTGAAGATGGTTTGGAGCTGAGTGATTCTGATGATAACCCTACATACCAGCAGCCACAAAATGATCCTACAGAGAGTGACAGTTCAAGTGAAGACAGTGATGTTCAGTGTCCTTCCCCTGTTGGTCCTCACAACATTCAAAGCCCAGCTATTCAGCTTTTTCCAGATGAATTGATGGATGAAATTGAGAAACAAACTAATCTGTATGTATGTATGCTATAAAGGCAAAGATAATTTAGCACTTACTGTGACTGAACTCAAAATTTAACTTGGAATTATACTTATCATGACATACATAAACTACCCATGTGTAAGGCAGTATCGGTCTTCTGAACATGGACTGCATGGATGTTATAGCTGATGCTATGTCAGAGAACAGATGGCAGGACATAAGGCGATATTTGCATTTTGTTGATTAAGACACAATACCTACCAACAATAAAGACAAAGCAATACGTATAAGACCAGTGCTGCAAAAGTTTCATGAAACATTCCATGCTGCTGTCAGCCAGAAAAATTTCAGAGTGTAGATGAGACGATGATTCCATTCAAGGGACGTTCACAATTCAAACAATTCAAAGGTATATGTAGACAACTTCCTCATGAGCATCCCCCTAATTAAGAAACTAAAGGAAGATGATATTTATTATGTGGATACATGCAGAAGAAATCGACTTCAAGGTGCTGACAAGAAACTGAAAAATTAAAAGGAGTTGGAGAAGATGGGACGAGGAAATATGTCAGTTACCATGTCTTCTGATGGCATTACTGTCACTAGATGGACTGATAATTCAATAGTACATGTGGTACCTAGCTACTTAGGAAATTAGCCTGTCAGTGTTTGTCAGAAGTTCAGCCAGAAAGGAAAAAAAGTATGTTGAAATTCCACTACCTTGCAGCATAGCTGTTTATTACAAACATATGGGTGGAGTGGACCTTATGGACTCTCTTGTAGCTTTGTATCAAAATGATACCAGGAATAAACGATGGTATATGAGAAATTTTACCATATGTTGAACGTACTTGTTTGTAATGCACGGATCATTTGGAAATGGGAAGAAAAAGGAAACTTGGATTTGTTGGAATTCAAATCAAGAGTAATAACTGTTTGATATATCAAGGTTTAGATCAGTTAGGTACAAAGAAATGAGGACGCCCTTCAAGTCAGACACCACTAGCACTAACGAAATGCAAAACTCACTCTGTGCTACATGAGAAACGTTTTGATGGCAGTGGACACTTCCCAAAGAAAACAACAGGTGTTAATGCCAATTGTTGCAGAGATGTACACTGCAAGAGTAAAACAAGATACATCTGTGGTAGATGTGAGGTTCCAATCTGTCTGGAATGTTTTCAATCTTTCCATACAAAATGAGGCAAAGAGAATAAGACTGTTCTTGATTTACATAGCTCTATTGCAAATTCTAATTGTTCTACTTTTTTGTATGCACTAAGTCATCATTTCTCAACCTTTCTAAGCCCAAGGACAAGTAAAATGCCTAAAACAATTCTATGGACCACTAAGTTACGTAATTTAAAAATTTTTTTAAAAAATGTATGTGGCGATTACCAACATTTTGGAAAACTGTGCCTTTTATAACATAATAAATCTAAAAGCATGTTTTGAATACATGTGGAAACATAATTAAGTTGGAAGTAAACAATTAAAAGTATATCATCACTGAACATAGTTTTAATTTTTACTGAACAAATAAAGGTATCAGTTTCCGATTTGCTATGGGCAAATAAATGAGTATGTCAGCGCCATCCCACTGATAGAACTATTCATCTGCCCACAGCAACTTTTATCTTTTATATGTTATCCCCATTCATCTGCCCACACTCATTAAGCTCACCCCACAACTTTTAGCAGCATTGGTACCATGAGCAAATGAATGGGGAATGTCAGTGCCATCCAGCTGAAACCTTCATTCATCTGCCCACAACGACGTTTATCTTTAAATCCCATTCATCTACCAACAGCAACTTTTATATTTTATATCTTATCCCCATTTATCTGCCCATACTCATGAAGCTAGCCCAACAACAACTTTTATCTTCACGCACTCTCTGATTCAACCTGCGACATGTAAACTGTTCCATTTGCTAAGTGCATCGTGAGACGAGGAAAAAATGTTATCTTACTCCATTCATCATAATACTGAATACAAACTTGACGTCCATGGATTCCATCATGGATGACATCCCTTGTCCTGTCCAAACCATCTCCTGCATATACACAAAAATTTCACTCAGAACATCCCAAAGCCATTATGCTCCCCCCCATCCACACACACGCTTCCAGCCAATACGAATCGCCTTATTTCCCTGATGAGTTTTCCATGACCAGCAAAAAAATTTAAGACATCCTGTTATGTGAGGTCCTTCCCTATATCTATAAACAGTCCAACCCACGATGTCAGTCACTAAGTGCCATACAGTGGTCGGACGCATTTTACTGCCAGCGACTGTATGCCGTATATATCATAAATCTGGCAGATTCATTAATTGTGTGGTTTTATATATATCTGTCTTGTGTGCTTCTTGTATTCGTTACACTGTGATGTATGTTTCTGTACAATCCATGGCCATATGGATGTTGTTGTCTGCATGCGATGGATTCGATGTGCTCGGCCGCATATTCCCACAAGCGACCATACGAGATATGGAACTTTGCTAAATGGGATGCAGGCAGCTATCCTTCTCACCAGCAGAGTTGAGCCTCACAATGACGTCACTTTGCGTAACTTTCATTTCATCCCCGAATTTGGAATTGGATTAATTCCAAAACCAGTAACGAGAATAATTGGAAAATGTAGTCCAAATAAATAATATAATTATGTTATTACTTACTTTTAATGAAATGGTTCAGCTTCTCGGCCTTTGCAGAGTTGCTGCATATCTGGCTCAATATTGGTCAACTTTCGGTATTTCTGTATTTTGATTTTATTTGAAGGAGCGATGAAAATCCTTTCTCACAAAGAAAGGTTGTAGAAAACTGCATGACGATTTTCAGTGCTTCTTCAGATAATTCAGGAAATGCACTTCTCAATGAAGGCAAGATCCAAAATCGAGCCAAACCAAGATCACGGAAATGCATTGTAAGCCCACTATCACTTGAAAGCTCAATTAACTGTTCTTTTTTTGATAACCAAAGGTTGTTCTCATGACTATAAGCCTGAAACAGATCTCAAACCCACAGAAATTTCTTATAAGAGTTATTTGGAAAATATGTTTAAAAATTCTGCTTCAAAGTTTTGAGGCGGTCACAAACCCTTTCTAGAAACTCAGAATCAACAAAAAGATCATTTTCCACTAAAAAGGATTTTAATGTTGAAAAAGGTGCAAATTACACAGTCCAACAAAATTTTTGCTGACTTTTATATGAGACTTGTTTTTTACTCATTTGGGTGTGCTGATTTCAAATATTAAAACCATATTTCTCTATCACATCAGGTTTTTCCTCTATGGCATTTTCTTTCTGCTAATTTGTAAGTTTTTGATAGTTTTAAGGAGGCAGTACTATTTAGAGGATCAAAAAAATCGATTTTTTAATATTATTTTCTGAAAGTATGTACTTTTAAAAATCTGTTCCTAACTTTTTATCAAGAAATTCGAAAAATTCCCGAAGATATAGCCTATTATTCAAAGTGGTGCGCAGATCAGAATCGGAGCGCTCATCGCTTGTTAGTAAACGAATAAATGCGTAAGAACCTGCAACGGCACGTACTGGCGCTTTGAATGCGAGAGAGGCCGATAATTAGATACATAACTACTTAACAATATTCATTAAAAATTACAAGAATATTTATAAAAAAATAACAATTTTACTTAACATGAGTTTCAGGGAATAAATTTTTGTTTGTAGCAATTTCTGCTGTGTTCTGTTCTGGCAATCCCTTTGAATACTCCAACAGTAGTCGGCCATCATGTGAGAATCCCATCTTCCTTGGTACCGATCTTCCATAGTTTTTAAGTCTTGATGAAATCTTTCGCTTTGCTCATCGCTTACAGCACCTAAATTCTCGGGAAATCTATCAAGATGACTGTTATAGGAAATGAAGCTATATGCTCATATTGCAACCTAGGCGCTGGAAATTTTCAAGCATTGTTTCCACTAGATCTTTGTAACTGCACACTTTTTTGTTTCCAAGAAAATGATTCGCAACCATCGTAAATGAAGTCCAGGCCTCTTTCTCAATTTCGTTCATAGAGTTGATGAAATTTAGGTCTCTCATTAAAGTCCTAATTTTCAGTTCCATCAAATACACCGGCTTTAATTTTTTCATAACTAAGTGGTGGAAATTTTTCACATATGTATTGAAAACAGTCACCTTGTAAATCTAAAGCTTTAACATTCTGCTTCATAAGACCTAGTTTGATGTGTAGAGGTGGAAAAATGATTTTTTCTCTGTCGATTAAAGGTTGATTTATAACATTCTGTTCTCCAACATTTAAGGATATTCTAAGAGGCCAATGTTTCTGACTCCAGTGTTGGTTTCTAGCTCAACTATCCAAGAAGCATAGAAAACACGGAAACTTTGTATATCCTCTTTGAAAGCCAAATAAAAAGTTCACCATTTTAAGATCCACACAGATGATCCAATTATGGTTCATATATTTTAATAACTTCAGAACCTTTTTAATGTCCTCATATGTTTCCTTTAAGTGGACTGAATAGCCAATAGGAATTGAGCCATATACATTCCCATTGTGTAGTAAGACACACTTGAGACTACTGCTTGAACTGTCGATAAATAAACGCCACTCATTTGGATGATACTGTACAATGCTCATTTCAGTTAGTAAACCTGACACATTGTTACAGTAAACAAACCCACACTCATGTTTAAAATATTGTACAAGATTACTTTCCCCTGCTACGATAGAAAGTTATCTTCATATCTTGCTCCAGTAAGTTTTTTTCATTTAATCTTGAAGCTAACAATTCCGATGATTCCTTTGATAGGCCCAAATCTCTTACTAAGTCATTCAATTCTGCTTGAGTAAAACGTTGCGATCCAGAACTAGAAATTAAATTTTCATTTCTAGTTCTGGACTGCAATTTTCATTTCATTGTCTAAATCAACATCCAGGTCTTGCTCCTCAAGAACATCTGGCATATCCCGATCATGCTCGTTCCCAAGTAAAGGAAGCCCTTTATAAATTAGCACGGCTATTTCATTGGAATGAGCAACTGGCCGAATTTCTGAGTCGAGATTTGGATACACAATTTTTTTCTTACTCTTCTTATTATAACCAGAAGTCTGAACTAAACAAAAATAGCAATCATCTACGTGATTTTTCGGTTCATGCGAAATCATTGGAATGCCAAAAGCTAATTTTTGGCATTTTCCCTTGCTCCATTGTCGTAAATTTTCTACACATGACTTACACACTTTATTTGGAGCCCATGACTTGTCCCGATCTGCAATTTTTACGTCAAAGTATGCAAGTACACTTTCTTAACGAAATCAGTGATATTTGTCCTTTGACTGAGAACAGTAAAGCTGCCACAAATGTAGCAGAAGGAATCTACACTATTGACACAATTTCGAGCAGTAGACATGATGTATTTTCTTCACTGCCGACTAACATGCAATTAACAAGACAATAAAAAACAGACTTTATTGAAACGTTATAAGCGCTCATCATACTTTCACGATCGATTAACGATCGACTAATTTCGATCGTTCTTTGTCCGCTATGATGCATATAGCATTCATTTGTTTTAGGCAGTTGTCATTGCCTACTTTTCATCACCTAAATGTAGGTTGGTTATTGGCCTCTCTCGCATTCAAAGCGCCAGTACGTGCCGTTGCGGTTCTTACGCATTTATTCGTTTACTAACAAGCGAGAGCGGTGAGCGCTCCGATTCTGATCTGCGCACCGCTTTGAATAATAGGCTATATCTTCAGGAATTTTTCGAATTTCTCGATAAAAAGTTAGGAACAGATTTTTAAAAGTACATACTTTCAGAAAATAATATTAAAAAAACGATTTTTTTGATCCTCTAAATAGTACTGCTTCCTTAAAACTATCAAAAACTTACAAATTAGCAAAAAGAAAATGCCATAGAGGAAAAACCTGACGTGACAAAGAAAAATGGGTTTGATATTTGAAATCAGTGCACCCAAATTAGTAAAAAAGAAGTGTCAGATCATAATCAGCAGAAAAAAATTTTTTTTTTTTGTTGGCCAGTGTTATCTGTCTTTTACATAACTAATGCACAACACGTTTTTTTTAATTCTCTCGAATGCCTTTATTTTGTTGTAGGCATTAAGAATAGTTTTTAAAGAATTTCCCTGAAGGGAGAGATATAGTTCATTTAATTTAAAAAAAAATGTCTGAAAGATAGGATAGTGTTGATAACCATGCTTCGTCAACAAGGAGTGATGCAAAATCAGAATTACGTTCATTTACAAATAATAAAACTTCGTGCTTTAATTGAAATAATTTTGTTAGTACTTTGCCCCTGGAAAGCCAGCAAATTTCAGAATGAAGCAAAAGTTGTATATACTCATTGCCCATTCCAACACAGAATACTGAAAACCTGTTATTTAATGGTCGACCCTTAATAAAAATTAACTAGCTTTACAGCGTTGTATAGCACAGTTTTAAATTTTGGAGGCCAACTTTTCCCTATGTATGAAACGATATACCAAATTCATATCCGGAGCCACTTCCTTGACCATAGAAACAACTCCCACTATGCCTGCCTGTAAAGGCGTGAGCTCCATCCAAACAGAAGCCCATGCATTTTTCCCACTGGATCCCTTTGTGTATTATGTAATTATTGAGAATGTGAAATATTTCTTCTCCAGTTGTTCGGGACGACAAAGTTCTACAAAACAGAATATCGTCATAAATGTTGTTATCATGTGGATATCTTACGTAGCATATTAACTGCACATCATCTGTAACATCAGTAGTCTCATCTATTAACGCATAATAAGGGCTCTTCTTAACTCTTTTGATTAACCGAGATCAAACATCACCTGCCATATCATTAATTCTGCGACCTATAGTGTCATTGAAAGAGGAGCAAATTAACATCTTTTAGTAACTTGTTGCCAAACATAGTTTTTACCACATCTTTCATAGCTGGAAATAGTAAATTTTCCCTGATAGAAGGATGTTTCCCCGTTTTCGCTATGCGCAAACTTAAGAGATAGATGCTTCCAGTGTCTTGCTATTAATCGAACCCATGGCTGAAACCACATCTTTCCCATGATTTAATGTGGCTAAGCGTTGCTGAAATTAGCTTTTTTTTTCTTCAATTTGCTTATTTTTCACATCACAATGTTTAGTTTCTAAATGTCGGAGTTTCGCAGGTTTCATGCACTTTTTCGACAACACTTCATAACACAAAACTCATTGAGGTTTCTGTTCACTGTCATCTCCACACTAAGTAAACCCGAATTCCAAATATGAACTGTTATATTTCCTAATGTATTTTTTCTTTGAACTACTTGTTTCTTCTACTTTAATAGTATCAGATTTACTTGTCATGACAACACGTGTATCACAATTAGGGTTAGCATCACCCGACATTTGCTCTTCTTTTCAAAGTCCTAGTTCTAAGACACTTTTCCATTATTAAAAAATGTTTCCAAAAAATATATAAATACTGGGGTTAACTCATGACACACTTTGTCCAAGTATCATTTAGCACTTCTGAAGATATATTGAGCCTTGGTTGAAGGAGATAAACCTTCAGTAATAAAAATCAATAAACAACAACAATAACACATGTTCACTTCAAATCTGACAAAACAGCAAGGAAAATGCGGAAGCAATAAAACTATATTGTTGTTCACACTTCACCCCTCTTATTATTCATCATTCTGCTGCTACAAATTATTGTAGTGCCAGAATGACGAGTAATAAAAGATCGTCAGAATGTTCTCTTTGAACATTCTAATGCTATTTGTTGTTTTTTTAAGTCTCCATTTGATTTCAATAATTTTTACTTAGTTATTAAATTTTAATTTGTTTGGATAACTAAAAAATATATATTTATTTAATTAATTTAAGTCTTCTTGTGGACCACAGGTTGAGAAACACTGTGCTAAGTAATCCAAATTTTGATCATTCATGCAGTGTTTCAGCAAAATATAAATTGTTTATAATCTGTTTTGTCTTTCAATGAAAATAAATTCCATAGTCTAAGTGATTTCCATAGAAATATGTCTGTAGTCTGTTGGCGCTAGTGCATGACATCCTCAGATGAGGACATCATTTTTTACATATACAGGACATAAATTTAGCAAAAATAATGCATTCATGGTAATACTGTAAGATTAAATGGTACTGTATCATGCTGTAAAAATAATCATAATTAAAATTCTGAATATTTTTACGAATTGTTTATGTTAAAATGTTTATTAGTTTTAGTTTCATAACATGCATTGTCGGCACTTGGGATGTGCCCGTTATTGAAATTGTTTTGTCAAAAATGATATGTAAAGAAGTGAAAAAATTTATGTACTTACTGGATTTGATATTTGTATTACTTACAGGAATTTTAATGTAATTTAAAATATTAAGTTTTGTGTTTTTATGAAGACATTTTCTCTCTTGTCGCTAACGGAAACAACCGTGTCAGCCATTATACAATATTTAGTTTCTCACTTGCCATTTTCAAGGAGTGCACATGCTCGCTGAGAAGTCTGATGTGTGATTGACAGCTGACAAGTTCGGTATCGAAGCAACGGGAGAGTAAACAAGATAGCATTCAGAAGAAATTTAGAACACAGGCCTGCAGATATTTAGATTCAGAGGAACTTGAGTTTTTTTTATGTGACAGTCGGAGGAAAATTAATAGTACATTCAAAAAAAGGAATCGTGGAACTATTAAGTTTCAAAGTGGAATAAGTATTGATAAATAAAACGAAAATATTGCTATATGCATTTTAAACGGAATATTGGAGCAAACAATAATTGAAAGATTTATAGTAGATTCCGAAAAGGGAATCATAGAACTAAGTTTTTTTTTTAATTGGAAGAGTTAAGGCTGTCAATAAGCATTTAGTGAATAAAAGAAGAATTTGCTATTTACGTTCTAAAGGAATGTTCGAGAAAACTCTGATTAGGAAGTTTCATCTGCGTTAAGGACGCTGGATCTGACTATTATTTCTACTGAAGAAAAGAGACAGAATTAAGTTCGGAAGAATTAACGTGTGCTACATAGGTGATGAGAAAGGATCCTGTAAAAATGAAGAATAGAGTCATATATCTTCTAAAAAGGGCCTTGAAAGAGAAAGAAACTGGCTATAAACATTTTGTGATTGTGCAAACAAAGTGTTTAGTCTAGTCTTAAGTGTAAGGTTATTTTTAAAAGGCCTTGAATCCAATTAATTTTTGTAGTTAGTTATGTAATATTTCTTTGAAGTGTATATATATTGTTTTTGTTATATAAAATGTGTTTATTTTGTATTTTGGTCTTGAGTCAGTGATTATTTGGATTCTGAAAGAAAGAGTTAAGATCATTGCACCAATTGGAGTGAACCCTTGTGCATATAATAACATATATGTACACTCGGAATTTAAAAAAAAATAATTGTTAGAAACAGAGATCATCTCTATGGTAGGATTAAATATTAACATAATATCTATGAATATCCTCTATATAAAAATCCACCAATTATTAACAATGCCATTATAACGCCGAAACTACATCTTTTTTTGTATATTATCAGGCTGATAGCTAACTTGTAGAATAATTCATTTTTTTATAAATGAATATAAAAATTCATGCATGAGAGGGTTAAAGCAACTAATATAACCAACAAGAAAGAACATATTTTAAAACCCTTTAGCTACCATGTTTCATCAAATTGTAAATATTTGTTCTTTTTCTTTTAAGATATATAAGACATGTCAGAGGTTTTGATGAAATTTGAGGACACAGAGGTGTAGGCTGTCATCAACCTTTTCATGCTGCAAGAAAAGTCCATAACTGAGATGCAACAAAACTTTGTGCAAGACTTTAGAGGACTGTATCCCAGCATATCCAATATCTGCCAGATGGGAGGCCAAGTTTAAAACTGGGCATCCAGAGACAACAGATGCCTCCAGGTTAGGAAAAACCTTCCACAAACGATCGCACCTGAACACACTGATGCAGTGCATGCCATCTGGACATACAGAAGCTCTCAGTGAAGTGTTTGAATGCTAACCGCAAGAGAACATGTGCTGTCATCTCAAGGGATTTGGGTCTTCCTCACCCACCCTATTTGCCAGACCTGGTCCCATCTGACTATTTCCTATTCCCAAATTTAAAGAAACACTTGAAAGGAACAAAATTTACCACAGATGAAGTCATATTTGCAGCTGACTGGTTTGTGGAACAAGACTTTTTTTTTTTTTTCTTTCAGAGTATTGCAAATGATGCAGTAGCATTGTAACACATGTATAATACTTTGTGGAGAGTATGTAGAATAATGTGTAAGTTACGTGGTTCTACCTCAATTCCTTCAAGATAATTATCACAACTTTTCAGCACATGCTTGTATTCTAAAGCTTTTGACTGTTCAGCATGTGAAACTGTGGGAAGTAATGAAAGTAATGGTTTTTCTCAACACACTATCAGGCTGATAGCTAACTTGTACAGTGAGTAAGAAGCCATGGTAAGAACAGGTGTTGGATTTACTGATTGTATTCAGGCTGAGGACATCATGCATGTAGCACTAGGTGAGCACAGGTTAGGAATTAGGATAGGTGGTAGATTGATCAGTAATCTGAGGTATGCTGATGATACAGTACTCCTCTGAAAAATTCTTGACAATGGTTCTCAAAGAAAATACAGATAGGGAATCTCCTGAGAAATAAGTGTACCTTAATGGAGAAAGAACTGAGGAAGTCAGCAAGTTCAAGTACTTGGGATCTATTATTAATGTGAAAAATTGCTGTTCAGAAGACATCAGAAGAAGAGGATTAGAAATGGTTAAAACAAACAGTCTGGGACTTGTCTAAAATCTGATAGGATGGATCTATTTCCAGGAGAACAAAGTTGAGGATGCAACTGTTTTTACACAACTTATGAATGTGACACTAGGAACCAAAAGAAGTCTGACAGTTAAAGGATAACTGCTTTTGAGATGTGGTGTTACAGAAGGCTGGTGAGGATATCAAATACTGAAAGGCAGACAAATGGATGTCTGCCTTTCAGTAGTCAAAGAAGAAGACTTTCTTCTTTGACTAAGGAGCCTTAAAGTTCAATAGAGCTTTAAGGCTCCTTAAGGATTTATAAAAATCAAGTGGATATTAGATGCAGCATTATTTCAAAGCCAAATGTAGAAACTAGGAAAGTTTTGTAAAAGGTAAGTTGACCAGAGAGCTTATAGGAATACACCCGGCATTTACGAGTTGCCCTAGCACGGAACACCTTAGAAAACACACGCACTACCCAGGCGTGCACATGTTCACTTTTTAATTTGGTCCATTTTTTAGGTTTCACTGGCCTGACAGCTGCTTCAAACTGATTGGTTCATCTTCAGAAACCTTAAGAGAGCAAAAACCCTCTTGCAATACTAAGGAACTTGAAATGTCAGGAGGTGTATTTTATATAAGCGAACTCTCGGTCGGAATAAGGATAAGGCTCCTTGCTCCTTAAGGATATTAACAGAAGAAAACTGAAATACTTTGGACATAATGAAAGAATGGAAGGATGACTTTTCAGAACAGTAATAGAAGGTAAAGTTCCTGGATGAAGATGAAGGGATAGATCATCAATGAGATGGATGGATGGCATGAGACTGATCTTCAGAGAGTTGAAGCCTTCAGAAAAGCATGCAACAGGACCACATTGCGAGGAGTAGTGTGAAACATCACCAAGCATCTAAGTGACCATACAGCATCTGCTGATGTCCAGTGAAAAGATGGATGGGATATCAGCATGGATGCTAAAAGGGTATTCAGCTGAATTGTATGTACCTTTGACCCAGATGTATAATTTGAGTCTTAGCACAGGGAAGATTCCAAAGGAGTAGAAAGAATGTATGATAATCCCATTGCAGAAGGGTAGGCAAAGACTGATGTGTCTACCTATCAACATCTCTGGACAGATTTGAAGATTTTGGAAAAGTTAGTACGAGACTACATGCTTTTGCTAAGGAAAAGTTATGTCTGAGTAACTTGCTCACATTTTATAATAATGTCACAGTTGACAGGATTCAACATGGAAGGTTGTTGCATAAGTTGAAAGGTAGGGATTTGATTATAAATTAATATTTTAAATAAGGGGATGGCTGAGTGACATATCAAAAAAGTGGTGTACCTTATGAATCAGTCCTTGATCCAATGCAATTCAATCTTTAGATTAATGACATTCGTAATGATTTAACAGGTGACATACAGCTATTTGTTGATGATGTAAAGATAGGTAGGGTAATCAGGATTTGCAGTGCATGTAGATTGGTTTGAATAAGCTGGAAATGCGGGCATGTGAAAATAGATATCAGTTCAATGTTAGTAAATGTAAAGTTATACAATTTGGCATAATGAGATATCCGACGGCATATTATATTGGCCAGATTATGACAGAAGAAACTAACTGAGTTAGGGATCTTGGAGTTTTACCAGGTACGAAGTGGAAGTTAGGGTCATATGTTGTATTTATAGTTTTTCTCATAAAAACTATAAATACAACTTAGAGGATAATCACAATGATGAAGCAAACACTGATATATATATATATAAGAATAAGGAAATCATTTTGTCTCTTTATGAGGCTTTGATACATCTCATCTGGACTACCGTATGCAGATCTGGTTTCCAAGGTGATGCAGGGAGAGTGAAAAACAGTCTTAAAAAACTGTGTAATATAGATTTTAAGGAGAGACAGAGAATTTTTGGACTGCAAATGCTAGCAGACAGAAGAAAGAGGGATGATATGATAAAGATCTATAAACTTTTAAAAGGGGAGTCATATAGGATACCAGCAGATGGAATTTTTCATTTTACAGAAGGTGGTGAGAGGACGAGAGGGCATCCATGGAAGTTGAGAATGAATGCAATCAAGAAAGAGGTGAGAGTTAGATTTTTCCCTCTCATAGAGCAGTGCATGAGGAATGGCTTGCCTTTGTAGTTGGTGAATGCAGGTAGTGTGAATGAATGTAAGAGAAGGTATCATGTGGTGTGAGTGATAAGTGGCCTCCCTCGATGAGGTCTTCTTGCTATCAAACATCTAATCTGAAACCATTTCCTCTACCATTCTGTTAAAGTGACCATACCACTTTATTCCCTAATTCCCTGGAGGTCGCTTATAATAATAATAAACCACAGATACATTATTTCAACATAATCAAATATCAGGTAGTTTGAGGGTGGCACCCAGTCAAAGTCAGATTGCTCTTTCTCTCTCTCGCTCTCACACACACGGACGGAGATGGACAGTGTGTGTGTGTGTGTGTGTGTGTGTGTGTGTGTGTGAGAGAGAGAGAACAAAAAAAAATAAGTCACTGATTACATATTATTTACAAGAGAGAGAGAGAGAGAGAATAGTATAATGATGTGAAAAACGAAGTTATCATGATTTATGTGTTCAGCAGAAAAATAGCACAGTAGGTGTTGGCTTACTATGATTAAATGGGACCAAAAAATGTAATAGTAAGAGAATTCCACATTCAGAGAGCAATGGGGAACCAGTAATTCCCCCCCCCCCTCAATAAAATTATCTAAATACTCCTTTATGTTGCTGTTATAGTAGTGTTCCAATAAAGAACATATAAAAATGTTGAAAAACAAATTTAAATGAAAATCGTTTTTTTTTTTTTTTTTTTTGAAAATCTACTCAAAAAAACAAAACTCAATCAATACATAACCATAACCTATTGCATTTTAATTAAAAAGAAACCTTGTTAATTATATACAAACTTAAATGAAAAACATTTTCTTTAGCAATCTGTTCTAAAATGAAACAACACCATCTATGGAATTACAGTTCATTAACTCAATGAACAGTGCCATACCTCTCACGGTTACAAGGCAGTCTCCATAAAGAGAGAGTTTTATTGGACAATCTTCTTTGGTCATTTCTGTAGTTGCTTGGAGTGGAGGGGGTTAATGGAGACACTCTGCTTATTTTTTTATTTATTTTTGGAGAAAGAATGGCAGGGAACTTACTCATTTTTCTCATGTTTTCATCAATGTGCAACAAACATACAAACTTTTTGGATTTCTGATGTGTAAGAAGAATGTTAATCACAATCTTCTTAAAGAAAGAATGATAAACTTTCATCTGTTTCAGTTCTGATATCTCATTAATAATTAAAGGCATATGGCCCAATATGAGAATCAATTCCTAAACAAATCATGAATACGTATAGGTTCTGGCATACATTCTTTTTTGTCAATGTGGAGGATTTCTTCTTCAGAGAAGTCTTTGTGATGATACTGGAAAAGTCTTCCAGATTTTCTGATGTACCCTCAAGGGCAAGGTTTGCTCCAAGTTCTGCCATTTCTCCAATTCCTTTTGTTGATACTGAGTTGATTCATATCCTTCAAAATCAGACATAACTTAGGGAAGAAATTTTTTCATGCCACAAACAACAATTTCTATCTCACTTCTCCAACACTATGCCAGTGTTAAATATAGATCTCTGATGTTATAATCTTGCGGAATTTTTTAACTTCGGCTTGTCTTCTCCATGAGTTGCAACAAAACATTTTTAAACATGGGCTTATGGTAGTTTGCAATGCCTTGTCAATCTACTGGAATTGTCAGACTTGATCCTTAAAGATATTGACATCATGGTCAATTTCAACAAGCCTCCCAAATCAGTAATGTGCCCATAAAAAACCTCAGAACTAATTCAGACTCTCTTTCCCCCTGACAGCAGTTTTATTTAGTTTTACCATAAACACAAGTCATTTTATATGGCAAGGAAAAACCTACATGCAGACTGAAGACATAACTATCTACCCCCCCCCCCCCTCATGGAACACATTTTGAAAGTACAGTCCTAAACCTGGTCTCTCAAATATGGCTCGGATACATTGGAAATATTTTTAATATGCCTTAACATCCAGCACTCGAGGATCTGTTTTACCACTGAAAAGGAAAACAGTAATTGTCTGTCCTTCCTTGACCCTCTGATCATCAGGCTATCCAATAGTTCATTATCATTCTGTCTACAAAAGCCTACCCACAGTGGAAGGTACATACATACATTCTGTCACGTCACCACCCACTCCCAGCAATAAATGACGTTATCAAAACATTAGCTGATCAAGCTAGAACCATATACTCAGGCTAACAACAGAAAAAAAGTGACATTTGCAACGTTTCAGTCAATGGCTTTCCCCTTTAGAAAATCAATAGAACACTCTGCCCATGCCCCCAAACTCAGAATACAAGAAAATCTATTGCCATTCTCTACATCCAGTGCACCTAAAAAACCTCACGAGTTTTAAGAAGGTTGTGACATACAGAATACCTTCAAGCCATACCTAAAATTAATTACCTTTATTTGGTTATCAAAAGATCTTCCCTATCATCTAGACCAGGGCTGTCCAAAGCACTGCCCGTGGGCCGGATGTGGCCCGTGGTGCGATTTTGTGCGGCCCACTTTGGGTTTTGATTTCCATGAGCAAAAAAATAAAATAAAATAAAATAATAATTTGAATCAAATGCCTATTAGATATTTTAATTCTATCACTATTGATAATCTCGATGTTGGTAATTTTATTTGGTGTTTTTACATCACTATACACCCACGTGTTTTTCAAATATTAGGTGTGTCAAAGAAGCGTTCTTACACTGTTTTGTTACACCGCGCATGCTCCAGGCGCTCATGGGGAAAGTGAGCGAGCGATTAGTGTTGTTCCTTTGTTCAGCTATTGAGGTTGTGTTGTTACTGCGCATCAAATTACTAGATACACATTGTGATGCGGCCCTCGGATAAATATTTCTTTTTTAATGCAGCCCTCGGATTACCTAAGATTGGACAGCCCTAGTCTAGACCGTTCTGAGATCTGTAGCATCCAGGGGCACATATTCAGGGTGTGTGCTCGTCAATCAAACTGAATGTTGTCATTTCTCATGAGTTGCTATTTTTGTTTTCTGAGTTTCATTTGTTTTATGTGAATGAAGTGTGAAATGACATGTATAGGACATGATATAGACAACAGTGGTATCACGTATAATTTAAACTTTTTTTCCTACATTTATAATGGGACACAGTGTTGATGATCTACTGCATATTTACTGCAAGAGCTTTTGCAGATTGCATGATTGATTATAGTTGAAGGAGGTTAGAACTTGTGTAAAACGAGTTATTTCAGCCTTTCTTTGATTCAATCCAGAAAAAATAATAATTTCCTAATTGATTACTTTTTCTGATTTCTGTGCATATTATACAGGTGTATTTAAAAATCTTATCAAAATTCCAATTATCCATGTTTCACTCTAGTATTTGCACTGATAATTCAATCTCACCACAAAACATAAACCCTTTATATTTCTCATATAAATGGTGCATGTGAAACATAGCTATTGTTCATTTGACCTTTATGCTTTCCATATTTAAAATTATATAAATTGATAAATTAGAGTATTCAGAGTTATCGTACAATTAATTGCATTGGACCGATTAAGATGAGCGTTGATGTGCTATGCACTCTTAAAACTTTCATACATCAATAAAAATGCAATCACATAGTCAAACTGATGTAAATTTTGTAGAGAGGGGTGCATAAACCACATGGTAGCACACCTAACCTAAATGAGCACGTGACACCACTGGTAGCATCCCTTGATCCTGCAAACGTTCCTATTTTGGACAGAAAGAAATGCCAATATCTGTCTAGAGCAGTGGTTCCCAAAGTAGGCAGTACTGTCCCCTCGGGGGTGCTGGAACGATTGGGGGGGGGGACCTCATGAGCAAAAGGGGCGTTGAATTGAAGTAAGAGTGGTGATGAAAGCATAAAGGACAAAAATTAGGTGTTGAAAAATATTCTGTTGTAGGACGTAAGTAAAGGTCGTAACAGTTGCTTTATTTCCCAAGGAAACATACAAAATGAAAGTTACAGCCGAAAGCATTGCAGTCCGACGACGTCTTACCAAGCAAAGTAGTGTTGGAAGGCACACTCTTTTCAAGTGATCAGGATTTTACGTCCGGTATGCATCGGCAGGAACATGTGCATGTTATGACTTGTTCACTGTATAATACTATAAATACACGAGATGTATGAAATCAGTTTTAGATTGTTTCTGAATTGTGAAACAAGCAGTTAGCAATTTGATGTAGTGCATAAACATTTTAGTGCATATTCGATACCTAGTCAGTACTTTACACGGATTACACACAAAACAAATTATTGTTGTTCCAATACAATAGTAAGTTTCATGCGAGTATATTTATACCTTTTCTTGTAAAAAATAATTTGGTTTAGGTATGTGAGAAATTGCATTCTAGCAATTTTGTAAATCAACTTTTTTTTACAGATAATATCATGGCTGAACCCAAAAAGAAATATAGACCATATAATATTGAATATTTGAAATACGGCTTTATTCAGTCGCCTACAAACAAAACATTACCAATGTGCCTGATTTGCCAAAAGGTTTTTTTCAAATGAATCTATGAAGCCTTCAAGACTAGAAGAATGTTTTACAAGAACTTTTATCAGCATAAAAGTTTATGCTGATAAAAAAGACAAGGATTTATCATATTTTAAGCACTTAAAGAAAAATTTTTGAAACAACCAACACTGGCAGGTATGTTTTCAGCAGCATCCAAACTAGATGATGATGGATTGCATGCCTCTTATATTTCCTTAGTGATTGCTAAATTGGGAAAACCGCATAGTGTTGGTGAAGAACTAATCCTACCAGCTGTTAGTGAGGCTGAAAAATAATCATAATTTAAAATTCTGATTATTTTTACAAATTGTTTATGTTAGTACGTTTATTAGTTTTGGTTTCATGTTACGTATTGTCGGCACTTGCGATGTGCCAGTTATTGATGTTATTTTGTCAAAATGAAATGTAAAGCATTTAAAAAATTCATGTACTTACTGGATTTGGATAGTTGTGTTACTTTCAGAAATTTTAGTGTAGTTTAAAATATTAAGTGTTGTGTTTTATGAAGACATTCTCTTGTCACTAATGGAGACAATGTGTCAGCCATTATACCTAACTTCTTGCTTGCCACTTTCATGGCGTGTGCATGCTCGCCAAGGAGTTTGATGGGTGATTGACAGCTGATAGAGAGAGCGTTCAGTATCGAGGTAACGAAAAAAACAAGAGATCGTTCGGGAAGAAAAGAGAACGCAGGCCGGCAGATATTTATGTTCGGAGGAACTTAAGTTTATGTGACAGTCGGAGGAAAATGAATAGTAGATTCCTAAAAGGGAATCGTAGAGTTATGATTTTTTTTAAACATTTAAGACTGTCAAATGAGTGTTGGTAAATAAAAGAAAATATTGCAATCGACGTTCTAAAGGAATGTTCGAAGAAATGTTGATTGGAAGATTAACAGTAGATTCCGAAAAGGGAATTGTAGAACTGAGTTTTAAGGTGGAAGACTTTGAAAGTTTATTTTTCACTTGGTCAGACTATAATAAATTTAGTTTAATCCTTTATCCAAGTGTGTGCAAACAAAGTTTGCACCTGAAAGTATCTTCAGGACTGGGGTAAAGTGGTACAACACTGGGCAACTCCTTGCAAAGGTGGAGCAAGCTACCAACAACAGTTGGTAGCTTGCTCCACCTTTATTAAACAGCAATAGACCCAAAACAGATCCCCAGAGAATATCATTGGTGACCTTCCTCCTCTGGGAAACTATTCCCCCCCCGTACATAACTTGCTGATACCTATCAGACAGTAAATCTCCAATTAAATGCACTAATCCAATATCCGACCCTAGCTGTTCCAGTTTCATTGGCAGCTTGTCATTTGGCAATCTATCATAGGTTTTAGCAAAATCTAAATATACCACCATGTATGCTTTCCCCTTCATCCAATGCACTATAGTGCATTGGATAAAGGGAAAGCATACATGGTGGTATATTACAGTAAGTAAGTAAATTGTTAAACATGACCTTCCTGTAGCAAACTCATGCTGTCCATCAAAGAGAATGTTGTTGTCATAAACCCAATTCTGATTCTTAGTTCTCACTAGCCTCTCTAACATCTTTACCACAACTCCAGACAAACAGATTGGCCTGTAATTCGGAGCCTGTCTTATCAGCCCCTATGAAGAGGAATAATTTTTCCCTCTTTTCACTCCTTTGGAACATGAGCAAATCTAAGACTCCTGTCAAAGAGGTAAGTTAAAACTATTGTTAACTTCCTGGGACATTCCCACAGGACGCATGGTGATACATCATCAAGTTTACTCAATTCCTCATATACTTCCTGCACACTCACCATCAGTGGCTCCTCCTCCCTCCCTAGCCTTCTCAAGTTCTGCATGATGTTACTTTCACAAAGATGAAATATCCCTATGAATCGCTCATTTAACATCTCTACTATATCATCCTCAGTGTCTGCATGGTTAGCCTAATGACCTTGCGCTTCGCAACCATATGCCTGGGGAAGGAGTGTCCTAGGTTCGGTTCCGGTCGACGACGAGGAGCTTAAGGATCTTCCTCGGCTTTAGCCAAGTTAGCTGGTCTTGGCCGTGGACAGCAGGGTTTTTCATCCTGCAAACAGGCAAACTGGCCCCGTGAACACACATGGATACAGTCAGGAATACCTAAGATGATCAGTCCAGCCATAGGTCTGAATTGTCAGTTATGCTGGTCCAAAGCCCAGATAAAAATAGGGGGATTGAGGTGGTGCCGTACCTCCCCATAATAGGGGCTCACGACCGTTGAATCACCATACGAAATAAATAAATAAACCATCGTCAGTTATTATCATTCTACCATTTTCCCCAATCAGTATCATCTTTCCATGAAAATTCTTTCTTCTACTGGCCATGCACTGAAAAAAAACTCCCCAAGATTTCTTTTGGCCTTATCAGGTAACTGCTGCTCATACTGTACTTTTTGCTACTCTTACTAAGTGAGTTACCTCTCTTGCTTGCTCTTTGTACTCCTCATGCAACTGACTATTACCACCACGTATCTTATTTTTTATACATTTATGCATTTTTAAAGTCAAGAGGTCAAATAACTGTGTACAAAATATGAACGCCTTCTTCCAAACTGCATGCTTCACTTCTTCATTCATCCATTTCGCACACGTTATTTGACCTACTGAACTTAAAAATGCATTCAGACACTGGCTCTATCAGACAGTTCCTGAACAAGTCCCAGATACTACTGATCTTCTCTCCATCCAATTCCTTATTTCATGATATAAATGGAAGCTGTCTCCTTAAGCTTGTCATAAGCACCAGTTATAGTTACATATATTTCTTTTTCACAGAATTTCTCATATATCTTACCACTATCCAAGCACTCACTTCATGGTATGAAGAGAGAGAGATTTAACCTCATTTATAATAATCGAGTTAATCTGATTAAATCATTCCTGCTACATGGTGAGTAATAATATTTCCATTCCATTTTAAGCTTTTTCAGGTAGAATGATCAAAAAATCAAGTAAATAAGTTTTATATTAATAAGTATTATTTTATAAAATAAAATATTATTATTTTAATAAAGTTTAATGTTATTTTAAATCTAAATTACTTTTCTTGTCAAAAAAAACTTTATAAACATATAGAAGGGGCTGCAATGGGGGTGGTCTCCAATTTCTCCAACTCTAGCAAATTATTATATTTTTAATATTTTAAAATTAATATTTTTTCTCCTACGTCATCTATTTGGTACAGATATGCTGATGATGCTTTTGCTGTCTAGAACTCTTCCTTGTTGAAACTTTAAGAATTTCTTTAGAAAATAATTCAGTAAATCCAAGAATTAAATTTACCCTTGAAATAGAAGAAACCAATTGCCTCCATTTTCTGGATTTTCTAACTGAAAATTCTGCAAGTATTAAATCATTTTTTCCTTACCTGTCATTCCATTACTATTTTTTTATCACTACACACATTTTTATGTATTTATATGGTTATATAATCTACAAAGTATATAGATTTAGATTATGCTAATTCATATTTGGTAATAATTATTTTCCATGCAATAAAATTAGAATTGCACATCATTCAACACATTTTCTTTGATTACTCTAATTTTTTGATTCGGAGGTGTAGTATGAGAGAGGATATGAAAGGACTGCTGGAAGATACAAAAGTGAAGAGAGAGAGAGAGAAATTCATTACTTTGTTACTGAAATATGATAGTAGTGAATTAAGAAGGGCCCATGATGGCAAACAATTTGTTGTGTAGAAGGAATCGATACAATGTTTTGGATGAGTGGAGTAAACATATAAGGGAAGAACTAATGGCCTGCATTTGAATGTGTTTAGTATCAGAAGTCTGAGAAATTACTTACTGGTGTGAGATCTAATATGGAGAGTCAAGCAAACTAGAGAGAGTTAAGAGCGGCTAAGTTATGAAACTGTGTTAATAATCTGAATAGGCTATATATAAGTGGACGTGATTATGATGAAATGATGACTGTGTATTTGTCTGGTTTGGAATTACGTTTGTATAAGGATAACAAGGCAGCATACAGCTACTTGCTGATGATGTAAAGATAGGTAGGGTAATCAGGAATGCAGCTGATATGCAGTACTTGCAGAATGATTCAAATAGGCTGGAATTGTGGGCATGGGAAAATGGATTTCAGTAAATGCAAAGTCATGCACTTTGTTGTGATTAGATATCCAATGTCATATTTTATTATTATTATTATGTGACACCCTCAGGGAGGCCACCTACTCTACAACTCTCTGTCTCCACCACTCAATCCATCGACTGCAACTACACCAACACCATCTACCATCCACCGCCACCATCACTACCAGTATTTCCACAGACAATCACAAATATCCATGCCCATTGCAGGATTCGAACCTGCAGCCTTTTGGCTGGAGAGCTGATATGCTAACCACTTGGCCAATTAGGCCAGCATTGGTGAGATTATGCTAGAAGAAACTGATTGAGCTAGAGATCTTGGATTGTTAGTAGATAGGAAGTTGAGGTTCAGGGTCCATGTAGCAAAGATTGCAAATACAACTCAAAAGATAGTTGCAATGCTGAAACAAACTTTCACATGTGATAAGGAAGTCATTTTGCCTCTTTACAAGGCCTCACTTAGACTACTGCATGCAGGTCGGATCTCCTGGTTTCTGTGGTGATTCTGATACAGTGGACAGAGTGCAAAGAAGTGTCAAAAATGATATCAGGATTGTGGAATACTGATTATGAAGAAGACAGACTGAGAATGTGTAGACTGCAGATACTAGCAAATAGGAGAGGGAGGAGTGATATGATTGAAACTTACAAACTTCTGAAAGGGTGATACAGGATTTCAGTTGATGGAATTTTTCATTTTATGGAGGGGTGGAGAAAGGACAAGAGGGCATCCTTAGAAGCTGCAAATGAATGCCACTAAGAAGGGGGTAAGGTTCAGATTTTTCTGTCATAGGGTGGTGCATGAGTGAAATGGATTGCCATTGGATTTTGGTGTGTGTGTGTGTGTATGTATGTATGTATGTATGTATGTATGTAGGCAGTGTGAATGAATTCAAGAATAAGCATGATAGCTGTTGCATGTAGTACGTGGCCTCCCTCGATGAGTCCCCTCTCTTAATAATAATATCTGTATAAGCGAAGCAATAGATATGAACAGGAATCTGAAAGTTGCCCAACTGGGATATGCAGACTAGAAAGAAGAGTATACAAAAAAGTCTGGAGGTTACTTATTGTGGCTGTACATGAATGCCAGGAGTATCAGGAGCAAAGGAGTAGACTTCGTTGCCTTCGTGAATATGCTGGAACTTCAGATTATAGGCATTAGTGAGACCTAGCTCTCAGAGTTGGATATACTATCTAATATTGAATGTAAAAGGTATAGTATTTTTAGGAAAGATAGACAATATAAGAGAGATGGGAGGTTGTGCTGTAATGATATCAGATTAGGGTAGAAAGTTATGACTACAATATTAGTAATAATTTTTCATGTAGCAGTAAGCTTCAAGCTATTTGGTGTGAGGTCTAATAAGATAAAATACAGAGTGAGATGTTCTTATAGAGCTAGTGATGTTGCTGACGATGAAAAAATGCATCACCAAACAACCTGATGGGTGATAAGTAAGTAATCATCATGGGTGACTTTAATTATCTGAACACAAATTGGAAAACACTGAAATCTCATGAGAAGAATGAAAGTGAATTTATTGGGCTGTTGCATGATGACTTCCTCAAGCAGCATGTAGCAGAAGGAATTCAAGGTCAAAAAGGGTTATATCAGATTACAGTGTTGGGGCAGGGGTTTAGTGAAAGATGTCTGTTTTCTGCCTCTGGTCGGTGACAGTGATCATGCTGCAATGACTTAGAAAGTGGCTAAATACATGGTGTCCAATTTAGAAAGGTTATCTGCTAAATAACCTTTAGAACACCACTGCTGGCCTGGTTGGCCGAGTGGTTAGCATATCTGCTCTCCAGCCAAAAAGGCTGCGAGTTCCAATCCTGCCGTGGGCATGGATGTTTGTGATTGTCTGTGAAAATAGTGGTGGTCGGCGGTAGATGGCGTTGGTGTAGATTATGAAGGTAGTTGCGATTAGTGGAGTGGTGGGGAAGGAGAGTTGTAGAGCAGGTGCCCTCCCTTGATGAGTCTTTGGACTCCCTGGAGGTGTTATGTAATAATAATAATAACACTTAGCCATTTTCTAAGTCAGTGCAGCAATGATCACTGTTAACCAACCACAGGCAGAAAACAGTCACAGCTTTAACTGCACCCCCCCCCTCCTTGACACTCTAATCAGTTACTAGATGGGGAAGGATATCAGCAGTTCATAGGATGCATTTAAAACATACCTAAATGATGAAGTATTGGATTGTGTCCTATAGTTTGAAGAATAAATAGGCTAAGAGTGAAATGCAATCTTATTAAGTAAGAAATTTTTAAGGAAAAGACTATGAGGAAGGTATACTGGGTGTATAATGATGGTGTTCCATCATGAAAATTATAAGGAAACACCTCAGGCTTGCACAGCCACAGGCAAGTACTGCCACTGAGTCAAGCCTCCACTCAGTGCACTGGCAGACAAAGCCCACCAATATACAAAGGCCTACTATTTTTGTCAGAGACCAAATAAAAACCTTAAGAGATCAAAAACCCTCTGTTCAATATCATGGCAATCCTATGTCAGGTGCTTGTATTTTTCATAAGTGAACTATCAGTCAGTGCATAATTATAAACTATCGAAGAAGAGCCTGAATGCATAGAAACTTAGAAGAAGAAAATTTCAGAAATAGACCACAGAGCTTATGAGAATAGAGCCCTTGATTGTTTTCTGTGTTGAATCCCCCCCCCCCCAATTAATTTACTTTGCTTTTTAAAATGAAGCCTTTTAGGCTTTTCTTCAATAATTAGAATTATGCACTAACTATGAGTTCACTTATGAAAAATGCAAGTCTCTAATATTCTCTAATAGATTGTAACACTGAAGATGTACTATTATTTTTAGTAAGAAATATCTACCTTATTTATTAATTAACGTTATTACTGTGGACTTACGTGTTGTTTTTAATAAGTCTCTAATATAGGATTGCTACAGTAGCTATAGTATTTGAACAGATTTTTGCCTGGTCTCTAATGAGAAACAATACTTAAAAACAGTTCTCAAAACAGTGAAACCAAAAATAAAAGGCAAATATATGGACTCCTGGGCAGAATATGTGTGTCTTTTAAGTAGTGCAATGCTAAGGAAATTCTGATGCCAAGAGTATTGCATTCTCGTAAGCTCTCTGATCCATTTTTGAAACTTTCTTCTAAGTTTCTATACATTCAGCTATGAAATAAGAACATATTTATAATATGCCCTATTTCTATTAATTTACTTCACCAAAATGAACCCTTTTAGGCTCCTCTTCAATAATAGGCCAGAAAATTGGTAAAGCTTGTATGGTAGAGACACAATTGACTAAATTTATATGGAATAGGAGAGAAACTAGTCAAAACACTAAAGTAGCAATACACAAGACAGTGTCTATACCAATATTATTACAGATCTGAGAGATGGGTTAGAAATAAAACAGTTTACCAACAACTTAAGATCACAGATACAAGAGTTCTCAGAAAAATTAGGACAAGTAACCAGATAGGAACCGCGCGGTTAGCCTAGTGGCTATGCACTTCACAACCATTTGCCTGGGGAAGGAGTGTCCTAGGTTCGATTCCTGTAGGTGACGTGAGGAGCTGAAGGATCTTCCCCAGCCATAGCCAAGTTAGCCAGTCTTGGGCGTGGACAGCAGGGTTTTTTCCCCAGTTTATTCTGGGGTTTTTCATCCCGCAAAGCAGGCAAACTAGCCTTGAGAACTCAACACTACAGCCATAGGATACACTGGGGCATAAGGCTGACCACCTTATCCTGTAAACGGAGTGAGGTCCGATGATCAACGGACCCTCGACACCGCAAGGTAAAAGAGGGTATAGGGATGATGAGATGAGATGAGTAACCAGATAGTACCAATGGCAAAATCATATTAAACATGAAGACATCAGGAACTGAACTTGACATTGTTAGCATTCAGGATTGTGTAAGCAGAGCTAATCTCAGGTGATATAGTCACTTAAGCAAATAAGAAAGGAAATGTTAGCAAAACTTTATTTTTAATAAAGGATTAAACTAAATTTATTATTGAAATGTTAGCAAAACAGGTGTTTTTTGCTAGGATCCTAGAGTAAGGCCAAGATCTAGGTGACTGATGCAATTAAAAGTGCATAAACTTAGAAAGGATCACATTAAAAATCATATATGATCTGACAAAATATTGGCATTCTAACAGATTAATTTGGAGAAAAATTGTTGATCATAAGTTAGTGATATCCTAAACTTTTGTAAACTTTACACATAGTATTTTCGCAATATCCTGTAAACTCCCCTAGAGGATACATATCAGGAATTTGAAAGATGAGATATTTTTATTAAGTTAAATCAGGCAATACATTTTACCTTTCCACACAATCAAATCTTGAAACACTGGGATTTAAAATTGGAGCATCATGTCCACCAAGAGCATAAAGATAGCTATTCACTACTCCAACTCCAGCTCCTCCTCTTCGCTTTGACATTGGTGCACAAAGTGTCCATTTATTAGTATGAGGATCAAAGCACTCCACTGATCTAAGGCAGGAACTTCCATCTCTCCCTCCTACAGCATACAGTCTGCATAAAGAAAATCAACAATAAAATAAAAGAAGTTATACAAAAAACAAAAATGCATAATGAGTAATAAAAGATACAGAACTGACCACATCTCATGATTTTGAATAATAATGATCAAGACAGAAAATAATATAAAGTGATCAACTTTAAAAGACAAAATATAAAAATTGGTTTTGTGGAAGACAGAATAATTCAGCAATAAAGCAGAACTAGATAGTAACTTTGGACACAAAACCTTTCTGAAGTGCAATTCATTAATAATTGTAATTATGAACTTGGAAGACAGACGAACACTGAACAGTGATCTCTAGCTTATAATGTAATTTTCAATGGTATCATGTTCCCATCAAATTTCATATGAACAATAGTCAAATCTGGATAAATGGAATGGAGATCAAATGGAAAATTTTAGATACTTCCTAGCCTCATCTTAAATTTTCTTCAATTATGCAGCACATTAAGTAATATTCACATGAAAAACAGCAATAACAACTGCAAGTATCTGCAAAAATGCAACAAAAGTCAGAATTTCTGTAGTAGGTATACTAAAATATTATTAGCACCAGACCCTCTATGAAGTCAGAAGACTCATCACAGGAAGTGTCCACTTATATTAAGTTCATCAAACTATCTTAAACTCATTCAACATTTCCACACTCAGCAAAGAATTGCACTCACCAACCCACTTTCAATGCAAAGAACATGCTCTTCACCTCCTTTGCTCATACCCTCCTTATGTCATTTCTAAAAAGATCATCGCTTGTTCTACTCCTATCTTTCTCCATTCTATGAAAAATCTCTATTAGTAACCTAATAACAATCCTGATGATATTATATGTCTCAATAATATCTCCCACTCACTCAGTGTGTCCTCATACCCTCCCCCCCCACATTCCACAGGCAGGAAACCATTTATCATGTCCTCCTATACTTGTAAAAGATCTTCTACAGTCTTTTCAATATATCCACATCCTATGAAAACCAGGGTGACCAGTTCTGTGTACAATGATCCATAAGGTCTGATCAAGGCCTTATACAATGGATTCATAAACTTTATACCTCTTCATGCAATAAAACTTGATTCCTAAAATCCTTATTCACTACCACCAAGCCTAGATTTCTAATCTCTACCTCCATCAAAATTCTACCCCCAATGTTCAAAATTCTACCTGCATCTCATTCTTGCCTACCAAATTTCAAAACCTTACACTTTACCACAATGAAGTGGCAGATCCATTCAATTGTCCACTCACACAGTCTATTCTGATATCCCTTGTAGGACCACAACAACCACTTGACTTCTCATTGTAGATGATGCAAAGTTGAGGAGAACAAAACAGCTGTATATCTCAAGTAAAAACCAATCCCAATATCATTAATATATATAAGTTAAACAATAACAGCTTCAAAGAGATCCCTGAAGCACACCACTAACAACATCACCACACAACTTACTGATACCTATCTGACAACGAATCTGCAATAACCACCAACTTGCTCATCTGGTATCTATACCCATCTATTCTAGTGAAGTTACCAACTTGTGTGGGAATCTATCCAAGATTCTGCAAAAAGGACTTTAACAGCAACAAGTTGATAATTACAGATTGCTATACAGCATATCAATGTATATGTTATTCGAATATCCCATAACTATGGGATATTCGAATTTTAATACAGATAACCTTCTCCAATACATTGAGAAGGGTACAACATGACCTTTTCCTATAACAAACCCCCTACTGTCCATTAAAGAGAACATAATTATTAACCCAATTCTGTATCCTAGCTCTCACCAACTTCTCCATCACCTTAAACACTACACTCCAGACACAAATTGATTATAAATTATATCTTCAGTTTTATCATCACCTTTTGTAGTGTAGAACCATTCTACACTCTATCCATTCCTTTGGAACCTGCCCTGTTGCAAGAATCTTGATAAACAGTTATGCCAAGTCCTTAAATTAACTTCCTTGAACATTTCCCTAAAACACATAATGATGTGTCATTATGTATGTATTCCCTTATTTCAGGGCATGCCCTATGGCCCATAGACAATCTGAAACTGTTATGCCAATGAAAATTTTGATTAATTAGGTGAATCAACATTTACAAAAATGAAGTATTTAAAATCATCACCAACTTACAGAAGAACACCTCATAGCAATTTAACCTATTTTCTGTAACTAACTTAAAACCAGATTTTGATGGGTTATGTATAAAAAAATGCAAACTCAAGTTTGGCCAATAATGCTTTATTTATCTAAATATTATAATAATTAGGTTATAAACTTGCCACCTTTATTTTATAATTATTATATTATAAATATATAAAGTAACATACTTTTTATGAAATATCATCTCTGGGATTCCACATCATCACCTTCTTCCCCCCACCCCAATGTACATTTATTTATATAATAAATAAATAAATATATATTTGTCCAGCAATAAAAAAAAAAAACGTAGAAGCTTACTTAACCCAAGGATGGACACCCCTGCCTTATTCACATCAAGTTTACATAATTTCTCATACAACTCTTGCTTACTCACCATCACTTGATCCTCTCCCATTCTTTCTACATTCAAGGTCTCATGATATCCTGCATATGAGGATGAAACAACTTAATTAGCATCATCTTACCATAATCTTTCTTCTACTTGACACATATTAAAAGAACTCTCAAAGAATTTTCTTGGTGTAATTAGTTAATTTCTGCTTACACTGCATTTTTTTTTTTTTTTTGCTATTCTTATCACCGAAATAAACAAATCATACAAAGATATCATACAAACATAGGTTTGTATTATATCTGCTATTTAGCGATATCATAAATTATAGTTTTATTTTATATGTAAACATTTCCTAAATGTATAAGAAAAATGTATTATTCTTTATAATCAGAAATTTCTTTACTGTTACATATAAGAGAAATTTTTTATATATTTATGGCCTATCACAAACTATTTAATTGAAATATTTATTTGTAAAAAAGATTCATCTCTAATTTATTCTTTTATTTCTGTAACTTAAACTCAAGAGAAGAAAATATTGAAATTTCCAATGATGTTTTCGCACTATTAAAGAACTGTAGCCCTTTCTTTTAGTGTTACATGGTGATCAGCATTCATTTAAAAATTTTATGGAATTTACAACCGTGTTAAAAAACTTTTTTATTATCCCGACATTTCGATCTTCATATTAATCATCTGGAGCATACATAAATATACAAGACAAGCTGAGTTACATTATTAACTGTAAGCTAGAGAAACAATGATTTGACCACATGCTATTCTACTGGCATGACCTCTCATCCACATCCACCGTTTGGAGGATGCGACTACCACATCCTCCAAACGAAGAAAGTAAACGTAATTTCCAAATTCCAAAGACTAAAAGAACGACAAAACCAGCCGCCATATTCAAAGTTCTCCACAGTGAACAACAACAACCAACCAGAAGCAAGAAACAACAGGCGCCACCAATCACCCACAGGTATCAATAACATAGTCAACTATCTAACCACGCTCTAAACAAAGACGAAATTTCTATACTTAACAAAGGTTTAAATTTTGCTATAGCACCGAAATTGATAAACAAAGTTGAATTTATTTGTAATATTGAAAGAGGCCTAAGATTCATCCCAAATAGCATAGCAGACAAAATACGTTTAGAAACTGCTAACATTTTAAATCATAACAAAACAATAACAAGCAACATAACTAAACACGAATTAACAGCGATAAAATCACTTAAAACAAATCCAAACTTAGTAATAACCAGAGCCGATAAAGGAAATGCCACCGTTATTTTAAACCATACCACTTATGTAGAAAAAATGAATCTGCTGGTCTCTGACAATAACACATACCAATTAGTTAACTACAACCCAACCAATAGAATAAAAAACAAAACATAGAAACTACTTAAGTCAATTACCACATGGCCCGAAGATACGGCCAAAAAACTATTTCCGCACTATGCACGCTCCCCAAGAATTTACGAGCTACCAAAAATTCACAAAGAAAACAGACTGCTAACACCTATAGTTGAAGGAATTGATAGCCCGACGTATCACTTAGCCAAAAAATCAGCGGCAACACTCAAGGAGTTGGTAGGCCATTCCCCCCTCTTATTTCAAAAACACACAATGCTTCATAAACATCAAAGACATTACATTAGAAAAAGATGATTTATTAGTCAGTTTTGACATCTCTGCCCTCTTTACGAATGTCCCAATCAATGACACAATCCTTCTCCTACAGAACAAATTCCCTCCAGATATCACGGTGCTCTTTGCTCATGTATTACGTTCTGGTTATTTTGTATGGCAAAATGCCTTCTACCCACAAAAAGAAGGCACTGCCATGGGCTCGCCATTACCCCCCCCCCCCCCCCCGCCATTGATAACTTTTACATGGAACATTTTGAGCAACATGCTTTAAGTTCCTCCCCTCTAAAACCCAAAGTCTTGCTTAGATACATCGACGATGTTTTTACGATCTGGTCCCATGGCCGCCAGACATTAGACACATTCCTTAGCCACCTAAACAAACAACCCAATGCATACAGTTCACAATAGAGATTGTTATGAAAAACATAACACACTTCCATTTCTAGATACACTTGTCACACGTCTTCCCTCTGGCAATCTTTCCTTCACTGTCTACTGGAAACCGACACATATGGGACAATATATACACATAAACTCCTACCACTACCCAACACAAAAACTAGGTGTCATCAACACTCTAAAAAACAGGGCTCAGTCAATCTGTTCCAGTGAACAGGCACTGAAAGACGAAATTAAAATTATCAGCAATACTTTCCAAAAAAAAAACGGATACAGCAAAACACTATTAACAAAATTCTCTACAAAACCTCAATGAAAAACAAAGACAAATCAGACTACAGTAAAACTATAACCATTCCCTACACTGAAGGAACATCAGACAAAATAAACAGAGTACTACAGAAATACAACCTCAAAGCCACCTTTAAACCTCCTGCAAAATTAAAAAGCTTACTCAACTCATCCAAAGACCCGCTCCCTCCACTAGTCCACCCTGGAGTATACCGTATTTATTGTACTTGCAACATACCATATATAGGAGAAACAGGACGCACAATTACTATTAGACAAAAAGAACATAAACGACACATTAAATATAATAATTATGGTGAAGCTGGCCTTTCGGATCATGCCCTGAATACCTTACACAGAATTTACTGGGAAAAGCACTAGCTGTCTACATTGCACTAAAACATGGTATGAACGGAAATTTAAGGAAGCCTGTGAGATCATTATCAACCACCCTAATCTGAACAATAGCGATGGTCTTAAAATCCCAAACATATGGAAGGCATATATTCGACCCACGAAACCTTCCTCACTAAGAACAACTATAAACAGGACTGTAGAAAATCCAGTATCTTAAATAACAATTGTAATACAAAAAATAGGACATCAATGTTTCTGAAAGAAAACTATCTGTAAGAAAGAATGTTTAATCCTGTCATCATAAATAGAATTTAGCTTGATGTAATTTATAATTTTTTTTTTTTTCACTAGAGGTCATGCCAGTAGAATAACATGTGGTCAAATCATTGTTTCTCTAGCTTACAGTTAATAATGTAACTCAGCTTGTCTTGTATATTTATGTATGCTCCAGATGATAATCTTGATATGAAGATTGAAACGTTGGGATAATAAAAAAGTTTTTTTAACATGGTTGTAAATTCCATAAAATTTTTAAATGAAAGAACTGTAGCCTTTTTTACAACACGCGATGGCTTTATTTTCATCTCACTGCCATTTTACTTGCTGTGCTAGCTAGTAGTGCATGAAGTTTGTACTTCCGAAGAGTGAGAGAATAAAAGAAGAGTTATTGCATTGATTAGAATAAAGAAATTTGTTCTGAAAGTTGGAAGTTTAGGGGAAAAATATAGTTTAAAGGAATTCTCAAGCCTAAAAGGTAGAAAAGAGTGCTATGAGGGGAAACAAACAGTTATCCCAAAATAAACAGATGAATTTCTTTCAAAGGAAGCCAGGTTGAAGTATAGATAAGTGATAAGAAGAATTATATAGTTTCTCTCTAAGCAATGGATAGTTCCTTTGATATCAAGCAGCAAACTTATTCTAGTTAAATGTTGTAAACCTGAAAGAGATATTTTTTTTTTTTGTCTTCAGGGATAAGAAAGTAGTTTTCACAAGGAAAAAGGAACTTCAAAATTATCTTTGTATTTCAAGAAAATAGAAAAGAAACATATGTTAAATAAGATATAAAAGAAGAAATGCGTTCTTTCCTAAGAAAAGTTGAGTACAGGTAATCTTTTTGTTTTCAAAGTAAAACAAGTATGAGCTAATTAGATTTTAATGGCTACTGTTGATATCAGAAGAAACTGTACTTTATAAGTTTAAAAGTTAACTTTTTTGTTTGCTCTCATCAAATCCTGTGATCTTGAAGATAAGTAAATTTGTTTGATATTTATGTTCTTCATGTCTGATGTTAAGTTTGCAGACTCTTTTCTCTTTAGGAAATAAGTTTTATTTATAATGCAGATTTGTATATAACATTTACAAAATAACACAAACATTTTACACATGCTGATAAAGCAATAGACCATAAATTTACACTAATATTATATGTTTGTAAATAAAGATATTATTTTTGAATTTTCTTTGTCTCTCACTCAACCTCTTAAGTTACTTAATTCTATAATATCCCAGATCCAAATTTGTGATATTAACTAAAAAGTTAATGAACCATTCAGTACTACTCTGGTATATAACAGCCATACAGGCTGTTGTATACCAAAGCACATAATGGCAGGATTGATTATAATCTAACTTTAATTTTCCTTTAGAAATTGAGTAAGAAAAGTTAAGAAACCTGCTTTCTTTTTATGTCATGTTTGTCTATTTATTTATTTATTATTATTATTATTTTTTTTTTTAGGTATTGCTTAGTTATGGTCACTGATCAGAAGAACAGTATGTATGTGTGTCAGGAAATAATGGATTCTCTAAACATATTAATTTAGCAAATACTCTACAGAATTTCAGTGGAGAATATAATGAGAGTATTGAATATTTTTTTCAGACTGCAGAAAAAATAACAGAAATTGTAAAATGGTTAGATAATCAGTCGATGCTTGTTATAAAATCTTTCATGGTTTTAAAAGTTTTATGCAAAGACTTTTCTTCACACTTCCAGAAGGCTTGAACAAATTTAGACTTATGAGCAATTCAAGAAAATTTTAGTTACAAAATATTCTAAAAAGCTTAGCTTGGACCAAATCTCTGGAAAGTATGTTCTTGCATACAAACTCAGAATGAAACAATATCAGAATTTTATAAGATGATTAATTTAGTGCATGCTTTTAGAAGTGAAGAAAGTGATGCTGACATTATCAAAAAAAGTAGATTTTTTCAATTTTGCAATGGTCTTAAACCTGATTTGCAAAGGACTGTACACAAAGAAGTCATTACTAATATTACAGAAGCTATGGAGTCTTCTTTAAAGGAGGAAAGCTTAATGGAGAATTTAAGTGCACCTCAGCCAATGCATATGTATATAGTAGAGCAGCTGAGCTATACATTTCCTGTTAATTCCTCTAAGAATATAGAATAGAAATTAGTATAGAATCAGTCAATTTAGACTATCATAAAGGAAGTAGACAGCCTGAGGACTGAATTAATTAATGAGATGGACTTAAAATCTTTTGCTGTAGCACAGGAAAAGATTTTGAAGAAGGTTAATGAATTAAAATCTCGTTTCCCACAGGAGTCAAATAACTCTGAGAAGTCAGGACCATCACAAGCTAGAGGAAGTAAAAGGTTTTTTATGGAATCGACAGATCAGATATTACAGATGCAATGGTTTGGAACACACACTTCAAGAATTTGTCCTATAGATCTGTCTAAGTTGCCAAACAGAATCAAAAATCACTTTCTCATAATCCTTCTCATCTCTCTTTAAGTATAGTACAAAAACATGCTAAATCAAAACTTTGTTCTCTGAAATATTTATGTCCTAATCAGTCTCAAAGCTTTCTGATTTCAAAAGTTTTAAATACCTTAGTGTCTGCAGAAACAGAACCCTTAAATATGGTAAAAGGCTTTGTTGCAGGTATATCTTGTAAAATATTGTTTGATATCTCAGGTGCTTTTACTTCAGTAATAAAATGGGAATATTTTCCTTACTTTAAGCACAAAGTCAATATACTGGGTATAGATATAATATTGAAGGAATTTTTAGACAGGAGATTAAAAGCTATTCAGAAATTGCCTCCTACTATAGAGCTTAGTGATTTTGGTATAAAATTATCTCATGAAGTGTTAGTTTCTCCTTCCATATCCAATAACACCCCATTCACAATCACATTCTCTGATGGCATGACTGGATCTAGTGCCCTCTGTTACATACTAGATAAGATAATTGTCCCTTAAGAATTCAAGAAATTCATCTTCCCAATTCCTAGATGCTATCTCTTCATTCCAATTTATATTACCATAATTGAAATCACTCATAGATTACTCTTCTCTTGTTCACTAATCCAAATTGCTATACATTTCTTCATCACCAAATGTCCATATTCCCTTGGCCTATAACAACATCAATTCAAATTCCCATTAACCTCCATCTCACACCAAACTGCCTCAAAACACTGTCGCTATTTCCCTCTTGCATCTCCATTATTTTTGATGCTCCTGGAATTCATAAATTAACAGAGCAATTCACTTTTAGGTTTATAACCATTCATCCATATATCTCCTCCTCAGCTACTCTCCTTACATCCCAGGCTATCCCATTTCTATGCTGACCATCCCAATAGATATTTACTAATGCTTGTAACATCCATTCCCATTATGCCTTGACAAAAATAACAATAAAAATAATTAATTTGTTATTACTCATATTTTTTAGGTTATGTAAACGTAAGCATTACATGTTGTTACTTCTAGTTAAAGAAAGAAAGAAAAATGTAATTTTGTAGTGTTAGATTCCAGGGCCTAAGATGTAACATGTAACTTTATTTAAATGAAGCAGAGTCACGTAAGCAATTACTTACAAATGAGATCTGTGCAAGTGCTAGTGCTCATAGATCAAAGTACTTGCAGCTTCCTTCTTTTCCTTTTATGATGCCTTCAAATTCTGTTCAGTATGGGAATGTTATCACAACTGGTAAGAAAAGAAATGACTAGTAATTAAAAAATGTGAAGTGCCATTTATCAGCTAAGTTGTTCAGCAATTTATTAGCAGTAACAATATCTGAAAAGTGGAAGGAATTTTTTTTTTTTTTTTTTTTTTTTTTTTTTTTTTGTCATGTAGATTAAAGGAGTTAGAGAAGTTGATTAGATACGGAATACAAGACTGGACTGATGAACATAGGAATAATTTCAAAGAACAGCATTGATTTTTTAACTGGAGAAATTCAAACAAATAATTCTTATTTTCTGCTAAAAAAAGAACACTCAGAAAAAGAGATTTGAGAAAGTAGAGTTGTATAGGAAGGCTTCTGGTATTTTACCCATAACACACAGACTACTTGATTCACAGAAACAACTGTAACAGTATAATGATAACTTCTCTACAAGTAAAATATCGAAGTATTACTAGAAAGAGTAATGAAAACCAGTTCTTCTTGAGAAAATTTTATCCCAAAGTCACAAAATTCTATAGTAACAAGCAACTTTCGAACAGCAGCTTTAATATTAAAGCTGTTCATGATAATCATGTTGATGAATGTGTAAAAATAACCATAATTTACAATTCTCATTATCATCATCATAATGCTAAATATGGATACAGACCTTATATCTATTCTAGGTTCATTTTTAATCTAATATCCTCATCCTAGCCTTCTCTTCCCATTCAGTTTATATTTTATATTCATAATTTACAATTATGAATCTTTTTACAATTCTTCTGTACATTAGAATTCTTATAGCTTTGGTTTTGTAACTACTGTATATATGATCAGAACTTACCATATACCCAACTAAGATTGATAATTGTTTAATGTTTATAACCAAGAAAAAAAAAAGTTTCTATAACTATCTGATCAACAGTATTTTAATAATGTGGGAAAAAAAAAATATATATATATATATATATTACTTCTGCATTAATTTAATCTCTGTCTTCCTAGGTCATGGATTAGATCTCAATAAATGTCAAAACCAGTCTGCATAGTGAACCTTCCAATAATACAAAGCACTACATACACATCAGAAATGAAGTGTACTTTTGCATTATTTTGCATGCTTTTAATCCATGTTTCTTAGAGTTATCTGACTCCTGTGGGAGATATTTTAATTCAACAACCATCTTCAAAATTTTCTCTCGTGCAAAAGATCCTAAATTTAAATCCATCTTTTAGATTAATTTTGTTCTGAGAATGTCTACTTCATTCTTAATCTTAATTGAGTCTAAACTGACCAAATCTATATATACTACTGAAGGTGAAAATTGCTTCTTTTTTTTTTTCTTCTTTTTAGAGTGAATAGCAAGAGAGTAAAAGCTTGGTTTCTGTATTATATGCATATGCTTTGATTGTAGTACATTTAAAATATGTATTAGATTTTCCTCCATTAATTTTTTTAGTGAATTCAGCATCTCTTCTTGAATTTTAAAAGTGTGTATTAAATCAATCTGCTTATTATAAAAATTTCACACAGTTTTTTCACTTTAAGTTTGTATACACAAATTAATCCTTTCTAGAGAATTGGCTCAAGCATTTTTAGAACATTCTTCAATTAATACCTTCCTAAATTGTAGATATGTCTGAACTCACCACCATCTTCTAAGTGTGAATAAAACTTAGATTTTATGATAAACATAAACTGAAACTGATCATCTGACCATTTTATAATACATTTTGACCTTGTCACATTTAGAAAAAAATGCTCAATGTTTTCATTATGTTCACCATTGAAATTCTGCAGGCTATGTGCCAGGTGTATAAAGAATTCATAATCATACTGCCCTCCTATTCAACAGATAAATACCACAAAACACTATTAAAAAAAAAGTTCTTACTTTTTTTTTGTAAGTCAAATTCTTTTATATAAAGTAAAATTATTCAATTTCTTTTACATAATATAAAAACTTAAAATTTAATCTATTCTGTTGTGTATGTCATATGTCATTTTTTTCCAGTTCTATACCAAAGTAGTTTACTAACTAGTCTTTTTTATTCAGTTAACAAACCATAGGTTCATATATCCAGGGTATTTGTTATTATAAACTCATTTTTACAAGATTATTACTGCTTATTAAAATCTTACTAAAAGAACAAAACTCAAGAGAAAGAGTAAGAAACAAAATGAATTCAAACTAAAATTTTATTTACAAAATAAACAAAACTAGTCTACTTTGTGATATGGATGAATGTAATAGTGCATGTAAAATGTTTGTGTTTCAAAGGCACTTTATATAATTCAGTTTTATAAATAAAACCTTATTATCTAAATGCACCCCCCCCCACACACACACACTTTACAGCATAACATACACAAACATTTACAAAATTAGTTCTAATTTCCTATCCCTTGAAAAATCACAGGATTGGATGAGAATAAAAAATATATAAATAAAAATAAAATTGCAGTTAGCTTCATCCATCTTTACAAGCACTATCACTTCCTCTCATCAATAGGAACACTAAAATTAAGTTAAACAACACATGTCTAGTTTCTTTAAAATAATAACCATACATGTCACTGAGATCCCATCTGGTTCTTGAAATTCTGCAAATCACTGAATTTGCGGGCTTGACTGGTTGAACAGTTAGCATACCTGCTCTCCAACCAACTGACAGTGGGTTCAAATTCTACTGTGGGCATGGATGCTTGTGATTGCCTTTAAGTGGAACATGGAAAAAAGTTCCACATTTGGTCTCAATAGCAAGGTTTCCAAAATTATGTAAAAAAATAAATAAATAAAATATATGCAAAATTAATAAACAGAAATCTTTACTCCAAAAACAATGTTAATGTACTATAGGTTTCTAATCTTTCATGAATGAGAGTCATAAAATCTTGAATATGATGATGACATTACCCTTGGTTAACTTTCTTAAACAGAGTTTCTTTCATTTGTTTTCTAAGAAACACAGCAATAAGATAACTTTACAGTTCCTTTTTACTTTTGAAGGTCCTTTGCTATCCATAAGCATAAAAAAGTTCATTTTCTTTCTTGTTTAAAACATTTAAACACAATAAGAATCACTACTCAGTATATTTTGAATGATTCATTACTTTGGGAAAACTATATAATCCTTACCAACATTTTCAATTTAGTGTTCATTAAAAGAAAATTCATCCATTCATTTGGGAAAACTGTTTGCTTTCCAATCTTGTCCTATTTTCAGAACCTATATAAACATTATCCCCTTTATGCTATATTTCACTCTAAAACTTCCATCTCTTCCAGAACTTATTCTAGTTCTAATCAACAGTAGTTCCCACTCTTTAATTGTATCAAATTTCCCATTCAGAAAAAATACATCATCTTGGTTTGTACACACTAGTGCCTAGTACCATGAAGCAACTTGGTGGTGAATATGAGAGTAAATTCTTTACTTGTTTTAAATGAGGCTGAAGTTATTCAAATACATAAGATCTTAGAAATTTTAAGATTTTATTCATCTACCGAGTTTTTTAAGTTCTAGAAACAAGAAACAGAAATTATGAGGCGAGTCATTTATGCTTTCTTGATATCAATAAATATCATAATGAAATAGTGTGACAACCCACTGATATACATACATAAAGGGTTTTTTCTTATAGAAATATTATCAAAGAAATATTAATGCATAGGAATTAAACGAACCATTTTAGTTAATTAAAAAAATAAATTGAAATAAATTATAATTTTTTTGTTTCTTCTTTTGTAGGAGGAGGGGAATATAACCTTTCTTAACAGTTTTACCCACATTTTCAATTTAGCATTCATTAAAAGGAAATGAATGCTAAACTGTTAATTTGGAAAAAAAAACTGTTTGCTTGTTTTTTTAATTAGTGTATAGTGTGGCTTTTTGTCACAAATTGTGCTGTATTTTTTCAGTTTGGATATTCTTCAGTGGTATTGTTGAAATTTTTTGTTGTTTATATTGTGTTTTGTTACTTGTTTGTTGTACTGCTTCAGCTTTTGAAGATGGCTTCCATAAAGAAACGCATGTCAGCAGTACAGAAGGCTTCTGTACAAAAGTATGGCTCTGCCTTGGATTTTTCACAGTGGATGCATTGCGAAAACTGCTACGCGTATGCATGAAAAATGTGCAAGATTTGCAGACTGTTTGGGTAAATGAGAAAGAAAGAGTTAATGTAAGTGAAAAGTCTGGATAGATTAGAGCAATTAGAAATGGGAGCAAATGCTGGCACCATAGTAGAGCTTCGGCAGGAGTTAGTGAAAATGAAAACTGAAATGAAAGATCTGGAAGAGGATATCAAACAACTAAAGGAGAGATTGGCTGATGATAACAAGGAGGAGGAAATTAATATTATAAAGAAATAGTCAAAGGAGAGTCGTATATCAGTGTATGAGGACGCAATCATTAGAGATGTGATTACTAATAAAGTTCACAAAACATGCTTTCCTAGTGGAACAATGAAGCAAATAACTGATGTATTGCAGAAAAGGAAATATGGGCATCAAAATTAGTGGTAGTCATGGGCACAAATGACTTGGTTGGGGGGTAAAAGATGCTGATAGAAACTTGAGGAAGTTGTTGCAGCAGGTAAAGAAGAATAGTGTTGTTGGGAAAGTCATAGACATGTTGCTCAGATATGATAACAGTGAATTGAAAAGGAGAGTGGAGATAATGAATAGTAAGATAGCTGAGTTGTGTGAGGCAAAGGGGGGGGATTAACAATTTGTAAATCTGGAGAGTGAATTTGAAGAGAAGTTGGAATGGTATAAAGTTGATAGATTACATTTGAATGGGTTTGGTGTTAGGCATTTAGAAAGGCTATAGTTTTCTGAGAAGGCACGGAGTCAAGAATTTAAGGTAACAAATGATCAGTCTACCTGTGAAACAGGACAGCACAAATCAACAGATTGTACAGCAGGAGGAAGATGGCTATGAGGATGAAGATGTGGCTGCAGCAGCATAAGATGATGGAATGCATAAAGGTGAGGATGAGACAGGTAGGAATGGAAATCACAGTCAGAATCAGGAAAATGGGAGTGGTCAAACTGAAGAGAGAGGTGTAGTATAGCAGCTAGAATAGAGAATGCTGGTGCTGATAAAATGGCCTCAAACACACAGGGATTGTTACGTTTATACACAAATGTAAGAAGAATTCGAAACAAGAGAACTGAGTTTGTTGCATTGATTGAGACAGTATGCCCAAAAATAATTGGAATAAGTGAAACTTGGTTGTCTGAGGAGGAGGATGTGATGTCAGGAATAGAATTACAAGGATATAGAATTTTCCGGAAGGATAGAGATGTGAAAAGAGGAGGGGGAATGCTGTTAATGATTGTAGAGGAATTGTGTCTGCAAAGTGTGGAAGATGATAGTGCATGCACAGATTTTGAATCTGTGTGGTGCGAAGTTGAAATAAACAGGTTAGTATATCTGATAGGATGCTATTATTAGCCAGGGAATGCAGAGAATACTGATTGTGAAATGTTTAGGCAAATTAGTTGGGCATGTAAAAAGAAGGTGATCCCAATGGGAGACTTTAATTACAAGAATATAGACTGGAAGGAAAAGATGGTGTATGGGAACAAGGAGAGCGAGTTTGTGGAATTTCTGAGAGAAGTATCTTAAACAGAATCTGATTGAGCAACTAGAGGCTTTAATGTTTTGGATTTGGTGATAATTTCACAAGATGTAGATGTTAATGAGGTGTTGACACTGCCACTGGTTGGTGAGAGTGATCATGAGATACTTGTTTGGGAAGTGATGATACAAGAAAAGGTCACTGCCAAAAATGGATATATGTGGAAGTATAAAGCAGATGATTATATGAAGCTCTGTAGTCAGTTAGCATCAGTACATTGGGTAGATGGGTTGACAATGCATGGAAACTCACAAGGCAGTATCTTACAAAAGCAATGTATGGCTGCATACCAAGTTAAGTGAGTAAATAGAGCAGGAGTGAAATGGATGAACAGTGAAACCAAGCAAGCTGTGCTGAAAAATAAAATGTTATGGAGGAGGTACAAAGCAGTTGGTGGTGATCAGATCCATGAAGAGTACAGAGTGCAGGCTAGAAAGGTGATGAGCATGGTAAAGAAAGAAAAGGTGCAGTATGAGAGGAGATTGGCTGGTCAGGTCAAGGTTAACTCAAGGGAATTTTTCTGCTACATGGCAAGCAAGAGGAAGAATAATTATGGCAGATTAACATTGGTGGATAGTCATGGCAGCAGACTAACAGCTGCAAAGGATATAGTGGAATTACTGAACGAGTACTCTCAGCATGTATCATTACGGGCAACTCCAGGGAGTCCTTAGACTCATCGAGGGAGGCCCTAAACATCATGTCCACACAACTATACGACATTTTCACAGTAACTATCATACCTTGCCTTGACCTCACTCACTGTCATAGCACCCACAACAGACTCTGGCAGCTTATTCCATTCATTTACCACTCTAAAAGTAAAGAACCCAGCTCTAACACCCTTGTAACCACACTCTTGCCCAGCTTCCATAGGTGTCCCCTAGTTCTCCCACCACCAGTCCTGATCTCAAAAATATCCTCTGAATTAATCCTATAGAAACCCTTTAGCAATTTGAATGTCTCAATCATATCTCCCCTTTTCCGTCTATCAACTAATTTCTGCAACCCACAAATCATCAACCTAAGGTTTATTCCATAGACCTGCTATCATCTTGGTCACTCGCCTCTGGATCCTCTCCACCTCCTCCCCATCAAGAAGAAACCTAGGTGACCAAACCTAGGCACAGTAGGTCTTATCAAGGCTCGGTACAGAGGTACAATAACTTGCTTGTCTCTGCTCGTCAAGGTATTTTTCAAAAACCAAGTGAGTTGACGAGCTGATTTAACTACTTTTGCAATGTGCCCCTTAAACTTCATCTCCCTATCCACCAACACTCCCAAGTCCCTGGCTTCATCAATCTTCTGGAGTACAGTTCCACTAATGTGGTATACTGCTGCTAATCTTTTCACCCCAAAATACATAACCTTACATTTTGTCACATTAAATTGACATCCGTTCTCCTTAGCCCAGAACTCCAATCTATCCAAGTCATCCTGCAAGATTTTGACATCTTCTGCATTCACTATTGCCCTACCCAGCTTTGCATCATCAGCGAACAAATGAACTGTTCCTCTTAGATCCTTCCCTACATCGTTAATAAACAAATTAAACAGCAGTGGTTCAAGAACAGAACCCTGCAGCACACCACTAGTCACAGGCCATCTTTTGGACTCTACTCCTGAATAAACTACTCTCTGATATCTCTCCATCAACCACCCACCTATCCATCTCACCAACCCTATATCCATTCCCATATTGTAGTTTACGGATCAGAATTCCATGTGGTATCCTGTCAAATGCCTTAGCCAGGTCCAGCAGTATCACTGTAAACCCATTACCCTTATCCAGTTCAGCCGTCACTGTGTTATAAAACTTGAGCAAGTTACTGAGGCATGATCTACCATTCACAAATAATTTAATTGTAATCATACTGGTGTAATTGATTTGATGCAATACAGAGAAGAGAGACAAGTATTAGGAGAATTGGAAATGAAAGAAACAGAGGTGTATCAGATGTTGGTTGGGTCAGATGTGAATAAGGCTGTGGGAATGGATGACATATCACCATATATTCTTAAGGAATGTGCACCACAGTTGGCTATGCCCTTGACCTGATTATTTAATGAAAGTCTTGCAGTGGGTAGGGTTGCTAAGAAGGTAAAACAGTACCACTCCACAAGAATGGTTCTAAGACAGAAGGCTCCAAGAAGTCTCCAAGGCCAGTCTGTATAACTGCGGTTGTGGTCAAGGTACTGGAGAGATTGGTAAAGAATAGAATACAGGAAGGGGTTGATGGAAATAGCATTCTTTATGATAGTTAGCATGGATTTGCTAAGGGTAGGTCCTGTTTTAATAATTTACTTGCATTTTATGATATGGTGACAAGTGTGTTAGATAAGGGTGAATCACATACAGTGATATTCTTAGATTTTACAAAAGTGTTTGATAGATTACCACATGATAAGTTGGTGTACAAGCGGCAGAGTATGAGAATAGATAGTATATTGGTTAGATGGATAAGAGATTGGCTCTCTGAATGATACCAGAAGGTTGTGTATGTTGGAGCAGTGTCTCAAAAAGGGAGGGTAACCAGTGGTATGCTTCAGGGTTCTATTCTTGGGTCTCTGTTGTTTAACTTGTTTGTAAACAATATATCATGTGGACTGACTGGGGATCTTCAGTTATTTGCTGATGATGCAAAGTTGGGACGAATTATAAGTAACACTGCTGATGTTAATCTCCTACAAGAAGATTTGAATAAACTTTTTACTTGGACAAAAGAGTGGGGGGTTGTAGTTTTAATATCAATAAGTGCAAGGTGTTGCATTTTGGAGTGCAGAAATATGAGGCTGTGTACTATGTTGATGGTGCTGTACTGAGGAAGTGGATGAGATTAGAGATTTGGGAGCGATTGTTGTCAGTAGACTGAAGTTTAGAGAGCATATTGCTAGTGTTGCCAAGGTTGCACATCGTAGTGCTGCTATGATAAAGTACTCTAACATGTAAGGATAAGAAAGTGGTTGTGCCACTGTATAATGCACTGGTCAGACCATACTTGGACTATTGTGCTCAGATATATCACCTGGTTTTCAATGTGATATAGAGACATTGCAGAGGATCCAGAGACAAATGACTAAGACAATATGAGGAGTCTGGAATGATGGCTATGATGAGTCTGTCAACTCCATGGAGGGTGCAATAATAATAATAATTAGAACATGGAAATCATATATTCTTGAACAATTTCTACAGCCAGAATCCACAATAATTGAGGTATGGAAATGGCACCTTCCTGACAAATGAAAAGCAAGTGACTCATGAATTACCAAAAAATGCATTTTTTGATACGAAATTCTGCAAAACCATAAAAAAAAAAAAATGCAAACAGTGTTATTTCCAGGCCTCTGGAAGTCACAACACTCATTGTGGGAAGTAAGGTTCTTCACAAACACATACCTTAGTTCACCATGGTGAAACTATAGTATGCACTGTGGTCTGTGGAGCCTCATTGCTAGAGGGGATAGTAAGTATCCCACTTACTATCTATTCTACCCATTTGTATGCATTTTCTTATATTATCTTAACTAAATATCTGTACATTTATTAAATACTTCCAATGCATCATTACATACCTGCTGTTTAAAACTGCTATCCCTGCTGTACTACGCTGAGTATTCATGGGTGCCACATAACTCCATTGACGAGTATATGGATCCCATCTTTCCACTGTATTTAGATAGCTCCAGCCATCATGTCCACCAACAGCATACATAGGACCTTCAAGTACACCAACACCTAAAAAAAAGCAAGTATTTATTATCAGTTATGTTATTATAATTATTTGGATACATTCAACAAATTTCATACACATTAGGGCTTACAATACCAAGATCCCAGGATCCTGAATACTGAAAGCTTGGTCATTTTTTACTGGTTTTTCAGTACTCATTTTAAAAATAATTGTTTATGATTTCACAAAAGGCTATAAAATCAACAAGAAGAAATCATGATAAATTTAGTTTAATCCTTTATCCCAGTGAGAGCAAACAAAGTTTGTGCCTGAAAATATCTTCAGGACTGATCCACCTTTGCTACAAGTTGCCTGGTGTTGTACTATGTACCCAGGTAAGATAGTACAACACTATATTCAGTACTGAAGATATTTTCAGGTGCAAACTTTGTTTGCTCTCACTGGGATAAAGGATTAAACTAAATTTATCATAGTCTAACCTAGTGAAAAATAAACTTTCAAGAAGAAATCATTAATATCACTGAATTTGCAACTGAGAGTTTGCTATGTACAATACAAATGTAAGTCATGAAACTCAGATATGGTTTACTAGGCAATTTGTTGCACACAAAAGAAAAAGTAAATATTGTATGTTAATGAATGTCAGTAGTGTTAGTGATTTACATTAATCACCAGTAATCATTAAAAAACAGTACTGGATTACATATTTAGAAAATTGGTAGTAAATGAAATAGCTTAACTTAAATTAGAAGGTAAAAGATTTAGTGCAACTTTTGACAAGCAGATATCAGTATGTAACAGATGATATTTAAGTAGAAATGGTCATTTGTCTATAGTGCATGTGTATGACAGTATGCCAGCAGAGAATTGCTTAGAACTTAGAGCAAAAAAATGGTGAATACATTCTGTCTTTCTAAACATATTTGCATAATAAGTGATGGTTTCTCTGTTATGACCAAATCTGGTAAACTAACTGATGCATTTAGTTCATGGTATACACTTAGCAGTAACAGATGCACTTCATAAGTCAACAGTACACAAAGAAAAATCTGAATTTAACAATTTTGCTGAATGTGAACAGGAAAATGGCAATGAGGATGATGATGATAACAAGGGTGGTGTAAATGTGAAAAGTAGTCTTTCTAGTACTGTTCCTCCTGATCTGAATCACAAGTGTTTATCCCATCTTACACCATAATAAGAGAGGCAGTGAGAATTTTTAGAATATTTGCAAAAGTATATTGTAACAGAATTCAGCAAAGATATGTTATTATAATGTTATTATATGTCTTGCAATTAGATTCCAAGACTTGTTGGAATGTTCCAATGTTCATGCTAAGATTTTCTGAGTTGAAATATTGTGTGAAGAAAGCTTTAATTGATTTAGATTCAATTGTTGATTTCTGCGAGGATGAATTTAATTTATTACCTGCAGGTATATCTACACTAATACCTATGAAGTTAGTGGTAAATGCACTATGTTGCAATAAAATTTATGATAGCAACTCTTGGCAATCAAAATTCTGAAACAGAATTTTCATTTTTCAATGATTAATTTTTTGAAAAATAAAGAATTGCATACAGCACTGAAACTCCACAATTTCAAAGACATACAAATTTATTAAGTGTTCTTCAGTATTTGCAAAAGAGGACACAAGATGACAGTGAATTATTTCAAGACTTAGTAAAGATATTATAGTGAAAATTATGCTTTTCTTAATAAAAAAATCTTTTTCTCTCAGAAAATAACGAACAGAAATGAACCTTAGAAGACCAATATGGAACAGAACATCAGTGTTTTTGTTTCATTTGAAGAACATTAGTGTTCCACAAATTCTTTCCAAGATAAATTGTCTGCTCTAATGAGATATAGTCATTAATAGATAAACTTGAGTCAGCAATTGATGCAAGATCCAACTGTTCCTTCCTTAAATATTTAAAGCTTAGAAAATATTATTAAAAAGAAAATATGATTTTTTGAAGATGAAAGTTAAAAAACGATAAACCTGCAACTTGTTTATAACCAGGGCTAGACAAATATGCTCATCCACTCAGTCACAGCAAGTAGATTTTGTCAGTGGCAAACAGCTGAAGACTGGACAAAATACAATATTTTTTATGTAATAAAAAATAACTTTCTAAATTTTTAAACTAAGAAAATACAAAAGAATATGCACAAATAAAGGACATTTTCTAGTGCCAAAAATTAATATAACAAATTATATTAAAAAAAAAAAAAAAAAAAAAAATCAGTTTTCATTGTTCTTCCTTTCTTGTTATTGGCTTCTTGGAATGGTTATCACATGATCAAAATGTTCTCTGCATAATGATATAGCACTACTAATCACTTTATGGAACTCCTATTGACTTATTGGGACATATCATTAAAAATGGAGGGCAGGAGATCTTGGGCAAGTACTATTTAATTCCTTTTGACTTTTTCTTGTGGGAACGGTTCCTCCCCCCCCCCCCATTCTGTAACATTCATCAACTGTTGCTACTGCTCCCTAAATTCTAAAAATCACTCTCACATCTTTGACCTCTTATCATGGAGCTTGATTTCATGCAGCTGGGCAATCCAAATAACATGAAGTCATCTTCTTAGTTGGTGACTTTAATGCTCACAAAATGGCTTACTTTTTTAGAATTCTACTGACCAAACTGGAAGAGATGCTAAAGTACTTGCTATAAGCAATAATCTAATGTATATCATCCCTCTACCAAACCAGAATACCAGAGAATGATCTCTGCTCACTCAACATTTTTGTTTATCTTAAGTAATTTTTTTCCCATTCAAATATACTCAGAATATATCAGAATATAATTCTCTGCAACTTTCTTGTCCAATGATACACCCTTTCTTCAGCCACACTAAATACATGTACTTTGATGTTACAACAGTGTCAAAAGTGATCATCTCTACTCTTACTTTCCATGGTTTGACTATCTTTTCCACTCTCCAGATCCAAACATGCTGAGTTACATGCCTTCACTTCCCATTCTACTGAAACTTCCAACCCAATATTGAAGTACTGGTTTTTGATAACAGCACCTAAAGATTAAGTGGATTCCTAGCATCATTCTCCTCCTCTAATTGTTATACAGATGACCAGGACAAATTAAACAAGAATATAACATATTGGCATCTTTAATTTAATTTATAACCAAATGAAAAAACTTTCAACAACTAGCTCTAATCCAGAGTATTTTGATAATAAGGTGTCAAATGAGAAATATGACTTCTGTATTTACTTCAACCTTGGTATCTCTTCTGGATCTGGATCTCACTGATGACATTTTAATAATGTCAATCATTGGACTCGATTCCAGGGAGTAGAGTGGTTCTTCTTGGTGGCAGTTTTTTTACTATCATCGAGTAGAGGCATCAATGAGAGTTTAATGAGTATAGAAGTAATCCTTTTTGGGTCACTCAGTGAGATTTAGAGTGAGTGATCTTGTAAATCACTCACAGGTTTTAGAGGGATATCTACCCCCCCCCCCCCACCTTTACAGTACTTCAATAAAGGTTGAAACTGGTTTGGGTGGTGGCCCTTCCTATAATGCACAGCATTACACACATCCAAAATTATGTATGTGTGCGTTGCATTATGGGATACTAAAGAAAGTAAAATGAAGTCACTAGCCTCTATATAGAAGTAGTCTAGAAATGAAGATTCTTGACATGCTAACTCTGTTTGCTTACACTTGGATATAGGATTATAGAAGTAGCCTGGTCATGAAGATTCTTCACATGCAAACTCTGTTTGCTTACACAGGATTATATCTTAGATATAGGATTACAGAAGTAGCCTAGTCATGAAGATTTTTCACATGCAAACTCTGTTTGCTTACACTTGGATATAGGATTATAGAAGTAGCCTAGTAATGAAGATTCTTCACATGCAAACTTTGTTTGCTTACACTTGGATATAGGATTACACAAGAATATAACTTCTTGGTATCTTTAATTCATTGATGTCTGTTTTTTTACTTTTTCTTTCTCAGTTGATTGCTTGGTTAGAATTTTATATTTTGGCATGGTAGGAGTTTCAAAATGATGCTAAAATTTCCAATAAATTACTTCCACTTTCACATAGTAAACAGCTGGTCTATTTTTAGAAAATAAAATCCAGCAGTCTCAGATGTGTGTACTGAATAAGCAATGACTAAACATACACACGTAACCACAGTAATAAGATTTTTTAATAAGTAAATATTTCATTCTAAGTATCATAAGACATCTTCAGTACAGTTAATTCAAACAATACTAGGAATCACATACAGTTAGGGCGCATGCTTATAATGGAATCCCTGTATGTGTGCAGTAGTGTGTGATATTATTAAATTAAAAAAAAAAAAGAGATTACATTAAAATGAGATAACATATATAAAAATTATTTTACACAATTTAGGATGACAATTTCCTAGACTTCAGGGATAGTAAAATTGTTATTACGGTTCAAATCGGGTCTGTGATTAGGGCTTCAGCACTTTCTTTATATAAATTTTGTATGGCTGTATTTTTGATTATTTTCAATTCTTGGTTTAAAGATTCTCTGGAGGAGCAGAATCTGTGTGCTCTAGTTACTAATGATTTAATGATGCCAAATTTTTCAGATAGATGATGAGTCGAAGAATTGTTAAGTAGTGACCTGAAAATGTCAGCTTACAATAGAAAGAAGTGGAGATGGAAGAACCATCTTCTTCTCTTTGGATGTGTACATCCAGGAAGGAGATATCCGGTGGAGATTCTTTTTCTAGCGTGAATTTGATGTGAGGAAGAAAAACAGTTGATTTTTATCTAGAAACGAGCGTAGTTCTTGTTCAGAATGACCCCAGACAGCAAAGACGCCATCAACATATCATAGCCAGATTTTTGGTTTAGGATTAAACGTGAAAATTTTTTCTTCAAGGTGTTCTAGAAAAAGTTGGCTAGGTTTGGTGATAGAGGAGACCCCATTGCTGTTCCTTCCTCTTGCTTGTAAATTTTCTCTTTCCAAGTGATGTATCCAGACGTAATAACAAATTTGAATAATTCAACAATATCGGATGGAAATTTTGAGTTAGTAAGTCTATCGTTTCCTTATGGGGAGTATTAGTGAAGAGGGAGACAACGTTCAAAGCTAATTAGCATGTCAGTTTCCAACAGTTGAATGTCTTTTATTTTTGTGTGAAACTGTGGAATTTTTAATTGATGAGGCTGAGTGGCCTATGAGAGGACGGAGAAGGTTAGATAAAAATCTTGATAATTTGTACGTCAGGCTGCTGATAGAATCCACGACAGGTCTGAGTGGAAATTTATTCTTGTGAAGTTTAGGTAAACTGTATATTCTAGGAGGCCTAGCATGGTATGTCCTGAGTTTTTTACTGTTTCTTGATCTAAGGAAGTGGTTTCATCTAGTAACTTGTTTAGTTTCTTGAGCTGTCATTTTGTAGGATCATAATCAAGTTGGGCATATGTATTTTGATCTCGGAGTAATAAATTCATTTTTCAGTCATATGAATTGGTATCCAGGACAACAGTGGTATTTCCGTTGTCGGCTCTAGTGATGATTACGTTTTAAGGAGGTAGGAGCTTTCAGTTCTGACGATGGGATATTCAAGTCCAAAGGTTTGGTATCATAGATTATATTTGCAATTTCGAAAAGTAGTCTACTGGCTTCAATATTGAACAGATGGCTGATGTTTCTTTCAATGTTGGGTATAAAATCTAAATATGGAATGTATTTAGGTGAAATGGCAAACTTATGACCTCTTGCTAGAACATTTAATTCATCTTCTGTTAGTGGATGATGGCTAGATAAGTTGATATCACTTTTTTCACAAGCTTTTATCCATTGTAGCAATTCATGATTTAACATACTTGATCATTTGGCTTCTAATTCTGTGATTTTTAAAATATTTGTTGCCAGCAAGAGGTATTCTATCAATGTTCTAGCAAGAGGTCATAAGTTTGGCATTTCACCTAAATGCATTCCATATTTAGATTTTATCATAGATCTTTATATAAACATGAACGTTTATATAAAGAAAGTGCTGAAGCCCTACATCACAGACCCAATTTGAACCGTAATGACGTTCTTACTATCCCTGAAGTCTGAAAAATTGTCATCCTAAATTGTGTAAAATAATTTTTATATATGTTATCTCATTTTAATGTAATCTCTCTCTTTTTTTATTTAATTATATCACACGCTACTGACACATAGAGGGATTCCATTATAAGCATGTGCCCTAACTGAATGTGATTCCTAGTATTGTTTGAATTGACTGCACTGAAGATGTCCTATGATACTTAGGATGAAATATTTACTTATTAAAAAATCTTATTACTGTGGTTACGTGTATATGTTTAGTCATGAATGCTCCACAGGTTTCATTATATATCAAAATGAGTAAGCAACAGCTCCTCCTCCACACACACACCAGTCTATTTTACTGGACTTTCAAGTAATGTTAGTAGATGGTCAGGTGCATATTAAAGAGTTTGGGGATAATATAGGAGAGGTGTGGTACTGAAACATAATTTTGAACCCTGCAGTTTTCTGGTTTACAGAGTTCAAAGGATTAAAAGTTGTGTTTCAGTACTACAACTATCCTGTATTATCCCTAGACTCTTTTATATGTAGCTGGTAATCATCTCACAGCAGGAAAGAAAGTTTATAATCAACCTATTTCAAAAAAGGGACACAACTCTGCTATTAAGCTAGTTATCCAGTGCCTCAATCTTAGTTTTTTTCCCTCTCTCTCTCTTTCAAGTAATGGAGAAGGCCAGAAGGCCATTAACAATCAGCTGCTTTTCTGCCTTGAGGCTCAACAGCTAACTATGAGTGAGGATTATGCTAATCTAGATCCAAGTGGATCTCCTAGCAGACATCGTATGCCTCTGGACATGTACCATGGAAAGGTTTGGAGAAACCTGTGCTATTTTCAAGGCATTTGATAGTCTGGAAGAGCAGAATGCTCAGAAAATGGCTATTCTATGTATGCCTCCCATCTTTTGTGGTCATGTAGCCACTCTTTTTTATTTACAGATTTCTCTATCAATGGAGTACCCCATGATGCTATTCTATTACTTATTCTCTTTCTCCTATACAAAAATAACCTTCACAGATCATACTGACTGACCTCAAACCTCTATCCATAGTCATGTTGCTGATGATACATGCTCCATTCCTCCTCTTACTCATTTGACAAACCTTGGCAATACCAAATATTCCAAGCTTCAAAATTTTCTATAATTGGTGAATGAGGAAAATCCAGTCACTTTCAATGATACCACAACAGAATCCTTTTTTTTTTTTTTTTTTACTTAGTTTGTCTACTCTTAGCTTTAATAATATCCAGCTTGTCAGACAAATTCAGATCTCTCTTTACGGGCTGACATCTATATTGCCTTTCCTAGTACTCCTAGCACTAGAAGTGCAAGCAGATTACATCTGTTCCTCAGCATTCAAAATAACTTCTTAGCATATCTTTTGGGTGTTTTTTGGTTAAAGATATTAACTTTTCATCTGTCCTCTACTAATTCTAAATGATAGGATACTGTTATAGACCAGAGAATGTAGAGAATACTGATTGTGAAATGCTTATGCTAATTGGTTGGGCATGTAAAAAGAAGGTGGATCCTGATGAAAGACTTTAATTATAGGAATATAGAATGGAAGAAAGATATAGTCTATGGGAACAGGGAGAGTGAATTTGTTGAATTTCTGAGGGATAAATATCTTAAGCAGCATGAAACAACCAGAGGCTTTAATATTTTGGATTTGGTGATAACTTCACAGGATGCAGTTGTTAATGAGGTATTTGTTTGGGAAGTGATGAAATAAGAAAAGGTTACTGCCAAAAACTGTCATATACATATGTGAATAAACATATGTGAAGTGAATAAACGCTCTCCCAAGAAATTTCTGAGGGATAAATATCTTAAGCAGCATGAAACAACTAGAGGCTTTAATATTTTGGATTTGGTGATAAAATGATGAAATAAGAAAAGGTTACTGCCAAAAACTGTCATATACATATGTGAATAAACATATGTGAAGTGAATAAACGCTCTCCCAAGAAATTTCTGAGGGATAAATATCTTAAGCAGCATGAAACAACTAGAGGCTTTAATATTTTGGATTTGGTGATAAAATGATGAAATAAGAAAAGGTTACTGCCAAAAACTGTCATATACATATGTGAAGTGAATAAACACTCTCCCAAGATGGAGTGGATAACCATGGGAGAAGTAGACCCAACCCTCCTGCAATGGGAGAGGCCTTTACTAGCCAGCAGTGGGGAAAAGTTAAAGGCTGAAAAAAAAAAAAAAAAAATATATATATATATATATATAATACATGTATATATAATATACGTGTGTGTGTGTGTGTGTGTAGGTATAAGGTGGGTGATTATGAGAAACTCTGTAGTCAGCTAGCATCAATACATAGGGTAGATGAGCTGTGCAGAAAATATGTTGACAGTGCATCAAAATTCATAACACAGTATCTGATATAAGCAATGTATAACTGCATACCAAAGGTTAAGCGAGTAAACAGAGTAGGAGTGAAATGGATGAACTGTGTTGTCTTTTCCAACACATCTTGCTTTGCAAGATGTGTTGGAAAAGAAAATGATATGGAGGAGGTACAAGAGAGTTGGTGGCAATCAGATCCATAAAGAGTATAAAGTGCAGACTAGCAAGTTGCCGAGCATAGTAAAGGGAAAAAAAGTGCAGTATGAGAGGAGATTGGCTGGTCAGGCCAAGGTTAATTAAAAGGAAATTCTTCCACGATATGGCAAGCAAGAGAGAGTATAATTATGGCATTGAAATTGGTGGATAGTCATAGCAGCAGAACTGTTGCAAAGGATATAGTGGAATTATTAAATGAGCACTTAATGTGTATAACATAGTGGTGTAAATGATGTCATACAATATATATAGAATGGAAAGAAGTATTAGGGGAATTGCAAATGAAAGAATCAGAGATGAATGAGGTGCTAACTGGGTTAGATTAAGGAATGTGCACAAAAATTAGCTGCTATTCTACACGTGTAGAAAGGCTTATGTATTCATCATACATGTTGATTAATTTTGACAGTATATATTAGAACACAGACTGATAAGTAAATAATCATTTATTGATATAAATATAAACTTAGTTTTTAATCCTATTTCCCAAGTAAGCAAACAGACAAGTAAGTCAAGTTTGCACCTGCACGTAGTGCAAGTCTGAGGCAACTCGTGGTAAAGGTGGATTAAGCCTGATCACTTTCCTTAGTATTTTTCCCTTAATGTAAAGCACATCCCCTTGCGGAGATGTATGATGCTATGCATTAAAGGCAATGGTCACAACCCATACCCGTTTTGACCTTTATTGAGGTCTCGTCAGTGGGAGCCAGACCTGACAATGCTAAGGTTGAAGTAATGCAGAGCTTATGAATTTTACCTAAGCAAGTTGCCACAAGATGCTTTGACTTTATTAAATAAAATCTCAGGATGAGAGATAGATGTAGAAAGTTTTTTAACTTGGGTATATTATGTATTCAAGATACCAAGTAATTTTATATAAATAAAAACTTGGTTTTTAATCCTATTTCCCAAGTAAGCAAACAGACAAGTAAGTCAAGTTTCTGCCTGCACGTAGTGCAAGTCTGGGGCAACTCGTGGTAGTGCGGTCTGGCTTCCACTGACGAGACCTCAATAAAGGTCGAAACCGGTATGGGTAGTGACCATTGCCTTTAATGCATAGCATCATACATCTCCGCAAGGGGGATGTGCTCTACATTAAGAGAAAAATATTAAGGAAAGTGATCAGACTTAATCCACCTTTACCACAAGTTGCCTCAGACTTGCACTACGTGCAAGCGCAAACTTGACTTACTTATCTGTTTGCTTACTTAGGAAATAGGATTAAAAACAAAGTTTATATTTATATAAAATTACTTGGTATCTTGAATACATAATATACCCAAGTTAAAAACTTTCCACAACAAATCATTTATTGACTTATTGCTGATATTTCACTAGTATAATAACTAGCATCTTCAGAGCACAAAAAGCAGTTTGTCACAGTATGCAAGACTACAACAATATGGTGTAACAATGGGACTAGTATGAACAATTGTAGTAGCAACACAAACAATAAAGTCCTAATTAGGCACCCTCTATGTTAGGGGGAAAAAAAAAAAAAAACAGAGAGAGAAAACAGGTACTAGTTCAGTCTTAGGATGACTGTCTCCCAGATCTTAGGGAAATTTATACAGCCATATTTGTTGAGATTTGGAGTATGTTTTAAGGCTTCTGTTGCTTCTAAGAACAATCTCTCTGATTTGTAAAAGCTTCTGTGCAATACTTTTGTTTTCTTTCAGTTGATCTTGTGTGCAGGAGGTATCCAAAGCATGGTCTGCTAGACCTGACTTGCCATAGCGATAGTGCCGGATGTATTTTCTATGTTCACTGATGCAGATGTCCACAGTTTTTCCTGTTTGATCGTAGTAAGTTTGATCATACAAACAGGGTACTTCATAGACTCCTGGATGTGATAAAGGAGACATGCTGTCCTTGGGTGAATTGATGAGAATTGCCAGTTTGACACACAGTCTAAATACAGTGCATAGTTTATTGAGAACTCTAGCTATCTTTTCAGATGTGCCTTTAATGTATGGGATGGTGACTGTTTTGTTGTAGTTCTCCATGTTGGGGGGAGGGGTTTTCAGGGGCATAGATAGCAAGAGTGCTCAATAAACATTGAGCACTCTTGCTCAACGTTTATTGAGCACTCCATTCAACCAAGGACGGCATGTCTTCTTTATCACATCAAGGAGTCTACGAAGTACCTTGTTTGTGTGATCAAACTTACTATGGTCAAACAGGAAGAACTGTGGACATCCGCATCAGTGAACATAGAAAATACATCCGGCACTATCGCTATGGCAAGTCGGGTCTAGCAGACCATGCTTTGGATACCCCTGCACACAGGATCAACTGAAAGAAAACAAAAGTATTGCACAGAAACTTTTACAAGTCAGAGAGAGATTGTTCTTAGAAGCAACAGAAGTCATAAAACATATCCAAATCTCAACAAATATGGCTGTATAAATTTCCCTAAGATCTGGGAGATAGTCATCCTAAGACTGAACTAGTACCTGCTTTCTCTCTGTTTTTTTTTTCTCCTAACATAGAGGGTGCATAATTAGGACTTTAGTCTTTGTGTTGTTGCTATAATTGTTCATACTAGTCCCACTGTTACATCATGTTGTTGTAGTCTTGCATACTGTGACAAACTGCTTTTTGTGCTCTGAAGATGCTGGTTATAATACCAGTGAAATATCAGCAATAAGTCAATAAATAATTATTTACTTATCACTCTGTGTTCTAATATATACCGTCAAAATTAATCAACAATTAGCTATGCCCTTGACCTAGTTATTTAATGAAAGTCTTGTGGTGGATAAGGTTCCAAAGTGCAAGGGAATGAACCTGTGTCACTCGAAGGATTCCAATCAGCTGGCAAATAATCCTGCTGCCACTTACTTTGCCAAGTCGTGCCCAGAGAGAGGGAGTACTGTTGAAGGCCAGGCTTAGACTGGAATCTGGTCACTCCTCATGTGTGAGTTATGTACACAAGTCCCTCACCCTAGCTGCATGTCTCTTCTCTTAAGGTTTCTTGAATACAAACACTAGCATTTTAACTGAAGATATAAAAACAAACTTCCATAAAAATAACAAAAAAAATTTTTTTATGAAAAATACAAAAAAAATAATAAAATAAATAAAAACATACATACCCCCCCCATACCTCAACATAACAGAAAAATTTCATCCAATATAAACACTTCCACATCAATTTCACCAACATTTGAAGCATCAATACAAACATCTTTACAGACATCAAAACCTGATTTTTTCCTAACAGAATCCCAACTGGCAACCTCTATGATCATAGCCAAACTTAAATGTCCCAAACTACATCTTATATGATACATTCCACAAAAATGGAGGAAAAACTGCTTTTGTCAAATCCAATATCTCTTTCTAAAGACCACCAACCTGAAATTCTCACTTTTTGATCTCCTTTACTGCTCACCTAATTCTGAAAACCATGCTACTCTTTCGGATTACTTATCACTAAAAATCGACTTCATACAAATTAATTACCAAAACTGTGAGATTGTCTTCCTAGCTTTAACTTCCATAATACAAACTTGCTCCTCTACTCCAACTTCACAGATCAAGCTGGAAGAGAAGCTGAATAATTTGCCATCAGTCATGATCTATCACAAATAGTTAACCTACCAACCAGAATATCAGACAATTCACATCATTCTTCCAATGCTCTGGACCTTTTTTGTAATTAGCTCTCCATCTAAATACAGTGTGAATGTGTGCACTCCACTTGGAAACTCAGATCACAATCATATTCAAGTCTACTTCTTTGAAGATCATTCTTCTCCCAGCCAATCCCAGTCTTGTACCCTGTGGCATTACAACTGTGCCAACTGGGATGACCTCTGGAATTTTTATGTCTCTTTTACATGGTCAAATTATGTTTTCACTCTCCTGATCCAAACATTTGCACTGAAGTAATAAGCAAAATTTGGAATGAGAGCTTTCATTCCCTACTCCTCTGCAAATCCCAAACCACCATCTAAGTCCTGGTTCTCTAAAAAATGTGCCACTGCAGTCCATGATAAAATTGCATATGCTCAATAGCTTAAATTAAAAAACTTCATTCTCATTCAGCTTACATAACAGCCCAAAGCAAGTGTAAGTTATCAACGATTCCAAAGCAGGTTTCATAAGAATTGAAATGCACTAAACTTGCCTCATGCTCCACTGGTAGTCAAGCCTTAATGTCCCTCACTAAGGTTTTGGGCATAACTTCTGCCCTTCCTTGTTCCTACTTCCCTTGCATTCTGATAGCACACCATGGTAACCTCACCCAAGGAAAATGTAGACCTCTTGGTATCATTTTTTTTTCTCCAACTCTTTTTGGATGACCAAGGCAAATCAGTGAACTTTTACCAGGAGGTCATCAGGAAAACCCTGATTAATCTCGATACTAATAAGGCTCCTTGTCTAGATAAACAATCATATTCAACTGACATCTATCCAACAGCATGGAAGCAAGCCCTCATCCAGCCTGTATCTTAAAAAGAGAAACAAAAGTCAGCCATCTATTGCTCTCAAGCCATTGCTCTCAATCCAATACTCTCAAAAGTGATAGAGAAGGCTATCAATAACTAGCTTCTTCACTACCTGGAGATCCATTAATTAAATAGCTATCAAAAATGTGGATTCTGCCATTCTCATTTTACAGCTGACCTTCTTGCTTACCTTACTCACCTTTCGACACAGGCCATAAAAAGATTTGGAAAAATCGTTGTGATTGCTCTAGGTATTTCAAAGGCATTCAAATTGTGTCTGGCATTGAGGCCTCCTAAACAAACTACCATCTTATGGTATACCTCCTGCACTTTGTAACTGGATTGCCAGCTTCCTCACTGGTCATTCACTGCATGTCATGGTGTACGGTTTCCTCTCATCAGATTTCTCTATCTCTCTCTGACTTTACATCCTATCCAGAACCAATGACTTAAATACCGATGGCTTCAACATCCTCAAATGAGGTGAAGAAAACTTAGTAAATTTTAATGCCATAAAAACTCAGGCTTGCCTTATTACCTGCAAGAAAGATCCTACTTCACTCCTGCTTACTTTTGATAATGTTCCAATTTCCTTTCAAGATCAGCTTTCTCTTCTTGGGCTGACTGTCACATCCAGTTTATCCTGGTACAAAAATATTACATACACCCTCTGTCCAAAAAGCCGAACTTCTCGAAAATAGAAGAACTAGTGGCACCACCTGTTGTATCATTTTGTTGTTGAAAGCGGCAATCTTCTTTAGTGTTGTGTCAACTGTTTATGACATTTTTTCATTAGATGCTGAGTTATAGTGCCAAGAGTGACAAAGTGTCAAAGTGACAGAAAATGAGTTTCAAACAGAGACTGCAATTGATTTTTGTGTTAAATTTGGTAAACGTTTTACCAAAATGCATCAAACGCTTCAAAAACCATACAGTGATGAATGCTCATCCCGTACTCAAGTTTACAAGTGGTTTAAGCGATTTCAAAGTGGTCATGAGATGCTTGATGACAACGAAAAGCCGGGCCGACCAAAAACTGGACTGAGCGAAGTGAACATCCAAAAAGTGCATGATTTCATCAAAGAAAACTGGAAATCGTCCATGAGATTGATTGAAGATGAATTGAGGATTTCAAAATCAACTGTGCACAACATTTTGGCCAAGAGTTTGGGCCTTTGTAAACCGAATCTGTAACACCTCATTAAAACTGCTCATTAAAATCGTTTCGAGGACTCAAACTTCCTTGAAACGATCGTTACTGGTGACAAAACATGGTGTTTTGAGTAAGAGCCCAAAACAAACCACCAGAGTGCTGAGTGGAGACCACCAGAAGAGGAGCATCCAAAAAAAAAGTCACTTGAAGAAATCAAAAGTAAAGACAATGCTGATTTGTTTCTATGATTTCAAGGGCATTATCCACAAAAAATTCATTCCGGCTGGCCAAACAGTCAATGGTGAGTTTATCTCGAAGTTTTGAAGCGATTGATAGCGAGAATTCATCACGCACGGCATGAATATTGTGATGCAGGCAGCTGGTCACTTTTGCACGATAATGCACTACAATCTCATCGTTCGAACATCGTGAGAAAGTTTTTGAGCAAAAACCAAGTTTGTGTGTTGGATCACTCACCGTATTCACCTGATTTAGCACCCTGTGACTCCTTTCTCTCTTCCGCTGACTTCATTTGCCGATGAAAGGAAAGCGATATAACACCATTGAAAACGTTCACGCGGCAGTAACCACAACCCTCAACAGTATCCCAAAAACAAATATAAAAAATTCATTTAACGAATTAATTGACCATGCCAAACACTGTATCGAAGCTGAGGGAGAGTATATTGATTGAAATAAATGATTTGAATAATTATAATTGGTCTGTGTTTTATTTTCTATCAAAAGTTCGGTTTCATTTTGGACAGAGGGTGCACGACTTCTTTAGCTTCTAAAAAACTTGTTCTTCTCCCTTTAAAACATTACTTCTCTGCTCAACTCATGACACTTGATAAGTCTCAGATCCGACCAACCTTGGAATATTTTCACATTTAAGGTGGTGCACCTAAAGCCACCCTAAGAATTCTTGATGATATACAGAAGAGAACAATCTGCTTAATAGGTGAGCCCCCCCCCCCCACCTTCACAGACTCCCTTTCAGTCACTTTCTAATCATTAACCACTTTCTCACAGATGTTTGGTTTTTACATTGTCTTTTTTTTTTTTTTTATATGTATTTTCATGGAGCTACTCAACCAAACTGGTCACATCAATTCCTTTCCTTTAATCACGTGAGAACATTTGAATACAGGTGCTCCAAACTTATTGTACCATCTTTCCGTCCTCTTCTTTTATTCCATCTACCTCTCTTTGGAACAGTATTCCCTTTTTATGTAAGAAATGAAGAAAGCAGTTGATGTTAAAAAAAAAATAAAGAAGTTACATGAATCATTACAAGGGTATAATTCAACACAAATTAAATATAACTTTGATGTGTGACAAGTGTCATTGGTCTCTTTATAGTATTTGTAGGTAACATGGGAGAAGTCAAAGTAGATATATCAAGAGATCTGATCAGCAATTTCCATCATTTAGAATAAATCTTTGGTTTCTTAAAGAAGCTATATAAATGAATTACTGCCATAGGTTCCTTGATTTTCCTAGAAAAAAGTTTTCTTCTAAATAGGGGATGATAGATGCATTCCAGTCAACAATGTGGTTTGTAGTTGAAGTATGGTGATCTAGCCGAGCCTGTTCTCTCCTTTTGTGCTCCAAATCAGCATGTTCTTTCTTTCTTTCTCACCACAAAAACTCTGGCTAGCCTATGTACAGACCATTGGAACATGGTATCCTATAAACACCTGAATGCTTCTAGAAGGAGAATACTGCTTTGGAGATCTTAGAGGCTATGAATGGTTTGTATATTAGTTTGAAGGCTACTGAAATGTTGTGTTCTTTGAGAAGAGCAGTGATCTTGACAGACAAATTATATTAAAAAATGACCAAAAGTTTTCGAGGGGAGGATTATCTGAAAATAATATCTTGATAACTGCATTTTTGGAATATCCATTAAGAACCAAAATTTTGGTTCTTAATGGAAAGGGTTTCAAGTTCCTCATTAAATTTGTCTTCTTTAATTATGATAAAAATTGGCTGGTTCTTAAGTGTGTGTGGATTAAGGTTTTTGAGAAGGATAATGAAAGGATGAAGCATGAAGACAGTAACCAGTATGAGTAGACTTGCTAAAAACTTCTAAAGAAACGCAATTTATTTGGTTTCTTTCTGATTATAATCATATCTACAAAGGGAAGTTTATTTTCGTAATTCGACTCTAATGTGAAATTTACATGTGTAAATTGAATAAAGAGAAAGGAGAAACTGCTAGAAGATGGAAAAGTCATATTCCAGAGGATGAAAATACCATCTACATATCTCCAGTGGAGCCAGGAAATGTCACAAAGTTTCCCAGGCATAGACTGGGAAATGGCAGAGATTAGGGACTATCCAATGCTAATCCAGACTTGTCTATAAAAAAACCACTGTTTCACTAACAGAAGCTAGACTGGAGGCAAAGATCTTTAATTAGGTCTAATACCTCATCAACTGGAATGTCAGTAAAAACAGCAAAAAGAGAAACATTTAACAACTTCTGGATAAAATGAACTTATTTTTGATATAAAAAATTTTAATTTCACAACAGACAAGAAAGATGATCTACAGTGTTTCACAAAGTGTGGTATGAGTACCCCTGGAGGTATGCAAAGGTCTATAGCTGGTACATAGCACTTTTTTTTAATTATGATTATTATTATTATTTTTTTCTTTTTTATATTTGGTCGCCATACTGTCACAGATAAATGCAGCTCTAGTCTATAATTAATTTTTCATCATCATCTTCAAATTCTTGATATAAACCCTCAAGGGTTTATATCAGGAATTTGAATATGATAGTACTACATGAAAAATTTACATCATTACTAACTTCCTATCTACAATTTTCCTCCAAATCAGTCTGTTACCTGTCAAGACTCCAGCATTATCAGATCTTATATTTCTATCTTCTAAGGCACTTTTTACTGTATCAATCCACCTATATCTTCATCCTCCAGAGGAGGACGAAGATATAGGTGGATTGATACAGTAAAAAGGAAAGTGTTTTTTTCCTGCCAACCTGGCAGAGAACACTTGTTTTGCTAATCTTTCCTCACCCATTCTGTTTAAGTGACCATACCACCTGAGATTAGCTCAGCTAACACTTTCCTGGATGCTGACAATGTCAAGTTCTTTCGTAATATCCTCATCTTTAATATGATATTGCCATTGATGCTATCTGTTCATGTCCCTTATCTTTCTCAGGACTCTCATATCTGTGGTCTCTAGTCTTTTGTCAAGTGCTTTACTTCTGACCCAGCTCTCAGATAAATAAGTTAAAATTGGCTTGAATACTGTCTTGTATATAGCTAATTTAGTTTTTGGCTAATTTCTCTCTTATTCCATATAAATTTATTCAGTTGACTTCCTACCATACCAGCTTTGTTGATTCTGTTGTCTATTTCCATATTTAATTTATCATCTTCACTAAAAATCGTGACTAAGTAGCTGAAGTGTTTTACTTGTTTAATAGGTTCTCCATTCACAATGCAGTTCATATTTTCAATGCATCTGTCTATTTTCATTGTCTTTTTCTTGTTACTGCTGACCTTGATATTAAATCTATTACACCACAGTTATTAAATTTGGTCAGGGAATCTTGCAGACTTGTATGGATTTATTAAGCAGTATAACATCATCTGCATAAAGCAAAGAGCTGATATTAACATATCCCATTTTGATATTAGGTTTAATACCACGTTCCTTCATAATGTGATCCATATAGATAATGAATAACAGAGTGGATAAAGTACATCCTTGTCTGACACCAGATTTAACATTAAACCACCTTCCTGTACTTCCTTCAATTCTAACTGCGGACTTACAACTCAAATAAAGATTGCTTGATATAATGCACCATTGATACCATATAACTGTAGCGTTTCGAACAGCTTCTCTCTCTCTCTCTCTCTCTCTTGGCACCTTGTCATATACCTTTTCCAGATCTACAAAACTCAAATACAGATCTTTGTTATATTTCCATGATTTCTCAATTATCTGTTGTAAAGTGAAGATACGATCCTGACAGCCTCTATTTGGCCTGAATCCAGCTTGTTCTTCACCAAGCTTCTCTTCCACAATCCTTCTCAACCATTTCTCAAGTATAGTTGCATATATCTTACCAGGAACACTCAGTAGAGAAATACCTCTGTAATTCACACATTCAGTTTTATTTCCCTTTTTGTATATGGTACTATGAGAGCTCTATTCCAATCGTCGGGGAATTCGTCCCTCTGAAATATGCAGTGCAGCCACTGTAAGACTTTTATACCACCATACTTCAGCATTTCTGGTCGAATGTCGTCTACTCCTGCTGTCTTTCCACATTTCAGGCTTTTGATCGCTTTTTCTACTTCAAGTATGGATATGTATTCCTGATTGCATGCCTGGTCAATATTTTTTACAACTGTACTGTCATCACTGCTTGTTTCATTTAGCAATTTTTCGAGGTAATTACTCCCTACTTCAAGGATATCTTTTTCTCCCATTTTCATGTCACCTTTATCATCTCTAATTCCTTTTCTTTCCTCCATTTCTTAGCTTCTTTAACAACCTCCAGAATATCTTACCACCTTCTTGATATTTATTTTCTATGTTCTTACCAAAGTCTTCCATGACTTTTGTTTAGCTAGTTTTACACAGTGTTTAGCTTTCTTACATTTGTCTCTGTATTCTCTAAGAGCACAAGCTGACTTATTTGACAAGAACTTTTGATATGCTTTCTTCTTTTCCTTCACTGCCCCTTTAACTTCCTGGGTCCACTATGGAGCTCTGATTTTTCTATCCTTGCAGACAACCTCACTGATTGATTCAGCCTCTCTGGCTGAATCAATCAGTGTTTTCCTTAGGGTTTGCCACTGAATTTCCAAGATTTGGTTCCTGTTCTCAAACTCTTTCATTTTTTTCTTTCATAATGTTTGTGTATTTTAGTCTGCAGTTCAAATCTGAGAGCTGCTCAACTTTTATTCACTTTAAAATCATATTATTCTTTTCAATATGAAATTCAATTTTATCCTGCTCAAGACTAAAATGGTGATCACTTCCAATTTCAAATCCTCTGTACACTCTGGTGTCCTGCACCAGGGAGAAAAACATCACTATCAACAATAATATAGTCAATGAGACTTTTCTTATTCCTTGCCTCTTCTTTCCATATAAATCTGTGCACATTTTATGTTGGAACATTCTGTTAGTAATAACCAGTCCATGTCCTGAGCAGAAATCCAACAGGCATTTGTCATTATTATTAGCTTTACTCTTTTCTCCAAATTTTCCGAACATATTTTTGTATGTCTCACAATCATTTCCTACTCTGCTATTTAGATCCCAAACAAGGACCAACTTTTCCTTTTTCATTGTGTCAGTTGCTTTCTCTAAAGCCTCAAAAAATTCCTCCAATTTTATCTTAGTAGAACCTTTTGTGGGACCATAGGCACAAATAAGTCTCATTGTCCAGTTCCCCATTCTCATATTTGCCCACTTCACTCTACTTGAGACTGCCTGCCATTCAAGAAGATTAGCCTCGTATTTAGTGTTGAATACTATGGTTATATCTTCTTTTCCTTGATTGTCATTGCCTGAATATAACATTAAGTTAAGGTATATAATAAATCCCTCATTATTTTAAAGTTGGATATGAAACTCTGAGATCGAAATCCAAGAGTTTCATGCCGAAGAACTATCGGCGAGTCCAAGCGTAAGTCAACACCTGGGTGGTACAACACTAGGGCAACTTCGAGCAAAGGTGGAGAAAGCTCCATCACTATCCTTAATATTTTCTCATAATGTAAAACGCAGCTCCTAGAAGATGTATTCTTGTTTTACATTATGAGGAGAGGTCACTACCCAGACCAGTTTCGATCTTTATTGAGGTCTCATCAGTGAGTAGGTAGACCTAGATAATACCAAGGTTTAAGTGAACCGAACTTACATATACCCGTACTAACGAATTGCCAGACCAGTGTACCCATATATTATTATTACTACAACAAAGAGCCAAGAGGCTATTTTTCCGGTGGCATAAATTAAGTTAAGGGGATAATAAATTATCCTCATAATTTTAAAGCCGGGTACGAAACTCGGAGATCGAAATCTAAGAGTTTCATGACGAAGAACTATCGGCAAGTCCAAGCGTAAGTCAACACCTGGATGGTACAACACTAGGGCAACTCGGATCAAAGGTGGAACAAGCTCAATCACTATCCTTATTATTTTCTCATAATGTAAAACGTTTTTCATAATGTGAAACTCTTAGATTTCGATCTCCGAGTTTCGTATCCGGCTTTAAAATAATGGGGGGTTTATTATCCCCTTAACTTAATTTACGCCGCCGGAAAAATAGCCTCTTGGCTCTTTATCCTAGTAATAATAATATATGGGTACACCGGTCTGGCAATTCGTTAGTAGGGGTATGTGTAAGCTCGGTTCACTTAAACCTTGGTATTATCCAGGTCTACCTACTCACTGATGAGACCTCAATAAAGGTCAAAAATGGTCTGGGTAGTGACCTCTCCTCATAATGTAAAACTGTAATACATCTCCTAGGAGCTGTGTTTTACATTATGAGAAAATATTAAGGATAGTGATGGAGCGTTCTCCACCTCTGCTCCGAGTTGCAACACCCAGGTATTGACTTACACTTGGACTCGCCGATAGTTCTTCAGCATGAAACTCTTAGATTTCGATTTCTGAGTTTCGTATCCAAGTTTGAAATAATGAGGGATTTATTATCCCCTTAACTTAATTTACGCTGCCGGAAAAATAGCCTCTTGGCTCTTTATCCTAGTAATAATAATATATGGGTACACCGGTCTGGCAATTCATTAGTAGTGGTATGTGTAAGTTCGGTTCACTTAAACCTTGGTATTATCCAGGTCTACCTACTCACTGATGAGACCTCAATAAAGGTCGAAAACGGTCTGGGTAGTGACCTCTCCTCATAATGTAAAACTGTAATACATCTCCTAGGAGCTGTGTTTTACATTATGAGAAAATATTAAGGATAGTGATGGATCTTTCTCCACCTTTGCTCCGAGTTGCACCATCCAGGTATTGACTTACACTTGGACTCGCCGATAGTTCTTCGGCATGAAACTCTTAGATTTCGATTTCCGAGTTTTGTATCCAACTTTAAAATAATGAAGGATTTATTATCCCCTTAACTTTATTTATGCCGCCGAAAAAATAGCCTCTTGGCTCTTTATCATAGTGAATATAACATTTTGTGTTTATTGCACAGAAAGATCTTACCAGTTTTTGCCTTTTTAGTTTTAGTCACCCCTATTATGTCGATCTGGTACTTATCCAATTCCTCAGCTAGCTCCATTTCTTTGTCATTCAGGTTTCTTATGTTGATAGTACCGATCTTGAACTCTGGTGATGTTGATTTGGTGTGGGTTTTAGGATTTGTTCCAGTAGGTGACTTTTCAACTGTTTGCCCTGGTTCCCTGGCGAAAACAACAGGGATCTTGTTTAATCGGGCAATGCTCCAGCCGGCGTGAAATTCTGCCATGTTGTACCATAATTTTTTTTATTTTGGTTTAAGCCAATAGGAATACAGTTTGGTCGGCTAAATCCCAAATTGCCAGCCCATCCTCGTTCATTCAGTATTCAGGTAGATACCTAAGAGGGTGCACCACGAGAAGGTGAGGACTGGATTTTAGGTTCAGAAGCCTTGATCGGTTCTCTGCATTCCTTTAAAGGCTATGTGGAGGTCTTTTAGTTATTGAAAATTAATTTTTCAATAACTAAAAAACAATAAAAAATCTAAAGGAAGTTTTAACAAAATGTGTCTTTTGGAATGTATTGATTCTTATTGCACAATAATTGCCTTCCATCACATGCTTCCAATTCTGTGCATTAAAAGTTTAATTCACATAGTTCAAACCATGCAATCAGAACTCTCAGCTAAATTTCAATTCTTATCTGAAATTTGTAACAGTTCTCAGTGATTGTTTCCTCAACAGTGTGCATCTGTACACATTATACAAGTAAAAATAATACTCCTACTTTTTTATAGTTGTGTTGTTGGTTATTAACAAATCTTGAAGTATAATTTAATAATAATTAATATTAAAAATATTTAGCTACCATTAATATTACTCTTTTGTATTTCTTAAACACTAACATAGATCACTGACTGGTTAAAAACAGGTTTTAGAAATATACAGTACAAAAGAGTTAAGGAAATGAAAATTAGTGTCGTTACTATAAGTAAGAACATATTGATGCATCAGGATGAAATATTTGTAATAAAAGTAATGAGTGTGAAACATCATTATAATGCTAATGTGAAAAAAATAAAACTTTATAATTATAATTTTTTGAATGTATAACTTCTTCCTAAATTGCTATTATTTGAGAGGGGATGCACGTTAATAAATTTTTAAAAATGGGCACTGAAATTTTGGAAACATTGGTTTAGATAATAAATAAGTCAGAGAGCTGATACTATCCACGATTGGTCTTAACAGAATGTTATTCTGTGGATCAGAGAAAAACCAGTGTTTGAATTATGGGGTGAAGAGACGGGTTTTGATACCAAATCAGGTGGCCACTTAGGCATGTTCTGAAGTAAATACATTTGTTTTCTCATGTGTTTTCCAGGTAGCATCTTGGGTCAAGATTTATGTAGGCATCTCCCATGCTTGAAAAGCATGGGAGATTTAAAAATTTTAGACTTGTAATTTTTCCAAAATTGAGATATTTTGGAATTGCAATCAGTGGCATTTATAATAAGAATTGCAACTTTACTGAACTCATAATATTAAGACTGGGTGTTGAAGAAGAAAGGAGTAAAGTAACAGTTTTAAATTTATGAAAACAACGACAAATGAAAAAATGACAAACGGCTTTTCCTACACTGCACAATGTGTCTACATTTGGAATATAGCAAAGAGTAAACTACAAAGTTGAAACCATTTCTGAAAATGGAAACTTCTGAAAGTATGAGGGATAGGTTGATTACAACCTTATCAGTTGGAAGCGAAATACTTTTTTGGATTGCAAATTGTATAAATACTGGCAGTTTGCAAACTTTACATAACATGATTTAATCACACTCTATTGCTTACATGTTTACAGTACACATATGCAGCAGTGCATTAATATGTTTTAAACATTATTTCTAGTAGTGTCAGTCAGAGAATTCACACAAAAATTGAATTTCAATATGTAATTACTAATGCTAAATAATATAATACAGTATAAATAGAATGAGACGGTATAAATAGAATGAGAAAATAGAAAAAAGATAACAAATCTTTAATTTGGTTGTTTGACCTTTCTTATGAAATTATCAAGAGCTGACTGAATATGGCTTGTTTCTTCTGTTCATAAATCTCTCCATAACAAACTAATATGTCATCTATTTCTCTTTGGACTTTTAAGAATCATGAGGCATTAGAATCCAATTAAATGTTAAAAGTGTAGAGCATACAAACACTAAAAATATGCAGAACTAAAGTACTAAAAATATAATTACGTCCATATTGAAAGTGAGAATGATAAAAGTACACACATATGCCACATGGGCGATCTGCCTTATTGAAGACTATTGTTAGATGGCATGCAAATAATGTGAGGTAGTTAAGTAAAATTTTTATAATTCACCATTTTCTAGTCCTTTTATGATACAATATTTTGTTTAAGTCTGAATTTGCATAAATCAGGGACTATCTGTATTTTTCTTCATATGCACAAGACAAATAAGTATGGTGAATGGTACACCATATTTCTGATGTAATTTCACAAGTGAGTATCAATCCTGTTTGCGAGAAAGCAGAACAAGAAGAAGCACACCGAATCTAATTTATTAATAATAATTTAGTGAAACTTACAAATGACTGTTTTTACATCTCTTAAAAAAATTAAACCATTTAAGAGAGAAGCCTTCTTAAACTTTGCTTCTTCAAAACAAATTTTACAACTAAGTGGAAGTAACAGCCATGGGAAGTCCACTCTCTCTCTCTCTCTCCTGCTCTAGCCAACTTTTATTTGGAACATCTAGAAGTCCTGTTCTCATCTATATTCCCTCAACCATCCTTTTGGGTTAGATGTATAGACGACATCTTTGCTGTATGGCCTCACAACATTGACTCCTTACCTTCCTTTTTAAGCAGTATCAATTCCTTACGTCCTCGTATAAAGTTTACCATGGAGATTGAAAAAGACAACGAGTTATCATTTTAGACGTCCTCCTCATCCATTCACCTTCAGGTATTCTTACAACAGTTTACAGAAAACCAACTTTCACAGGTCGTTATATTCTCAAAGAATCTGCCCATCATCCTTGTCAAAAAATAGGAATCATAAAATGTTTAATCCAACGAGCCAAAACTAATTGCTCAACTTCTCATTTATTATAGAAAGAACTTTCGACTATCAAATATCATATGAAACTAAATGGCTTCTCCGAAAAGAGTACACAACATCTTTTCCATTCTTACAATCCAACAGAAAACAGCAAGATTCAATACGTGAGTTCCAATTCCTTATATTTCCAGGATTTCAGAACCAATTTCAAGAATTCTGAAGAAATATGATTTAACAGCCACCTATTAACAAATTATCCACCCATTTTCCTTCTTCTAAAGATAAGCGTTCAACTATATCTCTACCTGGTGTGTATCAAGTTCCGTGTAACCGTAATCTTTGCTGCTTTGGACAAACTGGACGCTCTATAGAAAAAAGAATTCAAGAGCATCAATCATCCATTCAACACAACAAACCCGAGAAATCTGGATTAGCTCAGCACGGAATAGAAACAAGCCACAACATCCTTTGGTCCAAGACTCGCCTCCTACACAGATGTGGCTATAAATTTGAATGTTTATTTAAAGAAAGTGTGGAGGCCTTACTTCAACGTCCTAACTTGAATCATAATGACTGTATATCTGTATCAAAAATTTGGGAAAGTTTAATCAGGATAACACATTAATTCCCCCCCCCCCCATATTAGTCTAATATTATTTAAGATTATTACATGAATTTCTGAATTAATATCTTTAATTTAATCATTACTCTGATAAAAAAATTTTTACTCTTTTAATACTTAGAGATATGACATCATGCGGCTCATTCTATTTGTGGCTGATCAATTGTTCGTATTCCACCTTGTTTTTTAAAACTATTCCTATGTAGCCACTGAAGATGGTCTATAATATTCAGACTGAAATATTTGGCAAATTAAATAATATTCTTGTGTAAACGTGTATATATTTTATAAAATTTGGTACAAGCATCTTCATATCCATTATGAAGGTGACCTCACCAGAAAAGCAGTTTGGATCTTCACCTGATATACCCTTTCTAATGTTACTGATTTTACCCAATTTCGAGAATGTCTGCATAGGAATCTCATTACTGTTCTCTATATAACCCATTGGAAGTCTCTCAACTTTTACTGTTTTAAACCTGGCTTCCCAACATTACAGGTCTCATCAGTGGGGGGCCAGACCCAGAAGGGATACCGAGGTTGAAGTAATGCAGAAGTCATATAGTTCCCATATACAAGCAGTGAACAGGTGACCTTATTATTAAATTATTCTGGATCAGAGATAGATGTTGAAAGTTTTTCACTTGCTTAAACTATAAATTAAAGATGCCAAGAAATTACATATTCTTGGTTTAATCCATTGTTCAAGTGTAAGCAAACAAATTCCATAATGCATAGCATTGAACACACCCTAAATGGATGAGTGCTTTGCATTATGAGATAATAAAGCAACTGGTGTGAAGCCATTAGCCTCTATACCAGTAGCCCAGTCATGAAAATATGTCATACGCTCAAACTTTGTTTGCTGACACTTGGACAAAGAATTAAACCAAGAATATATAATCTCTTGGCATCTTTAATTTATAGAAAGCTCTTTGGTCATAAAAAAACAATTAAAACTTAAATATGAGATTAGACATTGCATGAGTTAAGTGCACATATTCTTGCGATTGGTATAAGCAATCCTATAAGGATGAAAAACTCACGTTTCCAGGAGGAAAAATCTTACCATATTCATATGACTGACTATGGATTTCTGTTGAAAATCTAGACACAATTTTCTTGTGTTTCCTAGATGGAATTCAAACCAAATCTTTCAACTGAAGAGCAAATCTTGTGTCCTCAACTGAAACTAGAAAAAAGAGAGGAATCTTTTATCTCGGCAGAAAATTGGTATTCCTAATTCAGTCTACTAGATTTATGACTGTGTTATTCTCTCTCTCTCTAAATTATACACAGAAGCAATTAATGAAACAATTTTGTAAATAAGCTCATAGGGCTTACCTAAGCCATGTCTATGTGTGGACATAGAAGGCATGGGAATCCAAGTTTTAGTTTTCAGATCATAACATTCTACGGTATTCAGTGTTTTCAGACCATCCCTACCTCCTACAACATAAAGCTTGTTGTCAATAACAGCAGCTCCAAATTGCAAACGCCGGCCATTCATTGTACCAAAATGAGCCCAAGCATTTGTACGAAGATCATACTTTTCTATACATGTAGAACCTAGCATTGTAATAAAAAAAATTGTTTTAATTTTGAAAAAATTCTAATAACACATTAAAAAATCAACTGAAACACAGCTGACATAAAACTATTACATGAAAATTAACAATTTATATATCCAAATTGTCTATATTCTTTCAAAGGATGTTTTGAATTAAATCTTTCCATTTATGTCCAGTTGACTGTAATTTATATTCATTCTAGTCACTTAATTCATGACAGTTTTGCTCACTCATATAGAAAAGTTTAAAGATGTAATATTGTATATAATTTACAGAAATCAGAAATTATTTACTTACTTGTTCTCTTCATTCCCCATGGAACAATAAGGCTGAGATCCATTTTCTCCAAAGCAGCTATTCTTCTTTCTTTTTCTGTCATTCTCAGCAAAGTCAATATAAGCTCTCCTTTTCCTTTTGGGCTTAATGTCAAAGTTCCCCTTGAAATCCCCTCTCTCTCAAGTCCATTCTCAGGGTACCAGTCCACTTACATAATTCACCATTTGTTATATGTTGGGACCAAAACATTTTTAACATTTTACATAAATATTTTGTTTCTAAATGGTTTAATTTAGTTTTCTTTTGTTGTTTTTCATATCCATATCTGATCATATGATTAGATCATATTTGATCATTCATATCTGATCCATATAATAATTTATGATAAATTATTATCTGGTTATTGTTTCAGTTTCCAACACATTATTAAAGATCACTTGCAATTTATCAGTGGTAAGTTTTTAGTTAGCATAAGCATTTCTATAGCTGTATTATCAAGACTGCAATGCCTTTAAATAATAATAATTTATTATTTTGATTTTATTCTATTTGGATGACTTCCATATAACATTCAGTTTTCTGAAAGCAGTATTTGCTATTGTCAATCTTTACACTATTTTTAATTCTACCTTCAGTTTCAACATTAACTTCCAAGTATGTAAAATTTTTAATCTCTTCCATTGCATGTTAGTCAATTTTAATTTCGTTCCACCATAATTTATGAACTTTTGTTTTATTCATCATGTTAATTAAAAAATCAGTCATCTTAACAGAATTCATAAATGCTCGCAAGTTTTCAACGAACCTTAATTATCTAAACACAGAAATAAAGAAGTTAACAAAAATTTTTCAAAATTGGAATTACCCAACACAACTTATAAATTATGCCAACAAAACAGCCAAAACAACCTGACAACCAAAACAAACTTCCTAACACAAAAAATTATCAAACTGCCATACATCCAGAACACATACAAAGCCTACAAATACATTTTCAAACACACTGACTATAAACTCGTGTTCACCACAAACCCAAATTGGCAACACTTCTAAATCCTACAAAACCTCACACACACACAAAGAAATATTAGGACACCACAATGTTGTTTACAAATTTCCCTGCCAAAAAGACTGCGATGTCACCTATATAGGTTCTACCATCAGGTCTTTATGGACTAGACTACAAGAATACTTCCATGATTGCAACATCCCTATTCCAGAACATTTAAACAATAAAACATGCAACAACCAAAAGAAAAACAGGATACAAAGTACAAGAAAAACTGAGATAGCAGCCCATGTCCTTGAACAAAAACATACCTGGCAAATCAACAAGGCAATAATATTAGACATACAAGATGCTTAGAATATCAGAAACAATAGCCATAAAATGTGATGAAAACTCAACAAACGTCCACTGAACCTACATAATCTCCAAGAGTTGGAAGCTCTATAACATAAAAATTAGGTCCCGACTCCGACCAATAGGAGACAACACAAGTACACCAAAGACAGAAACACCTAACCGACATGACATGACATAGCATCCACTTCTCCCACGAGTCCTGAATATGATTGTTGTCAAAATGGCTCATACCTCATAACTCCCACCCCTGACCTTTTCCCTTAAATCCCTCCTCTCCCCCCAAAAATAATTCCTCTCTTCAGATCCTTCTCTCGCCCCCTCCCAAAACACTCTCTACCCACCTTAATAATAATATTTATCCATATAGTAAAAAAACCTTTTTTTTTTTTTTCAAATAATTCCCCCACATTACTTTACCCTGAATTCCCCCAACCCCCCCCCCCTTCCTTTAACAGCATATGAAGGCACATCACTTGAATATTAGACAGAAAACAACATCCAAAAAGGTATGTCCAAAATTTCTCCTATTTTTTATTCTTCATATATTATTAGAGACCTACAAATTGGTAAGGGGTTGTTATAGGATCAATGGTGGAGAAGTTCTACAGAGAATAGTGGAAGATCAGGGGGAGAACCAGAGGTCATCCCTGGAAACTGTATAAAGAGGGTGTGAGTAGGGGAGTGAGAGGCAGGTTTTTTTTTCGTGCAGAGTTGTGAATGATTGGAATGCCTTACCTGAGAGTGTGGTGTCTGTAGGGTTTGAATGTGTTTAAGACATGGTATGATGAGATGTGTGTGTGATAAAAGGACCTCCCAGATGAGTCATTGACTCCATGAGGTCTTGGAGTAATAATAATAATAATATAACACTTCTGTAATGCCCTAGAATTTTGGGTAAAGAGCCAATGACATTGTAAAAAAAGGGACACTCCTAAACGAAAGTAGGTTATATTAGCCATTAAAATAATAGTTTATTTTAGAGGAGAAACATAGGAATTTTCCCAGAAATAATACCGATACATAGTTACATATGTTCATAATTCAGTTATTGAGTGCAGAAACCAACTGATTTATATTTATATTGCCGGCAAAGGTTGGTCGATTGGTAGAGCCTCTGCTACTAATGGCTCAGTTAAGTAAGTTTGAGCGCGGTTAGTAGTTGGAAGGGGACCAACTGTTCGATGCTGTCGGCACACTCTCCCTCGATGAGTCTTTGGACTCCCTGGAGGTGTCAAAATAATAATAATAATAATAATAATAATAATAATAATAATAATATACAGTATATAGCTTGAACATTTGAGTTTGCGATTTTCTATATCATTAAAACAGTTTACAAATACTAATTCTGTACAAGTAAAATTTTACTGAAAACATTCACACTATTACAACATTACACATATATTGAAAGCTTTATAAAAATGTACCTGCCTTGGTGCTGGATCCACAACATTTTCACTTATACAGATCTTGCTTTAAAGCTTCATTTATGCTAACTCCCAGGCCATTTGTTTCCTTAACTCTGAGAATGCAGTCAGATACAGTTTACTTCAGATTACAGATACAGCACCCTTTGATTACTTCCTATGCACTACTAAGTCCTCTATTACATAGTTTACATTAAGGCTTCAAATTGCCTTCTTGGTTTAGAATAATCACCTATCTTATAGTTACACATATGTGCCCTCTTAGTCAAAACGTTCGTGTGCATTTTCTCCTCAGAAGCCAAAACTGCAAGATCACACTCAGCAACCAGAAGCATAAAGGTCACTACAGACTGCTCCTCAGACACTATTTACAGATGCATTGTCACAGATTTATTACTGTATTTACTCGAATATAACTCCCACTTTTTTTTCTCCAAAATTAAAGTTAAAAAATTGTGGTGCAAGATATATGTAGGATTTTTGGAAACTAAAGTTTTTCAGGAAAAAACTAAATTGATGTTTAGAATTAAATCCTCAGTATTCATTTATAATTGCTCACATTATTTATAAAATGAATGAATTTAAATGTTAATTACCAATGTTAGTTACGTGATTGGCCGCTCACCTTCATCATGTAATATATCTGAATCTTTTAGTGACAATGCATCTGTAACTAAATTATTTCTGGCAAAATCATGTCCCAAGCAATCAAAATCCAGATGCACAACAGTTCTAATGACGATCTTTTAATCCCTCTGCCACACACATGCAATCCAAGATCGAGAATCAAAATCAGGAGTGCAAAGTACACGCGAGGGTGAGTTATATTCGAGTAAATACAGTAGATCCAATGCTATTATATCACAAGTCCTTCCATCATATGGTGCATCAGATGCTTACTTATTCTATAAATTTTCTTTTCCTCCCTCCAACCTATATTTTCACAGTCTGCAGAGCTGAAGACGTCTTCAGGTGCTTCTGGTCTACAACAGCACCTAAAGATATTTTACTGAAAATGGTGGTGTAGTGTGCAACTAACGGAACTTTTATACCCTGGTCAAATTTTTACTAGAATATGGTGGAACATTGATATGATATTAAACAGCAACCGATTACACTGTGTGAAAAAAAAGGGGAGGGGGCAAACAATCATTTACAATTTTTTTTTTTCTAAAAAGAATTACAATTTCTAAGAAACATGTATTTTCATACCAATAGCATTCATTTTATTTATAATGATATCAAATAAAAAGCCCTTGTTATATTATTTCTCAGGTTGTAAAAAATTCTAATTCCTTATTTTGGGCAGACAGACAAATCTGTTGAATTGCATATGGAAGAACACATGAGGGACATTACTTACAAGAGAGATCGAGCCAGTGCATTATCAAGTCATAATTATGTTTCAAATCAGCACATAGCAAAAACACTAAACAGAATCTGAACCCCATTTGATTAACTTCAATTGTAGGAGTGTGTTAATAGTAATATTCATTTGTTTACTAATATAAACATAAGTAAACATCTTCAAAAGAATCAAAAATATTAACATATTTATTATAAATTTTCAACCATATATCAGGACATACCACATATGCCAATATACAAGGTAACTGGGAACATAAGACTCCCCCCCCCCACCCCCCAAAAAAATTCTTTTAAAAATGTTCATTTTGCATTATATTCACCACACAAGGTGACTTGTGATAAATGTAACAAGTTTTACATTTATCACTAGCTTTTTATGTGTTGCTTTTACTTTAATGTAATGCAGGCATGGCAATCATCTCAGGCATTTTCTTTACTGTAATTTATGAACAATGTCTTCTGGTACATGAAAAACTGTTTGTTATGTTTGTACCCGTCTTTGGTTTTGTATAATGTAATTCATGTGATCACCAAAGTATGATTTCATTAATATTTAAATTTAAAAAAATAATAATAAAAATAAACACATCTGCCCTACTTACAACAAAATATATTAATATGTTAATATATCAGTGTACTAAAATGACAAAAACTTATTAGAACATTGCATATTACTACAGAAGCTAGATGATCACGTAATGATGTTTTCCATTTGAATTCGAAAGTTCAGATTTTACACACGAAGTATATAACAACCCCTCATTTTTTTTTTTTTAAACTTCAAATATCTTATACGCCAACATATGTGCTTTCCTGTGTGAGACAAAAGAACTTTTGCTACGTTTGTACCAGTCTTTGGTTTTGTATAATGCAATCATTTGATTACCAGTATGGTTTTTAATATTTAAACAATAATTTAAAAATATGTTTGTCCTACTGAATACATTTATTCAATACAAATATTTACATACAACAAAATACATTAATATGCAATATGTCAGTGTACTAATATGCCAAAAGCTATAAAAGATGATCACTAAATGATGTTTTCCCATCAACGAATTCAAAAGGTTCAGATTTTATACCCAGAGTACAAGATGACCCCTCATTTGTTGAAAAAAAATTCAACAATGCTAACACAAAATCATGAATTTGAACAGCAGTACAGTCTGATTGTACTAAAGTCCTTCTTCTTCTTCTGCAGCTTCTCCAACTTAAGTGGGGGGTCACTGTTGATGATGAGTCTCCTCCACATCCCCCTGTCTTGGGCTGTCACCACATCCAAGTTCTTCATCCTCAAGAAATCTTCTACCAGCTCCCTCCATCTCTTCTTTGGCCGCCCACGCTTCCTTCTTCCTTACACATCCATCTGCATGACCCTTCTTCCCACATATTCGTCCTCCCTCCTCATCACATGACCCAAACCGTCTCAACCTTGCTCCTGTATCTTCGTTCCTAACTTTCACTGTTCCCCTCACATAGTCATTTCTCAGAAAATCCTTTCTGGTCACACCGCACATCCACCTAAGCATTCTCATCTCTGCTACTTTCATCCTGCTGATGTTATTTTTCCTCAAGGCCACAGTTTCTCTAGCATACGTCATAGCTCGCCTCACTACTTTCCTATAGATTTTGCCTTTCAGATTGATCGGCACCCTTTTATCGCATAACACTCCAGCCATCTCCCTCCAGTTCCTTCAACTCGCTTGTATCCTGTATCCCACTTCCTTCTCAGCTCCTCCATCTTCTTCCACTGTTGAACCTAAGTATCTAAAGTCCCTCACCTTCCTGATGACATTTCCTTCCAGCTCCAGATCTGTCTCCTGGCCACCGTCCACTTTGCAACACATTATAATCTGTCTTACTTCTGCTCAGTCTCATACCTGTCTCTTCCAGTACTTTCCTCCATCTTTCCAGTTTAGCTGCCACTTCTTCTCTTGAATCTGCACACAGCAAGATGTCATCTACATACAACATTGTCCAAGGCGCATCGTCTCTCACCTCCTCCATCACAATGTTAAACAGAAACGGCATTAATTCTGACCCTTGATGCAAGCCAACTGTTACTTGAAAACTTTCTGTCTGTCGCAGACAGGTCTGAACATTTGTCTTCACATTTCTGTACATCTCCCGCACCAACCTGACATATTTCTCCAGAACCTTCTTCTCCCTCAGACACCTCCAGACTTCTTGCCATGGCACTCTATCGTATGCTTTCTCCTGATCGATAAATGCCAGAAGTAGCTCCCGTTGTTACTCTCGAAACATTTCCATCATCTGCTGTAACTCAAAGAAAGCATCTGTTGTTGATCTACCAGGCATGAAGCCAAATTTTTCCTTTGCAATCTCCACCTCCTTACTCAATCTTCCATGAAGAACCCTTTCTAGGATTTTCATTGTGTGGGACATCAACTTGTACTAAAGTCCTAATTTTTATTATTACAAAAATGACTAATAACAAAATAAAAAATATATAACATTCATATAAATTCAGACAAGCAGTTTTAAGGAGCACTACTTCTCACAAACCAAATAAATGCAATTTATGAGATATATTATGATAAGGGCAATGTGGCAATGGTTCACAGCGTTTTTATATATATAATTTCTATAAACAATCTGCTCTTGTGCAAGACTTCAGTCTTTTTCCAGAGAACATTTTACTTTCAGCAGATAGCATGTTCCGTAAATCTAGATGGTTCCAACTCATGTTAATTTAACTTGTGTGAAATTGAGACTGGCAGAACAAAATATACAGTTGGGTGCTGCTATAGACCAGGTGATGGAATAGATGGTGGAGATAGTATGCATGATGAAATGAGTGGAAGGAGGGTAATTATTATGGGGGATTTCAACTATGGTAACATTGATTGCATGGAGGAGAGGACACATGTGAGGGAGGAACTGGATTTTATTCAATTATTAAGGGATAACTATCTGAGACAGCATGTAATTGAAAATACTAGGGGTTCGAGAGTGCTTGACCTGGTAATAGCATCTGAGACTTTGACTGTAACGAATATGACCATGTTGCCACCTATTGGTGAGAGTGATCATAAGGTCTTGACCTGGGAGGTGGCTAAAGGTGTGGAATTTTCGATTAAGACAGGGTATATGTGGAATTACCGTGCTGGCAAGTATGACAAGCTTAGGAGATTGCTTGGTTCAGTGCCATGGCATGTAAAACTGCAAGGGCTGGATGTCGATAGAGCATGGGAAGTGGTCAAGGAGCATTTACAGGTTATGGCTGATTGTATACCTAGGGTCCGAATAGTAAAACAAGTAGGGGCTAAATGGATGAATAACACCATTAAACTTGAGCTGCAAAAAAAGAAACAACTGTGGAGGGAATTTAAAGAAAGAGGTGACCTGCAAGCACATGAACGGTATAAAGCGCAAGCCAGAAGGGTAACGAGTGTGGTAAGAAAAGCAAAAGCAGATTATGAAAGGAAACTAGCTATGCAAGCTAAAGAGAATCCCAAACAGTTCTTTCAACATGATGCAAGCAAAAAAAAAACGGTACACGGCAGAAATATTTTAAGGAATGCCGATGGTAAGGAGGTCACTGAATCAGTTGATATAGTGGAATTACTGAGCGAGCACTTTGCAAGAGTATAATCATCCAGGTGGTGACATTGAAAGAATGAAGGAACCATTATTTTATACGGAAATTGTGATGAATGAAGTGGAGGTGAATAGTCTATTACAGAACATTAATGTGAATACATCTGTGGGATTGGATGGTATACCGGCACGGGTCTTACATGAAGCGGCTAAAGAATTATCAGTGCCCTTAACCATGTTGTTTAATCTGAGTCTTGGGTCTGGTGTAGTCCCGAAGGTGTGGAAAGAGGGGGAAATAGTTCCACTGCATAAAGGAGGATCCAAGACTACTGTTGCAAAGTACCGACCGATCAGCATATCAGGAGTCGTTGTCAAGGTCTTGGAGAAAGTAGTCAAGGAAAAATACAGTAATGGATTGATGAAAATGAGATACTGTACGGGGGCTTTGTGAAAGGTAGATCATGCCTCGGTAACTTGCTCAAGTTTTATAACACAGTGACGGCTGAACTGGATAATGGTAATGGGTTTACAGTGATACTGCTGGACCTGGCTAAGGCCTTTGACAGGATACCACATGGAATTCTAATCCGTAAACTGTAACATATGGGAATGGATATAGGGTTGATGAGATATCAGAGAGTAGTTTATTTAGGAGTGGAGTCCAAAAGACGGCTTGTGACTAGTGGTGTGCCGCAGGGTTCTCTTCTCGGACCACTGCTGTTCAATTTGTTCATTAATGATATAGGGAAGGATCTAAGAGGAACAGTTCATTTGTTCGCTGATGATGCAAAGTTGGATAGGGCAATAGTGAATGCAGAAGATGTCAAAATCTTGCAGGATGATTTGGATAGATTGGAGTTCTGGGCTAAGGAGAATGGATGTCAATTTAATGTGACAAAATGTAAGGTTATGTATTTTGGGGTGAAAAGATTAGCAGCAGTATACAACATTGGTGGAACTGTACTCCAGGAGATTGATGAGGCCAGGGACTTGGGAGTGTTGGTGGATAGGGAGATGAAGTTTAGGGGAACATTGCAAAAGTGGCTAAATCAGATCATCAAATCACTTGGTTGTTGAAAAATACTTTGACGAGCAGAGACAAGCAAGTTATTGTCCCTCTGTACCGAGCCTTGATAAGACCTCATTTCGACTACTGTGCCTAGATTTGGTCACCTAGGTTTCTTCTTGATGGGGAGGAAGTGGAGGGGATCCAGAGGCGAGTGACCAAGATGATAGCAGGTATATGGAATGAACCTTATGAAAACAGGTTAAAGATTTGTGGATTGCGGAAATTGGTTGATAGGCGGAAGAGGGGAGATATGATTGAGACATTCAAATTGCTAAAGGGTTTCTATAGGATTAATTCAGAGGAAATTTTTTTGAATTCAGTCCTGGTGGTGGGAGAACTAGGGGGACATCTATGGAAGCTGGGCAAGAGTGTGGTTAGCAAGGGTGTCAGAGCTGGGTTCTTTACTTTTAGAGTGGTAAATGAGTGGAATAAGCTGCCAGAGTCTGTTGTGGGTGCTATGACAGTGAGTGAGTTCAAGGAAAGGTATGATAGATACTGTGAGAATGCTGAATAGTTGTGTGAACATGATGTTTATGGCCTTGATGAGTCTAAGGACTCCTTGGAGTCGCCCGTAATAATAATAATAACTTCCAGTATGGAGATCAATGTCTCTTAATGAGAATTAGATTTTATTAAACTAAAAAATACCACCCAACAAGTTTCTTAGATTGCTGGACTCACATCATCGGGGATACAAGATTTGTATAAAAAAATAAATAACTACAAAAAATAATTACACAACAAATTTTTCATGAACTTCAACAGCAATGAAAAAAAATCATTGAATTAAATAACATGCAAGTGTACAAACAAAGCTAGATGTTACTATCATGTTCAGTGACATGTAAAGTATGTCATATCCCAGCTGTGCAGTTGTTAAATTTTTGATAAATGCTAACCAAACTTGGTATTAGATTAAACAATGGTTTCTGTTATGCTTTGTATGTGTGTGTGTGTGGGGGGGGGGGGGGGGGGGGAATATGGGACATTTCTGAGACTTCTTTAAATTTTCTTATAAAACAGCTATGATCAATATATGGCATTTCTGGTTTTTGGAGAAAAACCAGAAATGCTAAAATACTCAGGAGCCTGTATTTAATGTGTGAAAGGCTAATCCTAATCTGAATAAAACCAACAGTAATAATTTTAATGAATTAAAGTTATATGTGTTAAGTTATTAATTTTAATTATACCACAGGTAACTCTAAAGATTAATCCTAATCTGGGCTTCTTCTTCTCAGTATCGTTTACATATTCATACATGCAGATTTCGATCATCAATCAGGGCTACATAGCAAATGCCACAAAGACAATGAATTTATATATTTCTGGTTTCTTTATGGGAGGATGTGGAGGTTTTGGTGGATGAAAGATCCCAGCAATTTTACACACTGGGAAAGAAGTCAGTTTGAAGTAATTACAAAGCAATGGTGCAACATTGTCTGTAACATTTTTAATGTAAGGTAATGAGATTGTATACTTGAAATCTTGAAATCTGTGATAGTATAAAGCAGCATGTAAGAATCTTCTAGTTGTAGTTGGAAGATTATGAAAAATCTGTTATGTGTAATTATTTTTTCTAGTTATATGTAAGTCCAATAACTTGAGAAACTTGAAGGATTGCATTGTTAAGTTTAATAAAATCTAATTCTCATTAAGAATCATACAGTTTCCATACCAGAAGTTAAATGAAAATTTCCTAAACCACAGAAATATTATGTCATGTTCTAATTCATTGTATGTGATGCAATTTTTATAGAGGATAAATCACGCTCATATACAGATATAGTTTAAGTCTGATTTTATAATTCCTTCTAGTTATTTTATATGCTGTTATATTCAAGCTTAAACTCTTTATCACTCTTGTCAAAAATCTAGCACTGTAAGAACTTTTATCCTTTGAGCTCATTCCATTTCGAATGATGCTTTGTTGAAACATCATCATCATCATCAAATTCCTGCCATATACCCTCAAGGGGGTGTACAGGATATGATAGTACTACATGAAAAATTTACATCATTACTAACTTCCTATCTACAATTTTTCTCCAAATCAGTCTGTTACTTGTCAAGACTCCAACATTATCAGATCTGCTATTTCTATCGTCTAAGGCACTTTGTACTGTATCAATCCATCTATATCTTGGTCTTCCTCTGGGTCGTTTTCCTGCCAACCCGGCAGAGAACCCTTGTTTTGCTAATCTTCCCTCCCCCATCCTGTTTAAGTGACCATACCACCTGAGATTAGCTCTACTATGCACTAATGCATTCCTGGATGCTGACAATGTCAAGTTCTTTTGTAATATCCTCGTTTTTCATATGATATTGCCATTGATGCCATCTGTTCATGCCCCTTATCTTTCTCAGGACACTCATATCTGTGGTCTCTAGTCTTTTGTCAAGTGCTTTACTTTTGACCCAGCTCTCAGATAAATAAGTTAAAATTGGCTTGAATACTGTCGTGTATATAGCTAATTTAGTATTTTGGCTAATTTCTCTTATTCCATATAAATTTATTCAGTTGACTTCCTACCATACCAGCTTTGTTGATTCTGTTGTCTATTTCCATATTTAACACGTTCGCTGCCACGCTACTTTGGCATGGTCTCTTCCCCTACGCCGAGCTGTTTTACTTCTTCAAGGTCAGTACGATAATCTCGTTACCGGAGGTAAACGACCTACAAGTATACTCGTAGTTGGCTTGTACAGAGCATATACGGTCTATGAGAATACATAGTTTTGAAGCTAGCCCCACAAGCCAAGCATTTTCACTTCTTCAAGGTCACTACAATAATCTCGTTCCCGGCGGTAAGCGTCCTACGAGTATACTCGTAGCTGGCTTGTGAAGCAGGATTACCCACTACGAGTATACTCGTAGTTGGCAGCGAACGTGTTAATTTACCATCTTCAATAAAAATCGTGCCTAACTAGCTGAAATGTTTTACTTGTTCCACAGGTTTTCCGTTCACAATGCAGTTGACATTTTCAATGATTCAGCCAATTTTCATTGTCTTTGTCATTTTATTGCTAACCTTCATACCATACCTATTACAACAGTTATTCAATTTAGTCAGGGAATCTTGCAGACTTGTAGCAGATTTATTTAGAAGTATAACATCGTCCGCATAAAGCAAAGAACTGACATTAACATCTCCAATTTTGATATCAGGTTTAATACCATTTTCCTTCATAATGTGTCCATATAGATAATGAAAAACAGAGGGGATAATGTACATCCCTGTCTCACACCAGATTTAACATTAAATCACCTTCCCTCAATTCTAACTGCTGACTCACAATTCAAATAAAGACTAAGTATTGCTTGATATAATGCCCTATTGACACATTATAACTGTAGCGTATTGAATAGCTTCTCTCTCTTGGCACCTTTATATGCCTTTTCCAGATCAACAAAACTTAAATACAGATCTTTGTTATATTCCCATGATTTTTCAACTATTTGTCATAAAGTGAAGATCTGATCCTGACAGCCTCTATTTGGCCTGAATTCAGCATGTTCCTCACCAACTTTTCTTCCACAATCCTTCTCAAACGTTTCTCAAGTATACTTGCAAAAATCTTACCAGGAACACTCAGTAGGGAAATACCTCTAGAATTCTCACATTCAGTTTTATTTCCCTTTTTATATATGGGTACTATGAGAGCTCTACTCCAATCATTGGGAATTCGTCCCTCTGTCCAAGCCTTAACTATGCTGTGCAGTCACTGTAAGACTTTTATACCACCAAACTTCAGCATTTCTGATTGAATATCATCTACTCCTGCTGCCTTTCCATATTTCAAGTCTTTGATGGCTTTTTCTACTTCAAGTATGGATATGTATTCCTGACTGAATGCCTGGTCAGTGTTTTTATTTTTACCACTGTGCTGTCATCACTGCTTGTTCATTAAGCAACTTTTCGATCAAGGATATCTTTTTTCCTGTTTTCATGTCACCTTTATCCTCTTTAATTCCTTTTATAGCAATCTTTCTTCCATTTCTAAGCTTCTTCAACAGCCTCCAGAATATTTTGCCACCTTCTTGATATTTATTTTCTATGTTGTTGCCAAAGTCCTCCCATGACTTTTCTTCTGGGAGTTTTACACAGTGTTTAGCTTTCTTACATATGTCTCTCTATTCTCTAAGAGCAAAAGCTGACTTATTTGCCAGGAACGTTTGATATGCTTTCTTCTTTTACTTCACTGCCTCTTTAACTTCCTGTGATTTTTCTATCCTTGCAGACAACCTCACCACATGCTGCCTCTCTGGCAGAATCAATCAATGTTTTCTTCAGAGTTTGCCACTGAATCTCCAAGGTTTGGTTCCTGTTCTCAAACTCTTTCATTTTTTCTTCAATAATCGTTGTGTATTTTAGTCTACAGTTCACATCTGAGAGCTGCTCAACTTTTATTCGCTTTAAAACTTTCTTACATGTTATTCTTTTCAATATGAAATTCAATTTTATTCTGCTCAAGACTAAACAGTGATCACTTCCAATTTCAAATCCTCTGTACACTCTGGTGTCCTGCACCAGGGAGAAAACATCACTATCAACAATAACATAGTCAATGAAACTTTTCTTATTCCTAGCCTCTTCTCTCCATGTGAATTTGTGCACATTTTTATGTTGGAACATGGTGTTAGTAATAACCAGTCCATGTCCTGAGCAGAAATCCAACAGGTATTTGCCATTATTATTAGCTTTCCTCTTTTCTCCAAATTTTCCCAAAATATTTTTGTATGTCTCACAATCATTTCCTACTCTGCCATTTAGATTCCCAACAAGGACCAACTTTTCATTTTTCATTGTGTCAGTTGCTTTTTCTAGAGCGTCAAAAAATTCCTCCACTTCTACCTTAGTAGAACCTTTTGTGGGACCATAGGCACAAATAAGTCTCATTGTCCAGTTCCCCATTCTGATATTTGCCCACATCACTCTACTTGAGACTGACTGCCATTCAAGAAGATTAGCCTTGTATTTTGTGTTGAATACTATGGCTACTCCTTCTTTTCCTTGATTGTCATTGCCTGAATATAACATTTTGTATTTATTGCTCAGAAAGATCTCACCAGTTTTTCTCTTTTTTGTTTCAGTCATCCCTATTATGTCAATCTGGTACTTATCTAATTCCTCAGCTAGCTCCATTTCTTTGCCATTCAGGCTTCTTATTTTGATAGTACTGATCTTTAACTCTGGTGAAGTTCAGTTGGGGTGTGTTTTCAGATTTGTTCCAGTAGCTGACTTTTCATTGTTCGCCCTGGTTTCCTGGCGAAAACAATGGGGGCCTTGTTTAACCAGGCGATGCTGCAGCCAGCATGAAATCTGGCTGGGGTGTCATTCTGTATTTTGGTTTAAGCTAATAAGAATACAATTTGGTCGGCTAAATCCCAAATTGCCAGCCCATCCTCGTTCGTTCAGTATCCAATTAGATGCCCAACAGGTACACCAAGACAGTGAGGATTGGACATTAGGTCAGAAGCCTTGGTCAGTTCTCCACATTCCTTTAAAGGCTATGTGGAGGTCTCCTCTCAGTTATACAGCTTTGACCCTTAAGCACCCGCTTTGTTGAAACAAGAAATACAAAATAATAAATTATACTTGCTGGTTTATATAGCTTCAGCGAGTGCTTTATCAATATACCATAAACAACTATATAGCTCTCCTTCTCCAACCACTCAGAAGCAGAAGAAAGTCAATCACATAGCCACTTTTGTTAATGGTATATGACAGTCAACTCTCACCAACACCACTATAAACCCATAAAAAGCCATGACTAAAGCGTTATACGCACATGATCCTATGCTAAAAAAATTCACCACACAAACTATAACATACTATTCCTGTTGTCTCTATGTGAAAGTCAACTGTATGAACAAACTGCAAAGTTGGTCTTCTTGGTATTTAAGCAGTATGTAAGAATTTCTCATTTCTAGAATCAGCAAAGGCTCTTCTTCCTAATACCTTTCCTTTTTTTTAAATCATATCTGTAGTAACTTTTTTACACTTGTACACTTTTATGATTGTACACTCTGAAAGATCTGCTGCTGTTCACAGCAAGAAATATAAATATTACATCAAGTACCACAAGTCAGAACTAGAAGAACAAGCTGCCACCTCTAAGCACTGTTTTTTTTTTTTTTTTTTTTTTTTTTTTGTGCTTGTATCGTACATCATTATGACTTAGTACACTAACGTTGTACCTGTGTAAAAATAATCAGTTTACATTTATGAATCTTTCAAAATTTTTTTTTGCATTAGAATGCTTACATTTAGTTTCAGTTTTCATAACCATGTACTATTGTAACTTGCCAAGTACACAAATAAAGAATGATATATTTAGAAAATCTATGGTTTATTAGTAATTATTATGTAGAAGTAGATAACACTCTGCCTAGTTATGCTCATTAATGACTAGTGGCTTCTTCAGGATGGTAAATTAAGAAATGAACTGAGAGAATGACCAAAGTTGTTGAAATTGGATACATCATATTTTCAAAATATAAAGAAGTTGCAGGCATATCTCCATCAGAACAGGTTTTGAGTTAGCTTCAGCTGTTTTTCAAGTTCCATGAAAAGATCAGTAGAATATGGTGCTTCCCATGGAGCACCAGTCCAAAAGTTGCTTGTAAAGAAAATTACTCCATTTAAAGACGATGAAATGAAAGCTATGCTTAAATAGTCTTGTGACATCTGATTTTTTTTTTTTGGGGGGGGGGACCTTCAATAAGGCTCGACACTTCAATGGGTATATACTCGTGTAAAGGTGTAAAGAGAGACTATACTTGGACTTGCAAGGATGTCTGACAATGAGAAGGACACATTTGACAAGCTGTGAACAAACAATGGGATGAATTCTTGAAAACGGGGCACACTAATTCTTACTTTAATGTAAGAATTGGTGTGCCTAATGTTTTTTTAATAATACAGAAAGATATTTGGATAATAAATAAATAGGTGAGCTTATTCCATCAACAATGGAGTCTCGGAGAAATATCAGTTTTGTTAATCTTCAGCAAACTATATAATCTTGGAGGTAGAGAGTGAAGGCACTTGAGTTTTTATTTTAAGCATATAACCAGTTTGGTATATTGCAAGCAACTCAGCTTCTTCATGAGTAGCCTAGGTGGAATCAGTCTAGCATGGAATAGGTGGAATGATATCTGTTTAGAAAATCAAAAATTTGTTCATTAAATTTATAGTAGCAAATAGTATAGTAATTGGTCATAAAAGATGAATATTCTTATTTTTTTAACAATAGCACAGCAGCCATTATAACTTCTGCTTGACATATGATCAATAACTGCATGTGAATGGTGAGAACGAAATACTCAAGTAAAAACCTTCAGGACCGAGGGGGGGGGAAGGTTCCATGTGAACAGCCATTGAACATGGGTCAGTCGGTCCTAAGGGAGAGGAGAAATTCGTTTTGAAGCAGGATATTGAGAGAAAAAAAGGTGGTCCCCAGGTAGACTGAAAGGGAATCGGGTTAATATTCCTGAACCCATACAAAAAGATTGGCCCCTCTGGAGCCAAGTGCTGTAATGCAACCAAACTTGGAGAAGTTGACGGGAGTCCATGTAATGGCTTGCCGGAATCAGTTCATCCAGAGATAGGGATGCTCTCCCTGTAAAGCACTGTGCCTCCTGCGATGTCCGGAGTGCTCCTGTTAGTCTTTCTTTGAAAATCTGAGGAAGATAGTGCGAGTTTCATTCCAGACTGTACTCATATCTGCAGAAGGTCTCCAAGGTGAAAGCCTTTAGTCGAAAGAGTAATGTAGGTAAGGGAAGTCGGCAAGATGGATCTGTAACCTTGGGACAAGGATTAGCTCTGAGGAATGGACTGGGGGTCTGAAGCGGATATAGCACTGCACTGGGACTGGGCAAAATTGTCTAGTGAAGGAGCCTGGACCAGTGTTGGGGCCTTCTCGTAGAATGCCCCAGCTGCACGCCATGCTGGCACGACCATTTCAGCCGGCAATTAACAGCTAACTCAGAACTGGCACAGATCAGGGGAATCTGACTGCCTAATTAAAACAAAGCATTTTGATGTGCCATTGAGAGGTGTTGCTGCTAACGTGCTTTCTAGCCAGTGGGTTGAATGTTTAAGTGAAAGAATACCAATCAAGGTCAGGGATAGATGGTGGGAGTAAACATGACTCTCATTAAGGTGGACACTCATTAGATGTGGCATATAGAGCCCTGGTTCTGCTGGTCATGTAAACTAGTCAATTTTTATTGATTTCTCTCTATAGAGAATAAGTCATCAGAGGGAGCCTGATCATAGAGGAGCGTGAAATAGCACCTAAGAAAACCTCTTTTAAGATCTCGTAGAGCAGTGCTTCCAAAACTTCTGGATGTCAGGAACCCCTTTGGAAAAATTAAAATATTTCATGGCCCCATTGAAAAAAAATCGTAATATAGACATATATTATTATAATATTTATTGTATTTATATTCAATACAAAACATACACAGCGAATATTGCAAAAATCAAATGCAAATGTTACATTTTTAGCATCTTACATACACATTTGGCATGGCACTTTATCTCATATTTTTATTGTACATATGCAGTACAAGCACATGAAACGTAAAACGATTAGTAATAAAGAAAGAATTAAAAACATAAAAGAAGTTTAATAACAATTTAATGTGATGGATGTGTTTCAATACTGCTACACAAAAAGTCAATATCAGGTGAAATATTTGAAACTGCAATTCTTAGATTTCTGCTTTGAAATGAAACTTATATGAATAAGCATATATTTACTAATATTCATTAAGTGCCGAAATACGAAGGAAGCAAAATTTGGGAACGCACACCAATGTGTGATATTTTCCCATTAAAATATAAAAAAATAACAAATAATAAAAATTAAATACGTTTCTTTTAAGATAAAAAAAATCTACTTAGTCTTAAAACATTTTAAATTTGTTTTCATTATTTCATGGCCCCCTCACCAAAACCTACTGTCCCCAAGGGGGCCCGCGGCCCACAGTTTGGGAAGCGCTGTCGTAGAGAGATTGCCAAGTACTACTCTTAGAAATGTGGGAACTTGCCACACTACCCGTGCACCTATATGCCGAACTATCATAGGCAATTTAGCTATCTAGCAACCATTGTTAAATTTTTGAGGAGGTGGTGTACTCGATTCAACTCTAACACCCTGTACCAGCACAGCAACTGTTGGGAACCTTCTTGTCTGACTCTCTTGCAATGGTGATCTCACTGGATTGATTTGATGGATTCAATAATATGAGCCCACCACAAATGAATTACTCTGAAATCTATATATATAGATGAAAAAATAAGATCCTTCCTTAAAGTAGGTGGGGTCATAGCTATTAAAATTAAGATAGCTATAAGTTAGTTTGTAACTAGCTTAGGCAAGGATCATGATCAGGTGTTTGGCAAACAATAAACAGAAACAGGAAGGTGAAAGTTTGACTGGCCAAACTTGCACCAAACTTTCCATGGCTGGTCCTGACTAAGATGTTGCATGGTGGGAAAATCTGGCAAGAATCTTAATAATACAGGTCTGTAGCTTTAATAATACATAATAGAAAGTATGGCTAATAGTCATCCTGTAGTAAATGCATGAACTGAACACCTTTAGGTTGGTGTGACTTTTGATTCATGAATGGAGGACTTTCAGATAGACTCCGAGAGCATCAGTAACCAAATAATAAGAGACAAATAAGAAAGAAAATAAAGGATTGGTTCTCAATATTTCACATAAGACTTCATAAATGGAATACATTACAAGGTGTCTCTGAAAACAAATTGTTAAGCAATGAATCCTATGGCTGAAGGATTAATTGTCTAATTAAATGCACAGTACTAGAAAGAAGTGAATGTATAAGGAGGAAGAGGATACTCAAGTATGATAACCATAAGTGATATAAAATAGTTATTATTATTCAGGAAGTGAAAGAGTTAATCAAACTGAATGGTACAAGTACGGTAAATGAGGAAGAGCCAATTTTTTCTGATAGGTTCAACTTGTATGGAGTTGTTATATGCATTAGTTGTTTCTGAGTTTTGGTAGCCTCATGAACATAAGCTCTCCATCTCACTTGGTCCATTGTCTCTTCTTTCAGCAGCTATAATTTCATACTAGCAAGTTCCTTTATGTTATTTATCCAACTTTTTGCTACCTCCCTCTCTTTTCTCGTGCCCTCAACTTTCCCCTACCAGCTTTTCCAAAGATTCAGCTGTTCACATATATTCAAAGTACATTAACTTCCATTTAGCAATCAATGCCTCCAAGGAGAATTCTGTTTATATTCACTAAAACCTTGTTTAGCAGTTAAAAAAATTACATATATATATTTATTATATATTTTGTTTCCTTGTGCCTGTTTTTTCGGACCTAAAAAAGGTTTTTATCATAAGTAATTTTTTACCAGTATCTAAATTTTATTTAATTTAAAAGAATATTAATTTTCCCACAAAATACACTCCATTTATTATATTTACATATCTTAGACTCATAAATAAGACTAGAGAATTGTAACATAATTTTAATTAATATAAAAAAATATACAAATATAATTATTTACATAAAATTTATTGACAAAAAAGATAGTTTCTCTTACACACTTGCTTGAGTTTAATTTTAGAAATAATACCAAAAAAAAAAAAAACTGTCAAGATCTAACAATACAAAGAAACAAAATCTTGTGCTAATCCTTTTTTAGAAATAACAAATTTGGCTTTCCATTATATATATATATATATACACAATCAGTCTAAAAATGAGCAATTTCAGAAAATATTAATTTTGAATCTCACAGATTAAACTCAAGTATGATAACCATAAGTAATATAAAATAGTTATAAAAAATTATCTTTCCTTAAACTGAAAGAAACTCTCCTTGTCATATCTGAATAAACTTCAGTGTAAACATCTAATCAGAAAAATTACCCTGCTTTATTCTAATTCCAATCTCCAAAAACACCAAAAAGCCCACAACTGTTACTACCTGAATGCTGTGCATGCACACACGATTCAAACTGCTGGTTAAATTTAATTGCAGTCTCCTTGTAAGGGTAGACAAAACAAGGAGTAAAATAAATTTTCAGGTTGGAAAAAAAAAAAGTTCATAAACTTGCAAGGAAATTATGTTCTTGCTTAATCCTTTATCCAAGTGTAAGCAAACAAAGTTTGTGCAGGAATTATCTTCATGACTAGGCTACTTTTATACAAAAGCTGATGGCTTCTGTATAAAATATACAAATAATGCAAAACACATATTCTTTTGGACCTGCATAATGCTACGCATTATGGCTACCAATGATGAGATTCAATAAAGGTCAAAACCAGTCTGGGTAGTGACCCTTCCTATAATGTTTAGCATTATACACATCTTAAAGCACATTGCAGAATACTAAGGCAAATGATGTCAATTCATCAACCTTTATATATAAGTAGCTTAGTCATGAAGATAATTCATGTGCAAACTTTGTTTGCTTACACTTGGATAAAGGATTAAACAAGAATATAATTTCTTGGAAAGTTTAACTTGATTTGTAACCAAGTGAAAAAACTTTCTACATCTATATTCAGCAGCCTATTCAAGTAAAACAAGACAATTTTCTGATATAAGCTGGCTGAAATTAAGTGCAGTTCTTGACTTGAAAAGTGTCTACTTTGTGCCTTTTCTCTATTACAAAACGTTGCCAAAGTCTAGCAATACTTGATGATATAAAGTTACAAAACTGTTTTAATAACTTCAAAATTTTATAAAATGATTTATTAACATAATTTCATTCTCTTTGTGGAGATGAATACAAGTGAATTTAATTAGGATAAATTTCAGGACAGGGTATTAAAATAAAGCTGCATTTCACTAATGTACAGACGGGATAGGGAAGCAATTAATACATTTAATATCAATATTTTTCCAATTTTTTTTTTAAATTATAAGATTTCTTATAATAAGTAAGTCAACTAATTCATTAATGCATAACATGTGATGTGTCTGAACGAAATTGAAATACTCCGCGTTAGTCATTCTTGATGTCCATGAAATTCTTAATTTGCTTTCTATCTTTCTCCTAAAAGAGATGTAGCTTTCATATCCACAAATCAGCATTGGTAAGACCATTACTTGAAAACAATTCTAACTTTTGGCCTTACTAGCAACTCTATTTTTGATAATTTTTGTAATGTTTAAAAGAACTTTACTGTATAGCAATCCTTCTATTTTTATTTTATCATCACAATGACCATCTTTTTTATTCGGGATCCCAATAAATCATAATTTTTAATCACTTGTAATTTATCTCCCTCATTCATAAATTCATTCAAAATGCCAGAGGCCATCAATTTAATTAGCTGATATTTAAATTAAGCCTAAATTTTTGTTATACATAAATAAATAAACAACAAAGTACATAAACAAAAAAGATTTCAAGAATGCTATTGCCATACCTTATGTTAGAGACATTTCCGAAAAAATGGACAGAACACTACACAAATGCAACATCAAAACTACCTTTAAACCCCGACAAAATTAAGACACCTACTCAGTTCTTCCAAAGATCCTCTTCCACACCTAGCCCACCCAGGGTTTACAAAATAGAATGCACATGTAATCTACCATACATAGGGGAAACAGGGCGAACCATCCCAATTAGGAAGGACGAACACAAACGACACATTAAATACTTCCATTTTGGAAAAACCGCCCTTTCTGACCATGCACTCCAAACATACCACAGAATTGACTGGAAAGGTACCAAGTCCCTACACTGCACCAAAACCTGGTGCTTGAGATGAAATTTAAAGAAGCATGTGAAATGCTCAAACATAATCCAAATCAGGACAAAAATGATGGCCTAACCATTCCAAGAAAGTGGAGGACCCATTTCAACCTTTAGAAGACTTGAAGTGTTTTTTTTTTTTTTTACCCCATTAACATTCAATAGCAACTTGAACTGTACAAGGCCAGAAGAAAATCATAGTATAACAATCTGAACTGTACAAATCCAGAAGAATCTTAGTACAGGAGGACTTTGGCAGAGTTTATTGTAGTTTTTTTATTTATTTTATTTATTAATTATTTATTTATTTTTATTTTTTATTATTTTTTTTTATCACTAGAGGTCAGGCTAAGAAAAAGATTAATTAACAGTGTAGATTTAATTTACCTTTATAGAGTTCAAGAGCATGTAGCTTGGTTTCCTATACACATGTATCTTTCTGATGATGACCTCAATAAAGGAGTCGAAACATCAAGTGTTATTTTATTAATAATAAGTAAAATAATCATTTCAACACGTGTGTTTTGTCTCTAAATTCGTAAATATGAATGCTGATCACCGTGTAACCTTAAAAAAAAGAATAAATTTTTGTTGTTGTTGCTCACCCTCTTAACTAATAAAATTAACTACCCTACATCTTTCTGAGTTTCTGCATGAAGGTTGCATTATTCATCTGCTTTTCAAATTATTTATTTTTCTACCTCCTGCTGGATCTAAAGCACCAGTTTCATAAATATATTCACTACAAATATTAAAAAGATAGGACAACAATATACCCTCTCCTGTCTCATCCCTTTCTGTACTCAAACACAATCCATTTATCCAAACATTGTTTTTACTGAACTTATTATCATACAGTTTACTGATTAACAGAATTAGATGTGCAGGTATTCTCATTCCTCTCATCACATTCCACAGTCTCTATCAATAAAACAGATGTATACTTACTTTTAAAATTTTCTGGATCCTTTGATAATCCATTTAATGTTTATTATTTGGTCTCTAGTTCTCTAACTCTCCTAAAAACCTGTCTTTTTTTCCGGCATTTCTCTATTCACATATGGATTTAGGATTTTATTATTTTTATTATTATTTTCAATGACGACTTGAATGTCAAGGGCATGGCAAACCCGAGGTACCTGATGCTGGACCATGCCTTACTTCATGTAATATACATCGGTTATATTATCTGTAGACTGGCCACTTCCCTTCTTTCTTTGCTTCTTGCTCCTTCCTCCCAATGCTATTAAAGTATTCGAGGGCTATGGGTGAATCTTTCCTATCTTGATAAGTCATTTCATCTTATGCAGCCACTGAAGGAGGCAAGCGAACCTCAATAGGTGCCAGTCCCAAGCCCAGATAAATGGTGGGGGTTGACGTCAGGAAGGGCATCCAGTCGTAAAACTTCACTGCCAGCTCTAGCTATGATCTAATGAGTCAAAGAGAAAGTGATATAAGGGCTAGGGCATACCCCTCAAGCGATATGCAGCCACATCGCCCTACAGCTGCGAGAAGTGGACGAGGGCTACCGCATCAAGGGCAGGTGCAGTTAAAGATGCGAGCCCAGCAGGTGGAGAGGATGTTGCGAGTGGGAACACTGAATGTTGGAAGCATGATTGGAAGGGGAAGAGAGGGTACAGACATGATGAGGAAGAGAAAGTTGGACATTTTATGTGTGCAGGAGACAAGGTGGAACGGGGAAAAAGCAAAGGAACTGGGATATGGATATAAATTGTTCTACTCTGGAGCAAATAAAGAGGGAAGAAATGGTGTCGGAATTGTGGTGTGTGGCAGAATGAAGGGCAAAGTACTGGAAGTGGGTAGAAGGAATGACAGGATCATGCGAATGAAATTGGGTCTTGGAGAAGAGCAAGTGGTCGCCTTATGTGTATACGCCCTGCAAGTTGGCTGTGCAGCAGAGGATGAGTTCTGGAATGTGTCAGATAAAGAAATGAGGGAACCGGAAGAAAACGAGATGGTGATTGTCGGAGGAGACTTGAACGGACACATAGGGAGACAGAATAGAGACTGTGAAAGGGTGCATGGTGGCCATGGAGTGGGAATGATGAACCAGGAAGGAGAGAGGATTGTGGACTTTGCAGTAGCGTTTGACCTGGCAATTGTGAACTCGTTTTTCTACAAGAGGGAAGAACATTTGATAACATTTAGAAGTGGCAACAACAGTTCACAAATTGACTACATTTTGACTAGAAGAAAACATCTTAAGGTTGTGACAAATTGTAAGGTAATTCCAACAGATCAAGTGGCACAGCAACACCAACTGCTGTGTGCAGACTTTAAAATAAGATTGAAGATAAGAACCTCTGGAAGCCATGGGATAAAGACAATCAAAAACGAATCCTTGTGATTTCTTCTTACCACTCAGTATATAAGCTATATAAAAATTATATGTAAACACAAATGTTAACACCTATTCCATTCAAACTCATAATTCTAATTAGCATTGTTCAATATGCCATCATACGTGCTTTCATTGTATTCCAGTTAAATTAATACTGAGGATAACCTTCACATATTGGTGAAAATTTTATATTTCTTTTATGTAAGTTATGATTTTCATTTATTATTTTTTTTTATTCTAAGTATTAATTATAAATTGGAAAGCATTTCAGTTAACAATACCTTTAAAACCATCCATTCCACCAATCATATATATTGATCCCACAGTAGATTTTCGCGGTCTAGTTCGTGGGGACTGAAGCATTGAACGTCTTTCAGGAAGTAAATGATATTTCATAGCCTCCATTATTAAATCTTGGCACATTCTATCTTCTCGAAATAAAGGGTTAGTCTCAATGTGATCAGTGATAAACTGGAAAGATTAATTACAAAAATAGCTCCTTCTGAAAAAATATACTCTTTTAATAAAATACAAATCTACTTGTTTTTATATTGTATGACAAGAATCATAATTAAAGAATATATCAAATGAAAACTAAATCTGGATAAGATTTAGATAAAACTAAATTTTTAAATGACAAGCATGTGTTCAAAACAGTTGAATTCTTTATAAATATTAACATTAATAACAAAATGTAATAGAATCAACAAAGTCATCAGAAGTTTTTAATCAATCAGCAATGAATCTATATACCAAAACTTTAAGACCATTCACAATGAACATCAGCAACACTGATCAGCAATCACTCTCTGTGTAAAAAAAATTACTACTCCCATTTTTTTCACCACATATGAATGATGTTTTTCAGAATTTGTCACACATTATGGAGAAACCCAAAATTTCTTTTTTTAGAAAATACAGTTTTTAAATAGTTATTCTGCAGACTGGCCACTAGAGTATACAATGATTCAGGAAGTTTCCAGGTCAGCCACCTAATAATGTTGCTGCCAGTTTATTCCAAGTGTACCTCGAAGGAGTCTAGTTAGAAGTATTTATCAAGCTCTGACAAGGATACAATTTGCATAGAAAATAAAATTCTCCATAGAAATGGTATAGTGAATAAAATATTACTCACATCCCTCCTAATTTCAACCCACCTTATACAACAATCATTAAATGTCAAGCAAAATGAAATGGGATTACACTTAGAAAAGACAAACCACCACCACCATCTTCTGGTGCTGGTGGCTTGTCTTTTCCAAGTATAATCACTTCACAAATATACCTGGACTCAAATCTCAATGATTTTCATTCACATTTTCAACTCCACCAGAAAAGGACTGGGCATTCTGCAATTGGCTTTCAGCAAAATCTTCATTTTCCTCTTTTGGTTATAGCAAAACCTAAAATATGAAAGCCTACAAGCAAACACATGCATAACTGATTTTGAAAGAGTCAAAAACCATGAAACCTGTAACTTGTCCAAATGGCAACCAGCTTATTTACTCACTTGACAAAGGTACTGGATGTGACTTTTGTTCAACCTTTCTTTCGCCTCTTTTGTACATGACTGGTTCTATTACATCATTACCCACAGAAAAAACTAGTCTCATAGGGAAACTAATGGGCAGGTGACATAAAATATACAGCCTTTTCCTCTGAAGTTAATCCCACCATTGGTATGGTCTGTTTCCAAATGGGGGGGGATATGCCTAGCAAGCATCCTTGCTGTAAAAGGACACTATCTAATTGGAGAAAAATGCCAATTAGACCCACTAGGTGGTATATGATCTTTGTCACCCAGTGACAAACCACCACCATGCTTGGAGGACTGAAGTGACAAATGCCATGTTTGACCTCAAGAGCAGATGGGAGAGTGTGATTTGTCATTTCCTCTCTTCTCCATGCAGTGTGAGTAATATCCTTCAAGGACATGCCAAAACCTCCTCCTATTTCAAGCGTACATCAGTAAAAATGGTGTTACTACAGGCTGACCCAAACTTTGTTAGTAATGAGTAAGGATGCTTCCCGGTCCACTGGCATATAATCCTGCTTCCACACTCTGCCAGGTGACATCTGAAGAAGAGGGTCCAAATAGTGGAATGTGGGAGATACTGTTGAGGCCATATTATGGCAAAAAGACTGGTTGCTCTCTGTCAGGCGACATGTCCAAGAGTCTGTCTTTTCTCAATATATGTCTCTACTTTATGTTTTGGTCTAACCCAGAATCAAAAATGAAACATAAAATAACAACAGTGGAACTACAATTGAAGAAAAAAAAAAAAAAAAGGCAACCCAAGCACAATATACAAAACAGACAAAATCCTTACAAAACTCACTTTCACATTCACTTTAACCACATGTGTAAAAACAATATAAATAACACATCAGACTAGACTTCCTTGATAGAAACCCAAATTGCAGCTACATCAACAATTAGAGCCTCCGTAGTTCAGTCAGTATAGATGAAGCGTTTTGGTCAGCAAGACCTGGTTCAATTCCTGTCAGTGACGTGAGGAACTTTTATCTGGTCACTTTCGATGAAAGTGAGTTAGCCAGTCTCATACAGAGGTAGAGGGTTTTTTCAACCAGAAACGCTCAGGTTTTTCATCCCCCAGAACAAGCAAACCGGCCCTGTGAACACATATCTACAGACATAAGACATGCTGGGAGGCAGAGAATAAGAAAACCTCAACACCGTAAAAGATAGAAGAGGAGGATTAAGAAAGAATATATAACCAAGCCATAGGCCTGATTCATCAGCTATATACTGCAATGGTGAACTACCCTGTAAAAATCTCATCACAAACGCTTTGTGGCAAGAACGCTTGCCTACAAAGTTACCAAGAGTCAGACACGACTGAAGAGTTAAATCACAATCAATTGCAGTTATGATTCCTTTCACCACCACAACAACAATGGCACCTGTACTTTTGGAAGATTTGATATCACTTGCCAGAGCAAAATTAGATCTCATTTATGTATTTTGTGTCACTACTTTGTTTTTTTACAGCTGCACAGACCTGCTACTGCTTAGAGGAGAAAATTTTTACGTGACCTGACGACTGTGTGGCACTTTAAAAGTTTTTTTAAAAAAATTATTTTTCAAATAATCACTCCAGATATCTGTAATATCTTTTATCTTCTTAAAATAGCTTTATTTTAGTTTTGATGTGATTTTTATTATCTCCAATTCCTTTTACAGTATTCTTTCCTTCATTTCTAAGTTTTTTCAATAACCTCGAATATTTTGCCAACTTGCTTATATTTATCTTCTATCTTCCTACCAGTCTTTCCATTGCTTTTGTTTAGCTACTTTTACATACTACCTTGCTTTCTCACATGTTTCTCAGAGTATATGCTGCCCCACTTGTTAGGAACTTTCAATATGCTTTCTTTTCCAGAACGGCTTTTTTAACTTCCTGTACTCATCATGGAATTCTGATTTTTTTTTTTTTTTTATCGTTGCAAACAATTCCATCACATTCCTCACTGGCTGAGTTATGAATATTTTAAATTCAAAGATGTAAAATGTCATCCATTTCACATCTCCCTTATTTCACTATATGACCTTTTAAAATATATTTAGAAATTCTGTTGTTAAACAGTTACTAATCATTTTTTTAAATAACGAAACCTGTGGTGCGATCATAATTAAAAGAAACACACATATTAACCACAGTGAAAATTATTTAATTGTAAATATTTCATCCTAAGTATCTTAGGACATCATCAGTACAGTAGTTTAAAACAATAATAGGAATAACATACAGTTAGGGAGCATGATTACAATAGAATCTCATTAAATGTGCGTAACGTGTTACAGGAAAAAAAAAAAATTAATTATTTAACACAATTTTGTATGACCATTTCCTATACTTTAGGAATAGTAAGAACGTTGTTGCGGTTTAAGTATGGTCTGTGTAGTAGGGCTTCAGAACTTTCTTTGTATAAGCGTTCATGTTTATATAAAGATCTATGTAAAACTTTAGACTTTTCCCAATGGATCCTATGGTTTGGATTTTCAATTCCGTGTTGAGAGAGGCCAGATTTCTGCGATTTAAAAAGATCGATGTGGTCTTGAATGTTCCGAGATGTGTTTCTGAACAGACCTACCTGTCTGTCCAAAGTAAGACAATTTGCATGAACATGGAATTTCATAAATGCCAGGCAACATCAAAGGTGAGAGTTTGTCCTTAGGAGAAGGTAACAAGTTGTAAATTTGGTTGATAGGTTTGTAAGTAGTGGCAAAATTGTATTTCTTCATAATTTTAGAAAGATGTTCAGAGATGCCTTTGACGTAAGGTATGGGAATCCTATGGACTTCTTCCTGTCTGGTTTGATGTGTGGAGAAGTGACTGATGATTTTTTGAGTTGTTTTCGAATTATATCCATTTAAGATATAATCCTGGTTTAAAGATTCTTCAGAGGAGCAGAATTTGTGTGCTCTGGAAACTAGTGATTTAATGATGCCAGATTTCTGAGATGGATGATGAGTGGAAGAATTGTGAATGTAGCGACCTGAGAATGTAGGCTTGCGAAAGACAGACGTGGCAATGGGACCATCTTCTTTTCTTTGGATGTGTAAATCCAAAAAGGAGATACCCTGTGGAGATTCTTTTTCTAATGTAAAGTTGATGCGATGATGAAGAAGGTTAATTTTATCTAGAAAAGTTGTAATTCATGTTCGGGATGATCCCAGACTGCAAATATGTCATCGACATATCTTAGCCAAATTTTTGGTTTGGGTTCAAAAGTGAATATTTTTTCCTCAAGGTGTTCTAAAAACAAATTTGCTAGGTTTGGTGATAAAGGAGATCCCATTGCTGTTCCTTCCTCTTGCTTGTAAATTTGACCTTTCCAGGTGAAGTAACCTGATGCAATAACAAACTTGAACAATTCAACTATATCAGACGGAAATTTTTGAGTTAGTAATTCTATTGTTTCTTTATGGGGAATGTTTGTGAATAAGTTTGTGAATAGTGATGCCCTAACTGAATGTTATTCCTATTATTGTTTTCAACTACTGTACTGATGATGTCCTAAGATACTTAGGATGAAATACTTACAATTAAATAATTTTCACTGTGGTTAATACATGTGTTTCTTTTAATTAGTTACTAATCACTATTCAAGTAACACTGTTCTCCATTCTATTTCACTCATTCCTTGATATGCTCCTAGCTTGTTTCCTGAGCTTTTCATAATCACTTGTTTTTCAGATTTACTCATATCCTTTCATTCAAAGTCTTTATATTGCTGGCCAGCACCAAAATGATCATCTCGTGGTTACTCTTGATAACTGGAGGAAGATTTAATTTATTTAAGGGATTAATAGAATTAACAATGAAAATGTTTCAGCACTTGCTAGAGGAGCATAATAAAAGGTCATTCTGGGAATTTGAGTAAGAGTGTGGTGGATACCAAATGTTAGCAAGAATGTGAGGACTAGATTTTTTGTTTGGAGAGTGGTGAATGAATGGAAAGAGTTGCCTGAATCAGTTGTGAGCGTTTTGTCTGTTAATGGTTTCAAGGAGAGGTATGACAGATACTGTGTTGATAGTTAAGTCAGTTAGGAGTAAAAGAAATGTTAATTTTATTAACTTATTTAAGAAAAATTTCTGTCTTGGCATACTTTCATGAAATTACTGTTAGGTACTGTCCTAAAGAGAAATAGCATTTAAAATATTTGAAAATTACAAATCTTTTTCCTCTTTGTGATACACAAAAATATATATATATATCGGTAATTTAATAGCATAATCTTAGTAAAAATATCTTTATGGTTACAGGTGTTCTTTCACTTAAATATAAAAATTTGTAGAAAATTCAGAAAGACTGCATAAAATGCATATACACTATTTCAATTTTGATACATATACTCAGGTGAAACAAAGTTAGTGTACCTGAGGTGACAGCAGGGGTAGTTTAACAACAGCTAGCAAATGTGGAAGATCACGTTTCCTGTTGGGTAAATCATACCTCAACCATAACATCAAAGAATGAAATATTACTTCTTCATTTGGCACATTTAAATCATCGCTAGCAAGTAACTTCTCAATCTCTTCTGCAGGCAACAAAAGAAATTCTTGATTTTGGGTCACATCCATGAAATGCTCCTTTAAGAAAATGTTTGTAAGATACTTTAAATAAAAAAATACTACATACATAAATATAAACATTAAAACAATATTTTTGAATTAATGCTAACTGCCCAAGAAATAACAGATAAAAATCTCAAAATATTGAAATTATTAAGAATCAAAAATCAAGCTATTATTATTTACTATATCTAATGCCATTTCATATAATTTTATTTTCATTTTTTTCAATAATCAAGGCTTTCAAATCTCAATCACATTAAATTTTCTTATTATCTGCAGTGCTGACAGATTTAGAGATTTATTATTGCTCCAAACCTTAATGGAGTCATGAGCCCCGAAGGAGGTCCCAAAAGTTTTGCTTTAGTCAAAGTGGAGAAATTTTAATTATGCTTCCTGATCAGAATACTTACTTCAAGAACACATAATTATATGTGATTTAATACAGGCATGTTCCAGTTAATGATGGTTTGTTTGCTTAACAAAATTATAGCTATATGAAATGCTAAAAAGAATGAAAGAGGCATGAACTATGATGTGACACAGACATTTTAAACAAGTCAGTCAAATCCCTTGTTCTTCAGCACAAAAGGAATTAGTCGATCTCTCTCTCTCTCTTAACATGCCTCCCACAAAAAGATTGTTAAATCTATAGTACATTAAACAGTACATAGTACCAATATGCTGAAACATTAACATCACAAGTTGTGTTCAGGATTTTTTTTTTTTCTATTTTTATTAATTTCATGCAATGTTTTTTGATATTTTTTATTTATTTGGCACTTTTCTGCAGAAAGGGGAAGAAAGAACCTATTTTATCTGTTACTGCTTAAAGATGTAGGATTTTCCAGATTATAAAAAAAATTTTATAATCTGGAAAACTTGCTCTATAGATCAAATGTGGACCTTTTAAAAAATTCCAGGCATCCAATAAGCAGGACAGTAATCTCATATTGGGCAATTAAATTCATCACCCACCTAAAGACAATCCCAAACATCTATGCCCATGGTTGAATGTGAATCTATAGCCTGTCAGTGGGAGAGCAAATGAAAACTTGGATTTTCATTTCTACAAAATGGATAAATTAGCCAGAATCCAACCATCTGGACACAATGCAAAGATGTAATATTCAAGTCTCTGTGTCAAAATAACGAAAAAATTTATAGTTAGTCTTTATTTATTTCATTATGACTCAAGTTCCTATTCGTCATATTATTTCAGCCATAATTCAAACAGTTCAAAATCACAGAACGTGGTATACCACATTTGTTCAAAATTGTCAATATTCCATTATTATGACAATGTATTTATTCATCCAGATCTGAGTACAATAGCCACTTATTTAAAATCCTACATCTTTAAGCAGTAACAGATAAAATAGGTTCTTTCTTCCCCTTGCTGCAGAAAAGTGCCAATCATCAATAAAATAATGAATCCATTAAAAAAAGAAAACTCCTAATTTTGAAGAATAACCATCATCATCATCATCATCAAATTCCTGCAATGTACCCTCAAGGGGTGTACAGGATATGATAGTACTACATGAAAAAATTACATCATTACTAACTTCCTATCTACAATTTTCCACCAAATCAGTCTGTTACTTGTCAAGACTCCAACATTACCAGATCTTATATTTCTATCGTATAATGCACTTTGTACCGTATCAATCCACCTATATCTTGGTCTTTCTCTGGGTTGTTTTCCTGCCAACCTGGCAGAGAACACTTGTTTTGCTAACCTTTCCTCTCCCATTCTATTTAAGTGACCATACCACCTGAGATTAGCTCTGCTAATGCATTCCTGGATGCTGACAATGTCAAGTTCTTTCCTAATATCCTCTTTTTGAATATGATATTGCCATTGATGCCATCTGTTCACGTCTCTAATCTTTCTCAGGACTCTCATATCTGCGGTCTCTAGTCTTTGGTCAAGTGTTTTACTTCTGACCCAGCTCTCAGATCCATAAGTTAAAACTGGTTTCAACACTGTCTTGTATACAGCTAATTTAGTGTTCCGACTAATTTCTCTCTTATTCCATATGAATTTATTCAATTGACTTCTCACCATACCAGCTTTGCTGATTCTGTTGTCTATTTCTACATTTAATTTACCATCTTCAGTAAAAATTGTGCCTAAGTAGCTGAAATGTTTTACTTGTTCCACATGTTCTCCATTCACAACACAGTTGGCATTTTCAATGATTCTGCCTATTTTCATTGTCTTTGTTTTTGTATTGCTGACCTTCATACCATATCTATTACAACAGCTATTCAATTTAGTCAGAGAATCTTGCAGACCTGTAGCAGATTTATTTAGAAGTATAACATCATCCGCATAAAGCAAAGAGCTGACATTAACATCTCCAATTTTGATATCAGGTTTAATACCACTTTCCTTCACAATGTGATCCATATAGATAATGAATAACAGAGGGGATAACGTACATCCTTGTCTCACACCAGATTTAACATTAAACCATCTTCCTGTACTTCCTTCAATTCTAACTGTTGATTTACAACTCAAATAAAGACTAAGTATTGATTGATATAATGCCCCATTGACACCATATAACTGCAGCGTATTGAATAGCTTCTCTCTTGGCACCTTGTCATATGCCTTTTCCAAACCGACAAAACTTAAATACAGATCTTTGTTATATTCCCATGCTTTCTCGACTATTTGTCATAAAGTGAAGATCTGATCCTGACAGCCTCTATTTGGCTTGAATACTGCTTGTTCTTCACCAAGCTTTTCTTCCACAATTCTTCTCAACCGTTTCTCAAGTACACTTGCATAGATCTTGCCAGGAACACTCAGTAGGGAAATACCTCTGTAATTCGCACATTTAGTTTTATTTCCCTTTTTATATATGGGTACTATGAGAGCCCTACTCCAATCATCGGGAATTTGTCCCTCTGTCCAGGCTTTCTGAACTATGCAGTGCAGCCACTGTAAGACTTTTATACCACCATACTTCAGCATTTCTGGTCGAATATCATCTACTCCTGCTGCCTTTCCACATTTCAAGCCTTTGATGGCTTTTTCTACTTCAAGTATGGATATGTATTCCTGACTGCATGCCTGGTCAGTGTTTTTTCACTATGCTGTCATCACTGCTTGTTTCATTTAGCAGTTTTTCAAAGTAATTACTCCATACTTCAAGGATATCTTTTTCTCCTGTTTTCATGTCACCTTTATCATCTCTAACTCCTTTTACAGCACTCTTTCCTCCATTCCTAAGCTTTTTCAACAACCTCCAGAATATTTTGCCACCATCTTGATATTTATTTTCTATATTCTTGCCAAAGTCCTCCCATGCCTTTTGTTTAGCTAGTTTTACACACTGTTTAGCTTTCTTACATTTGTCTCTGTATTCTGTAAGAATAAAAGCTGACTTATTTGCCAGGAACTTTTGATATGCTTTCTTCTTTTCCTTCACTGCCTCTTTAACTTCCTGTGTCCACCAGGAAGTTCTGGATTTTTTTATCCTTGCACACAACCTCACCACATGCCTCTTTGGCAGAATCAATCAATGTTTTCTTCAGAGTTTGCCACTGAATCTCCAAGGTTTGATTCCTGTTCTCAAACTCTTTCATTTTCTTTTCAATAATCTTTCTGTATTTTAGTCTACAGTTAACATCTGAGAGCTGCTCAAGACTAAATAGTGATCACTTCCAATTTCATATCCTCTGTACACTCTGGTGTCCTGCACCAGGAAGAAAACATCACTATCAACAATAACATAGTCAATGAGACTTTTCTTATTCCTAGCCTCTTCTCTCCATGTGAATTTGTGCACATTTTTATGTTGGAACATGGTGTTAGTAATAACCAGTCCATGTCCTGAGCAGAAATCTAACAGATATTTGCCATTATTATTAGCTTTGCTCTTTTCTCCAAATTTTCCCAAAACATTTTTGTATGTCTCACAATCACTTCCTACTATTTCTGCTATTTAGATCCCCAACAACAACCAACTTTTCTTTTTTCATTGTGTCAGTAGCTTTCTCTAGAGTCTCAAAAAATTCCTCCACTTCTACCTTAGTAGAATCTTCTGTGTGACCATAGGCATAAATAAGTCTCATTGTCCAGTTCCCCATTCTCATATATGCCCAGATTACTCTACTTGAGACTGCCTGCCATTCAAGAAGATTAGCCTCGTATTTTGTGTTGAATACTATGGCTACTCCTTCTTTTCCTTGATTGTCATTGCCTGAATATAACATTTTGTATTTATTGCTCAGAAAGATCTCACCAGTTTTGGTCTTTTTTGTTTCAGTCACCCCTATTATGTCGATCTGGTACTTATCTAATTCCTCAGTTAGCTCCATTTCTTTGCCATTCAGGCTTCTTACGTTGATAGTACCGATCTTTAACTCTGGTGATGTTGAGCTGGGGTTTGTTTTCAGATTTGTTCCAGTAGCTGACTTTTCGCTGTTCGCCCTGGTTCCCTGGCGAAAACAACGGGGGCCTTGTTTAACCGGGCGACACCCCAGCCAGCATGAAATTTTGTCATGTTGTACCATCATTTTTAATTTTGGTTTAACCAATAAGAATACAATTTGGTCGGCTAAATTCCAAATTGCCATGAATAAACATTCTTTCTTATAGATTTTTTTTTTTTAAATGTCATGTCCCATTTTTCAGTATTAAAGCGGCTATCCTAGACCCAGGATACTGAACTCTTCACAGCTCCGCCTATAGTTGTTCCCAGAGAGGAAGGACCCGTGCAACGAATATATGCCCTCCATATGTATGGGATCCCCAGACCATCACTACCGTTTAGACCGGGGCAGTGGATAATGATCCCACAATCCTCCCCAAAATTTACGTTCACACAACGTTCTGGTGTGATGTAGATAACTAATGATAATGTAGATAAATATTTCATGTGTCGTTCATGTTCCCCCTGTCTGATCGGAACCCAGTCACTCCAATTCAGATTGCTACTTGCTGTGAGATGAATCACAATCAAGACCACAAAAGCCACAAGACTAGTATGTTTATGGGAGTAAACAAACTCAAATTTGCAGGAAAAATTCTCTCGCTTCTAAATGAAACCAGTTAACTTCAAATGAAAAGCGTTCATAAAAAAGTTTCTTGGATTTGAATTGTGATGAACTCGAAATTTTGAATTATATTTTTGGGGACTGCATTTCTCTTAACCCACATGCACAAATCATTACTGTCATGTTCTTTCTTTTAAGATTACACGCTGGTCAGATTCATAGTGAAGAATTTTATGGGGAGACTTTTATGTTAGAATAATTACTTTACTTAACATTAAGCAAGTAACAATTGATGTTTCAGCCTCTGTATTGAGGTCATTATTAGGAACAATAATGACCTCAATACAGAATCTGAAAAAATTGTACAATAATTTGTACAATATACATGCTACTGCACTATACAAAAATAAAATGAATCTAAATGTTTGCTAATCATTTATCCTAGCCTGACCTCTGGTGAGAAAAAAAAAGAAAAAAAAAACAAATTGCATTAAACAATTTCTACAGTCCTTTTGTATTGAGATTTTCTTTTGTGGTTGCTGTATGGGTTGAAGATTGGTTCTCTGCATTCTTGGAATAATTAATCCATCATTTTTGTTCATATTTGGATGATGTTTTAGCATTTCACAATCTTCTTTGAATTTTCTGTCAAATCAGGTTTTGGTGCAGTGTAGGGACTTAGTGCCTTTCCAGTCAATTCTGTGGCATGTTTGGGGTGCCACAATTTTATCCTGTTTCCCTTATGTAAGGTAGGTTACAGGTATATTAAATTTTGTAAACACCTGGATGGGCAAGGTATGGAAGAGGATTTTTGGAGGAGCTAAGTAAATATCTCAATTTTGTTAGTCATAGGGGTTTCGAATGCTGTCGATGTTGTATTTAAGTAATGTTCTATCTATTTTTTTATGAAATGCTCCGAATGTAGGGTATTCTATGGCATTCTTGTAATCTTTTTTTTTGCTTTTAGTGGCTTTATGGAGAATCTCGTGAACTGTTTATTTCTTATTATAGCCATTTTTGACAAATGTTTGGTTAATGATTTCAAATTCTTGGTTCAGCACTTGTTCATTGGAGCAAATTGTTAGGGGCTCTGTGTTTGAGTGTGCTGATGACTCCTAGTTTTTGTGCAAGATTATAAAATTTTAAACTAAAGACAAAGCAGATATTGTTTGTATTCGCTGCTTATATTAATCCTTAGTTTAAATTAGTTCTGGGTTAATTATTGATCACATAAACTTCTACTTTAAGCAGGTTTGAAATTTTCAAGATAGTGCATTGACACAGAATCAGTACAATGTGTTGTTCACAAACCATTTAATTAAGTCAGGAAGAAATGTTTACAGTATGATTCACATTAACATATATATACAATTTCATTACAATTCTTTTGTTATTCTCAATTCATTCTAATTCAAACTTAGTTCTAATTTCCTTCCCTGAAAGATAACACACAATCTAAAATATCCTACCGATCATACAAGGATGGTCTGAAAAGTTCTGCCTAACAATGAAAAAACGAATTTATAATTTCAAAATAATTTTTTAGAAATATTGGGGTGCTTAAGGGTCAAAACTATATAACTGAGAGAAGACCTCCACATAGCCTTTAAAGGAATGCAGAGAACCGACCAGGGCTTCTGACCTAATGTCCAATCCTCACCTTCTCGTGGTGCACCCTGTTGGGTATCTCCCTAGATGCTGAAGGAACGAGGATGGGCTGGCAATTTGGGATTTAGCTGACCAAATTGTATTCTTACTGGTTAAACCAAAATAAAAAATGATGATACAACATGACAAAATTTCATGCTGGCTGGGGCATCGCCCGGTTAAACAAGGCCCCCGTTGTTTTCGCCAGGGAACCAGGACGAACAACAAAAAGTCAGCTACTGGAACAAATCTGAAAGCACGCCCCAACTCAACATCACCAGAGTTAGTGATCGGTACTATCAACATAAGCCTGAATGGCAAAGAAATAGAGCTAGCAGAAGAATTAGATAAGTACCAGATCGACATAATAGGGGCGACTGAAACAAAAAAAAAGACAAAAACTGGTCAGATCTTCCTGAGCAATAAATGCAAAATGCTATATTCAGGAAATGACAATCAAGAAAAAGAAGGCATAGCCATAGTATTCAACACAAAATACGAGGCTAATCTTCTTGAATGGCAGGCAGTCTCAAGTAGTGATGTGGGCAAATATGAGAATGGTGAATTGGACAATGAAACTTATTTGTTCCTATGGTCCCACAGAAGGTTCTACTAAGGTAGGAATGTAGGAATTTTTTGATGCTTTAGAAAAAGCAACTGACACAATGAAAAAGGAAAAGTTGGTCCTTGTTAGGGATCTAAATACCAGAGTAGGAAATGACTGTGAGACATACAATAATATTTTGGAAAAATTTGGAGAAAAGAGCAAAGCTAATAATAATGGCAAATACTTGTTGGATTTCTGTTCAGGCCATGGACTGGTTATCACTAACACCATGCTCCAACATAAAAATGTGCACAAATTCACATGGAGAGAAGAGGCAAGGAATAAGAAAAGTCTCATTGACTATGTTATTGTTGATAGTGATGTTTTCTCCATGGTGCAGGACACCAGAGTGTACAAAGGGATTGAAATTGGAAGTGATCACTATTTAGTCTTGAACAGGTAAAACTGAATTTCATATTGAAAAGAATAACATGTAAGAAAGTTTCAAAGCGAATAAAAGTTGAGCAGCTCTCAGATGTGAACTGTAGACTAAAATACACAAAGATTATTGAAGACAAAATGAAAGAGTTTGAGAACAGGAACCAAACCTCGGAGATTCAGTGGCAACCCTTGAAGAAAACTCTCATTGATTCAGTTAGAGAGGCATGTGGTGAGGTTGTCTGCAAGCATAGAAAAATCAGAACTCCATGGTGGACACAGAAAGTTAAAGAGGCAGTGAAGGAAAAGAAGACAGCATATCAAAAGTTCCTAGCAAATAAGTCAGCTTTTGCTCTTAGAGAATAGAATACAGAGACAAATGTAAGAAAGCGAAACACTGTGTACAACTATCTAAACAAAAGTCATAGGAGGACTTTGGCAAGAACATAGAAAATAAATATCAAGAAGGTGGTAAGATATTCTGGAGATTGTTGAAGAAGCTTAGAAATGGAGGAAAGAGTGCTGTAAAAGGAGTTAGATGATAAAGGTAACATGAAACCAGGAGAAAAAGATATATCTGAAGTATGGAGTAATTACTTTGAAAAACTGCTAAATGAAATAAGCAGTGATGACAGCACAGTGCTAAAAAACACTGACCAGGCATGCAGTCAGGAATACATATCCATACTTGAAGTAGAAAAAGCCATCAAAGGCTTGAAATGTGGAAAGGTAGCAGGAGTAGATGATATTCGACCAGAAATGCTGAAGTATGGTGGTATAAAAGTCTTACAGTGGCTGCATTGCATAGTTCGGAAAGCCTGGACAGAGGGACGAATTCCCAATGATTGCAGTAGAGCTCTCATAGTACCCATATATAAAAAGCGAAATAAAACTGAATGTGAGAATTACAGAGGTGGTAAGATATTCTGGAGGATGAGGTATTTTCATACTGAGTGTTCCTGGCAAAATCTATACAAGTATACTTGACAAATGGTTGAGAAGAATTGTGGAAGAAAAGCTTGGTGAAGAACAAGCTGATTCAGGCCAAATAGAGGCTGTCAGGATCAGATCTTCAATTTACGACAAATAGTCGAGAAAGCATGGGAATATAACAAAGATCTGTATTTAAGTTTTGTCTTTTTGGAAAAGGCATATGATAAGGTGCTAAGAGAGAAGCTATTCAATAAGCTACAGTTATATGGTGTCAATGAGGCATTATATCAACCAATACTTAGTCTTTATTTGGGTTGTAAGTCAGCAGTCAGAATTGAGGGAAGCATAGGAAGATGGTTTAATGTTAAATCTGGTGTGAGACAAGGATGTACATTATCCCCTCTGTTATTCATTATCTATATGGATCACATTATGAAGGAAAGTGGTATTAAACATGATATCAGAATTGGAGATGTTAATGTCAGCTCTTTGCTTTATGCGGATGATGTTATACTTCTAAATAAATCCACTACAAGTTTGCAAGATTCGCTGACTAAACTGAATAACTGTTGTAATAGATATGGTATGAAGGTCAGCATTAAAAAGACAAAGACAATGAAAATGGGTAGAATTGTTGAAAATGTCAACTTTCTTGTGAATAGGGAACCTGTGGAACAAGTAAAACATTTCAGCTACTTAGACACGATTTTTACTAAAGATGGTAAATTAAATATGGAAGTAGACAGCAGAATCAACATAGCTGGTATGGTAAGAAGTCAATTGAATAAATTCATATAGAATAAAAGAGAAATTAGTCAGAACACTAAATTAGCTGTATACAAGACAGTGTTCAAACTAGTTTTAACTTATTGATCGGAGAGCTGGGTCAGAAGTAAAACACTTGACCAAAGACTAGAAACCGCAGATATAAGAGTCCTGAGAGAGATTAGAGGCATGAACAGATGACATCAATGGGAATATCATATTAAAAACGAGGATATTAGGAAAGAACTTGACATTGTCAGCATCCAGGAATGCATTAGCAGAGCTAATCTCAGGTGGTATGGTCACTTAAACAGAATGGGCGAGGAAAGATTAGCAAAACAAGCGTTCTCTACCAGGTTAGCAGGAAAACAACCCAGAGGAAGACCAAGATATAGGCGGTTTGATACGGTACAAAGTGCCTTAGACGATAGAAATATAATATCTGATAATGTTGGAGTCTTGACAAGTAACAGATTGATTTGGAGGAAAATTGTAGATAGGAAGTTAGTAATGATGCAATTTTTTTCATGTAGTACTATCATAGCCTGTATACCCCATTGAGGGTACATGTCAGGAATTTGATGATGATGATGAAAATTATTTTTATTTTTCAACATAATCTCCCTTAAGCCTAATACATTTACTCCAGCGATGCTCCTGCACCATTATCCCGTTCCTGTAGTGGTTCTCAGTAAGATCTGTAAAATACCTCTATAATAAATTTAGTTTATTACTTTATCCAAGTGTAAGCAAACAAAGTTTACACCTGAAAATATCTTCAGGACTGAGGTAAGGTAGAGTAACACCAGGCAACTCAGAGCAAAGGTGGACCAAGCTCTCATCACTCCTTGTCTCAGTATCTCTCATAATGCAAAGCATATCTCCTTGCGGACATGTATATACTGCTATGCATTAAGGGAAGGGCCACTACCCAGACCGGTTTCAACCTTTATTGAGGTCTCGTCAGTGGGAGGCAGACCTAAACGTGGAGATACTAAGGCAGAAGCAATAGGTGTGGTCATATTTACCTATAGGAGTTGCCAACAGGTGTACCACCTTATTATTGAATTACTCTGGATTTAGAGAAAGATGTTGGTTCACCTTTGCTCAGAGTTGCCTGGTGTTGCACTACCTTACCTCAGCCCTAAAGATATTTTCAGGTGCAAACTTTGTTTGCTTACACTTGGATAAAGGATTAAACTAAATTTATTATATTTTAAACAAGTGAAAAATAAACTTGCAACATCTTTCTCTAAATCCAGAGTAATTCAATAATAAGGTGGTACACCTGTTGGCAACTCGTATAGGTAAATATGACCTCACCTATTGCTTCTGCCTTAGTATCTCCACGTTTAGGTCTGCCTCCCACTGACGAGACCTCAATAAAGGTTGAAACCGGTCTGGGTAGTGGCCCTTCCCTTAATGCATAGCAGTATATACATGTCTGCAAGGAGATATGCTTTGCATTATTGGAGATACTAAGACAAGGAGTGATGAAAGGTTGTTCCACCTTTGCTCGGAGTTGCCTGGTGTTGCACTATTGAAAGTTTATTTTTCACTTGGTTAGAGTATAATAAGATTAGTTTAATCCTTTATCCAAGTGTGAGCAAACAAAGTTTGCACCTGAAAGCATCTTCAGGACTGGGTTAAGGTGGTACAACACCAGGGCAACTCGTTGCAAAGGTGGAGCAAGCTACCAACACTCCTATCTCAGTATCTCCTATAATGCAAAACACATCTCCTTGCGGATATGTCTAATGTTATGCATTAAGGGAAGGGCCACTACCCAGACTAGTTTCGACCTTTATTGAGGTCTCTTAGGGTGGCACACCATTTGGCAACTCCTATAGGTAGAGATGACATGCTAATGCTTCTGCCTGGTATCTCTACTTGGGCCTGGCTCCCACTGAAGAGACCTCAATAAAGGTCGAAACTAGTCTGGGTAGTGGCCCTTGCCTTAATGCATAACATTAGACATATCCGCAAGGAGATGTGTTTTGCATTATAGGAGATACTGAAATAGGCGTGTTGGTAGCTTGCTCCACCTTTGCAACGAGTTGCCCTGGTGTTGTACCACCTTAACCCAGTCCTGAAGATACTTTCAGGTGCAAACTTTGTTTGCTCACACTTGGATAAAGGATTAAACTAATCTTATTATGGTGTTGCACTACTTTACCTCAGTCCTGAAGATATTTTCAGGCGCAAACTTTGTTTGCTTACACTTGGATAAAGGATTAAACTAAATTTATTATAGTCTAACCAAGTGAAAAATAAACTTCCAAAAAAGTAAAATACCCCTCTAGAGCTGCAATCACCTCTTGATTTGAAGAAACACGCTGATCAGCGAGAAAGAGTTCTAGTTTTGGGAAGAGATAGAAGTCAGAGGGAGCCAAATCTGGGGAATAGGGAGGATGTTCCAACAATTCATCATGCAGATCCCTTAACATGTTCATTGCCAATCAAGCGATATCGTGTGATGCGAGTTCTCACCAAACGGCCGATCACACGTTATCGCGTGGACGTCGCTAACTAAATAAAAAAATAAAAAAAATTTGGCCACCACACGAAATTCCAATTTTCAGCTTGGCAATGAAAGTGTTAATTCTCCCTTTGTCAAAACACCTTTGTGGGCAGGTGCATTGTCCTGATGAAAGATGATATTTTTTTTTCTTCTGCAAACTGGGGCTTTTTTCATGAATTTTTCCAACTAGTCAGGTTAAAAGATCGGAATAACATTTCCCGGTTATTGTTCTACCCTTTTCAAGATAATTAATAAACAAAGTGCCTTTAGCATCTCAAAACAGCGATGGCATGACCTTTTCTGCTGATGGAACCGACTTTGTCTTCTTTGGCACCGAACAACTGGCTTCTGTCCACTGTTTTGATTGCTGTTTGGATTCTAGTGTGTAATGGTGAATCCAAGTCTAATCCATAGTAACAAATCAATGCACAAAATCCGTTTTTTCTTGTTAAAACAATCCAAGCACTGTTCAGAGATTTTCATGCAAGTGCGTTTTTGATCTGCTGTGAGCAAGCGTGGCACCCATTTTGCGCAAAGCTTTTTCATTTGCAATTCTTCATGCAAAATATATCCTACACGTTATTTTGAAATGCCTATAGTCTCAGCAATTTCACGCATTTTGACTCGCCAGTCATCCAATACCATATCGTGCACTTGATCAATGATTTCTGGTGTTGTTACACTTTTTGGACATCCTTCACGTGGATCATCTTCAAGGCTGGCACGGCTGCGTTTAAACTCGGCAGCCCATTTCTTAATTGTCGGAAACGAAGGAGTAGTGCCCATAAACTTTTATGAACTATGAATGAATGTCTTTTGGCATTAAACCAACCACACGATACTCAATTTTATCCATTTCAAGGGATACAGACAACAATTTTGCTTCAGACAGCGGTATAAAACAAACTAATTGATAGAATAACTTACAATTTCACATGGATGCTTATGACAGATGTACCAACTTAGAAAAAAAAAATCTTGCTGATAGTGTTGCCATCTATGGTCGAGGCCGAGAACTTTTCGTGCCACCATCATATATACATTAACGCACAATAAAGCATACCTTCAGTAAGCCTAATTCAATATCAATATATGTTATCTCATTAACTGACACACCTGATGTACGTTCTTGTTCAAAATTATCACATATATAACTACTTACAATTCTCATTCAGCACTACCTCCTTTTTGATGAATCTTTTGTTCACCTGTAAGTGCTCCTTCTTGTCTTTCTTTCTATCTGCTGGCTCATTCTTGATTTCCCACCAAATTTCTTCTTTGTCTGTGTCATCGATTATTCCATGCCCTATAGCAGGGGTGTTCAACCCCCCGTCAATCACAGAGCGATTTTTGGTCAATCTCTTGTGTATTCTTCCTTAATTACAAATTTAATTAAAACTGAAAACATAATATTTTATTTACCATTATTTTGTATTATTTTTAATTTGCTTTAAGTGTATTGCTATTGTTTATTTATTTTTCGTTAACATTGTCAAATCAGTAATTTCTGATAAGTCTGGGTAAATGAATTAATTTGGATCAGTGGAAGTCAAACAGCGAGCCGAGTGAATACCATTATAAGCAAAGTGTAAAAACTCGATGGTAGCTTAAATATTAAATATTCCAAAGCACATTAAATCGACTTTTTACTTAGGTTAAGTCCCATGTGAATATTGTAAAAAAATAAACTTTGTTTGTCTCGGTATAGTTTGTATTAGATGTTTTTGTAAATAACTCTTTTGAAGCTAACTGTATATACTGCTTTAATAAGAATATGTTACAGTGTTAAAAAACAAAGGCAATATTTTTGTCGCCAAAGCTGTACATTGCAGCATTAGAATGATTGAAACTTGTATGTATGAGAAAGGCTTGCAGGTGTTGTGTAAACATCTCTGAAGTCAGTCAGAAAGAGTTCAAACAACTTTCCGATGGCCGGCAACTTACAATCAAAAGAAAGCGGAGGAGAACAAAAGGCGTGCCGAACTTGAAACTTAAGATGAAAGACTCATACCGATTCTTTGCGGGTTGCCAAACTTCATGTGAAGTCTCAGAGGAGGGCTAATAAAAAATGGACTTAAGCAAGCAGAAGGGGTCCCAGTTCCAGAATTGCTGTCAGAGAGGAGGCCGCCCGGTCCAGAGTTGCCGTCAGAGAGACTGCCTGGATCCACGTTGCTTGAGAGAGGAGTTTCTCCCACTTCCAGAAAGGAGCTTCTCAGTTCGAGATGTCGCTAGAGAGAGAGACTATTTGTATGCCGCAGACAAGGTTTCAAATTGCCAAAAGGAAGAGTTCCGATTGCCAGAGAAAGGTTTCCAGGCCAGGTTAATGTCAGACAATCACCAGTGCGTTGCGTTTTCATCACAATTTGATGAATCAAATGACTTCACTGATATTGCTCAGTTAATGGTATTTATTCGCATGGGATTTCAAGATTATTCAAGTAAAGAAGAACTTTTGAAAATTATACCTTTATTGGGAAGGATTAGGGGAGAAGACATTTTTTCAGCATTTGATGAATTTGTGAAACAACACAAACTTCCACTTTTTAAAGTTGTGTCTATTACTACTGATGGTGCTCCTGCAACGATAGGTAATAAATCAGGCTTCATTTCATTATGTAAAAACGATGACAAATATCCATATTTTTTTAACGTACCACTGTATTATTCACCAACAAGTACTGTGTAGTAGAGTCTGTGTAGCTCAACGGATGCGGCGTTTGCACACCACGGCACTTGGCTGCATGAAGAAAGACTTCGTTTCGAATCTAGTCAGCGACTAGAGGAAATTTTTCTAAGCCTTTTTTCGAACGGTTCCCGAGTTAGTCGATCTCTGGCACGGGTAAGTGGTTTTTTTCTCCCGTAAACTCAAGAAAATCGACCATAGAACTCACATTATTTCAGACATTAAATACGAGTGTTAGGGTTAGGGACCAAGAGTTGGCGGCACCTGTAGAGCCATCTCTCTTCGCTGCGTGCCACTTAATTAGTGATAGCCTTGGGCCAGCTATCGCTGATTGGGTACCAGTGGAGATTGAACTGCCCTCTCAGTGTCCAAAAAGTTAGATAGGGCTAAAAACGGCCTCGCCTGCTCGCTGTATATACGGGAATAAAAAGGCGTTAGCTGATTTTTTTTTTTTTTTAAGTACTGTGTAGTAAAAGATTAAACACAAAAGATGTTTTGAATATTACATTTAAAATTGTAAATTCTGTTTGAGGAAAAGCCTTGCAACGGCAGTTATTTAAATTACAGGCAGATAATGATAGGGAACTTCTGTTGTACAATAATGTTCGGTGGCTCAGCAGAAGTCAATTTTTAGAAAGATTTCTTGTATTAATTAACGATATAAAAATTTTTCTTGATGAAAAAGGAGATATTTATCCAGAATTGAGTGATAAAAGATGGTTGTTACACTTATCAGTTTTTGCAGATTTCTGTACGAAATTAAGCAATTTAAATTTAGAGTTACAAGGTAGAGATAAAAATTTAATTGAGATGTTAAGTTCAATAAAAACTCTCCAACAATACTTACTTTTATTAAAGAAAAATAAAAATGACAACGAATTTAGACATCTCCCATATTTATTAAAAAATTTTTAATAAAATCAAGAAATGCTTCGCTATGATTTAAAAGAATTTATTCGTGAAATAGAATTAGTTGAGGAAGAAATAAATTCAAGATTTAAAGATTTTAATAAAACTGAAATGATTGTATCTTTTATCAATAATCCATTTCAAGAAAACTTGAACATCACAGAAATTTCAAATAAAATTAGTGGGCTGTTTGATATAAACCAAGCTGAAGTAGAACTTGAGATAATAAACATTCAGAATATTATCTCAAGATAATATTCTGAATCTTCATTGTTTATTGATTTTATACATTTAAAATCAATAAACAATGAAGTCATTTGGAAGTATGCACATGAAAAATTCCCATTAACTGATATTGCGCGAAAAATTCTGTCGTGTTTCGGATCGACATACTTGTCAGAATCCACTTTTTCAAATATGACCGTCATAAAAAATCAATTAAGAAACTAAATTACAAATGATCATTTGGATGATTGTCTGCGATTGGCCACTTCTTCATATCAACTTGACTATGAAAATATTGCAAGGTCCAAACAATGCCAAATTTCACATTACTTTTTTTTTTTTTTTTTTTAATCAACCAGCATTTCCTGTAACTTGTGAGTTTATAATCAATCTGTTGTTTTTTCTACTTTAGTTTTCCAAAATAGAGAAATAAATATTTTATTACAATATATATATATATTTTTTTTTTGTTGTATTAAAATAATTAAAAGATAAATAAATTTTTAAATACACAAATAAAGTTTTTAGTTGTGTATTTTTTTTTAGTTGTTTTGTGTTTAATCAGATATCTGATTGGGGTAACGTGATCTATATAAGAGAGTAGATCGCCGAATAACTTTTTATAGAAAAGTAGCTCATGTAGTAAAAAAGGTTGAACACCACTGCCCTATAGGATGATCCTTAATATGGCAGCAATGTACAGCTCTTTCCATTCAATTCCTGATGTCGGACCTCACGTGGTGGCAGACCCAGGTTGAAGACTCAGAACCTACGACACTTCTCTTTAGATTACTGATGGCAGACCCAGGTAAGAGAAGGTTGAGAACCCTAAGACAAATGACGCTTTTCTTTCGATTACCAACAGCAGACTTCACGTTGTGGCATACCCAGGTAAGAGAAGGTGAAAACCCGAAGACATACAATGCTTCTCTTTCGATTGCTGACAGTAGACCTCACATGGCAGTGGAACCAGGTAAGATAAAGTTGAGAACCCTGAGACAAATGATGCTTCTCTTTTGATTACCGACAACTGACTTCACATGGCAGAGGACCCAGGCAAGAGAAAGTTGAGAACTCTAAAACCCCATTCCTTCTCAGTCTTGCTTCTCAATGTCTGGATTTCCATTGTACACATATGCATGTTTCTCAAACTTTCCATATATGGACATGATGACATACTTCACACATCTTTTGAAAATGCCATATATGTCAATTCTTAGAACTCTTCATTATTCTTAGAATTAGACTTACTGATTAGACATGAGTTAACAGTGTTACATGATGATGCTATGCACCACATTATTTTAACAAAGGCTCATTTAAGTATTAACATTTCTCTAAGTACATTCCTCTTAAAAAACATGTAAAAGCAAACATTATAAGTTACATAATTACACATCATGAGAGATTTTACACCATCTCATTTAAGCACTTTTTCAAAGTTTCCCATGCACTGATATCTTTCCCATTCAGTAACTGATATGAGACTGAACATAGTTTTCTCCTGAGTTGTTATAAATTCCTACTTTGTAGTTCATATGAGACTGATGTGAGACTGAACACAGGGTTTTCCTGAGTTGTTATAATTTCCTGCTATGTGGATGTTCCAATTAGGAACATCCACATAGTTGGCTACTTCCCAGGTCAGTACAGCATGATCAGTATAACCAACCGGAGACAAAGTAGTCACATTCTTAACTGAGACCCATCCTCCTGACACTATGATTAAATCTAACACTATTTGGCCTCAACTCCCCTTTAGTAAACCCATGCTGTTCCTTGCAAAGCATAGCTTGTTTGTCAGTCCATTTCTCTATGTGAGTTTATAGCTCAAAGAAGCTGAAATTGTGGTAAAAAAAGTAAGCTCCCAATTATCCTAGTTTGCAGATTAATTGGGTGTTACAATTCAACAATTATAAATTTTAAATCCATTCTACATAAAAGTAGTTACCCTATTATGTGTATATTGGTACACTGTAATTCTACAGGTTAAGGTTACTGTATATCCCGACTATCTCTATTAACTACTGTTGTAATAGTATACTATCAGTGCCTACACTAAGTGCTTTTGCATGTTGTGCTATATCAAAGATCAAAGAAAAAAATCAACCACAGTGACAGATTACCACTCAATGAAATAGTTATTAACAAGTCTTCAAGAGCATTATCTGATTCCTTTCCCATGGTTTCAATTTTGTGATCTCTCCTAGTAGGATTCTAAAATTAGATATTATGGCAAGTGCAGAAAAAAACTTTCAAAGAATTCCGAGAGAAGCTGCAGATTTTCTTCGTATCCAAATAGCCCCCATACTTCTACGAGCAAAACCTCCCTCCTACTAATAATATTACAAAAGTAGAACGAAGGGCCTTTAAACATTAAAAAAAAAAGAGAAAAAAAAAAGAAAAACATCGTAGTACTGAACTCTATAGAATACATAGAAAAAATTAAATCACTTCTAGAAGACGCTAATACCTAAGAAAAGTAGTTAGTGGATTGTGATCCCATGGTGTATATTTGCATAATAAAACCAACAACTTAATTAAAAAAATACACTAAACTGAAATATGAAGTGATCATCATTTAGTTTTGAGTAGGATAAAACTAAATACCCTACTGACAGAAAAAAACGTGCTAAGAAAGTTTTAAAAAGAATCAAAAGAGCAGCTTTCGGAGGAGAATTGTATATTCAAATATACAAATAATATTATTCCAGAAAAAAAATAAAAGAGTTTGAAAACAAGAAACAAATCATGGAGACTCAGTGGCAGAAGTTAAGATAATGATTCAGCCAGGAAGGTCTATCATCAATTTCCTGATATGTACCCTCCAGAGATGCTCAGGCTACTATGACAGCACTACATGATTAAGTTTGCATTATTATTAATCTCCTATCCACAATTTTCCTCCAAATTAGACTATTACTTGTCAGCACTCCAATACTGTCATATCTAACATTTTATGCTTCTAAGGCACTTCTAGTTGAATCAACCCACCTAGAGCTTGGTCTTCCTCTAGATCTCTTAGATCTCTTGATTGCCATCTTAGCATCAAACATCTGTTATACCAACCTTTTCTCTCCTGTTCTGATTATGGTCACTACCTTAGATTAGCTCTGCTTACACATTCCTGAATGTTAACAATGTCAAAATTCCTTTTTAATATCTTCATATTTAATATGATTTGGCCATTGATGACAATGGTTCAACTTCTAATTTTTCTCAGAACCCTCATATCTGTAGTCTCTAGTCTTTGATTTATTTCTAACCCAACATTCAGATAAATTGGTTTGAACACTGTCTTGTATATTGCTAGTTTGGTGTTTTGGCTAATTTCTCTCTTATTCCATAGAAATTTATTCAGCTGGCTACCCACCATACCAGCTTTGTTTATTCCGTTGTCTATTTCCAGATTTAACTTGCCATCTTCACTGAAAACTGCACCTAAATAGCTTCTCCATTCAGAATGCAGCTGAAGTTTTCTATGTTTCTGCCTATTTTCACAGTTTGGTCTTTTCATTGCTGATTTTCGTGCCAAATTATTTACAGCTGTTATTCAATTTAGTTAGAGAAATCCTACAGATTTGCACTAAATGTGTTTAGGAATACATCATCTGCATAAAGCAAAGAGCTAAGTTTGACATCTCCAATTCTAATATCAGTCTTACTTCTGATTCTCCTGATTTTACATCTTCCTGCATTTCCTCAAACTCTAACAGCTGAGTGACAACTTAAATATAGACTATGTATTGCTCTGTATAATGTTCCATTTACTCAGTATATCTGTAGTGTTTTGAAAATGTTTTCTCTGGGCAGCTTTTCCTATGCCCTTTCCAGACCTACAAAACTTAAGTGCAGATCCTTGTCACATTCCCATGATTTTTCAACTACTTGTTGTAAAGTAAAAATCTGATCCTGACAACCTCTATTTGGTCAAAATCCAGTTTGTTCTTCTCCAGATTTTTCTTTCTCAACCTCTTTGCAAGTATATGTTTGCATAAATCGCACCTGAAACACTTAGTAGAGAAATTCCTCTATAGTTCTCACATTCTGCTTTATTCCTTTTTTTATAGATGAGCACTATTAGAGCTCTATTCCAATCAACTTTTTTATTTATAGCCTATCTGATGATGATATATATATATTTTATGTGGTTTCCACCCACAAAAGACTCATTGCAAAGCTATAGTACTCTTGTACCTTGGATGGTCCATCTTGGTCTAAAAGTACAAATAAGGCACTAATGACCAAGTAGGGGTGTATAACCCTAACATCCTAACAGAGTAAATGCTTGTCCTAGAGGCATTAGGTGGCAACCCTACCACTGGACTTACCCAGCGACAGGCTAGTAACCTGTCCTGGGAAAATTCAATATACTTTCGAGTATTATCCAAAGAAAAACTGGACAGATTATCAGGAAAAGGTAAATGAAAATGGAAAAAGGAACACACAATGAAGATTCTAACATGGAATGTGAGAAGCATCGCATACAAAGAAGAGGAACTTGATAAACAACTAAACCAAGCTAACATAAAGATATGTATAGCAACAGAAACAAAGAAAAACAAAAAGGTATAAAAGAAACAAACAACTATATACAAATCTACAGTGGGATAAAAAAAAAAAAGAAAGAGCAAAAGCAGGTATAATGATTATGATACATAAATCTCTAAAGAACAATATTGTATATTATAACTATTTGAATGAAAGACAAATAGAAATTAGACTCAAGACATTAAGAGGTCACATAACAATAACTGGTGCATATGTACCAGAGGAGAGAAAAGAAGAAGACAGTAATATATTTTATAAAAAAATTACAGACTGCCATACATAAAACAAACAAAACTATTTACTACTAGCAGGAGATTTAAATGCCAGAATAGGAAACAAAAAATACAAAACAAATATAGATAAATTTGGCGAAGATAGGTGTAATCAAAATGGTCACAGACTACAAGATTTTGTCATTTATAATAATGTGAGAATAATGAATTTGGTGTTTAAACACAAGGAAATACATAAATATACTTGGTCAGCCAGAGGATGCAAATCAGCAATTGACCACATTATCACAAATTTTAAATTAGCAGAGTTAATTTTAGACGTAAGAGCATATCGAGGCTTTGAATTAAACTCTGATCATTATATGGTAATCAGAAAAAATACAATTTAAACCAAAGTTGCTAAAAATACATAAAATTGAAAATTCTTATCGACTGAGTTACAAAATTTCTGCACTACAGGATCCCCATGTTAGACAACAAAACCAAAAATGCACAAACTTAAAAACAGAAACTACACATGAATCAAGTGACAAAGAAGAGGAATGCAGAAAATTTGAAACAGATTCTCACAAAAGCAGCAACAGAAAGCTTTGGAATAAACTGCAAATGGATTAGAAAAAGAGGACTATGAGACTGGAACAAAGAAATAGAAAATATAATAAAAACAAAAAAGAACAGTTACCAGAAATGGCTTAATTCCAAAACTATAGAAGCAGAAATAGAGTATAAAAGAAACAGTGAATTGCAAAATAAGAAATACACAGAAAAAACATAGAGAGAGAGGGAGATGGAACAATTTCATAACAGAACTAGAAAAAGATTTATTTAAGCCACAACCCAAAACCTATAAAGTAATAAAATACATGAATAAAGAAATAAAAGAAAAGATAAAAATACAAACAATAGATTTAGAAAAATGGGTGACCTATTTCCAAAATCTCTGGACAGATGAGAACGATGAAATAAAATTTTATAAAACAAAGAATGATCTAACAGAACACATCACAATGTTAGAACTGAAAAATACATTAAAGAAGATGAAAAATAGGAAAACACCAGGAGAAGACAATATAAATATAGAACCATATAAAAATGCAAGTGAAAAATTTAATGAAAGACTGCGGAAATTTTTTAATATGGTTTGGATGTCTGGAAAAAAGCACTGGTTATCCCAATTTATAAAAAAAGGAAATAAACTTGATTGTATACTAACTATAGGGGAATTAGTCTGCTAAATACAAGATATAAAATATATGCAGGAATATTAAAAGAGAAACTAAACTGTATTTGTAAAGGACAAACTACTAGAAGGACAAAACCATTTCCAAATAAGCTGATCCAGCCTAGATCCAATTTTTACTCTAAAATTATTAATAGAAAAGAGAAGAGATCAAAAAGAAGCACACGTGGCCTTTATTGATTATGAAAAGCCTTTGACAAAATTAGTAGACAAAAATTGTTTAAAATATTAACTAATTTAAATATACCAAACCAACTCTTACAATTCATTCAAGAAATATATACAGGAAATAAAATAGCAGTTAAATTAGAACACATCTCAGAATGGAAAGATATATCAAGTGGAGTATGATGAGGATGTACCCTCTCACTTCTTCTTTTCAATATAAAATTATAACAATCTAGAAACAGTATAACCTATTTGATATACAAATAACTCCACAAATGAAGACAGATACACTACTATTTGCATATGATAAAATAAGCTACATCAGAAGATCATTTACAAAGATCATTAAAATCATTAAATGATATCTTAAAACAATATAATATGACAATATCTAAAGAAAAAACAAAAATAATGACATCAAAGGAGAAAGCCCAATAAGAAGTAAAATAGTGATAGACAATACTTTCAAATACTTGGGATGTGATTTATCATATGAAGAAAAAGACATAGACACTAAAATATCAAACTTTGTGAAAGTAAATGGCATAATAAATAATATATTTAAGCCATCCCAAGTACAAAAACACACTAGAAAGAGATTACATAATGTCTTGTCAAAACCAACTCTATATAAGGAAGCAAAACATGGACCATAAAAAGGAAAGATGAAATACGGATTCAAACAGCTGAAATGAAATTTCTCAGAAAAACATCTGTTCATAACCAAGTGGGACCATAAAACAAATGAAAGAAATTTTACAATCCCTGAATATAAAAAAAAACAATTAAGTACTGCATAAGACAGTATAAACAAAAATGGATAGAACATTTAAATCGAACGGACAACAGCAGAATACCGAAAATATTATACAGATATAAAATAAGTGGAAAAAGAAAAATTGGAAGACCAAGGAAGTGATGGCATGAGACCGGAACAGGCCTCCTGGCCTAAAATCCATATTAAGAAGAAGAAGATTGATTTTATGCTTTTTATTTTTTACATAATCTAGAAACCCTGCTCTACAGACCAAACATGGAACTTTTTCAAGCCACTTCAGGCCTCCAATAATCAGGTCTCACACCAGGCAATGAAATTCATCTCCCAACTAATCTGGAAATATTAATGGTGAAAATGTTAACGATAGAAAAATGCAAACTTCATGATGGACTCCAGAAATCAAAGAGGTAGGTAGTACTAGAAAAGAATAAAGCATGTCAAGAAGACCAAGAAAATAAGCAAGTAGATACCTACTATGCTATGTGTGAAAGTAGCTAAGCAAAAATTATTGGATGTATTTGGTTAGAATGTTAAACATAAACACGAAAGTGGAAAGCAAAGAAAGAAAATGTTCTTGAGGCTATAAAAAAAAGCTTAAAAAAAAAGAGGAAAGAGTTACTATTGTAGTAACGTAAAAGGAATCATACATGATAAAGGAGAGATAAAAGTTGAAGTAAAGAAGTGACAAGAACAGTGGAGTACATATCAACTCATGGAGAGGACACCCATTAAAAAAGCTCAACTGGTTCATCTGAATACCAGATGAGTACCGGAAACTCTTAAATATGGAAGCTGAAATGAACCTTGACATGTAAAGATAAGGAAGTCATTTTGCCTCTTTACAAGACCTTGATAAGGCCTCACTTACTACTGCGTGCAGGTCAGATCTGGTTTCTGTGGTGATTCTAATACAATTGATAGAATGCAAAGGAGTATTAAAAATGATATGAGGTTTGTGGAATACTGATTATCAAGACAGATTGAGAATTTGTAGACTGCAGACACTAGTAAACAGGAGAAAGAGGGGTGATATGATTGAGACTTACAAACTTCTGAAAGGGTCATACAGGATTTCAGTTGATGGAATTTTTCATTTTATGAAGAGTAGGGAAAGGACAATAGGGCATCCTTGAAAGCAGAGAAGGATTGCTGCTAAGAAGGGAGTGAGGGCTAGATTTTTCTCTCATAAGGTGTTGTGTGATTGGAATGGATTGCCACTGTATGTGGCATGTGCAAGCAGTGTGATTGAATTCAAGAATAACTATGATAGCTGTTTCAATCCCCCAGACAAACCAATTCCAGAGAGTCAAATCTATTGAGGATGACTGTAGACATCTCTGAAGGCCAGAAGGGCTCCAGGTTCAGGAATATTAACCTGATTTCCTTTCAGTCTATCCACAAGACCAGCTTTTTTTCTTGCAATGTCCTACTTAGGAATAGATTTCTCCTATATCCTATTTATTTATTTATCAAAGGATGGTAAAATACAGCGAGAAACATAACACACCAATGTAACAGATGTATGACATTGAAATGTCACATAAAGGAGAGTTTTACAAAGCAATTTTCAATTTTTCAAGCCAGTTTATAGCTTCCATTGTAACATTATGCATATCTTGCACAGTGCTCTCAAAAGCATGTATTGGGCAGTCCAGTAAAATATGGTCAATAGTTTGAGAGTGATAACCACAGTCACAAGCAGGAGAATTGGTACATTTCCATTTATGTAGATTGTGTTTACATCTACCATGACCAGTTCTAATGTGGTTTAAGGTTGTCCAAAGATGATGTGGTAGTCTAAATGTGGGTAGTTTAGATGTAGGGTCTGATATAGCTAATCTGGGATTGTTATAGTGTTGGCATCTTTCCATATATCAGTCAAGTTGAAAGATTCACCTATTAATTCCTTTGCTGTTCCCAAACTAGGATTTCTTGATTTTAGTCTTCTTGAAGGGGATTTTGCATATCTTCATGGATAGGTAGATTAACATTGTTGGTTAAATTTGTCCATAATTTAGCAAGAGCTGCTTTTCTGCATAAATTAGGAGGCGCAATGTTACTGATGACAAGGAGCCAATAATTTGATGTAGATCTTATAGTTCCTGTTATTATTCTAATAGTTTGATTAAGTTAGATGTCCACCTTAGAAGTATGAACACTGTTGAGCCATACTGGGGGGAGCAGTACTCTGCAGTTCAATAAACCAAGGCCAAAGCTGATAGACATAAGGCTTCAGCATCTACACCCCAAGTTGAACCAGCCAGCTTCTGAATTATGTTATTATGAGTTTTTATTTTCTGAGCTACTTTCACTAGGTGTTCTTTAAAGGTGAGTGTTCTATCTAGGATAACACCTAAATATTTAGGTGAACTATTAAAGTTGTGAAGAAGACAGTACAGTTGAAATTAACCTGATGATTATTAACCCTTTAACTGCTATGGTCAAGTTAACTCGAGAGCGTAAAAAAATGGCGACCTTGCTATGATTGAGTTAACTCGATTTGAATGGTTGGCGAGCCTCCCATATTCAGACAATATTTTAGTATGGAAAGAATCATCATAAGATATTCAAACTTTGCGGGTAGGTTCCTCCATCTATTGCCAACCAATTGAAGTTTATTTGACTTGGGTTTCTGGTCCTTGTATGAAATCTAAAGAGAAAAATTTGAACTGGTGCAACTAATCATATTAAGTGCCTCCGCAGCGCAACTGGAAGAACGACGGTACATTACGCCTTTTGATTGGAAAAGGCCTAAGTTCGATTCTCTTCATGACAGGAGGAATCTTTATATATGGACTTTTTCAATCGAAGGTGAGTTAGCTGATCTCATACGGAGGTAGCAGGGTTTTTTCTCCCAGAAACTTGGGTTTTTCAGCCTGCATACAGACAAATCAGCCTTTCAGAACACACACACAATTTACAGACAAAAAATACGAGTTGTGGTAGAGGGGCGGTAGATGGCATTAATGTGGATGATTGGTAGTAGAGATTTGGGTGGAGACTGAGAGGTGTACAGTAGGTGTCCTCCAGCGATGAGTCTTCAAACTCCTTGGAGGTATCATGAATAATAATAATATGCAGCACGATGCATAAACCACGTGACTGTGGGGATTTCCAGGATGTCACAATATGGCATCTATCTTATTTATCTGCGTTATCTTACTGATGATCAAATTGATGAATTGTTAACAACAAATGAGTCGGAAGACGAATTGTCCGAGTTAGTGAATTGTGTACTTCAGATGAAGAAGATCCTGGTGATTCTACATAAATTAATGTGTGTAATTTGCATAATCAAGTGGACATCCCTTGATTATGCAAATTTTATAAAACACTATTATTGCCATTTTTATGAGTGAACAAGTGTATATCAAGAATGTATGATGCTATCAGGACCTTACTTCAGTAAGAATTTTAATTGATTTTATTTATAAATTTTTTGCAAAATTAATTCAGCACATGGGACAATGTCAGTAGAATATAAAGTCAGCAGTTAAAGGGTTAAGATGGGTACACACTTCAATTTTTGATAGGCCTGGGTTTAGATGTTACTGTTTGAAATATGAGTCCAGAATTTTCAAATCATTTGTAATTATTTCTTCAGCTTCATTAAACTTAGTGCTTTGTATGATTATTGCAAAATCACCTGCATAAACAAATTTCCTTGAACTAGATTGATGGAAATCATAAATATATAAACTGAACAATAACGGTGATAGTACAGAGCCTTGAGGGAGTCCATTATTAAGATTGTGTGGGTGACATTTTGAATTACTTGCAAATACGAGGATGGTCTGAAAAGTTCTTGGCCTCAACCACAGATGGCAACACTATCTACAAGATTTTTTTTTCCAAGTTGGTACATCTGTCGTAAGCATCTATGTGAAATTGCAAGTCATTCTATTAAGTAGTTTGTTTTATACAGCTGTCTGAAACAAAAGTGTTGTCTGTATCCCTTGAAATGGATAAAATTGAGTATTGGGTGGTTATAAAATTCTTTGTAAAAGAAAGTTTAACGCCCAAAGAAATTCATTCGAAGTTCATAAAAGTTTATGGGCACTCTTCCCCTTTGTTTTCGACAATTACAAAATATGCTGCCGAGTTTAAATGTGGCCATACCAGCCTTGAAGGTGATTTGCATGAAGGACGTCCACAAAGTGTAACAACTCCAGAAATCATTGGTCAAGTGCACGATATGGTATTGGATGACTAGCGAGTCAAAGTGCGTGAAATTGCTGAGATTATAGGCATTTCAAAAGAACGTGTAAGATATATATTGCATGAAGAATTGCAAACATAAAGCTTGGCACAAGATAGGTTGCCATGCTTGCTCACAGCAGATCAAAGATGCACTCACATGAAAATCTCTGAACAGTGCTTCGAGCATTTTAACAAGAATAAAACCGATTTTGTGCGTCGATTTATTACTGTGGTGAGACTTGCATTCACCATTAAACAGCAGTCAAAACAGTGGACAGACGTCGGTTGTTGAATGCCAAAGAAGACAAAGAACAGAAGACAATGTAATTTATCATATGAAGAAAAGACATAGACACTAAAATATCAAACTTTGTCAAAGTAAATGGCATAATAAATAATATATTTAAGCTATCCCTCTAGTACAAAAACGTGCTAGAATCAAACTACATCATGTCTTGTCAACTTTACTATATGGAAGTGAAACATGGAACATAAAAAGGAAAGATCAAAAACCAATTCAAACGGCTTCTTGGAAAAATATCTAGACATACCAAGTGGGACATTAAAACAAATGAAGAAATTTTACAATCCCTGAATATAAAAAACTAATTAATTACTGCATAAGAGAGTATAAACAAAAATGGATCATCATCATCAAATTCCTGCCATGTACCCTCAAGGGGATGTACAGGAATATGATAGTACTACATGAAAAAAATTACATCATTACTAACTTCCTATCTACAATTTTCCTCCAGATCAGTCTCTTACTTGTCAAGAATACAACATTATCAGATCTTGTATTTCTATCGTCTAAGGCACTTTGTACTGTACTAATCCACCTATATCTTGGTCTTCCCCTGGGTTGTTTTCCTGCCAACCTGGCAGAGAACACTTGTTTTGTTAATCTTTCTTCGCCCATTCTGTTTAAGTGACCATACAACCTGAGATTAGCTCTGCTAACGCATTCCTGAATGCTGACAATGTCAAGTTCTTTCCTAATATTCTCATTTTTAATATGATATTGCCATTGATGCCAACTGTTCATGCCTCTAATATTTCTCAGGACTCTCATATCTGCGGTCTCCAGTCTTTGGTCAAGTGTTTTACTTCTGACAGCTCTCAGATCCATAAGTTAAAACTGGTTTGAAAACTGTCTTGAATACAGCTAATTTAGTGTTCCGACTAATTTCTCTCTTATGCCATATGAATTTATTCAATTGACTTCTCAGCATACCAGCTTTGTTGATTCTGTTGTCTATTTCTATATTTAATTTACCATCTTCACTAAAAATCATGCCTAAGTATCTGAAATGTTTTACTGTTCCACAGGTTCTCCATTCACAACACAGTTGACATTTTCAATGATTCTGCCTATTTTCATTGTCTTTGTCTTTTTATTGCTGACCTTCATACCATATCTATTACAACAGTTATTCAATTTAGTCAGAGAATCTTGCAGACTTGTAGTAGATTTATTTAGAAGTATAACATCATCCACATAAAGTAAAGAGCTGACATTAACAGCTCCAATTTTGATATCATATTCAATACCACTTTCCTTCATAATGTGATCCATATAGTAATGAATAACAGAGGGGATAATGTACATCCTTGTCTCACACCAGATTTAACATTTAACCATCTTCCTGTACTTCCTTCAATTCTAACTGTTGACTTACAACTCAAATAAAGACAAATATTTAGAAGTATAACATCATCCACATAAAGCAAAGAGCTGACATTAACATCTCCAATTTTGATATCAGGTTTAATACCACTTTCCTTCATAATGTGATCCATATAGATAATGAATAACAGAGGGGATAACGTACAGCCTTGTCTCACACCAGATTTAACATTAAACCATCTTCCTGTACTTCCTTCAATTCTAACTGTTGACTTGCAATTCAAATAAAGATTAAGTATTGCTTGATATAATGCCCCATTGACACCATATAACTGTAGCATATTGAATAGCTTCTCTCTTAGCACCTTATCATATGCCTTTTCCAAAAAGACAAAACTTAAATACAGATCTTTGTTATATTCACATGCTTTCTCGACTATTTGTCGTAAAGTGAAGATCTGATCCTGATAGCCTCTATTTGGCCTGAATCCAGCTTGTTCTTCACCAAGATTTTCTTCCACAATTCTTCTTAAACGTTTCTCAAGTATACTTGCATAGATCTTGCCTGGAACACACAGTAGGGAAATACCTCTGTAATTCTCACATTTAGTTTTATTTCCCTTTTTATATATGGGTATTATGAGAGCTCTACTCCAATCATCGGGAATTCGTCCCTCTGTCCAGGCTTTCTGAACTATGCAGTGCAGCCATTGTAAGACTTTTATACTACCATACTTCAGCATTCATTTCTGGTTGAATATCATCTACTCCTGCTGCCTTTCCACATTTCAGGCCTTTGATGGCTTTTTCTACTTCAAGTACGGATATGTATTCCTGACTGCATGCCTGGTTAGTGTTTTTTACCACTGTGCTGTCATCACTGCTTATTTCATTTAGCAGTTTTTCAAAGTAATTACTCCATACTTCAGAGATATCTTTTTCTCCTGGTTTAATGTCACCTTTATCATCTAACTCCTTTTACAGCACTCTTTCCTCCATTTCTAAGCTTCTTCAACAACCTCCAGAATATCTTACCACCTTCTTGATATTTATTTTCTATGTTCTTGCCAAAGTCCTCCTATGACTTTTGTTTAGATAGTTGTACACAGTGTTTCGCTTTCTTACATTTGTCTCTGTATTCTATTCTCTAATGGCAAAAGCTGACTTATTTGCTAGGAACTTTTGATATGCTGTCTTCTTTTCCTTCACTGCCTCTTTAACTTTCTGTGTCCACCATGGAGTTCTGATTTTTCTATCCTTGCAGACAACCTCACCACATGCCTCTGTAACTGAATCAATGAGAGTTTTCTTCAAGGCTTGCCACTGAATCTCCGAGGTTTGGTTCCTGTTCTCAAACTCTTTCATTTTTTCTTCAATAATCTTTGTGTATTTTAGTCTACAGTTCACATCTGAGAGCTGCTCAACTTTTATTCGCTTTGAAACTTTCTTACATGTTATTCTTTTCAATATGAAATTCAATTTTATCTTGCTCAAGACTAGATAGTGATCACTTTCAATTTCAAATCCTCTGTACACTCTGGTGTCCTGCACCATGGAGAAAACATCACTTTCAACAATAACATAGTCAGTGAGACTTTTCTTATTCCTTGCCTCTTCTCTCCATGTGAATTTGTGCACATTTTTATGTTGGAACATGGTATTAGTAATAACCAGTCCATGTCCTGAGCAGAAATCCAACAGATATTTGCCATTATTATTAGCTTTGCTCTTTTCTCCAAATTTTCCCAAAATATTTTTGTATGTCTCACAATCACTTCCTACTCTGCTATTTAGATCCCCAACAACAATCAACTTTTCCTTTTTCATTGTGTCAGTTGGTTTTTTAAAGCCTTAAAAAATTCCTCCACTTCTACCTTAGTAGAACCTTTTGTGGGACCATAGGCACAAATAAGTCTCATTGTCCAATTCCCCATTCTCATATTTGCCCACATTACTCTACTTGAGACTGACTGCCATTCAAGAAGATTAGCCTCGTATTTTGTGCTGAATACTATGGCTACTCCTTCTTTTCCTTGATTGTCATTGCCTGAAAATAACATTTTGTATTTATTGCTCAGAAAGATCTCACCAGTTTTGGTCTTTTTTGTTTCAGTCACCCCTATTATGTCGATCTGGTACTTATCTAATTCCTCAGCTAGCTCCATTTCTTTGCCATTCAGGCTTCTTACGTTGATAGTACCGATCTTTAACTCTGGTGATGTTGAGTTGGGGTTTGTTTTCAGATTTGTTCCAGTAGCTGACTTTTCGCTGTTCACCCTGGTTCCCTAGCGAAAACAACGGGAGCCTTGTTTAACCGGGCGACGCCCCAGCCGGCATGAAATTTTGTCATGTTGTACCATCATTTTTTTTTTTATTTTGGTTTAACCAATAAGAATACAATTTGGTCGGCTAAATCCCAAATTGCCAGCCCATCCTCGTTCGTTCAGCATCCAAGTAGATACCCAACAGGGTGCAAGGATAGAACATTTAAATTGAATGGACAACAGCAGACTACCAAAATTATTATTCAGATATAAAATAAGTGGAAAAAGAAGAATTGGAAGACCAAGAAAGAAATGGCATGAGATCGGAACAGGCATCTGGTCTAAAGTCATGTTAGGAGGAAGAAGAAAAGATATTTGTGTGAAAAGGGATTTTCCACGATGGTAAATATTAAAACGTGAGAAACACAACTGAAGCAAGAACAGATAAATTAGTAGAGAGCATTCAACAACAGAGGTCTTATTAAAATGCATTTAAGTAAAGTTGATTTCTATTTTCTGATTTTTTTTTTTTCATTTTAATCAGTAAGTAAAACCACCATTTTAAAAAAAAGTTTAATTATTATTATGTTAGTACAAACTAGGAAGACATGACTACTAAAAGGTTAAAAACCACTGCTCTATGTCATCTAACTAGGAGAAAAAAAAAAAAAAAAAAAAACGTACCGTTATCGTTAGCATCGTATAATAACTTAAAGTCCTGGTCTTTCATCCATTCCACCAGCTTTTCACCATTACTGTCATTTTCATTATATTATAACCACAATTTATGTGGTTATAATTTATCTAATTATAATGATTATAATTGGCTGTTTACAACATCATACATGGATGTTGTAAACTGATTAGAGGGGGTTTATAGATGTTCATGAACTATTTGGATAGTTGATGAGAATATGCTGTTGTTGTTACTCGTTGTCATGAGTTTACACCTCTCGATATCTTCTTTTACATAGGTTGTAATTTCATATTTAGGATGATTAACTGAAGCAATTAATCTGAATCCTTGATTTTTCCTTTATACTGCAATTGTTCAGCATTTTCAGTGTGGTTTTCTTGAATAGCTAAAATATCCGCTGAGTGGGATAATAGAATTTTAGATAGAAATTCACTTTTTGCTCAACTCAAGCCTTCAATATTTTTTATTTATTTTATTTTATTATTAGACACCTCCAGGGAGTCCAAAGACTCATCGAGGGAGAGTGTGCCAACAGCATCAAACGATTGGACCCCTTCCAAATACTAACCTCGCTCAAACTTACTTAACTGAGCCATTAGTAATAGAGGCTCTACCAATCGACCAACCTTTGCCAGCATTTTGAGTTGGTATATCTGAAGTAAGCATTATATTTGTCTGGTAGGATGAAATAAACCCTTCTTGCTTTTTTGGCTCTGGGAGCCCTAGAGGGGAGGTTTACCGCCATCTTTGCTGTAGACTATTTGGCGTTACCCACTATGCACCAAGTAGAGGTTGATGCATGACTGATCCATGTTCAACTGCTGTACAGATGGAATCCTTCTCCACCTCCATTTGAATATTTGCTACTATCATCTTTCTAAATAAGTTCTGCTTATTGTACAGGGATCTGCTGTCCAGCATGAGAATCCCTGTACTATAAGCAGTAACTTATTTAGAAAGATGATAGTAGCAAATACTGAAATGGAGCTTGAGAAGGATTCTCCACCTCCATTTGAAGTTCATAAGTTTCTGTTCTGGTGATATCCATCAATCAAAAAGTGAAACTTTATTTTTTATTGACTAAATAAAATTTCATCTTCTACAATAAATTTATGTATCTGAACACAGTTCTCAATTTACACTGGATTCCTATGAGGATCATTGCTTAGATTGAAAACTCAAGCAAAGATAGCAAAAAACATTTTTGATAGTTGGTGTGTATATATATATATACATATTATATATGTATATATATAATATATAAAGAAAAGTAACTTCATTATTATCCTAATCAAAAAATTAATTTTTTAATTTTAAACAGAAATATACTTTTTAAGAAAAGAATGAGAAAATAAAATGAAAAAACACTCACCATTATATAACTATGGGATACACGATAAAGCTCTATGCACCCCTGGGACTCCGAAAATAAACAAATGCCTATACAATTCGATGGATGTAATCGGCACATTAAAAAACTACAGCATGCAGTTACTACTTCAGCTAATTGTAACAGACTAGCTGTAGATAACAGAGTTTCTACAGTTTCTTCCTGAAGTTCAATTTCTCCTACACAGAAAGAGAGAAAATTATTTAAGAGATTTTAGAAGAATCAAGTTTTGTTCTTTATTGCAAATCATATTACAGATGCTTAACTTCAGCAAACTACCGTATTTACTTGAATATAATTCGTTCTCACATATATCTCGCACCTCTGATTTTACTTTAAGAAAAAAAGATATTAAAAAGTTTCGCAAATACCTCGCAGACAAAAAAAGTTTAAAACTAAGAAATATATAGTGAATGTTGTTATAGAAGAAATAGTAAAAATCTTTCTGATATGAAGACCGATGTGGTCATTGTTCCTGATGGTCTTACACCTTGTATACAGCCCTTGGATGTATCATCCAACAAACTATTCAAAGACTACGTACGAAAATTTTACATGGTGTGTGGATGGCAGTCAGCTGCTATGACCTGACTCCTTGCATAACAGTTCTAACATCATTAGAACTGTTATGCAACCTATGTAAAAGAAGATAGCGAGAGTTGTAAACTCATGACAATGCAACAGCAGCATATTCTCATCAACTATCCAATGATAGCTTGGAACATGATTTCGCCAGAAATAATCGCCAAGAAATTTTTAAAAACTGGTATCTCTAATGCTCTGAATGGAAAAAAGAAGATGAAGCTATTTGGCAATGCACACCAGGAAATGGCCCTCGAGACCAGAAGTAGTGATAGTGAATAGGATATTCAGTTTTTTTAAATCATGGTGATCTTATGATTCCAAAATGATAAAAGGACAAGTAATAATGAACTGTTTGTTTTAATTACTAATTATATGAAGAGCCGAAGGCTTCAATTCGGCGATGTGAAATTATTTAAGTTAAGGGATATTACATCCCATATTGTTTCATAGCCGAATAAGAAACTCAAAGAGTCTCATGCCGAATATAGAAACAATATAAAGTTCGGCGAGTCCAAGCGTAAGCAAATACCTGGATAGTGCAACACATAACCCATTTGGTAGTGAAACACCGAGGCAACTCATAGTAAGGGTGGAGCAAGCTCTGATCACTATTCTTGGTATTTACCCATAATGTGAAACCTAGCTCCTAGGAACTGTATTACTGTTCTACATTATGAGAGAAGGTCACTACCCACACTGGTTTCAACCTTTATTGAGGTCTCATCAGTGAGTAGCTAGACCTAGATAATACCAAGTTTGTGGTGAACAGAGCTTACATACCCTACTATAAGAATGCCAAGAAGGTGTCCTAATAAATTACTAAATATATGAAGAGCCAAAGGCTTCAATTTGGTGACGTAAAATTATTTAAATTAAGGGATATTACATCCCATATTGTTTCACAACCAAAAAAGAAACTCAGTGTTGCACTATCCAGGTATTTGCTTACGCTTGGACTAGCCGAACTTTATATAGCTTCTGTATTCGGAATGAAACTCTTTGAGTTTCTTTCCGAATACAGAAACTATTTGCTTATGCTTGGACTCGGCAAACTTTATATAGTTTCTATATTCGGCATGAAACTCTTTGTATTTGTTTTAATTTAATTACAGACGCATTGTTGCTAAAGATTCAAATATATCGCGTGATGAAGGTGAGCAGCCAATTGCATAAATAACATTCATAATTAAAATTTAAATGCATTAATTTTAGAAATAATGTGAGCAATTTATTTATCCATTTGTATGTGGATTTCCCCCTTTCTCACCCATCCATTAGGACTTGTGGAGGGATTGAGCCCACTTAATGAAGGATTAAGTATATGTATTTTATGACTGTAAATTCATGTGTTCATGGGACTGGTTTGCCTCTCCTGAGGGAAGAAACACCCAAGTTTCCGAGTTTTCAGATTTCACTCATTCCATCGCTTTTTCTTATAGAAAAATGAATAGATCCAGCATCCTTAAACACATCAAATTACAATGTCTACTCAAATATCTTCTTTTATTTATCAAACACTTGTTGACAATCTCAACTCTTCCAGTTTAAAGATTCACAGTGCTATGATTCCTTTTTGGAATCTTCTATTAATATTCTCCCAACTGTCACACTTTCTTAAAAATTTCTGAAGAACAAAATTCTCTGATTGCCATTCTCAAATTTCCATTTTCTCTCTCTCTCTCTTTCCACCATTACTTGGATACTGAACATGCTCTCTGTCAGCTGTCAATCCCATCAACCTCCTTGGTGAGCATGTGCACTTCAATAAATGGCAAGCGAGAAATTACATAGCAACAATGGCTATCACTTTGTTTTCATTAGTGTAAAGAGAATGTTTTCACAAAGAAAAAAGATATCTCAACACTTAACAAACATGCATTACAATAAAAAAGACTGAAATTATTATGACTATCAGAATATAATAAGTACATCAAATCTCAAATGTGTTACCTTTCATTTTAACACGTTCGCTGCCAACTACGAGTATACTCGTAGTGGGTAAACCTGCTTCACAAGCCAGCTACGAGTATACTCGTAGGACGCTTACCGCTGGGAACGAGATTATTTTAGTGACCTTGAAGAAGTGAAAATGCTTGGCTTGTGGGGCTAGCTTCAAAACTATGTATTCTCATAGACCGTATATGCTCTGTACAAGCCAACTACGAGTATACTCGTAGGACGTTTACCTCCGGTAACGAGATTATCGTACTGACCTTGAAGAAGTAAAACTGCTCGGCGTAGGGGAACAGACCATGCCAAAGTAGCGTGGCAGCGAACGTGTTAACAATAATAATATCAATAATAACGGACACCTAGCAAGTGCCAATCATACGTGTTACAAAACCAAAACTAATAATGTACTAAAATAGAGAAACAATTGTAAAAAGATTCGTAATTGTAAATTATGATTATTTTCACATAAGTCATTAAACAAACAGGAATTCAACATAATTACCAACTTCAAAGGCTATTAATTTGCTTGTCTTTGCTTTTGCCTCACAATTATGAGCCACATCTGGATGTCACAAAAAAACAGTTTGCACATAGAAACACCAAATGATCACATTATTGGTTATCATCTGATGAATCTGTGATACACACATCACATCAATTTCTTCATATATAACCTCAAGAGTGTAACAGAATATTATGACATTACTACAAGATTGTCCTGTCAAAGATTTCCCTCCAATGTTGATTACTTGTCAGATCTTATATTTCTGTCTTCTAGAGTACTTTTGACTGTATCAATCCACCTAGATATTGGTTTTCCTCTTGGTGTTTTTCAGCAGCAAACTGACGAACAAAACAGGGCTAGAAAATTACCCCTGAGAATGAATCATAAACCCACTATACTCTAAAATATTTTTTACCCTAAAGACGATCGCAATTTTTCACACCTAGGGTAGGAATCAAATTTGCAATTTATTAGCTGGAAAGCAGATATAAAATTTTTATGCAGTATTTGGATCTCAGTAATCATTCAGCAACCAACCAAGCAAGCAAATATTTATACCTATTATAAATATATATTATAAAGTTTTTGAAAAAATGTCAAAAGATGCAAATTCATTAAGAATATCCTTAATATTTATTTTATTGTCTTTTATGCATGACATTAACATGAACGATTCAGGCTTTGATGGTGCAAGACACTCAGTCTAGTTAGAATCGCAATTATCATTACTGTCAGTGTCAACATTTCCATGCAGTACATTATAAGAGGTGAGCTGAATTCATTCCTTTTCCTTGCAAAATTCATCAGCTCTACTTGTAATATCTTTTGTAATATCACTGCTATGTAGATATTTTTAATAACTCACTTAGTTTTCAAAGGGCATTTTTTTAGAGATGATTTTGGAATATTTTCTAAATTTTTGAGATCCAAATACTGCATAAAAATTTTATATAAAGATTATTGTATTTTAAATATCTTTCATTAAATCAAGAAGTACAATATCCATTGTTAATATTGCAAACATTTCTACAATAAGTTTATTATGGATTTTGTTGTTAGGTTATTTGGAAACAATTTGTCCTGGAACTTTTTTTTTTTTTTTTTAATTCTTCTGATTGTGAATTCTAGTCCATTTATCTTTCAAATCTGTTTCAACAAACATATTGACATTTCTAAGACTTCATTTGCTATTGTTACCGATTTTGACATTGCAAGAATGACTTGTTCAAAATATCTTGAAATTTCTCATAATTCAGAAATTAACCATTAAAATTGAATTCTTTAGATTAAACTTGAAAAAATAATTTAAACTATCTTGTTCTGGGCATAAGAAATAATCCCTTTCTCATTCATTATTTTCATATTCATCTGAGGATGTGGACAACAATGTGACACAAACAAAATCATTGGGGTTACAGTTCTGAATTTAACAATTCTTTGGTTTTGTACATGAAAATAGTAGAATATTGTGAAGCTGATGGAATTGTCTAATTAATGACAGGAGTATATACTCCACATTCCTATGCTGATGCTTTTGACATAGAAGTTTTGTCCAGATATACGATGTAGATATATTTGTAGAATAATATGACTGTTTCTTCAAGGCGTGAAGCATTCAATAATGTTCACATCATCATTTCATTCAGTGAAATGCTAAATGAAATGATGATGTGACTGCAAGCCAGTCTTTCCAGCAACAGGAAAGACTGACTTGCAGTTAAAGTACCAATCATGTTATTGTGAAATGGTTTGTGAAAATAGAACAGTTAATTTCATAAATACTTCTGATTTGACTTGCAACATTTTTTTTTGCTCTTTTAAGTCTTCCCACCTGCCTTGCACTTGCATTTTTGATACATTTATGGGTATATTATATAATAAACACAACATAGCAGTTATTACTAAATAATAGTAATAACAAATAGTAATACAACAGTTATTACTATTATTTAGCAGCCACAAATACATCTGGTCACTCACAAAAAAAAAAAAAAAAAAAAAAAAAAAAAAACGGAATGGCTAATATGTAGTTGCAAATACAGTGAACTGCATTTGCAATGCTGTGAAAGATCCTTTGTAATGTAAAAGTATTTTTACTTACAATCGTATTTTTTGAATAAAAATGACACCTAAATGATTAAAAAACATTGGCAGTTATCTTGGCCCATTTGTACAATGACCCACTGGGAAATTCCAAATCACCAGGCCAGTCCGCCTCTGGTGTTTTTTTCTGCCATTTTGGCATGAAGCACCTGTTTTGCTAAACTTTTCACTCCCATTCTATTTAAAGTGCTGAGATCATTTCAGATAGCTGTGTTCACACATTCTCGAATGATGACAATGTCCAGTTCTTTCCTAACGTCTTCATTTGTAATATGATTCTGCCATTGATGCCATCAGTTCAGGTCCTTAATTTTTCTCAGAACTTTCATATCTACAGTCACTAATCTTTCAAGTACTTTATTTTTAACCCAACTCTCTCTGATCCATATCATTTATTAGACAAACATATTCACAAGACTATAGTAATTCAATAATAAAATTAGACTGGGATATATTTGCCAAAGATTTTAATAACACATTAAGCCAACTAGTTTCGTGAACTGACTGTTGGCTTTGTCTGGGCACATATAAGGTGATAAAAAAACAGCTTAAAACAGTCAAGAAAGAAACATAAACAAGTACTAAACGTTATACAAAATTCAAAAGACGTGCTACTTCAAATGCATCGAGTATGTGTTATGTCAGACATTGTTATGCAAGTGCTTTCTGTAATCTGCAGCAAAGTTGAATTCTGGTGTGCTAAGTGATCTTATGAGGGTCTTCCATATATCAGCAAGGATTATCCCTTGGTTCCTATTGAGGCTGCCTAAAGTGCAGGTACCAGGCAGTGTGAGGTGGTTAACTGACTCACGCTGGCCAGTATCTGCACTTTTTTTCTTCACGCCATATATCTCAAAAGTTGAGTATCATACATATGCTCAAAAATAGAGCTACTGGCATCATAACAGAAGAGAAAACTTGCAAGGATGAATTAACTCACATGTCAGAAATCCTGAAAAACAACGGCTATCCAAAAAATTTAATTCAAAAGATACTTTTCTCCAACACCTCCCAAAAGAAATTCAAAGAAACTGAATACAAATCTTCCATTGCCATTGCTTATGATGGGATAGTTTCACAGAACACTGCAACACTTCTTAAACCATATGGAATAAGAGTAACTTTCAAATCAATTAAGACAGTCCACAACTTATGAAAATCACCAAAGGATAACAATGCTTTCTTCAAACGTCCCTTGTTCATGTGGATTAAATTATTATTATTATCCAGGGCAACTCTAAGGAGTCTACAGACTCATCGAGGGAGGCCCTAACATCATGTCAAGAACAACTATTCGACATTCACAAAGTATCTATCATACCTCGCCTTGAACTCATTCACAGTCATAACACCCACAACAGACTCTGGCAGCTTATTCCACTCACTCACTCACCACTCTCACCTAGAAAAACCTAGCTCTAACATCCCCTGCTAACCACATTCTTGCCCAGCTTCCATGGCCCCTTGTCCTCCCACCACCAGTCCTATTCTCAAAAATATCTTCTGGATTAATCTTATAGAAACCCTTCAGTAATTTGAATGTCTCAATCATATCACCTCTTTTCTGCCTATCAACCAATTTTTGCAACCCACAAATCTTCAACCTGTTCTCATAAGGTTCATTCCATAGACCTGCTATCATCTTGGTCACTCGTCTCTGGATCCTCTCCACCTCCTCCCCATCAAGAAGAAACCCTGGCGCCCATATCTGGGCACAGTAGTCTAGATGGGGTCTTATCAAGGCTCGATACAGAGGAACAATAACTTGTTTGTCTCTGCTTGTTAAAGTATTTTTCAGAAACCAAGTGATTTGATGAGCTGATTTAGCCACTTTTGGGATGTGCCCCCTAAACTTCAACTCCCTATCCACCAACACTCCCAAATCCCTGGCCTCATCAATCTCCTGGAGTACAGTTCCACTAATGTGGTATACTGCTGCTAATCTTTTCACCCCAAAATACATAACCTTACATTTTGTCACATTAAATCGACATCCATTTTCCTTAGCCAAGTCCTACAAACTATCCAAATCATCTTGCAAAATTTTGACATCCTGTGCACTCACTATTGCTCTACCCAACTTTGCATCATCAGCAAACAAGTGAACACTTCCTCTCAGATCCTTTCCTATATCATTAATGAACAAATTGAAAAGTAGTGGTCCAAGAACAGAACCCTGTGGCACACCACTAGTCACAAGCTGTCTTTTGGACTCTACTCCTGAATAAACCACTCTCTGATATCTCTCCATCAGCCATCCTCCTATCCATCCCCATATGCTACAGTTTATGTAGGACAAACTTCCAGAAGTTTGGAAATAAGAAAAAAAGAACACATCAGAGACTTTAATAATAACAGAAAAGATAACTCCGGATTAGCCCTTCATTTCTCAAATACCAATCACAACATTGAATGGGACAAAAGTTATTATTATTATTATTATCCCAGGCAACTCCAAGGAGTCGACAGAATCATCAAGGGAGGCCCTAACATCATGTCAACAACAACTATTCGACATTCACACAGTATCTATCATACCTTGCCTTGAACTCATTCACGGTCGTAGCACCCACAACAGACTCTGGCAGCTTATTCCACTCATTCACCACTCTCCAAGTAAAAAAACCTAGCTCTAACACCCTTGTTGACCACATTCTTACCCAGCTTCCATGCATGGCCCCTAGTCCTCCCACCACCAGTCCAATTTTCAAAAATATCTTCTGGATTAATCTTATAGAAACCCTTCAGTAATTTGAATGTCTCAATCATATCACCCCTTTTCTGCCTATCGAATTTTTGCAACCCACAAATCTTCAACCTATTCTCATAAGGTTCATTCCATAGACCTGCTATCATCTTGGTCACTCATCTCTGGATCCTCTCCACTTCCTCCCCTTCACGAAGAAAACATGGCGCTCATAACTGGACACAGTAGTCCAGATGGGGTCTTATCAAGGCTTGATACAGAGGAACAATAACTTGTTTGTCTCTGCATGTTAAAGTATTTTTCAGAATCCAAATGATTTGATGAGCTGATTTAGCCACTTTTGCAATGTGCCCCCTAAACTTCAATTCTGTATCCACCAACACTCCCAAATCCCTGGCCTCATCAATCTCCTGGAGTACGGTTCCACCAATGTGATATACTGCTGCTATTCTTTTCACCCCAAAATGCATACCCTTACACTTTGCCACATTAAATTGACATCCATTTTTCCTAGCCCAGTCCTCCAAACTATCCAAATCATCCTGTAAAATTTTGACATCCTGTGCACTCACAATTGCTCTACCCAACTTTGTATCATCAGCAAACAAGTGAACATTTCCTCTCAGATCCTTTCCTATATCATTGATGAACAAATTAAAAAGTAGTGGTCCAAGAACAGAGCCCTGAGGCACACCACTAGTCACAAGCCGTCTTTTAGACTCAACTCCTGAATAAACCACTCTCTGGTATCTCTCCATCAACCACCCTCCTATCCATCCCCCATCTGCTCCAGTTTACTGATTAGGGTTCCATGTGGTATCCTGTCAAAGGCCTTGGCAAGGTCCAGTAGAATCACTATAAACCCATTACCCTTATCAAGTTCAGCCATCATCGTCACTGAAACTTCAAAGAAGCTACTGTGGTAATCCATTTAAAAGGCAGCCTCAATAGGAACCAAGGGATAATCCTTAATCCTTGCTGATATATGGAAGACCCTCATAAGATCACTTAGCATACCAGAATTCAACTTCACTAAAAATTACATAATGTACTTGCATAACAATGTCTGACATCACACATGCTTCATGCGTTTGAAGTAAGTAACACGTCTTTTCTATTATGTATAATGTTTAGTACTTGTTTATGTTTCTTTCTTGACCTGTTTTAAGCTGTTTTGCGAAACTAGTCCGCTTAATGTGTTATTAAAATCTTCCACCAATATATCCCAGTCTAATTTTATTATTGAATTAAAGTTGGTGGGCGAAAAAAATAGAATTATTAAGAATATAGTAATTTTATTATTGCAAATATTTTGAACAGAAAATAACTGGTCATCATCAATGCATCAGCATAACCACAAGGTGAAGCTACAATAAAGAGTGTCAATCCTATTTACAGAGCAGATCCATGCCACCTAGTGGGCAGTTACAATAAAATAAGATTACAATTAAGACCAAATTTTAAAATTAAGTGATTTGAAATAAAAATTTAATTTAATTAGATAATGAAATGACACAGCATTATATTAAATTTAAAAAAAAAAACAAAATGGGGAAAGAGTGTATTGCTTGCCATTTATAAGGATGAGACTCTACCAAATCTTGGCAATAGATAAAGAGGGTCATTCCAATTTAAATTTGGGCGGTGTAGAAGTGCTTCAGCACTCTCTTTAAATAACACAGAGATATAATATACTAAACAAGATATACTAAACAACAAAACTTAAACCAATGTTGTTCTAACCTGTATAGCAATATTCTACCAACGATTGAAGGGCATTTGGATCAACATCTTGCATAACAATTTCATGCTGAGCAGCTTCACGAACGTCACTTGTGAACATAGCAGAAAAGTAGTCACTTGCTGCACTAAGGACTAAACGATGAGCAGGAATACGATGAGTACTAACAACCAATATCACATCAGTTAGCTGGTTTTTCTGGAATAAATCTTTCATTCTTTGTAGACTGCTTGTGGCATGACTGGTAGAGCAGAATTTTTCATCCTGATGTGCAGAATTAGGCTGCTGACCAATTACAAGTAAATGATTCTGCTGCTGAAATTCTGAGTTGATACTACAAAAAACACACACACACACACACATTACTATTAACTTATAATATTCATAAAATGATCACAATCCTAATAATAGAATATTAAGAACTAATATCAAAACAAAATGCATATGATCATAACTATAAATTATGCACCGTTAACATGAATTATTAAGTAAGAAAATGGAGAGCCAGCAAAATACTCACTAGAGGGTGTGTACTCCCCACTCCTGCCAAAAATTTATCAGGGAGATATTTAGAGACCAGTCTAAAAGATGTTCTAAAAAACTGCTCAACCCCACCATCTCATTATGCCATGTGGATGATCTGTTTCTCTGTTTTGTCACAGAGAAAATGACGCATTTAAGATCAGATTATCACATCAAAACAGCTAGCACTGTACAATAAATATCCCGTTAAAAAAAAAAATAACAACCTGTCATACCTCAGTTGCACGGCAACTTAACTGATCCATTTATAGAAAAAACTGCACACAACACAGGGAGATTATATCAGTTAATAGTCACACCATTTTCATTCATAATAACATGACATTAAAAAACTTTAAACAACTAACAGGACAAAAATCCTATGCTCTAATAATATGGCTTCACCACCAAGCTCATCTCTGCACATTCCGCATGCTTGTAGCCAATGGCAATTACTACCACTAGATTAACAGATGAGATGCCAACCTCCCTCCCTCTACAGCTCAAGCTTCAGAAAGTCTAACTAACCCAATGTTTAGTGGACAAAGGAAAGGAGGGAAATGCAGCTTTTAGACCTTAAAGAAATCAGCATGTTAACCCATTGTTTTCAAAAATCAGTTCCAATCTTCTGATCATCCAGGGTTTTACTAAATGGAAGCAAACACAAACTTATCTGTTAAGGTCAGATTGCAAGACATAAGGTATCAAGATTTTAGAAAAAAAATTACATCCATTTACACCACAGTTACTCATATCTTGCTGATGACAATAGGGACACCTATCATGGAATATGCTTGAAATGCCAAATTACTTCATATAAGTAAATATAAATATGAAACTCTTTCTTGAATCTGCCTTTGCTTAAATTCAGTCATTTAGCAGTATGCAATTGCCACACATGCAGAAGACATGTTCCTTCCTCAGACTTTCAGCAAAACAGCTCAGAATGCCCAATTAAGACTGAAAGACCAAAGGAAAGTGGCTTCCTTTAGGACTGCAGGCTTCACTTCTTTGTCCTCACTTCAGTATCACTTACTTGTTTCAATCCTTTCTTTTCATGCTTACATGGTGATCAGAATACATTATGAAACTTATGGATACAACTACAGTGTTAGAGTAAAACTTTAGTTTAATATAAACCAAAATATACACTTGACGTTTCGACCTTCACGTTAAGGTCATCTTCTGGAGTATATGTATATATACAAAGAAACAAGCTGTATTACATGGCATGCTAAAGTTACTAATCAACTGTTAAAACTATAAAAAAAAATCTCACTTACATCAAAACTAATACCCCATTACTGGGAAACAAAATATATTCTGGTTCTCCCAGAATATATGGTGTTCCCAAGGTACACAAACATAACGCTCTGCTTCGGTCAATAGTTGAGGGAATAGACAACCCTAATTATCACCTAGCCAAGAAATTAGCGTCAACACTCAAGGAGTTGGTAGGTCATTTCCCCTCCTATATAAAGAACACACAACACTTCATAAGCAAAATTAAAAACATTACACTCAGCAAAGATGCAGTTTTGATGTTTCTATCCTTTTCACAAATGTCCCAATCAATGACATAATTCTTCTTCTACAGAAGAAATTTCTGCCTGATATTACGGCTCACTTTGTCCACGTACTACATTCCAGTTACTTCGTGTGGCAAAATAAATTTTACCTACAAAAAGAAGGTATAGTCATGGGCTCACCACTATCCCCCCCAACTGCTAATTTTTATATGGAAGCTTTTGAGCAACGTGCTCTTCATTCCTTTACTCTAAAACCTACAGTTTGGCTTAGAGTAAAGGAATGAAGAGCACGTTGCTCAAAAGCTTCCATATTTGCTCTAATGAACAAGCTCTTAAACAAGAATTAACAATTATTAGCAATATATTTGTAAATAACAGATATAGCAAAAATACTATTAATAAAATTCTTCATAAAACTTCATCAAAAAGTAATATAGATTACAGTAAAACCATAACACTCTCATACATTAAAGGGTTATCAGAAAAAATTAATAGTATCTTAATGCCAATTTTAAACCACCTTTAAAATTAAAAAACATATTCGACACCTCTAAGGATCCTCTCCCCACATTGGCACACCCTGGAGTTTATTGCATCTATTGCACCTGTAACTTACCTTATAACTTACCTTATATTGGGGCAACAGGATATACAATCCCTATCCATAAAAAAAGAACACAAACGACACATTAAATATGATAATTTTGGTGAAGCAGGCCTCTCAGATCACGCTCTTAACACCCTACATCGAATTGATTGGAAAAGTACTTGTTCTTTGCATCATTCATACAAAAACTTGATATGAATGGAAATTTAAAGAAGCCTGTGAAATTTTGATTAACCACCCTAATCTTAATAATAAAAGGGGCTTAAAAATCCCAAGAATTTGGATGGCACATTCAGCTCACTTAGTTTCCAGCAAACCCTGACTTTAGGACTCTAAGAAATTTTTCATCTTTTATTGGCCACTATCCACACCAGTTGTTGCAATCTATATATATACTTATATAAGTAATTTTATTTTGGTTTATTTATTTATCTATTATTTTCTGTATGAACATATTACTCTCCACTTAATTTAACTTTGTAACCTAATAGATAATAATAATAGGACTCTAGTTTTGATGTAGTGTTTTTTTTAACACCAGAGGTCAGGCAAATAGTTTAACGTTTGATCAGTAACTTGAGCATGCCATGTATATTGTAGTGCAGCTTGTTTCTTTGTATATATATGTATACTCCAGAAGATTACCTTAATGTGAAGGTCGAAACATCGAGTGTATATTTTGGTTTATATGAAACTAAAGTTTTATTCTAACACAGTAGTTGTATCCATAAGTTTCATAATGTACTTGTTTCAATAATGAAATATCATGAGTTGGCATATTGAAAAGAATTATAAAACCAGAGAAAAACTCACGTAAATAACTTTATTAGCATAGAATTTTCACCTAAGTATCATAGGCGTCTTCGGTACAAGATCACAGGAGGCAATTAAACATTAACAGATAATTCTGAAAACCACCACCTAAGTAGCTAATATCCTCAAGGGCTCATTTTAGTGAGTATTTTAATGACAAACCTGAAGTACCTAGTGCTGGACCATGCCTTACTTCACGTAATATACATCTGTTATATTATGTGTAGACTGGTTCCTCCCCTTTTTTCTTTCCTTCTTGCTCCTTCCCCTCAATACTATTAGAGCAGGGCTTCCCAAACTTCTGGATGTCAGGGCCCCGCCTTTGGAAAAATTTCAACATTTCACGGTCCCCCTCGATAATATAGACATATATTATTATAATATTTATTGTATTTATATTCAATACAAAACATACACAGCGAATATTGCAAAAATCAAATGCAAATATTACATTTTTAGCATCTTGCATACACATTTGACATGGCACATGATCTCATATTTTTATATAGATAGATATATTGTTATTGTACATTTGCAGTACAAGCACATGAAACGTAAAATGATTATTAATAAAGAAAGAATTAAAAACATAAAAGAAGTTTAATAACAATTTAATGTGATGGATGTGTTTCAATACTGCTACACAAAATGTCAATATCAGGTGAGTGAAATATTTGAAACTGCAATTCTTAGATTTCTGCTTTAATATTCATTAAGCGCCGAAATACGCAGGAAGCGAAATTTGTGAACACGCACCAATGTACGATTTTTTTCCCATTAAAATATAAAAAATAACAAAAAAGAAATAATAAAAATTAAATACCTTTCTATTAAGATAAAAATAAAATCTACTTAGTCTTAAAAGATTTTCAATTTGTTTTCATTATTTCACGGGCCCCCTCAACAAAACCTACAGCCTCCAAGGGGGCCGCGGCCCACAGTTTGGGAAGCGCTGTATTAGAGTATTCGAGGGCTAGGGATGAATCTTTCCTATTTTGCTTTTTCATCTCATCTCATGTGGAAAGGGACGCTGCAACCATACTACTTTCTTCTTGCAGTGACTTCACTCTAAAATGCTAATATGGTTGTGCCTCATAACACATCTCATGCTGCATCAGTTGTCATGCAAAATAATCAGAGCTTAGGCAGAGGGTCCTGTTCGAGAAGTATATTACAGTCTCCACCAAAAGTCGGTGATTACTATGAATGAACAACAGAGAAGGTATAAGATTAATCTTAGAGGGAATTTTACACAGGCACAAGGAATGTTCAGGGTCTACAGATGGACTACTCTTGAGATTGTGTGTAAAGAGATGAAAAAGTATAAAATTGGTACCCTGGGAATTACAGATACCAGATGGAATGGAGAAGGTCACTTCAAAAGACAGGATGGTAAGCTAGTTATTTATTCAGGTGGTGACTCCAAACATCGTGGGGCTAGCTGTGATACTGAAGACAGCTCAGGCAAGAAGCTTTCTTGGTTATAACCCCATTAATGATAGGATACTTTTCTATTAGACTTAAGACTCAGCCTACCAGTGTATCAATCATGGTAGTTTATGTACCCCACAGATAGGCCTGAAGAAGAGAGTGAGGAATTCTACGAAAACTTACAAACTGTTTTGGACTGCTTACCAAGGAGAGACATACTTTACATCTTAAGGGACTTAAATGCATAAGTGGGAAAGAGTATGAGAGTCAGGCCAGAGTGTGGCATGTTTGGTCTGGGTGAACATAACACCCATGGTGAAAGACTGTTGGAATTTGTCCATGCTAAAAGATTAGTTATTACCAATACCTGCTTCCAGAAACACCCACGGTGGACCTATACTTGGATATCTAACATTGGTTGGTCAAGGCACCAGACTGATTACATCCTGGCTTTCCTGCAGCGGAAGACAAGCATATCTGATGTGCATACTTGTCCTGGAGCAGATTGTGGTACAGACCATCAGCTAGTAAGAGGCAAAGTAAGACTAAGACTGTGAAAACTTCCAGGTCAGGCACATCCCACTAAATTGGATGTTAGAGTAATTCCTAGTGGATTCACAGACAAAATATCAACTCAGTTGGATGATTTTTTGGAGACCAATGAGGAGAACTTACCAGAAATTCTTTGGGAAGAAGTCCAAGTGATAATACAGGATACAGCAAAGTATCTCAGCCCAATAAAAAGACCAAAAGACTCATGGATATCAGATTCATGGGAACTAATCAAAAGAAGGCAGCTGAAAAAACAAAGACACTGGGACTGAAGAATATAAGAGATTACATAGAGAACCAGGACAAGAAAAAGTTCTATACCAATAAATGTGAAGAGATAGAAATCCAGATGAGGAGGCACAATTATAAAAGGCTGTTTTATTTAGTTTGTGACTTAAAGCACAGTTTAAGCCCAAACTGAATGTCATCAAAGACAGGAATTGAGCATTACTAACAGAAGAGGTGGAAATCAAAAACAGATGGAAAAAATACTGTGATGAACTGTACAGCGGAGTGGATAAAGAAAATGTGGAACCCTCTCACCAGGAAAATTTTGATTTGGAACTTCCTCCACTTAGGCATGAAGTTGAAACAGCAGTTAAGCAGAAGGCCCCAGCTGCAGATGAAATCCCAGCAGAGTTAATTAAGGCCACAGGGGATGGAGGGATAAGAGTGTTTCAAAGATTGATTACAAGGATATGAGACAGGATCATAGCCTAGAGACTGGAAGAAGTCGGTTTTCATACCACTACATAAGAAAGGTGATATGAAGGCATGCAAGAACTATAGAACTATTAGTTTAATAACTCATGCAAGCAAATTTTTATTGAAGATCATGCTAAATAAGATTGAGGCAGAGATGCCTGAGGAACAAGCAGGCTTCAGGATAGGTAAGGGTACCAGAGATCAGATCCTTTGCCTTAGACAGATCATAGAAAAATATAAAGAATTCAGACTTCCTCTGGTAATGTGTTTCTTAGACTACTCGAAAGCTTTTGACTGTGTTGCGCATGTGAAACTGTGGAAAGTAATGAAAAGAATGGGTTTTCCCTAACACACTATCAGGTTGATAGCCAACTTGTACAGGGAGCAAGAAGCCACGGTAAGAACAGGTGTTGGATTGACTGTCTTCAAGTTAGAAAAGGAGTTAGGCAAGGATGTTTATGTTCTCCGCACTTGTTTAGTATATATATATATACTAAACAAGTGATGTCCTCCACATATGTGGAGGACATTATGCATGAAGCATTGGATGAGCTCAAGACAGGAATTAGGATAGGAGGTAGATTGATCAGTAATCTGAGGTATACTGATGATACAGTACTCCTTTGTAATGACATAGAAGAACTAGGACTAATTCTTGACAAAGTTAACAAGATCAGTAATAACAGAGAACTTCAACTCAATTCTAGCAAGACAAAGATTATGGTTCTCAAAGGAAATACAAACAGAGAAGCTCTTGAGAAACAGGTGTACCTTAATGGAGGAAGAATTTAGGAAGTCAGCAAGTTTAAGTGCCTGGGATCCATTATTAATGCAAAGAATTGCTGTTCAGAAGATGTCAGAAGGTTAGGAATGGCTAAAACAAGTCAGAGACTTGTTTAGAATCTGGAAGGATGGATCTATCTCAATGGGAACAAAGTTGAGGATTTTTGATGCAGTTGTTTTTCCAACAGTGACTTATGGATGTGAAACTTGAAACTTAAAGAAGTCAGATAAGAAATGGATATCTGCTTTTTGAGATATGGTGTTACAGAAGGCTGTTGAGGATATCATATACTGAAAGGCATACAAATTAATGGTGTTAGAAAAGATAAGTAGAACTTTAAAGCTCCTTAAGGATATTGACAGAAGAAAGTTAAAATATTTTGGACACATTGAAAGGATAGAACGGGGACTTCTCAGAACAGTAATAGAAGGTAAAGTTCTTGAAAAAAGAGGAAGGGGTGGACTATCAATGAGATGGATGGATTGTGTGTGTGGAGTGACTGATCTTCAGAGTTGACGCCTCCAGAAAAGCAAACAGGACTACATGGAGAGGCCTGGTGTGGTGCATCACCCAGCATAGGAGTGACCATATGGCATCTGTGGATGCCCAGTGAACATATAGACAGAAGTAGCTAATGTAAGATAACTATAAAAGGTCAATAATTTCTTAACTTATTAAATATAAAATTATATACATTGAGACAAAAATAAAGTTAGGAAAGATTAGCTGATTTTAAAAGTAATATCTCCCACAAAGTAGATGAACACAGACCATCAGATCTGTTTAAGTTAGGACAGTGAAATAAAGTTTCACACGTTTCTTTATAAAACTGTTCTATGAGGAAACAACTTTTATGAATAACTGTTCCAATGAACTCTACTAGAACAGATCAGTTTACAAACGAGAAGTAGTGAAATTAGTATTGTAGCATATACTATTATAAATGATTTTTGATTCTTCATAACAATGTTTCATTGTCTAAACAACAACAGGAGAAAATAAATAATAATTTTAAAACTTAGTATATATATATATATATATATATATATTTTTTTTTTATGTTGAGCCCATACACAGGAGGTTGGTTGGTCAACCTATAGTACATTAGTACCATGTATGGGTGTTGGGTTGGGAAATCCATTAGTATACTAATGTTTTGCTAGATTTTTCTTACCAGCATGTTCAGAACACAAATTGCAACCGTGGTAAAGCACATGGTGGCACTAAATTAGGGTTGCAGAAATGATTCAATTTGTAACCAAAAAAGAACTAATAATGCCCTAATAAGGAACCCTCTAGGGGTGTCAGATAAAAAGTAAATTAATTCAGAGAAGTTAAGATAAATTAAATGTGGTCTTAGAATGTCTCCTAGATATTTAGCAAATTAATGCAACCATAGTTGTTGAGGTTAGGAGAGTATTTCATAACTGATGCAAATTTAAAAATAGTATTTTTGGAATTATGGCTGCATTAATTTGCCCAACACTTGAAAGAGACAGTCAGTCTAAGACAACATTTAGTCTGAATTATTTCTTTTTTTATCCAGTCCTGCAAAGAGACTTGGTGAGACATTAGTTCCCTTGAAGTTATAATTTGAACTACTTATACAACTATTTAATTGAGTGCAGTGTGCCTTACCACATTTGTAATTTGTGCTCTGAAGATCTTCTTCTTCTTCACACATTAGATGTAGTATCTGTTGCAACCAAAACTTCATCTACTTTAATAGTATCTTTTAATCTTTTTTTAGGTCTTCCTGTTCTTCTCTAATTCTTTGGTTTCCAACTACAGACTTGTTTTATTATTCTACCTTCACTTCTTCTTTCCACGTGTTCAATCCATTTTATTCTTCGGGTTGCTACCCAATCGTTTATTGCTTGTATTTCACACTGTTTTCTTATATCTGTATTTTTTATTTTATCTAATCTAGTTTTATTTACTATTTTCTTAATATATTCATTTCACCTGTGCTTAACATTTGTCTTGTTTTCCTAGTGTTTGGTCTTGTTTCTGCATTATATGTCATAATAGGCATGAGTACTGCTTTATAAATTCTGGTTTTTGTCTCTACTCTAAGATGTTTATTTTTCCATATTGTTTCATTCAAGCATCCTGATATTTTTGTAACTTTTGCAACCACATCTGACTTCTAGATGTATACCTAAATAGTTGTAATTCGTTATTTGTTCAATAATAGTACCTTCCAATTCTAATTTGCATCTTTGTGGTTCTTGTGATACTGTCATACATTTTGTTTTAGTTTTTGATATCTTCATATTATACAATTTTGCTGCTTTATTAAATGTATGTAGTAATATTTGTAGCTGAGTTTCATTTTTATATATTTAATATTACATCATCTGCATAACATATAGTTATTATTATTCTATTATAATGAATATTGTTGGACTTAAAGAGTCTCCTTGTCTAATGCCATTACTAATTTTTATCTCTTTACTTATTTTTCCTTGTGTTTTTATTATACAGCTATTATTATCATATATTTCTTTAATTATTTGTATTATGTTTTCTGCTACTTTTCTTCTCTGCAATATTTCTATTACATCTTGAATTAATATTCTGTCAAATGCTTTTCCCAGATCTATAAAGCATATAAATATTTTCTTATTATATTCTATTGTTTTTTTTTCTCTATCAACTATCTGATTATCAATATTGCATTCGTATATGATCTATCTTCTCTGAAACCTTGTTGTTCATCTAATAGATTAATTTCCTTTGTTATTTTATTATTTAGGATTCTTGCTAGTACTTTTAATGAGGTATTTAATAAATGTATCTCATATTTAATAAGTCTCAATCATATCATGTCTCCTTCTTCTATCCACCAAAATCTGCAGTCCACATTCCCTCAGCCAATCCTCATAACTAACACTGTAAAGTCCTGAAACCATCTTTGTTATCTGCCTTTACCCTTTCCACAGTTAATTTATTCCCTTCAAATCCTGGGGACCAAATCTGAGAATAATAGTCTAAGTGTGGCCTGATCAGAGACTTATACAATGAAATGTTAACCCTTTTATCTCTGCAGGTCAGTGTCCTTCTCATAATTGCAGCAATTCTCTGTGTTACCTTCACCACCTTTGCAATATGTCCCCTAAATTTCAGGTTTCTATCAATCATCAACCCCAGATCTCTTGTCTCCCCTACTTCCTCCAGTATATAACTCCTCCCATAGAGTATACAGCATCCCATCGATGTTTCCCAAAGCTCAAGACCTTACATTTTGCTGCATTAAACTGACACCCCCATTCATTTACCCATCTATCTAGCTTATTCAAATCCTCTTGCAGAACTACCTCATCTGCACTATTACTAATAACCCTTCCCAGCTTCACATCATCTGCAAACAACTGAATACCCCCCCCCCCCTGCAATCCACTGACAATGTCACTGATCTTAAGGGTAAACAATATAGGTCCGAGTACTGAGCCCTGTGGGACCCGACTTGTAACCTTATGCCTCCTTGAAACTGCCCCACCATACACAACTCTCTGATACCTATCGGACAGCCAATCCTGAATCCAGTTGACCAACCTGACATCCAAACCCATGTGCTGCAACTTAAATATCAGCTTATCATGTGGCACCCTGTCAAATGCCTTTGCTAAATCCAAGAAAATGGCAGTATATGCCTTTCCCTCTTCTACTGCTCTTGTAACTTTATTATAAAAGGCTAGCATATTACTAAAACAAGAGCACCCCTTAACAAATCCATGTTGACTCACAGATAACATTACCCAATGCTGTATACGGTCCCTCACTAATTTCTCCAAAATCTTAACAACTACTGATGACACACAAACCGGCCCATAACTAGACACTTCCAGTCTGCTACTGTCCTTTTGCAATGGCACTATCTTACCTTCCTTCCATTCCCTGGGCACTTTCCCATAGCCAGACTTTCATTGAAAAGCCAGGTAAAAGGAGCTGTCAGTTCTTTAGCACATTCTCTCGAAACTCGTGGTGAAATACCATCCAGTCCTACAGCTTTACTGACATCCAGAGTACTCAGTATTTGAACACACTCTCCTCCTGCACCTCTAAACCTTGAACCTGTCCCATCCCTCTAGTATTAAAATGTACTCCTCCAGGATGAAATACTCCAATAAAGAGTTCATTGAACAATTCCACTATGTCCTTTGCATCATCAGTCACTCTATTCCCATTTTTATCCCACAATGTCATTCTTCCACAATCATTTCTCCTCCTACTGGCCACATAGCTAAAAAATTCCCTAGGATTTTCTTTGGATCTTAGGGTCAATCTCCTCTCATATTCCAGTTTTGCCTTCCTTACCATACTAGTCACTCTCCTGGCCTGTGTCTTATATGCTTCATGCATCTTCTCTTCACCTGTCTCCTTATATCTCTTCCAATAGCCTCTTTTTCACATGCAATTCCTGTTTATATTGTTTGTCATCCACTTTACACTAAATTGTGTCCTCTTCTTCATTATATGATAGCACTAATGATATCCTGGCCTTCCAATTCCTCCCTACATGAAACTTCCCCAAGTTTATATCTAAGACTATTATAATCACCTGCCATATAATTCCACATACGTTCCCATCTCTTTGATACTCCTGCATGTCTATTCATCTTCCAAGTCAAACCATACAGTCACTCTCTCTCCAACTGGTGAGAGAGATGTCAGCTCAGTTATTATCCACTGTTCTGATGCTATAACCAAATCCAAAACTCTTGAACCTCTTGTTCTCTCTATTACATGTTGCCTAAGACATTTGTCCCTCAAGAATTCTAGCAATTCCATTCCCGTATTGCTACATGCATCTTCCTCTCCCCAATTTATACTGCTGTAGTTACTCCCATAACAATCATTCTTCTTGCACTTGCCAAGCTCAACTGTCTAAACATCTCCTGGTCCCACTTTTTCAATTTTTTAATTGCATTTTCAATTTCTGTTATTTCAATTTTCGTTTCTGTTGTATTTATTTCTTCTTCTTGGTTTGTTTGTTTACTTATCTAGTTCTACTTTTGTTTCAACTGTCTGGTTATTAGGGTTTTTAAAATAATTTTCTAATTCCTCTATTTCTACTTTCAATACTGGGATATATTCTGCTTCTTCCTTCTTTTGTGTATTAATAAATCTCCCCATTTGTTTCTGTATACCAAAGAAATCATGTTCAAGTTCTTTTGTATATGATTCTTAAAATTGATTTTTGCTTTCTATTTTCTTTTGATTAACTTTATTTCTTATTTCTTTATATTCGTTCCAATTATCTGTTGTTTTCATTTGTAGATATTTTTCTTTCTTTTCTTTTGTTAATATTTTTATTTCTTCATTAAACCATGGAGTCCATCATATTCTTTTTTTTAACCCCTAATACTTCTGTTTCTATTTCAGTTAAATTTGTTTTAAAAATCTTCAGTTATCTTCTGCATGTTGTTCACTGCTTAATGGGTTATCTTGAAACTTTGTTTTAATCTGTTGTAGTATAATGTTTATATACTTTCTTCTTTTAATAATTCCACTTTAAATTTTATTTCAGCATTGTGTTGGTTTTCTTTAGATTTTATTTTCACCCATTTCTTGTAAAGTCTTAGTTTACATATTAATAGATTATGATCACTTCCAATTTCTGCTGATGCTACCACTCTAACATCTTCTATTTCTGATGGGTGTATTACTTTGTTACATATAATATATGTCTATTATTGATTCCTGTCCTCTTGTGTTTCCAAAAGTTATTCTATGCTATTTTTTCATAATGATAAAAGGTATTTATTATTTTTAACTTATTATTTGCACAGAATTATATCAATGTTTCTTCATTAAATCTTTGCATGATTCCATTTATTGGTATATTTCCTATTTTTGCATTTAAGTCTCCCATTATAATAAATTTTTCATTTGGTTTTATTTCTTGTATTAATTGTTGTAAGTCCTCGTAAAAATCTTCTGTTTTTTCTTTTCATCCTTCTTCTGGGGTATATAATGTAATTAGATTTATTTTACCTCTATCTGTTTTTATCCTAACTGTTAATATTCTTTCATTTATATATTTATATTCTTCTATATTTTCATATAACTCTTTATGTATTACTATTTCTACTCTGGCTTCAGCTCTATTTTGTTTTTTTTATTCCACTGTATATAAATATATAGTCCTATATGTTCAATCTTCCATTTCCTTTTTTTTTTTTTTGTTTCTGTTATGCTGCATATTTTAATGTTTCTTTTGGCTATTTCTTGTATAAGTTCTTCCACTTTTCCATCAATTGCTCTTACATTCCATGTTGCTAGTTTTATTATTCCATATCGTTTTCTTTTCCTTTTCTGTTTCCAATCGATATCCAATTTTTCCATCCGATTCATGTTTGTCTTGGTTTCTCAAGCAATACTGCTTTACGTCCAATGATGGTTGATGGCCCAATCACCAGACGCCTCCCACGTTAGCAGGGAATATTGATGTAGTCTTCATGCCTAGGGTGGCCCTGCTGGAAGATCAAGCTTCTAACATACTTCACCTACATCTTCTGTGCAATTCTCTAACACGATGAGGTGTGGGTAGGATTTAGAGATGGCTCTGAAGATGCTTGTTAAAAATCTGGCAAAAAAAAATAATTATAAAAAAGTAATTATTTATTTTCTTCTAGTGTTGCATGTACCATGAAGCACTTTTACGTATAATTGTTTCAAAACAGGTACATAAGCTGTTGTGTTTGTAGAAATTAAAACGGAAACTAAAATTTACTACTAAATTACTTTAACAGATGTAAAATTATTGCCTTAGTATCTAAAGGTGTCTTTAGTATGGTGACAATGGAACACAATTATAACTATTATTTTTGAGGAATTATAATGTATACTGAAATTAACTTTAATTAATACTTCCAATATTTCAGAAACAGGAGTGCTTAAGGGTCAAAGCTGTATAACCGAGAAGAGACCTCCACATAGCCTTTAAAAGAATGCGGGGAACCGACCAGGGATTCTGACATAATGTCCAATCCTCACCTTCTCATGCTGCACCCTGTTAGGTATCTACCTGGATACTGAACAAATGAGGATGGGCTGGAAATTTGGGATTTAACTGACCAAATAAAAAAATTATAAAAAAGTAATTATTAACTTTCTTTTGTATTTTTATTGGCTTAAACCAAAATACAAAATGACAGTACAACATGAAAGAAATTCATGGCAGCTGTGGCATCACCTGGTTAAACAAGGTCCCATTGTTTTCACCAGGGAACCAGAGCAAACAGCGAAAAGTCAGATACTGGAACAAATCTTAAAACACACCCCAACTCAACATCGCTAGAGGTCAAGATCGGTACTATCAACATAAGAAGTCTCAATGGAAAAGAAATGGAGCTAGTAGAGGAATTTGATAAGAACTAGATTGGCATAATACGGGTGACAGAAACAAAAAAGACAAAAACTGGGAAGATCTTTCTGAGCAATAAATACAAAATGTTATATTCAGGCAATGACAATCAAGGAAAAGAAGGAGTAGCCATAGTATTCAACACTAAATACGAGGCTAATCTTCTTGAATGGCTAATCTTCTTTTGTATTTTTATTGGCTTAAACCAAAATACAAAATGACAGTACAACATGAAAGAAATTCATGGCAGCTGTGGCATCACCTGGTTAAACAAGGTCCCATTGTTTTCACCAGGGAACCAGAGCAAACAGCGAAAAGTCAGATACTGGAACAAATCTTAAAACACACCCCAACTCAACATCGCTAGAGGTCAAGATCGGTACTATCAACATAAGAAGTCTCAATGGAAAAGAAATGGAGCTAGTAGAGGAATTTGATAAGAACTAGATTGGCATAATACGGGTGACAGAAACAAAAAAGACAAAAACTGGGAAGATCTTTCTGAGCAATAAATACAAAATGTTATATTCAGGCAATGACAATCAAGGAAAAGAAGGAGTAGCCATAGTATTCAACACTAAATACGAGGCTAATCTTCTTGAATGGCAGGCAGTCTCAAGTAGAGTAATGTGGACAAATATCAGAATGGTGAACTGGACAATGAGATTTATTTATGCCTATGGTCCCACAGAAGTTTCTACTCAGATAAAAGTAGAAGAATTTCTTGAGGCTTTAGAGAAAGCGACACAATGAAAAAGAAAAAGTTGGTCCTTGTTGGGGTTCTAAATAGCAGAGTAGGATATGATTATCAGACATACAAAAATGTCGTATGTCAAAAATTTCCATATATGCCTATGGGTCCCACAGAAGGTTCTACTAAGGTAGAAGTGGAGGAATTTTTTGATGCTTTAGAAAAAGCAACTGACACAATGAAAAAGGAAAAGTTGGTCCTTGCTGGGGATCTAAATAGCAGAGTAGGAAATGATTGTCAGACATACAAAAATATTTTTGGGAAATTTTGCAGAAAAGAGCAAAGCTAATAATGGCAAATACCTGCTGGATTTCTGCTCAGGACATGGATTGGTTATTACTAACACCATGTTCCAATATTAAAATGTGCACAAATTCACATGGAGAGAAGAAGCAAGGAATAAGAAAAGTCTCATTCACTATGTTATTGTTGATAGTGATGTTTTCTCCCTGGTACAGGACACTAGAGTGTACAGAGGATTTGAAATTGGAAGTGATCACTATTTAGTCTTGAGCAGGATAAAATTGAATTTCATATTGAAAAGAATAACATGTAAGAAAGTTTTAAAGCGAATAAAAGTTGAGCATCTCTCAGATATGAACTGTAGACTAAAATACACAAAGATTACTGAAGAAAAAATCAAAGAGTTTGAGAACAGGAACCAAACCTTGGAGGTTCAATGGCAAGCCGTGAAGAAAACCCTGATTGATTCAGCCAGAGAGGCATGTGGTGAGGTAGTTTGCAAGGATAGAAAAATCAAAACTCCACGGTGGACACGGAAAGTTAAAGAGGCAGTGAAGGAAAAGAAAAAAGCATATCAAAAGTTCCTGGCAAATAAGTCAGCTTTCTTAGAGAGACATTTATATTGATAGAAACCTGAAATTTAGGGGACATATTGCAAAGGAAGTGTAGGTAACACAGAGGATTGCTGCAATAATGAGAAGGACACTGACCTGCAGAGATAAAAGGGTTATCATTCCGTTGTATAAGACTCTGATCAGACCATACTTAGACTTTTGTTCTCAGATTTCTTTCCCAGGATTTGAAGGGAATAAATTAACTGTGGAAAGGGTATAAAGGCAGATAACAAAGATGGTTTCAGGACTGTACAATGATAGTTATGAGGATCGGCAGAGGGAATGTGGACTGCAGAGTTTGGTGGATAGAAGAAGGAGAGGTGATATGATTGAGACTTTTAAATTGTTGAGAGGTGGTTAAAGGGTTGACACTTGGGAGTTCTTTCGCTTGTTTGAACAGCGGGTAGGTCCGATGACAAGAGACCATCCCTGGAAGTTACGAAAGGAAACTGTGAGCAACAGGGTGAGGAGTGGTTTCTTTGCATCGAGGGTGGTTGAACCATGGAATGCATTGCCTGATGGAGGGGTGAGAGCAAGAACGGTCAATGAGTTCAAGGAGTGGTATGATAGACTTTGTGTTTCTTAGGAGGGGGGGGGGAACTCACCTCGATGAGTCTTGATAGACTTTGTGTTTCTTAGGAAGGACCTCCCACGATGAGTCTTTTGACTCCCTCGAGGCCTGAATAATAATAATAATAATAAAATAATAATAACATTAATAATGTTAATGCTAATAAAATAATAATAATGTCTGTAGGCGGATTTTTCATCCCGCATACAGACAAATCAGCCCTTCAGAACACACACAATTTACAGACATAGAATACCAGTTGTGGTGGACGTGGGCGGTGGATGGCGTTGATGGAGATGATTCGTAGTAGAGGTCCGGTGTAGCGGTTGAGACAGTTGTAGGTGTCCTCCCACGATGAGTCTTCAGAATCCTTGGAGGTGTGAGGAATAATAATAATAATAATAATAAATGTAAGAGAGCGAAATACTGTGTGAAACTAGTTAAATAAAAGTCATGGGAGGACTTTGGCAAGAACATAGAAAATAAATATTAAGAGGGTGGTAAGATATTCTGGAGGGTGTTGAAGAAGCTTAGAAATGGAGGAAGAGTACTGTAAAAGGAGTTAGAGATGATAAAGATGAAATGAAAATGGGGGAAAAAGATATCCTTGAAGTATTGAGTAATTACTTCGAAAAATTGCTAAATGAAAAAAAGCAGTGATAGCACAGTGGTAAAAAACACTCAACAGGCATACAGTCAGGAATACATACCCATACCTGAAGTAGAAAAAGCCGTCAAAGGCTTGAAATGTGGAAAGGCAGCAGGTGTAGATGATATTCAACCAGAAATGCTGAAGTATGGTGGTATAAAAGTGATACAGTGACTGAACTGCATAGCTCAGAAGGCCTGGACAGAGGGACGAATTCCCAATGATTGGAGTAGAGCTCTCCTAGTACCCATATATAAAAAGTGAAATAAAACTGAATGTGAGAATTACAGAGGTATTTCTTACTGAGTGTTCCTGTCAAGATCTATGCAAATTTTATTTTTCACTTGGTTAGAGTATAATAAATTTAGTTTAATCCTTTATCCAAGTGTGAGCAAACAAAGTTTGCACCTGAAAGTATCTTCAGGACTGGGGTAAGGTGGTACAACACCAGGGCACTCCTTGCAAAGGTGGAGCAAGCTACCAACACTCCTATCTCAGTATCTTCCATAATGCAAAACACATCTCCTTGTGGATATGTCTAATGTTATGCATTAAGGGAAGGGCCACAACCCAGACTAGTTTCGACCTTTATTGAGGTCTCTTCAGTGGGAGCCAGGCCCAAGTGGAGATACCAGGCAGAAGCATTAGCAGGTCATCTCTACCTACAGGAGTTACCAAATGGTGTGCCACCCTTTTTTTTAATAAATTACTTTGGATTTAGAGAAAGATGTTGAAAGTTTATTTTTCATACCCCAGTTCTGAAGATACTTTCAGGTGCAAACTTTGTTTGCTCACACTTGGATAAACGATTAAACTAAATTTATTATAGTCTAACCAAGTGAAAAATAAACTTTCAACATCTTTCTCTAAATCCAGAGTAATTTAATAAAAAGGTGGCACACCGTTTGGCAACTCTTATAGGTACAGATGACCTGCTAATGTTTCTGCCTGGTATCTCCACTTGGGCCTGGCTCCCACTGAAGAGACCTCAATAAAGGTCGAAACTAGTCTGGGTTGTGGCCCTTCCCTTAATGCATAACATTAGATATACCCGCAAGGAGATGTGCTTTGCATTATGGGAGATACTGAGATAGGAGTGTTGGTAGCTTGCTCCACCTTTGCAAGGAGTGCCCCTGGTGTTGTACCACCTTACCCCAGTCCTGAAGATACTTTCAGGTGCAAACTTTGTTTGCTCACACTTGGATAAAGGATTAAACTAAATTTATTATAAGATCTATGCAAGTATACTTGAGAAACGGCTGAGAAGAATTGTGGAAGAAAAAGCCTGGTGAAGAGCAAGCTGGATTCAGGCCAAATAGAGGCTGTCAGGATCAGATCTTCACTTTACGACTAATAGTCGAGAAAGCATGGAAACATAACAGAGATCTGTATTTAAGTTTTGTCGATTTGGAAAAGGCATATGACAAGGTGCCAAGAGAGAAGCTATTCAATACGCTACAGTTATATGGTGTCAATGGGGCATTATATCAATCAATACTTAGTCTTTATTTGAGTTGTAAATCAACAGTTAGAATTGAAGGAAGTACAGGAAGATGGTTTAATGTTAAATCTGGTGTGAGACAAGGATGTACATTATATCCTCTGTTATTCATTATCTATATGGATCACATTATGAAGGAAAGTGGTATTAAACATGATATTAAAATTGGAGATGTTAATGTCAGCTCTTTGCTTTATGCGGATGATGTTATACTTCTAAATAAATCCGCTACAAGTTTGCAAAATTCTCTGACTAAATTAAATAGCTGTTGTAATAGATATGGTATGAAGTTCAGTAGTAAAAAGACAAAGACAATGAAAATAGACAGAATCATTGAAAATGTCAACTTGTGAATGGAGAACCTGTGGAACAAGTAAAACATTTCAGCTACTTAGGCACGATTTTTAGTGAAGATGGTAAATTAAATATGAAAATAGACAACAGAATCAACAAAGCTGGTATGGTAGGAAGTCAACTGAATAAATTCACATGGAATAAGAGATTAATTGGTCGGAACACTAAATTAGCTGTATACAAGACAGAATTCAAACCAGTTTTAATTTATGGATCTGAGAGCTGGGTCAGAAGTAAAACACTTCACCAAAGACTAGAGCCTGCAGATATGAGAGTCTTCAGAAAGATTAGGGGCATGAACAGATAGCATCAATGGCAATATCATATTAACACGTTCGCTGCCACGCTACTTCGGCATGGTCTGTTCCCCTATGCCGAGCAATTTCACTTCTTCAAGGTCAGTACGATAATCTCGTTACCGGAGGTAAGCGTCCTACGAGTATACTCGTAGTTGGCTTGTACAGAGCATATACGGTCTATGAGAATACACAGTTTTGATGCTAGCCCCACAAGCCAAGCATTTTCACTTCTTCAAGGTCACAACAATAATCTCGTTCCCGGCGGAAAGCGTCATACGAGTATACTCGTAGTTGGCAGCGAACGTGTTAAAAATGAGGATATTAAGAAAGAACTTGACATTGTCAGCATCCAGGAATGCGTTAGCAGAGCTAATCTCAGATGGTATGGTCACTTAAACAGAATGGGTGAGGAAAGATTAGCAAAACAAGTGTTATGTGCCAGGTTGGCAGGAACGACCCAGAGCAAGACCAAGATACAGGTGGATTGATATGGTACAAAGTGCCTTAGATGATAGAAATATAAGATCTGATAATGTTGGAGTCTTGACAAGTAACAGACTGATTTGGAGGAAAATTGTAGATAGGATGTTGGTAATGATGTAAATTTTTCATGTAGTACTATCATATCCTGTACACCTCCTTGAGAGTACATGGCAGCAATGCAAAAATATTTTAGGAAAATTTGGAGAAAAGAGGAAAACTAATAAGAATGACAAATACCTTTTGGAATTCACCACCAGTCCTGAATTCAAAAAAATTTCCTCTGGGTTAATCCTATAGAAACCCTTCAGCAATTTGAATGTCTGAATCATATCTTCCCTTTTCTGCCTATCAACCAATTTCTGCAACTCACAAATCTTGAACCTGTTCTCATAAGGTTCATTCCATAGACCTTCTATCATCTTGGTCACTTGCCTCTGGATCCCCTCCACCTCTTCCCCATCAAGAAGAAACCTAGTTGACCAAATCTGGGAACAGTAGTCGAGATGAGGTCTTATTAAGGCTCGGTACAGAGGAACAATAACTTGCTTGTTAAAGTATTTTTCAACAACCAAGTGAGTTGATGAGCTGATTTAGCCACTTTTGCAATGTGCCCCCTAAACTTCATCTCCTTATCCACCAACACTCCCAAGTTCCTGGCCTCATCAATCTCCTGGAGTACAGTTCCACCAATGTGGTATACTGCTGCTAATCTTTTCACCCCAAAATACATAACCTTACATTTTTGTCACATTAAATTGACAAAATGTAAGGTTATGTATTTTGGTTATCCATTCTCTTTAGCCCAGAATTCCAATCTATCCAAATCATCCTGCAAGATTTGGACATCTTCTGCATTCACTATTGCCTTGTCCAACTTTGCATCATCAGCAAACAAATGAACTGTTCCTCTTAGATCCTTCCCTATATCGTTAATGAACAAATTAAACAGCAGTGGTCCAAAAACAGAACCCTGTGGCACACCACTAGTCACAGACCGTCTTTTGGACTCTACTCCTGAATAAATTACTCTCTGATATCTCTCCATCAACCACCCACCTATCCATCTCACCAATCCTATATCCATTTCCATATATTGCAGTCTACGGATTAGAATTCCATGTGGTATCCTGTCAAATGCCTTAGCCAGGTCCAGCAGTATCACTGTAAACCCATCACCCTTATCTAGTTCAGCCGTCACTGTTGCTATAAAACTTGAGCAAGTTACTGAGGCATGATCTACCCTTCACAAAGCCATGCTGTCACCCATACAGTATCTCATTTTCATCAATCCATTCCTGTATTTTTCCCTTGACTACTTTCTCCATGACCTTGACAACGACTCCTGATATGCTGATTGGTCAGTAATTTGCAACAGTAGTCTTGGATCCTCCTTTATGCAGTGGAACTATTTTCCCCTCTTTCCACATCTTTGGGACTAAACCAGACCCGAGACTCAGATTAAACAACATGGTCAAGGGCACTGATAATTCTTTAGCCGCTTCACGTAAGACCTGTGCCGATATACCATCCAATCCCACAGGTGTATTCACATTAAGGTTCTGTAATAGACTATTCACCTCCACTTCATTCATCACAATTCCCATATAAACTAATGGTTCCTTCATGCTTTCAATGTCACCACCTGGATGATATACTCTTGCAAAGTGCTCGCTCAGTAACTCCACTATATCGACTGATTCAGTGACCTCCTTACCATCGTCATTCCTTAAAATCATTCTGCCATGTACAGTTTTTTTTTTTTTGCTTACAGCATATTGAAAGAACTGTTTGGGATTCTCTTTAGCTTGCATAGCTAGTTTCCTTTCATAATACACTTTTGCTTTTTTTACCACACTCGTTACCATTCTGGCCTGCACTTTATACTGTTCATGTGCCTGCAGGTCACCTTTCTCTTTAAATTCCCTCCACAGTTGTTTCTTTTTTTGCAGCTCAAGTTTAATGGTTTTATTCATCCATTTAACCCCTACTTGTTTTACTATTCGGACCCTAGGTATACAATCAGTCATAAGCTCCTGTAAATGCTCCTTGACCACTTCCCATGCTCTATCAACATCCAGCCCTTGCAGTTTTACATGGCATGGCACTGAACCAAGCAATCTCCTAAGCTTGTCATACTTGCCAGCACGGTAATTCCACATATACCCTGTCTTAATCGAAAATTCCACACCTTTAGCAACCTCCCAGATCAAGATCTGATGATCACTCTCACCAACAGGTGGCAACATGGTCATATTCATTACAGTCAAATTCTCAGATGCTGTTACCAAGTCAAGAACTATCAAACTTAGTTATCCCTTAATAATTGAATAAAATCCAGTTCCTTCCTCACATGTGTCCTCTCCTCCATGCAATCGATGTTACCATAGTTGAAATCCCCCATAATAATTACCCTCCTTCCACTCATTTCATCAATTTGTTTATGCATACTATCTCCACCATCTATTCCATCACCTGGTCTATAGCAGAACCCAACTGTATATTTTATTCTGCCAGTTTCAATCGCAAACCAAATAGCCTCAAATGAGCTCTTTTCATTATCCTGCAATACAACTTCAATTCTCCTTGGCTGCAGTTCATCCACTATCATCAATAACACACTCTCCCCCCACCCCCAATTTATTCTCTCTGTCCCTCCTAAACACAATATAACCTACACATCCTATCCCACTAACTATATCATCTTCCGTCAGCCATGTTTCACTAATGTTCACTAATGTTCAATAACGTGTGGCCAGGAAGAGCCAACCAAGGCCAAAAATTCTCCCTTCTTGTTTCTAATACTCCTGGCATTAGTATACATGAAATGCAGAGGTCCCTTTGTCCTACCCCTATCTTGATGCATTATTCTAACTATCCCATTCCGATTACTTGTCCTTAGTACTGGCTCGGGTACATTATATACATTCTTACACTCAACTGTCTCACTGATGTCTGCATATTCACTGTCCCCCTCCTTGGTAGTTCTAGTTTCCCTGATTCGGCACATCTATTTTCACTTCATTCAGCAACACTTTTTCCAGTCTCCGCACACCAAATCCATTCAAATGCAGGCCATCCATCTTGTATAAATCCTTTCGCCCTTCAAACTCATTCCACACCACACCGTCTGCATAACCTGCGCATAAAGTCATTTGCAATTATGGCCCTCCTAAACTCCTCTCTGTTGTACCGTGGCAACAGACTCGCCATCCTAACTCTGTCACTCTTTTCTTTCACTACCTTTAACAATACTTTCAAGTCCTCTCTCATAAAAAATTTATCTCCTTTCAATTCATTCGTACCTGCCACAATTATCAATTCTTTCACTCTCTGTTTTTGCGCTCTAATACGCTCACTTACATCCTTAAATTTCGCACCCATAAGTATGATTTAGTTAAACTCCCATCTACCACACCTCTTAATAACGAGTCCCCGTACAACACTCTTTCCTTCATTTCTGAAACTCTCCCACTCTTGCGCTTATTTTTCCTTTCAAACACTTGTTTATTACCGTTAGCCGAGGCACTCTGGAAAGAGTTTTGCAGGTGCTCCAACTGCCGCTGCACACTGTGTATTACTCCGTGCAACCTTGCGATCTCACTCCTTACAAATAATTTCTCATTATTTTTCATCATTTAAACCATTTTCTCTCTCTCTGTAAAATTGTTTCACTCTCTCTTTGATCACCGCTCTCATTGCCATCTTGTACAACATCGCAATTCCCTATCAAGCCACTATTTTTACTCACATTCTGGCTTTCTTCAACCACAACAATCTCACGATCTGACATATACTTCAATTCCTCACTTTCCTTACACTTTCTGCACAGTCTCCCACCACTATCATTTTCCATCTAAACTCCAGACACTTTTGGGAAAGCATACATCCCACACATATCACACTGGACAAACTCCCTCACATTAAAGTTTTTGAACAAAGGCATCGTATTTTTGGACGCCATTGTTTTTCATCGCACTGGCACCATGTGCCATTCTATGAAACGTATCTTTAAAATACTAAGTTAAATAAAATGGAATTCGCACCAAAATCACACAGACACAACAAGCTACCAAAAATAAACAATACTACGTTAAGATTTAAACCAATATTCCAATTTTCACTCAAAATTATACCTAGCTTTCGGGAGCTCTCTGAAAACACTACACGCCATGTAGCCCTCTAGCAGCTACACTGAGTATGGAGGTATAAAAGTCTTACAGTGCCTGCACTGCATAGTTCAGAAAGCCTGGACAGAGGGACGAATTCCAGATGATTGGAGTAGAGCTCTCATAGTACCCATATATAAAAAGGGAAATAAAACTGAATGCGAGAATTAGAGGTATTTCTCTACTGAAATGTTGCTGGTAAGATTTACGCAAGTATACTTGAGAAACAGTTCAGAAGGATTGTGGAAGAAAAGCTTGGTGAAGAACAAGCTGGATTCAGACCAAATAGATGCTGTCGGGATCAGATCTTCACTTTATGACAAATAGTTTAGAAATCATGGGAATATAACAAATCTGTATTCAAGTTTGTAGAGCTGGAAAAGGCATATGATAAGGTGGCAAGAGAGAAGCTATTCAATACACTACAGTTATATGTCAATGGGATATTATATCAAGCAACACTTAGTCTTTATTTGAGTTGTAAGTCAGCAGTTAGAATTGAAGGAAGTACAGGAAGATGGTTTGATATTAAATCTGGTGTCAGACAAGGATGTACATTATCCCCTCTGTTATTCATTATCTATATGTATCGAACGAATTATGAAGGAAAGTGGTATTAAACCTGACATCAAAATTATAGATGTTAATGTCAGCTCTTTGCTTTATGCGGACAATGTTATACTTCTACATAAATCTGCAAGATTCCTTGACCAAAATGAATAACTGTGGTGTAATACATGTGGTATCAAGGTGAGCAATAACAAGAAAAAGACAATGAAAATAGGCAGAACATTGAAAATGTCAACTGTGTTGTGAATGGAGAACTTATAGAACAAGTGAAACGTTTCAGCTACTTAGGCATGATTTTTAGTGAAGATGGTAAAATAAATATGGAAATAGACAACAGAATCAATAAAGCTGGTAGTCAACTGAATAAATTTATATGGAATAACAGAGAAATTAGTCAAAGCACTAAATTAGCTGTATACAAGACAATGTTCAAACCAATTTTAACTTATGGATCTGAGAGTTGGTTCAGAAGTAAATCACTTGATCAAATACTAGAGACTGAGACTCCTGAGAAAGATTAGGGACATGAACAGATGGCATCAATGGCAATATCATATTAAAAACAAGGATATTAGGAAAGAACTTGACATTGCCAGCATCCAGGAATGCATTAGCAGAGCTAATCTCAGGTAATATGGTCACTTAAACAGAATGGGCGAGGAAAGATTAGCAAAACAAGTGTTGTCTGCCAGGTTGGCAGGAAAAAGACCCAAAGGTAGACCAAGATACAGGTGGATTGATAAAGTAAAAAGTGCCTTAGAAGATAAAAATATAAGATCTGATAATGTTGGAGCCTTTGACAAGTAACAAACTGATTTGTAGGAAAACTGTAGATAGGAAGTTAGTAATGATGTACATTTTTCATGTAGTACTATCATATCCTGTACATCCCTTGAGGCAGGAATTTGATGATGATGATATTTCAGAAACATTACATTGTCATCATCAGGGATCACAGAACAATGATGGGTGCATGCAAGCACTATCACTGGGTAAAAGTAAATAAAGCTGAAGAAAGGCGACCCAACATCATTCCTAGAATCCTAAAAGCCCCCCCCCAGTGGGCTAAATTGGGTGGTTTTGAATATTGGCCTGAAGCTCTGAGGATGGATACTTCTCTAATTTGGTAAGGTTTGGAAAGTTTCTCAGGGTTGATGAAGATTCCAGGAATAGCCTCTCATATTTTACTTGCTATGGTGCAACAGAGTGGCCTTCTTCCGGTGTATCTGTGATGGGTGTTCAAAGCATGGTCAGCAAGTCCAGAGTGGCTGTTTTGGTGGAACTGGATGTAGTCCATGTTTTCAGAAATTCTGATATTGGCTGACCTGCACATTTGGCTTTAGTAGGAAAGTTTGTACTGCAAGGGACCCAGTAGACATCTTGTAACTCTAGGGAATACAGCTGGTTTTTGGTAGAGCAGATAAGGGATACCAGGGTTTTTTTTTTTTTTTTGTGGTCTGTAAGTTGTTGTAAGGTTATATTTTTTTAGGATTTTTGTAAATTTTCTGATGTCTCCTGGATATGTAGAATGGTGAGAAATTTTGTGTAATCTCTGTTCTAAAGGGGGAAGGGGGGGGGTAATATTTTTCAGATATTTTGGGGGTTGTAGCTTTTGGCTAAGAAATTGTTCAGAATGTGGTCAAGTTCAGTAGTTAGGGCACTGCTATCAGAACATAGGGCACTAGACCTGACAGTGAATTGCCTTTATTCAGCACATATTATTGTCCTGTGAGCTGTGATGATGGCAATGTAATGTTGCCAATATTGGAAGTATTAATTAAAGTCAATATAATTAATATTCAGAAGATTTTGTAATTTCCTCAAAAATAATAGTTAGGAATAGCCAATGTTTAAGCCTTTCTATCAGAGAAGGAACACAATTAAAATGCAAATAACAGAAGTATTTTTAAAAGTGGCACTATATCATAAGTAAAGAAAGCAAATGGTCAACAAACTCCTAATTAGAAAATAAAATTAAATAAATATATAAACACACAAATATATAAGATGATAATTAGGAATTTACTGACGACCGATATAACAACATTTCAATATTTCCCATAAAGGGGATAAGCAAAGGTCATCAGATTGATCTATCTATCTAAATATATGCATTTTTTTTTAATTACAAATTTGTTGACTCTTTGCTGTCTTGCTAATGGTATCGTGGTACTTTTTAAAATACTTCTGTTATTTGCATTTAAATGGTGTTCCATCAGCATATTAAAGATATTTTATAAGGTGAAAATTTTACAGCTATTAAATTATTTCCATGTAAGTTTTAATTTCTATAATGGTATATATAATCACCAACATCCAAACCTATGCATAGTTCACTTCATGTTACTTCACATAAATAACCACAGACTACTAACTCCTCTATGAAGAGAGGCTGATTTCTTAAAAGAAAAACAGAACTCATCAGGTCCTTGAGTTTAACATCATTCTATGAGCATCTTCTTATGAATATCGTTTACTTTCTTTTCATTCTTTCCCGATCCCCTAATTACTGATAACTACATATTACAACCTTTCTAAATTCAATTTTACTTCTATAATAGTTTCCTCTCCGGCAGCTTCATTTCTCTTTTCTCAGTTCATTTCATATCACTTATTTAAAAAAAAGACACTTAATTTAAAAAAAACTCACATGTGTGTATCTAATCCCACTAAGGAAGAGGGGGAAGAAATCTTCTAAGTCATTACATAAGGAAGCTGATAAAGAAAAAGTTGGTCCTTGCTGGAGATCTAAACAGCAGAGTAAGAAATGAATCCCAGACATACAGAAATGTTTTGAAAAAATAGTCAAGCTAATAATAAGTGATAGATTTCTGTTCAGGACATGTACTACTCATTATTAACACCATGTTTCAATAAAGGTGTGCACAAATTTGAAGGGGGTGGTTTAAGGGTCAAAGCTGTATAACTGAGAGGAGACCTCCACACAGCCTTTAAGGAATGCGGAGAACTGACCAGGGCTTCTGACCTAATGTCCAATCCTCACCTTCTCGTGGTGCACCCTGATGGGTATCTACTTGGATACTGAACGAACGAGGATGGGCTGGCAATTTGGGATTTAGCTGATCAAATTGTATTCTTATTGGTTAAACCAAAATAAAAAATGATGGTACAACATGACAAAATTTCATGCTGGCTGGGGCATCGCCCGGTTAAACAAGGCCCCCGTTGTTTTCGCCAGGGAACCAGTGCGAACAGCGAAAAGTCAGCTACTGGAACAAATCTGAAAACACACCCCAACTCAACATCACCAGAGTTAAAGATCAGTACTATCAATGAAAGAAGCCTGAATGGCAAAGAAATGGAGCTAGCTGAGGAATTAGATAAGTACCAGATCGACATAATAGGGGTGACTGAAACAAAAAAGACCAAAACTGGTGAGATCTTTCTAAGCAATAAATACAAAATGTTATATTCAGGCAATGACAGTCAAGGAAAAGAAGGAGTAGCCATAGTATTCAACACAAAATACGAGGCTAATCTTCTTGAATGGCAGGCAGTCTCAAGTAGAGTAATCTGGGCATATATGAGAATGGGGAACTGGACAATGAGACTTATTTATGCCTATGGTCCCACAGAAGGTTCTACTAAGGTAGAAGTGGAGGAATTTTTTTATGCTTTAGAAAAAGCAACTGACACAATGAAAAAGGAAAAGTTGGTCCTTGTTGGGGATCTAAATAGCAGAGTAGGAAATGATTGCGAGACATACAAAAATATTTTGGGAAAATTTGGAGAAAAGAGCAAAGCTAATAATAATGGCAAATATCTGTTGGATTTCTGCTCAGGACATGGACTGGTTATTACTAACACCAAGTTCCAACATAAAAATGTGCACAAATTCACATGGAGAGAAGAGGCTAGGAATAAGAAAAGTCTCATTGACTATGTTATTGTTGAAAGTGATGTTTTCTCCATGGTGCAGGACACCAGAGTGTACAGAGGATTTGAAATTGGAAGTGATCACTATTTAGTCTTGAGCAGGATAAAATTGAATTTCATATTGAAAAGAATAACATGTAAGAAAGTTTTAAAGCGAATAAAAGTTAAGCAGCTCTCAGATGTGAACTGTAGACTAAAATACACAAAGATTATTGAAGAAAAAATGAAAGAGTTTGAGAACAGGAACCAAACCTTGGAGATTCAGTGGAAAGCCGTCAAGAAAACACTGATTGATTCAGCCAGAGAGGCATGTGGTGAGGTTGTCTGCAAGGATAGAAAAATCAGAACTCCCTGGTGGACACAGGAAGTTAAAGAGACAGTGAAGGAAAAGAAGAAAGCATATCAAAAGTTCCTGTCAAATAAGTCAGCTTGTGCTCTTAGAGAATACAGAGACAAATGCAAGAATGCTAAACACTGTGTAAAGCTAGCTAAACAAAAGTCATGGGAGGACTTTGGCAAGAATATAGAAAATAAATATCAAGAAGGTGGCAAAATATTCTGGAGGTTGTTGAAGAAGCTTAGGAATGGAGGAAAGAGTGCTGTAAAAGGAGTTAGAGATGATAAAGGTGACATAAAAACTGGAATAAAAGATATCCTTGAAGTATGGAGTAATTACTTTGAAAAACTGCTAAATGAAACAAGCAGTGATGACAGCACAGCGGTAAAAAACACTGACCAGGAATGCAGGCAGGAATACATATCCATACTTGAAGTAGAAAAAGCCATCAAAGGCTTGAAATGTGGAAAGGCAGCAGGAGTAGATGATATTCGACCAGAAATGCTGACGTATGGTGGTATAAGAGTCTTACAGTGGCTGCACTGCATAGTTCAGAAAGCCTGGACAGAGGGACAAATTCCCGATGATTGGAGTAGAGCTCTCATTGTACCCATATATAAAAAGGGAAATAAAACTGAATGTGAGAATTACAGAGGTATTTCCCTACTGAGTGTTCCTGGTAAGATTTTTACAAGTATACTTGAGAAACATTTGAGAAGGATTGTGGAAGAAAAGTTGGTGAGGAACATGCTGAATTCAGGCCAAATAGAGGCTGTCAGGATCAGATCTTCACTTTATGACAAATAGTTGAAAAATCATGGGAATATAACAAAGATCTGTATTTAAGTTTTGTCGATTTGGAAAAGGCATATGATAAGGTGCCAAGAGAGAAGCTATTCAATATGCTGCAGTTCTATGGTGTCAATGGGGCATTATATCAAGCAATACTTTGTCTTTATTTGAGTTGTAAGTCAGCAGTTAGAATTGAAGGAAGTACAGGAAGATGGTTTAATGTTAAATCTGGTGTGAGACAAGGATGTACATTATCCCCTCTGTTATTCATTATCTATATGGATCACATTATGAAGGAAAGTGGTATTAAACATGATATCAAAATTGGAGATGTATGCGGATGATGTTATACTTCTAAATAAATCCACTACAAGTCTGCAAGATTCTCTGACTAAATTGAATAGCTGTTGTAATAGATATGGTATGAAGGTCAGCAATAAAAAGACAAAGACAATGAAAATAGGCAGAATCGTTGAAAATGTCAACTGTATTGTGAATGGAGAACGTGTGGAACAAGTAAAACATTTCAGCTACTTAGGCATGATTTTTAGTGAAGATGGTAAATTAAATATAGAAATAGACAACAGAATCGGCAAAGCTGGTATGGTGGGAAGTCAATTGAATAAATTCATATGGAATAAGAGAGAAATTAGTCGGAACACTAAATTAGCTGTATACAAGACAGTGTTCAAACCAGTTTTAACTTATGGATCTGAGAGCTGGGTCAGAAATAAAACACTTCACCAAAGACTAGAGACCGCAGATATGAGAGTCCTGAGAAAGATTATAGGCATGAACAGATGGCATCAATGGCAATATCATATTAAAAATGAAGATATTAGGAAAGAACTTGACATTGTCTGCATCCAGGAATGCGTTAGCAGAGCTAATCTCAGATGGTATGGTCACCTAAACAGAATGGCTGAGGAAAGATTAGCAAAACAAGTGTTCTCTGCCAGGTTGGCAGCAAAATGACCCAGAGGAAGACCAAGATATAGGTGGATTGATAAGGTACAAAGTGCCTTAAACAATAGAAATATAAGATCTGATAATGTTGGAGTCTTGACAAGTAACAGACTGATTTGGAGGAAAATTGTAGATAGGAAGTTAGTAATGATATAATTTTTTCATCTAGTACTATCATATCCTGTACACCCCTTGTGGGTACATGGCAGGAATTTGATGATGATGATGATGACAAATTTGAAGAGAACAATACCAAATAAGAAAAGTGTTACTGACAAGAGATATTGTCATGCTGGTTCGGAATACAAGGATATACGTAGGATTTGAAATGGGAAGTGATCCCAATTTGGTTTCAGCAGGGTGAAATTAAATATCATATTGAAAACAAAAACATTAGAAAGGTTTAAAGATTTTAAAATAATTACAATCAAACTTATCCAGAGAAACCTTGAAGAGAATTGTGACTGATTCAGCAAGAGAAAGTTATTTAGGGAAGTTCTTTGAAGGAAACAAAAATCAGACGATCTTCTTGGTGGACTAAGGAGGTTAAAAAGGCAGTCCTGGAAAAAAAAGTATCAAAAGTTCCTAACAATTAATCAGCATATGTCCTAGAGAATACAGAGAAAGTCATGCTATGCCATGTATAAAAAATATATGACTAAACAAAAGGCATGGGAAAACTTTATGAAAATTACAAAATGTTCTTAAGGCTGTTGAAAAAGTTCAGAAATGGAGGAAAAAATATAGTAAAAGAAATAAGAGATGATAAAGGCAACATAAAAATTGAATACTAGCATATTCTGAATAGCTGGAATGATTACTTTTAACAATTGTTAAATAAGATATTCAATGAAGTATTAGAGTGTTCACAAACAGATGGGTCATCTGCCCTCTAGATAAGAATGTGTTAGATGTTCGTGACCTATACAGAACATAGCACAACAACTTCCTCTCCTCTGTTTCGATGTAGACTAGACACTGCCAATCTTAATTTCAGGCAAAATCTCAAACAATTTATTTGTTAGCACTTCATGTCAGAAAGACTGCCAATGATTAATTCATTATCACTACAGATTACAAGAGGAAATCTATACAGGAGAGTGACAAAGAGTGCAATAGAAAGTAGGAGCTGACCTAGCCGTTGCAGTGTCATTTTCATTAATTCTAATGTGCTAATCCAGCAGAAACAAACATCAAAATTAAGGGTCTTCATCTGAAACTATATGTGAAACATATTAAAGCAATGGAAATTGTACATAGGAGAGGAGATGGCCTTTAAAGAATCCAATGACTCTGCATAAATCATATAAAGTTGGTAGTGGTTTTCTTTTATGAATAGAAGGGCAAGCTGTGGAATCTGACTCTAGAAAATTCTTCTTCTTCAAGTGTCATCCTCTGGAAGGAGGTTGACAACCATGTCACAGAACTTTTTTTCTTTTTTTCTTTTGCTGCTGTGGAACATTTATGGTAATTCAAGCCAGTCCAGTCCTTAATGCCTTCAAACCACATTCTCCTGGGTCTACTTCTCCTTCTTTTTCCATTCAGTTTCCCTTCTAATATTAATTTCTGAATGCCATCTTTTCTAGTTAGATGTCCAAAATATTCATGTTTACGTTCTTTAATGATTTTCATGAATGTTCTTTTCATTTTTGCTTTCTTTAAAACATCTTTGTTTTTCATTTTCTCTGTCCATGATATTTTCAACATTTTTCTGATGGTTCCACATTTCGAAAGATTCTAATTTTTCTCTGCTTCTTTATTTAGAGTCCCAAGTTTCACTGTTGTAGAGAAGGCTTGACCAGCTATAGCATTTTATTAATCCTTTTCTTCTGTCTATGTTATTGTCTCTGGATGTAAGAACAGTTTTCATATCAATAAAGGCATTTCTTGCTATCTCTATTCTTCTTTTTATTTCTTTAAGGGAATTTCCTCTGAAAACATTTGTTTACTGACAGAGCCTGTTTCTTTTTTTCTTTTAGTTAACATTTATACTGTTTCTTATTTATTGGTTCTTTTGATATATCGTGCACTTTATTTTCTTCGTGTCAATAATTAATCCCATGTCTAAGCTTCTATTGTAAATTTCTGTGACTAACTTTTGAAGATCATCTTGAGATTCAGCTATAACGACCATGTCATCTGCATAACTGAAGTTGTTGAAGTTCCTATTCCCTACTTTTACAGTCTTCAATATCTTTAAAAACTTGCTCACTATATGTACGAGAGTGGTCTGAAAAGTTCTTGGATGGCAACACTATTGGAAAGATTTTTTTTTTCTAAGTTGGTACATCTGTCATAAGCATCCCTGTGAAATTGCAAGTCATTCTATAACGTAGTTTGTTTTATATAGCAGTCTGAAGCAAAAGTGTTTCTGTATTATCCCTTGAAAAGGATAAAATCGAGTATCATGTGGTTATAAAATTCTTTGTAAAAGGTTTATCGCCAAAAGAAATTCATTTGAAGTTCATAAAAGTTTATAGGCACTCTTCTCCTTCGTTTTCGACAATTAAGAAATGGGCTGCCGAGTTTAAACATGGCCATACCAGCCTTGAAGATGATCCACATGAAGGATATCCAAAAAGTGTAACAACACCAGAAATCATTGATCAAGTGCACGATATGGTATTGGATGACCAGCAAGTCAAAGTGCGTGAAATTGCTGAGACTATAGGCATTTCAAAAGAACGTGTAGGATATATTTTGCATGAAGAATTGTAAATGAAAAAGCTCTGCGCAAGATGGGTGCCACGATTGCTCACAGCAGATCAAAAATGCACTTGCATGAAAATCTCTGAACAATGCTTGGAGTGTTTCAACAAGAATAAAACTGATTTTGTGCATCAATTTATTACTACGAATGAGATTTGGATTCACCATTGCACACCAGAATCCAAATAGAAGTCAAATCAGTGGATAGAAGCCAATTGTTCAGCACCAAAGACAAAGTCAGTTCCATCAGCAGGAAAGGTGATGGCATCGGTGTTTTGGGATGATAAAGGCATTTTGTTTATTAATTATCTTGAAAAGGGTAAAACAATAACTAGTGAATGTTATTCCGATCTTTTAACCAGACTAGATGAAAAAATGCGTGACAAAAGACCTGGTTTGCAGAAGAAAAAATCATCCATCATCAGGACAATGCACCTGCCCACAAAGGTGTTTTGGCAAAGGGAAAATTAAGGGATCTGCACTATGAATTGTTAAAACATTTACCCTATTCCCCAGATTTGGCTCCCTCTGACTTCTATGTCTTCCAAAAACTAAAACTCTTCCTTGCTGGTCAGTGTTTTCCTTCAAATCAAGAGGTGATTGCAGCTGTAGAGGGGTATTTTGCAGATCTTACTGAGAACCACTACAGGAACAGGATAATGGTGCTGGAGCATTGCTGGAGTAAATGTATTAGTCTTACGGGAGATTATGTTGAAAAATAAAAATAATTTTGAAATTATAAATTCGTTTTTTCATTGTTAGGCTTAGAACTTTTCAGACCACCCTCATATTATACAGAAAGGGTGATAAAACATATATTTGTCTTACTCCTTTTTTGATTTCAAAGTTGTCAGAATATGCATTTTTGTATCTTATTGAGGCCATTTGATTCCAGTGTATACAGACAGCCCTCGGTTTACACCGATTCACAATAACGCCGGTTGCCTGAGCATGCTTTCTTACTGTAGTGTGGTTGACTGAGAAACGATGGTAGCAGGCACTCTAGAGTTTGAGTGTTTACCGAACTACTATGACATACATGTATCAAACCTAGTTTTAATGTTGAATCTACCTAATTGTTCTATTTAATTTTTTTTACGTACATACGTATTTAAATTGATAAAGTACATAATTATATACCATGTCTGATAATAGAAGTGCAGAAAAATTAGCTAAAAATAGCCGCGGAAATCAATCACATTTGAAAAGAAGATGGAGGTGATTCAAAGAATGGAAGATGGGCAGACACGTGCTAATGTCTGTAGAAGTATGAACTTACCTCCATCGACTATTGCTACAATTATGAAAAATGCAGATAGAATAAAACAGTCTGCGCAACAATCTACGGCAGCACTAAATGCAAAACATGAACGTTATAGCAGGGGTAAATTTCATGAAAAAGTTATTATCATTATGGGTGCATGACTTGTATCAGAAAAACATTCCTCTAATGCAGGCTGTTATAACTGAGAAAGCAAAAACAATTTTTGAGGATCTTATAAAGACAGATGGAGGCAAACAAACATTTTTAGGAAGCAAAGGTTGGTTCATGAGATTTAAGTCTCGAAGTAAGTGCCATAGTGTCAAATTATGTGGTGAGGCGGCAAGTGCAGATGTTGCGGCAACGGCTGCTTTTCCTAAAGAATTTCAAGACTGTGTAGAACAAGGAAGTTATCCTCCTGATCTCATTTTTAATGTTGATGAGACTGTGCTCTACTGGAAAAAATTGCCATCACACACCTTCAATTCCTGTGAAGAAAGTTCCACTCCAGGTTTTAAAGCTGTAAAAGATAGACTTATGCTTTTGTTGGGTGCAAGGTCTCTGGAACTTTGAAACTTAAACCAATGCTGGTGTACCATTCACAAACACCAGACACCTTCAAGGGTCTAAAAGACATGCTGCCAGTCTATTGGAAATGGAACAAGAAAGCTTGGGTTACACAAGACGTTTATATAAATTGGTATACAAATTATTTTTGTCCTACCGTGCTTCGCTTCTGTAAAGAAAATGATTTGCCAGCCAAGGCATTGCTTCTCTTGGATAATGCCCCTAGACATCCTCAAAACCTTGGTGAAGTAAGAACACCACTGTATGTCAAGGTTGTTTACATGCCCCCAAACCCAACATCGCTTTTGCAGGTCAGGGGATTATATCAATCTTCAAAGCCTATTACCTCCATATAACATTTATGGAAATGGTAAGAGTCTTGGACACTTCAGGAAAAACTATTAAAGACTATTGGCGGTCATCCGATATTTTAAAGGGCATTAACAACATCGAGGCAGCTTGGAGCGACATGTCAGCAAAGTGTTTAAAAGGAGCATTGTGAAAACTTCTTCCAGCATTTATGCACGACTTCGAGGAATTACAGCAAGAGAAGAATGTTATTGAAGATGTTACCAAGCTTACGCGAGAGGTGGGATTGTACAATATTACAGCTGACAGATGTCTTAGAGAGCCATGATAAACTGCTTACCAAAGAAGACTTAAAAGAATTAGCCAAACAATTAAGTCAACATTCAAAGGAGGAGAAAGAAAACGAAGAAGGTCCTTGAGAGATATGAAAACAGCCGATTTACAGCGTATCCTTGCAAGCATAGACATTGACTGATGAACTCTGCGAAATGGACCACGATTGGGAACGGAGTGCAAATGTAAACTCCTTTTTTCAGGAAGTGTAATCGCATCTATTCGACCTTACACTGAACTCCTTTAAGAAAGAAAAAGAAAATCTAGGCAGTTAACAGTAGATACTTTTTTTAAAAAAATGCAGATGATCCGAAACCAGGAACTTCAACATAGAAATATGTAATATCTTTTCGAAGTTTCATATTTTTTGTATATAATTTTGTTTTGTTTTCGTTATTAATAATTTTATTTTAACAAATATATATGTATGTATTATCAAAGCTTTAAATATAATAATGTTACACATATTTCATGTGCGTATTTTTTGACTGCGTGGAACATAACTTCATACCTCCCATTAAAATTGGGTTCGTTTTACGACAATTCGGTTTACGCCCGTTTTTTCAGGAACAGAACTGAGGCGTAAACCGAGGGCTGCCTATATTTGTAATTATACATAGATCTTTTCCTTTTAACCCATTATTCTGTAGGATATGTATTCATTTCTTGTGAACTATTGAATCAAATGCTTGTAATCAAATGGTGTCAATAAAACAAAGATATATGCTTTTCTGGTTATCGAGGCTTCTTTCACATAATGTTAATGTTTTCAAATTAAAAATGACTTGTCTTGTAACTTTGTTTTTTTGAAAACCTGATTGAGTGTCTTCTATTTCTATTGATAAAGTGCCAGACAACACTAGCAGGAAAAACAGTAACACATCCAACAGCGGATTCAGATTGCATAGATATGAAATAAGAGTACTGTAATCTGTGTGCATTAAACAACTGCAGGCAGACTGATGGCGTACGCAACTTCCTCAGCTGACACAGCAAGAGGTTGCATGATGGAGTGCAAAATTCCCATGGAGTAATACTATAATGTTCAGTGAAGGTGACATCATGCTAATAGCTTGCATGATGATAGCATACAGGAGAATGTCAGTTTGATGTGTGTAATACTGAACTTCCCAATGCAGAAGAAAAACTACTAGTGCACTTCATGCATGATACTTAGGCAAAAACTTTATTTTTAGAGTACAGTTAAGTAACAACTGTTTCCAATGATGCAGAGCAGGTTCATTTGCTTCAAAATAAAGACTTTAAATAGGCAATGTGTGGAATGCACCAGAAGCTAAAGATTTGTATAACTTGATGACTGACAGAATCCAACCATCACAAGGTATGCTCACTTGCAGAAGTGTAGACCTGGAACCCATAACCAAGCTAAAGCAAACAAGTGTATGATAAAGAAGCAAGGAACTTCAGTCAGCATCCCATTCTTCGGAGGATATTGTGTTCAATGCTCTCTTTCACTATTCTATTAACTGTTGAATGTGTGCAAGGAATGTAAACTTTTTGTCAAAAATGAGTCCTAAGAGCTTGACTTCTGTTGCTACTGGGATAACAGTTTATTTTCCATCCTGAAATATGAGTGTGAAGTGAAGATTGCATTTTCAGCAAAAGCATACACAAACACCTTTTTTCGGTTGAAAACCTGACTCCATTACTATAAGCCCACGAACACACATGATAAGCTGCTTGTTGAAATTGCCTTTCAATAACCCTTATGTTTTAAGAATGACTGAAAATTGTTACATCATCAACATATAAAGCATATCCTACTATGGGAAGAAATTTTTTAGTGGTTGTGTTTGCTCTGATAGACAGAGTCCTGGGGGGAACACCCTCTATTTGTGATATTGCCAATACAATGTGCTTCCTAATCAGAGTTAAGAGCCTTGTAGCTCAGTCAGTATAGACAAAGCCCTTTTGGAAAGACCTGGATTCAATTCCTGCCCAAGGATTTGGAAATAGAGAACAGAATGAGCAAAGATGGTATGGTATAGTGCCAACTGAATAATTTTATAAATGGAATAAGAAAAAACCTCCGTAGCTCAGTTGGTTTATAGACGAATCCCTTTGGTTGGAAAGATCTGTTTCGATTCCAATCCATGATGTGAGGAACTGTTGTCTGGTCTCTTTCAACTAAAGATGAGTTAGCCGGTCTCATATAGAGGTAGAGGATTTTTTTCACCCAGAAACTCAGGATTTTTGTCCCTTAGAACAGGCAAGCAGACTGCGTGAACACACACACAGATTTACAGCCATGAATACTTACAACCCAGCCAAGGCTTGATTCATCAGCTATATACTGGTCCCAAGCCCAGATAAAATGAAGAGGGGGGGGGGTGAAAGCAATGGCGAACTACCCTGTAAAAATCTCACCAGAAACACATTGTGGCAAGAACACTTGCCTACAAAGTTACCAAGAATTGGTAATGACTGAAGAATCAAATCAATCAATCATAGTTGAAAGATATGGCTACAGGAGAAAGTTTTTAATAAAAATAAGAAGCTGTCATCCGAGTCCTAGATTATAGAGGTCTTTTAATATACCATATCTTTTTTTTTTAATGTCAAGAAAACTGAAACAAGATGTTAAAGTTTCAGGAATGTGTCTCTTACAGATGTTTCTAGATGAACCAAATGATCCAATATCTATCAATGCCTATGAAAAGCACGTTGAGTATTTTTAGAAAAGATTGCCATTTTCTAAATACCACAGAAGTCTGCCATTAATCACTTTCACCAATATCTTTCAAAGACAACTGGTAATCAAATGCTTTTGCAAAATCCAGCAGCAGCATCATGTAGCCGCTGAGTTGGATCCCTTGATCCAACTCAGCGGCCACTCTGTTATAAAAAGTTAGTAGATTACTAAGACATGACTAACCCTTCACAAAGCCATGCTGCACCTCATAGAGTATCATATTCTTATCTATCCATTCCTGAATTCTCTTTCTGAACAACTTTTTCAGTACTTTTACCACCACTTCTAAGATACTTACTGGTCTATAAATTTGCTATTACAGACTTAGATCCTCTTTTATGCAAAGGAATTGGTAATGACTGAAGAATCAAATCAATCAATCATAGTTGAAAGATATGGCTACAGGAGAAAGTTTTTAATAAAAATAAGAAGCTGTCATCCGAGTCCTAGATTATAGAGGTCTTTTAATATACCATATCTTTTTTTTTTTAATGTCAAGAAAACTGAAACAAGATGTTAAAGTGATACTTTAACATCTTGGGACTTTGCTTCTACTCTCTTGGGACTTTGCCAGAGCTGAGACTTAACTTAAACAGCCTAGTCATCAAGGGCATCCAGTTCTCCTGCACATTCTCTTAAAATCTGAGCGAATATCCCATCCAATCCCACGGCTGTATTTGCATTCATATTCTGCAGTATCCTAAATACCTCCAATTCATCAACCTCTGTTCTTACATCAGTCCCTGGTCATCCGCCTCTGCCATAACAATATCATCACTTAGATGATATTGTTATGCAAAATGGTCACTCAGTAACTCAACAGTTTTGTCTGCCTCGGTTACCTCTGCCATCTGTACTCATTCAAGTTATTCTTCCATAGTCATTCTCCCTCCTATCCTTGTTGGCTGCAATTCATCTGCTATCATCAGCAGTACCCAACCCTCTGTCCTGTCTACTCTATCCTCTATCGCTCGACTTACGTCCTTTCAAAGATACGTCCGTGATCCCATAAGGGAATAAATAACATTTTTGGCTATATATAGAGGACTTGAACCAAAAGCGCATACCCCTTAGTACTGTGACTATAACCGCTAAGGCACTAAGTCTCTTCAGCATGTTGAAAGAGAAAGCAGAACCCGATTATGACTGCAAATTCAATGCTTCTTCCAATTGGTTCATGAGATTCAAGCAGAGTTTTGCTCTGCATAATGTGAAAATGTATGGGAATCTGCAAGTGCTAAGAAGGCTACAAAGGAGTTTGTAGAAAAATTTGATAAAATTAGTACGGAGGAAAATTATTTGCCACAGCAAATATTTAATATGGATGAGATGTCCTTGTTTCGGAAAAAAATGTCCAAGTGGACATTTTTCCATCCACAAAAAGCTGTAATATTTTCTTACTCTTGTTATTCTATAAATTTCTACTTGTTTATTATTAACGTTTGTATTCTTATGCAGTCGCACTTTCAATTCTAGGCCGCCAATTAATCTAGTGAAGAGTGTATGGAAGACAAAGGGATTTTGGGTAGTGCCACTTTGGGTAGTGCCAATTCCTTTGTTTCGTTTCTGGTGCTAATCCCTTTTCGGATTTAGGAAAAATTTATATTGTGCTGCACCATTCTAAATACTAGACAAGAGAATAACTCAGTAATCAGAGAATTAATACTCAGAATTGTACACTATTATCCAATTCTTGATAAGTTCGTTAAGTACATAAACCTTACAAAACCTATATTTCATTGCAGTCATAACTATTCTTGTCTTAACTCCCGCTTTGGTTCTGACTTTTATGAGTGGTGCAAAGAGATCAAAATCAGGCAAGTCATTAGATTAATAAAAAGGAAAGACATTTATTCATCAAATCAAATATTTTACAGATAACAACAATTACTAGCTTAGAATCACAACTATCCTTCAGATTGAGTTCAATTAATTAAATGATACAAACTCTCTCTCTCTTAACATTTTAAAACACGCCTCAAAATCTCAATTGAAACTAGATTAGAGCTCCAAATAGTAGCTAAACATTAATTCAGTAATCAAAATTTCCAGAGGCTAATGAATTAACAGACTGAGTACACCATATAGCATTAATATAATCCTACATAATCTTTTTTCTTAGAACATATGGTTCCCCCTTTTTCTCCTTGTTTAAGCCCTAGAGTCCTTTCATGTAATGAAACATGAATAACTAGAAAGTTCCTTGCACGAACACAGATTATCCCTCTCAGTACAAATACATAATAGAACAAAATATTACATTACCAGGGACCATAGAAATACTTGGCCTTCTCCTCATTTGTCTCTGGAGTGCTTTCATCTCGTTGAGCATGCTTCCGCTTGACATCATCTGAAAGAATCAACTGGTGGGCTTGGACACGATTTGCCTCCTTTGAAGTAAGTTATTCTAGCTTGTCGCTATCAGATCAAGTGGTTCAGCATGACTTGTCAGTCTGTTCAACGATCTCGGCCCTGCAGAAGGTACAGGGCCGAGATCGCTGAACTACTGCTTGACCGGTGGGCCACCCAATGACATGTCTGCGTGCTCTTGCAACCTTCATCAGAAATTCCGGAACTCACATCCGTAGAACAAAGAGAAAAAAGCTTTGAGCCAGCACCGTCAAGCTCTATATATCCGAGGCACACTCTTCCCTTTCCTACGTCACGATCTCCTCTCCTTTCTTGCGTTCGACACCTAACTCCTCCAGCACCAGTGCCACCACTTCACCTAGCATGCTTCGCTGGAAACTTCCATGCATAACTCATCTCTGTTGCATGTGTTCACCTCAGGTCTTCAATGCTTAATTCGATTATCTTGTGTGGAACTTTCAATATGACTCAGATACTTACTAACACACGGTTCACATATTTTTAACTTCTAGTAAATTTAACAAAGACCAATAAGAATATAAAGGATAAAGAAAAATAATTAAGTTATAAACATTATTGGTAATTTACAATTAGTTTTCTGTTCTCTGATGCACAATTATTAGCTCCGGGAATGTAGTTACTTGTTAAATCTGAATGAAATAATGATGGAATAATTTCTCTTTCATTCAGAATTTAACAATACCTAGTTTCATAGCTCTTAATGCCTGAATTACGATTCTGTTACGGGTAATGTGGCTGGATATAAACTGAAACCATTTATGATATGATATGGCACAGTGAGAATCCACGAATCTTCAAAAACATTAGGAAGCATACTCCCAGTTCATTATCGGAGCAATAAGACGTCGTGGATGACTCAAAAGTTGTGTGAGGATGCCTTAATCAACTGTTATGTGAGTGAAATTCAAAGCAATTGTGTGAAAGAAAATGTAGAATTTAAAATTTTATTAATTCTAGATAACGCTCCACGTCATCCATCTTGTAAGTCTTATAGCGGTGATCTTCACCAAGGTCAAGGTCATGTTTCTCCCTCCAAACACTACTTCATTCATCCAACTGATGGATCAGGGAGTTATTGCAGTGTTTAAGGCTTATTATCTACGGACAACTTTTTCACAAGCCATTTCTGCCACTGAAGGAAATGACCAGACTCTCATGCATTCTGGAAAACATTCAATATTTATCAGGCTATTAAAAATATTGCTGTGGCTTGGGACGAAGTGACCTCTCAATGTATGAGTGGCATATGGAAAAAGACATTAAAAAGGTTTGTGCATGATTTTGGAAGTTTGTAATAGTGGGCCTAGCAAACAATTTGAATCTCAAAGTGAATGATGACGACATAATTCAACTCAGAGAAAGTTCCTGAAGAAAGTTGACCAACGAAGAATTGGTTGAACTGGAGGAACACTGTTGCAGAAGAGGAAAAATGATAAAAGGAAGAGGGAAAAGAGAAACAGGAACAGATAGTTAAAAATTTAGACTGAAGGGTCATGCAGAAATGTTCTTTGCAGTTAGCGATGTTCTCACAATTGCTGAAGACAAGGACCCCAATGTTGAATGCTACTTATTAGTAGAAACGAAAGTACATGATGTGTTAGCTTACTATGAACAAATTTATGATGAAAAGAAGAAGAGGAATAAGCAAAACACATTGGAATAGTAGCAGAAACACACAGTACAGTTTTATAATAAGTAAAATGTTATTTTAAAAATACTTTAAAATCCTCTCGGGGGACCCTGTAACCCCTAGAGAGCGCTTCCCCTGGGTGGCGGATAGGGGGAGCCCACCATGTGTGTGTGTGTATATATATGGTGGGGTGGTCCGAATATACTGAATAAGGACTCGTGAACCAACAGGGCCATCATCTTGATTGTAAGGGAAGTGGCACTCCCATGGACCCCTAGCTGGATCTGTCCTCTCCTTCTTCTGCTTTGAGGAAGATCCACTTACTTTAATCTTTCCTATAAGGCCTTATCAGCCAACTCTTCTTATTTTATGTCCCTTATGCTATTAGAGTATCGAGGACCATGGGGGCCTTTTCATTTCTGGCCTTACAACTATGCCCTTTCTATAAACCTTACTATAATTCTTCTATAATCTACTCTTTCCCCTTCGATATACCCTATTCCTCCTATGGGTTTAAATTCGGAAGAAGACTAGTTCAGAAGCCTTGTAGCAGCCCTACCACTGAACTATTCCATCGTCAGGCTAGTCCCCTGACATGGAGAACATAATCCTACTTGTAAGCTGACAGAAAAAGATAATCGGATTGAATCTATGGGAAACGACCCTGGAATGGAAAAGGTAAAACAAAAATGGAAACGACAAAATATAATACACATAGCAAACTGGAATGTAAGAGGAATAGCATATAAAGAAATAGAATTAGACCAATTATTAAATGAAAGAAATTTTAAAATAGCAGTAATCACTGAAACAAAAAAGAAATTAAAAGGAACTATAGTGTAGTCAACAGAGACCAAAGAGAACAAGCAGGAGTCATGATTTGGATTCATAACTCCCTTTCAAAACAGTTAAAACATTATAAATTATGGAATGAAAGAATAATAGAAGCTAGAATAAAAATATATAGAGGCCATTTAACAATAATTGGTTTATGTCCCAGAAAAAGGAAGAGAACAGGATAATATTGATTTTTATAATCAGCTACAAAACATATATAATAAAATAAATAAAAATGATTACGTAATTTTAGCAGGAGACTTAAATGCAAGAAATGGAAAAACGAAAATTAATAATAATATAGGAATACATGGAGAACAGTATATGAATTTTTTTCCATCACTAAAATCTATGGGGAAATATCAAACTGAACACAAAATATCTCAACACGTCAACTCAATACTGATAAACATTGGTAACTGATTACTCGGATAAGATATTATGAAACTTGAATAGGAGCTCCCCATTCTTAGCCAATGCCAAAGCTACAAAGATCTTGTAGGGGAGTGCGTATGAACATAAAAGGGGAGTGCGTATGACTTTGAAAAGAGGAAACAATCTTTATCTTCATTATATAAGATGCACCCCATTTTTAAGATGAATTTTTAAGGTAAAAAAGTGCGTCTTATACACTGGAAAATATGGTAACCGAAGAAATAGAATGGCTTAATATGATACTAAATGCAGCAGCAAATGAAAGCTCAGGAAAGACCAAAAAATTCAATAAAAGGAAAAAAAACTGAAGATCTGGGATGATACAATCAAAGAAATGATCAAAAAGGAAAAAGAAGCCTATCACAAATGGTTAAGCAGTAAAAGTTAGAAGATGAAATAGAATATAAAAGAATAAGAGCCATAGCTAAAAGAGAAGTCAGAAAAAGACAGAGAATCATGGAATAAATTTGTTTCTAATTTAGAACATGATTTATATAAAATAAGACCCAATGTATATAAGATTTTGAAACACTTAAATGCAGATACCAATGAAAACATAAAATAAAACAACACCAAATTGAAATTAGAAGAATTTCTAAATTACTACGCAGAATTGTGGACAGACAAATATTTAAAAAAAAAGACAACTGGCAAACAATTAACGAAAATGAAAAGGAAATAACTCAAGAAGAATTAGAAATCAGCCTGAAAGAAACAAGAAACGGAAAATCACCTGGAGAAGATAAGCTAGGTTCAGAACTATATAAATACGCAGGAACAAGATTCAAAGAAAGACTCTTATTATTTTTAAATAAAATTTATTCAACTGGTATCACCCCAATAGAATGGAAAAAAGCAATTGTGATTCCTATCTTTAAAAAAGGTAATAGAGATGACCCTAAAAACTATAGAGGTATCAGTATACTAAATTCCTGTTACAAAATATGTAGCAGAATCTTAAATAGCAAACTAATGAAATATTCCAAAAACTTTATTTTAGAAGTACAGAATGGATTTAGAAAAGGGGACGATCATATATAAACCAGGCCTTTTGTCTAAAATTAATAATAGAGAAAAGAAGGGAATACAATTTAGAAACAGACACTGCATTTATTGACTTTGAAAAAGCATTTGACAAAGTTAAAAGAAACATATTATTTAACATATTAAAAGAAAGACAAATACCAAATAATATCCTAAAAGCTATCACAAGTATATATGAAAATAATCAAATACAAATAAGATTAAATCATGAGCTATCATATACAAGAGAGATAAACCAAGGGGTCCGATAGGGATGTCCCCTCTCAGCAACTTCTTTTTAATATCTACTTAAATGAAATAATAATAAAATGGAATAAAAATTTACATCAAGGAATTAAACTTTCTCCTGCAGTAAACTTAAACATTCTCCTCTTTGCCGACGACCAAATAATAATTACAAATTCTGAATATAACTTACAGAAAGCTATTTTAGATCTAAATGAGATATCCAAAGATTATGGTATGATAATATCAACAGAAAAATCAAAAACTATGGCCTTTAAAGGACAAGATCCAGCAAGAACTAAAATAGTAATAGATAACAAGATCTTAGAACAGGTGAATTCATTTAACTACCTAGGATGTATGATCACGCATGAAAATGAAAAAGATATAAACGTAAAAATTGCAAAATATTTAAAAATAACAGGTGTAATTAACTCTATATTTAAACCAAACCTAGTTCAAAAACAAACCAGACTAAAAGTATACAATACATTAGCAGTACCAGTCTTAATGTATGGAAGCAAAATCTGGACAATAAAACAAAAAGACAAACAAGGATTAACAAACAGCAGAAATGAAGTTTATGAGAAAAACTGCAAAGTATACCCTATTTGATCACAAAAGAAATGAAGAAATTATGAAAGAATTAAACCAAGAACCAGTAATAGAAAAAATTAAAAAATGTAAACATAAATGGATGGAACACGTTCAAAGAATGAAAACAGAAAGATTACCAAAACAAGCCTTAAAGAACAAGCCATTAGGAAAAAGAAAACCAGGACGTCCTTTTAAACGATTCAACGATGACTTCTAAGGCCGGAACAGGCCATGCTAGGCCTATATCCTTGATATGCATGATGATGACTTCTTAACAAAGAATTGAGCTAACGTAAAATTTACTGCTTCTCTCTTCATCGAATCTTTTTCACACATCCACATTTTTGCTCACTAATTCTTTTCCTCATGATTAAAGTTTTGGAAAATACTTTAAAATAAATAAAGTAAGGAAAACACACTCATATAACATTGCAAAGGAGGCACCAGATACGATCATCAAAACACTATGTAATTATAGTATGCTCACACTTTTGTAGAGCTTTGCTTGGCTTGGTGCCAAGAATAGTTGATTCATGCTGAAGGAGAGAAAGAAATGAAGGACGTACGAATTGGTTGCCAACATGCGAAATCACATGCTTTATATATAAAATTTCCCAACTGTTATACAAGCAAAATAGTTACCACTTTAAAAACTACAATGATCATAAAAGAGAAGTTAATTTTCCAATGTGTAAAAATAAATAACTCATCCCAGAAGACGAATTGATTACCCTATTATCGGAATGGATTCTCCTTTTTGTGATATTATTATTATTATTATTATTATTATTCAGGCCTCCAAGGAGTCAAAAGACTCATCGTGGGAGGTCCTTCCTAAGACATAAAGTCTGTCAAGACTTATCGAGGGGAGGCCCCCCCCCCTGAGAAACACAAAGTCTATCATACCACTCTTTAAACTCACTGACCGTTCTCGCTCCCACCACTCCATCAGGCAATGCATTCCACGGCTCAACCACCCTCCACACAAAGAAACCACTCCTTACCCTCTTGCTCACAGTTTCCTTTCGTAACTTCCAGGGATGGCCTCTTGTCATCACTCCTTCCCGCTGATCAACCAAGCGAAAGAACTCCCCAGTGTCAACCCTGTAACCACCTCTCAACAGTTTAAAAGTCTCAATCATATCACCTCTCCTTCTTCTATCCACCAAACTCTGCAGTCCACATTCTCTCAGCCGATCCTCATAACTATCCTTGTACAGTCCTGAAACCATCTTTGTATCCTTTCCACAGTTAATTTATTCCCTTCAAATCCTGGGGACCAAATCTGAGAACAATAGTCCAGGTGTGGTCTGATCAGAGACATACAACGGAATGATAACCCTCTTATCTCTGCAGGTCAGTGTCCTTCTCATAATAGCAGCAATCCTCTGTGTTACCTTCACCACCTTTGCAATATGTCCCCTAAACTTCAGGTTTCTATCAATCATCAACCCCAGATCTCTTGTCTCCCCTACTTCCTCCAGTATAACTCCTCCCATAGAGTATGCAGCATCCCATCGATGTTTCCCAAACCTCGAGACCTTACATTTTGCTGCATTAAACTGACACTCCCATTCATTTGCCCATCTATCTAGCTTATTTAAATCCTCTTGCAGGGCTACCACATCTGCACTATTACTAATAATCCTTCCCAGCTTCGTATCATCCGCAAACAACTGAATATCCCCCTGCAATCCACTGGCTATGTCATTGATATAAAGGTTAAACAATATAGGTCCTAGTACTGAGCCCTGTGGGACCCCACTTGTAACCCTCTGCCTCCTGGAAACTGCTCCACCATACACAACTCTCTGATACCTATCAGAGAGTTGTGTATGGTGGAGCAGTTTCCAGGAGGAAACTGCTCCACTCCTGAATCCAGTTGACCAATCTGACATCCAGACCCATGTGCTGCAACTTAAATATCAGCTTATCATGTGGCACCCTGTCAAATGCCTTCGCCAAGTCTAAGAAAATTGCAGTATATGCCTTTCCCTCATCTAATGTTCTTGTAACTTTATTATAAAAGGCTAGCATATTGCTAAAACAAGAGCGTCCTTTCACAAATCCATGTTGATTCTCACAGATAACATTACCCTCATCTGCCCAATGCTGTATACGGTCCCTCACTACTTTCTCCAAGATCTTAACTACTGATGACACACAGACTGGCCTATAATTAGACACTTCCAGTCTGTTACCACCCTTATGCAATGGCACTATCTTACCTTCCTTCCATTCCCTGGGCACCTTTGCCAAAGCCAGACTTTCATTGAAAAGCCACGTTAAAGGTACTGTCAATTCCCTAGCACATTCTCTCAAAACTCATGGTGAAATACCATCCAGTCCCACAGCTTTACTGACATCCAGAGTACTCAGTATCTGAAACACACTCTCCTCCTGTACCTCCAGACCTCGAACCAGTCCTATCCCTCCAGCATTAAAACTGACTCCTCTAGGATGAAATACTCCAATAAAGTGTTCATTGAACAATTCCACTATGTCCTCTGCATCAGTCACTCTATTCCCATTTTTATCCCACAATATCATTCTTCCACAGTCATTTCTCCTCCTACTAGCCACATAGCTAAAAAATTCCCTAGGATTTTCTTGGGATCTTAGGGCCAATCTCCTCTCATATTCCAGTTTCGCTTTCCTTACCACACTAGTCACTCTTCTGGCCTGTGTCTTATATTCCTCATGCATCTCTTCACCTGTCTCCTTATATCTCTTCCATAGCCTCTTTTTCGCATGCAATTCCTGTTTAATATTGTTTGTCATCCACTTTACTCCAAATTGCGTCCTCTTCTTCACTCGTGGTATACAACTTACCATTGCTGATAACAAATATTCTTTCACAATTTCCCACGCACTGGTGATATCCCGGCCTTCCAATTCCTCCCTCCATGAAACTTCCCGAAGTTGACGTCTAAGACTATTATAATCACCTGCCTTATAATTCCACATAAGTTCCCGTCTCTTTGATACTCCTGTATGTCTATTCATTTTCCAAGTCAAAACCATATGGTCACTCTCTCCAACTGGTAGGAGAGACGTCAACTCAGTTATTATAAACTCTTCTGATGCTATAACCAAATCCAAAACTTTTGAACCTCTTGTTCCCTCTGTTACATGTTGCCTAAGACATTTGTCCCTCAAGAATTCTAGAAATTCCATTCCCCTATTGCTACATGCATTTTCCTCTCTCCAATTTATACTACTGAAGTTAAAATCTCCCATAACAATCATTCTTCTTGCACTTGCCAAACTCAGCTGTCTAAACATCTCCTGGTCCCCATCCTCTGTGCTCCTGGGTCTGTAGCAACACCCCACTAAATATCCTGTCTTGCCTACCTCTACCTCACACCATATGCTCTCAAAATCATTTGTCTCACTTTCTTCCAAATTCTCTACTCTTAGAGGACATAGGTCATCACTTATCATAAGCAGCACCCCACCACCACGCTTTCCCCTCCTATCCTGACGAAAAATGCTATACCCAGCGACTTTTATTCCTGTTGTTATAACCCCTTCTGTCAACCACGTCTCAGTGATCACAATAACTTTTGGCCAAGCTGATGCTATCTGTGACACCAATTCCTCTCCCTTATTCCGGATACTCCTGGCATTAGTATAAAGCATACAAATGCCATTGTTTCTATACCCAGCATTATCCCTTCTAGACTCCACTGGGCTCAGTGTTACCTGACATTGTCTCCCTTTTCCCAAGTATCCATTCCCACAAGAGGCCACCCTCTTGTGACATGCGCAGAAGTGTCGAAGGGTCTCGAATCTGTGGGTGTACTGTACCATTAAAAATAACTTTATAAAATGTTTTAAATCAGTAACTAAATTATTTCATTCTGGTGAGTGATTTTTTAAAATAATTAGCCATAAAAATGTATAGATTGAAAATTTTTAAAATCTATAACATTTAATTTTAAGATGTATATAGGCGTACTAATCGAACTTGGGTATCGAAAAATAATGACGCACTAATCGATGGATTACTGTATGTATTTTATGGCTGTAAATCAGTGTGTGTGTGTTCATGGGGCCTGTTTGCTTGTTCTGAGGGATGAAAAGTCTCACTAATGCCTATAACTTTTGGTGAGGTTGCACTAACCAATACAAAAAAACTCTTCCCTCTTATTCCTGATGCTTCTAGCATTTAGTATATAAAAATGATAGCATCTTCTTAGGACATGAACCACCTTTACAGCCTGAAATAACTACCCCATTCGATATTGTCGCCTGAGAAACTAGATTTTGCATTTTTTTTTTGTTCATTCACACACTCATTTGCTTCCTTGGTGCCTTCATGCACTTATCTGCATACACCCTAATTTCTTTAGTTTTCCTGACTGCGTTGCCCTACTCTCAGTAAACAAAGCTCCATCAAACAGGCCATAGGTCCACAATCTCTCTATATCATTACTTCTGCACAACCTGTGTACTGATTCATTAGCTATCATCACTATCTTTCTCAGTCTGCCTCTATCACAGCAGCAGACTTACAAACACTCTTGTTCTTATTTTTTGCTTTTTCCAAAAACTGCCTCACATCCTCTCTCATACAATACTTCTCACCTCTCAGGATAGTGGTTCCAGTCAAAACAATAAATTCTTTCACCTTCCCTTCTGCATTCTGATAGCATATACTTGGAGTAATTTCTGACTTCAACTGAAATATTTTAAGCTAAGATTTCTTTATATATTAAGTAAAACACTCGAGTCTGAAATATGTAATAGCATTATCTAAGGATTACTCTGTTTAATGTTTCAGCACCTTGCTAAATCATCACATTGCTTTAGAGACTAAAGAAGGTACTTTTTTCAAAGTACTTCAGGACTCCAAACAAGCAGGCTGGTAGTCTCACATTAGGTGATAAAACTCATTTACCACCTCGTGTGTGTGTGTGTGTGTGTGTGTATATATATATACACACACACACGAGGGTTGTTCGATAAGTCCATGCAAAGTCTAAGAGATGGAGCCACCAGTACATATCGACGTTATTTTTAGTTGCTGGCAACTGTTGGAGGATCCACACTAAGGTTGTCAGATAGATCTATCATTCTGTGTTTGGTGCTCATTTGAATCGATCAAGTACCGTGATTTGTGAAAAAATGGATGAGAAAGAATTTTGTGTAGTGATTAAACATTTTTTGAAAGGCAAAATGGCTCAGGAAACTAAAGCTAAGTTGATAAACATTATGGTGAGTCTGCACCTTCAATTAGAATTGGTTTATAAGTAGTTTAGTAACTTTCGAAGTGACCATATGAGCGCAAGTGACGCTGAACATTCTGGACGCCCTGTTGAGGTCACTACTCCAGAAATTATTGAAACAATCCATGATATGGTGATGGATGACAGAAGAGTGAAGGTGCGTGAAATTGCTAAGGCTGTGGGCATCTGAAATGACCATGTAAATAATATTTTACATGAACATTTACATATGAGAAAACTATCCGCAAGATAAGTGCCACGTTTTCTCACACTGGATCAAAAGCGTCAACGTGTGAACTGTTGCAAGGACAGCTTGAAGCTGTTTCAAAACAATGAGTTGCAAGTGGGGAATCTGCACCAAAGAAAGCGAAAAACCATTCCTTCAGCAGGAAAGGTTATGACCACTGTCTTCTGAGATGCTCATGACATAATCTTCATAGACTTCTTGGAAAAGGGCAAAACAATTACCGGAGTGTATTATGCGTCTTTGCTGGATCATTTAAATAATGAAATAAAGGAAAAACGACCACACTTAGCGAAAAAGAAGATTCTTTTTTCACAACGACAATGCACCCACTCACTCTTATGTAATTGTGACTGCAAAATTGTTCGATTTATGCTACAAAGTCCTTTCACATTCCCTCTACTCTCCAGATTTGGCTCCCTCGGACTACTAATCTGTTTCCAAACATGAAAAAAATGGCAGGCAGGATAGAGATTTTCATCAAACGATGAGGTGATTGCCAAAACAACTGTCTATTTTGAAGAGCTGGACAAATCATACTATATGGATGGGATCAAAAAACTCGAGCATCATTGGACTAAGTGTATAGACCTCAAAGGAGACTATGTTGAAAAATAAAAAATGTTTGTCCCAAAAAAATAATGTTTTCTTCATTTTTGCACAGACTTATCGAACAACCCTTGTGTATGTATGTATATATATATATATCTACGTACTTTTTTGTTTCTATGGCTGATTAATGCTAAAAAAGATTACCAAAACAAGCCTTAAAGTACAAGCCATTAGGAAAAAGAAAACCAGGACGTCCTCTTAAACGATTCAACGATGACTTCTAAAGCCAGAACAGGCCATACTAGGCCTAAATCCTTGATAAGTATGATGATGATGATTAATGCTAAAGTAAACTATAACAAAAATAATATTGTTAATTTAACAGCATTACTAGTTTTGCTGTTCCACCAAAGGGCTTTGCAAGGTAAGGTACAAATATATTGAGAAGAAGGATTCACATACAAGTTTTTTCCTCTCTGAAGTGATTATAAGCAATAAGCTTTTATATTTCATTACAGACTGCATGTGTGAATCCTGCCATGGACATGGATGTTTGTGATTGTTTTTTTAGCTGAGAAATGAATTTCATCACCCAGTTCAAGAACAACGTCCAGCTCATTAGAAGCCTGAAGTGGCTTGCAAACGCTCCATGTTTGATCTGTAAAGAGATTTCCAGATTACATACAAATAAAAACTGATAAAAAAATTCCTAATCCTGCCCATACTGCTGATGTACTATACGTTACAATCATTCATGGGTGGGAAAACACATAAAAAACATTCACACTGATCTTAAGCTTTATAAAGACAGCAGAGTTTTTTAAAACAGTGTGTTAAATTGTGAATGAAAGTATTTTGTAAATTATAATACTTCGTTCATATTTAACATAATCCTCCATGTCATAAGCAAGACTTGTAAATATTATTTGTTGTTAGTCTCTTGCTTATAATGTGTTATTCATATAGTTGTCTTGAGTTTAGTTTGTTATTATTTAATAATATAATCTTAAGATATGTAATAGTAATAAATATAAAAATATCATTCATTTAAATTACTTTATTCTGTAAAATTTATTGTAAGAAACTGTGTGTATATAAATTTAAATGTACCTTATATGAACTGTGATATATGTTTTTTATTTATTATTGTAAATGAAAGTGAAAGTAAATTCAAGGAATTCTGCTAATAAGATATGATTGGTCACTGTCAAGGAAATGGAGTTATTTTTAGGTAGCGCATGATTGGAGCGTGGAGTACTGTATACAAAGGGAGAAGCGAGTTGTTATGAGCTGAACTGGTCAGAACCGGATTTTGGCGGGAAAGAGGAGAACAGAGGCAATTCAAAAACGAAAGTAAGATATAAAGAAGAAGCCATGGAGACAGCATAGGCAGTCGTTAGTGAGTGGCAGAAAGGGAATTTATATATGCCGTAAATCGTCTAGGAAAGGACCGGGAATTAATAAGCATTTCGAATTATTTCTATGGGAGTTCTGATACTACAATATATTCCAAATGTTTAGTGGAAGAATAGTGCAGAACTGAAGTTAATACATAGAAGAAAATAAGGAATTAGTAGATAACGTAAACCAAGTGTATCAAGACTTGAGTATTTCTGTGTCTAAAATTCAGGTATTATAGTGGAAGATTTCTTTGAATTGTGCTGCCATAAAGTATAAGTCAACCAGAATTTCAAATGTGCCTATGCGAATTCGATGTGCAGAAGCAGTAATCTGGTAAGAGTTGTCCTTTCTATAACCTGTGAGGCTATAACAGTTAACTCCGTCAGATATATTTGACCTTAGCTGTGATGTTATGTCAATTAATGATTGGATGTTTGATGTACTTTCCCCTTGAAATAATAAATGTTATGTTGATCTATTAAGTGTTAGCTGACTAAGAAAGAATATAGAAATATCTGTCATAAGATTAGCTATTGTTACATTTGGAAAGTTAAACTTTTAAGAACTATTTTCAATCTGATTGACTGAGCATAAAGAACTGAAGGGTGAATGTTTGTTAGTTACTGGATTGTAATTATTCTGAATACTTTAAACTGAGCTGAAAAGGCGTTAGCTGATTTTTTTTTATATTTTTTTTTTTATGATTCATCCAATTGGATAGAGAGAACTAAGTGAAAGAAATTGATGGCGGGAGGACTAGGGGCCATGCATGGAAGCTGGGCAAGAGCGTGGTTAACAAGGGAGTTAGAGCTAGATTTTTTACTTGGAGAGTGGTGAATGAGCGGAATAAGCTTCCAGAGTCTGTTGTGGGTGCTACGACCGTGAATGAGTTCAAGGCCAGGTATGATAGATGTTGTGTCAAATAGTTGTTCTTGATATGATGTTAGGGCCTCCCTCGATGAGTCAGTCGACTCCTTGGAGTTGCCCGGAACAATAATAATAACAAATACTGATGCTTTAAGAATTAAGAAATGTTAAGATTAGTCATGATCCTCAAATCTAATTGAGAAGTTATTAACATCTGAATGTGAATTTTGTAATTTTTTTAATTGATAACTTTTTTGCAGACAGTTATACTTGAATGTATATGTTGTACTATTCCACATTAAATGTTTTCTTTTGTTGAGTTAAACTTGGTGTTTGCCTGATTTTCTTTCACTGCACCACTCATAAAATTAATCGGACCTTTGCGGAAGCCTTAAATGCTATTAATAACCTTGGCCTGAAGATAAAGTAATAATATAAGTATAGTTGATGATTGATTCCTCTATATTATTTAGACTAATCTGAATATAGGGTGGTGCAGTATAATCTAAATTTCTTTATATTCAGATGAGCATCAATCAACAACTAACTAAGAAGAACGGAATTTAAAGTGGTAAAGATAAGATTAACAAACCAACAAAAATAGAACAGTCAGTTAGGTAGGACGTTCCAACAAGTGTAAATACTTACGTGCAACTGGCACTTTGATGAGTGAAAATCATGGAGTCTTTCATTCTAATAATCACATGTATGCTAAATAATAATAAAAAAATTTGGATTAAAAATATAAACTATAACAATTATCAGAAACAATAAGTATAATACTACAATAAATTAAAATAAAAATGTATTTTTATTACTTTTTTTATTGTATACTTTTTCTTAACAAGTCTCAACCTATTTCACATAAAATGATCTACAAAAGAAGAAAATGAACTATGTCAGACTTTTGCCAAACTATGGAGTATGTCCACTTGAGGAAAGCAATACCTGATATACATATATGAGGCACATCCAGAAAGTAAGGTCCTTTCAGAATTTACCACCAAATAACATATTGGAGGTGGGGGGGGAGGTCACACATGCATGGTAGCATAGAGTGACTCATAGTTAGCTGTTGACCATCTTACTTCCATTCTGTTATCATTTGTTGTTGTTGTTGTCTTCTACGAATAATCCATAATAAATGTTGTAATAAATAATCCTGCCAATTGCGAGATTCGTGGCGTGATACAGTTTTTGTTAGCAGAAAACAAGTGCTGCAGAAATTCATTGATGACTGTGTAAGGGCTTAACATAATGAGTGACAGTAAGATTAGGCAATGGTGTTGTTTGTTTAAAGAAGGGCGCAACAATCTTCACAATGAAGACTGTAGGCCAGCCAAGTGTGGTAACACGATTTGGTGGAAAGAGTGAACAACACAAAATTTCATGAGAATCATCATTTCAGAATTAAAGAAATTTCTTTTGAATTCCTGGAAGTTTCAAGCTCAGTCATTCCAAATTGTAACAGAAAAGTTGGGGTATTAGAAACTGTATGCCAGATGGGTCCCAAAAATGCTGCCCACTAAGCATAAACAGTAATGAGTGGAATCAGCTCAAAAATTTCTAGAGCATTACAAAAACGAAGAAAAACATTTTTCTTGCATTGTGACTAGTGACAAAACATGAATGTCATACACAAATGTGGAGTCAAAACAACAATCAATGCAGTGGCACTATTCACCATCTATGAAAACAAAACAATTCAAACAGGCACCGTTGGTCAAAAGATAGCCTTCTGGGACTGAAAAGGAGTCTGGCGAATTGATTTTCTTCAGCGAGGAACCACAATTAATTTTCGTGTTCACTCTTTCCACCAAATTGTCTGTCGTCCACTGTGCTCTTCACTGAGAACAATGTTGCACCCTTCTTTAAACAAACGACACCATTGCTTAACCTTACTGTCACTCATTACGTTATACCAATCAGCCTTACACAGCTGTTGGTAAATTTCTGCAGCACTGGTGTTTTTCACCAACAAAAACTGCATCCCACACTGAACCTCGCAACTGGAAGGATTTTTATCGCAGCACTCATTATAAATTATTCGTAGACAGCAACAAATGATAACAGAATGAAAATAAAATGGTCAACAGCTTTGGCTAATGAGTCACTGTATGCTACCACATATGTGAAACCCTTCTCCTACATCTTATTTGGCAGTAAATTCTGAACAAACCTTACTTTCTGGATGCACCTCATATGGAAAATCATTCCTTGCATAGTGTAGTGAGCAAAATTTTATGCTCACTCAAGGATGCTAGAATTAAGAGTTTTTACTCATCTTTAAGTTCAATTTACTTTAGATATGGCTCCGAAACCAGTTTAAACCATAAAATAAAAACCAGTTTTTATTTTATGCCATTCAATTTTTTTTTAATTAAATTTAAATGAAAGGCACATTTATCAATTAAATAATGTACCAATATTTACATAATAAACATACCAATTAAAAATTGTAATATTAACAATAATTTTTTTAAAAAAATGAATTAGAAATATTTTATTACTATTAACATCAAACCTTCATGGAGTCAAAAGAGTGCATCAATAATAGTCACAAATATCACATAAAACACATCAACAAACCATTATTTAAACTACTTCAACATTTCTGCACTCATCACACTTTTAGGCAATGCATTCTACTTATGAATCACTCTCCATGCAAAAAAAAAAAAAAAACCATGCTCCTCACCTACTAATTTTACAGGCTTCAATAAATTTCCTCTTATTCTACCCTTACCTCCCTGCAGCATATAAAAAGTCTTCTGCATTAATCTGGTAACAATCTTTTACCAACTTTCATATCCCACTCCCACCTCTTCACAAAACTGTAAATGACATTCCTTCAATTTGTCTTAATATCCCACATCCCAGAGATACAGGAATTTCTTTCTAAATACCTACTCAAACTCCTGAAGTCTCATATCAGACATTCAAACTCATTCTTGAAAAACCCAACAAATTTTGTAGAGAAACTGTCAGACACACAAATTACTCCATATATTAGTCAGTTGAGATGTAGTTTTGCTGTTTATAAAAATTTTACTGTCTCTATATCCATGCAGGCCTATTTCCAACACTGCCTCCAATCTTCATTCTTGACTTGGAAAATGAGATATGACTACCAAAAATATGGTCTGGCAGTGGACTCACCTCTATTACCCTCCATCTAATTTATATGAAAAGTTTGAGGATGAAACTATAGTATAGATGATCCTGAAGCCACACGAATGGGAGAGATATGCTGATATTTTTACTACATGGAATAATGCCCAGAAAGACCTTGAAGATTTTCTACAATTCCTAAATAACTGCTCCAAAAATCAAATTCACACTGGAAAAAAAAAACAGGAGGCTAAATTACTATTTCTAAATTATCCTTGTCAGCAAAAACAATGCTGGACGATTAACTTAAGAAGTTACAGAAAAGAAACCCACACAGGTATTTATATGCAAGCTCTTTCCATTGTATAATGGAAATTATACAATGTCAGTTGTGTTTATACATATCCTTACGGACATGTATAATGCATAGCATTATCATTATACATGACTATAAGGATATGTACCTTGCATTATGGGATACTAAAGCAATTGATATGAAGTCATTAACCTCTGTATACAAGTGGCACAGTCATGAAGTCCCTTCACACACAAACTTTGTTTGCTTACACTTGGATAAAGGATGAAACCAAGAATATAATTTCTTGGCATCTTTAATTTATAGTATAGCAGTGAAAAAACTTTCAGCATCTCCTATCTGTTGTCTCTAATCTTTGGTCAAGTGTTTTAACTTCTGACCCAGCTCTCAGATCCATAAGTTAAAATTGGTTTGAACACTGTCTTGTATACTGCTAGTTTAGCGTTTTGACTAATTTCTCTTTTATTCCTTAAAAATTTATTCAACTGGCTCCCCACCATACCAACTTTGCTAATTCTGATGTCTATTTCCAGATTTAACATGCCATCTTCACTAAAAACTGTGCCTAAATAGCTAAAATACTTTACTTGTTCTATAGGCCATTCAGAATACAGCTGAAGTTTTCTATATTCCTGCCTATTTTCATAGTTTTGATCTGATGAGAAATTAAAATAATTATCTTTAAATATGTAGACTTCAAAACCCTGTCCAACATCATCAAATTTGTGATATGCACTCTCAAGAGGATGCACAGAATACTGATGATACTACATGTAAAGTTTACATCGCTAACTTCCTATTAACGATTTTCCTCTAAATTAATCTGGTATCTGTCAGTTCTCAAATTTTGCAGATCTTAAATTTCAGACTTCTAAAGTACTTTTCACTACATCAAACCACCTAATCTTTGTCTTCTCTGAGTTCTTGGCTTACCAACATGGCATCAAAGCATCATCAAAGAGAGATGTTTTGCCAACTTCTCCTCTCTCATTCTGTTTAGGTGACCACCTATCTGAGATTAGCTCTGCTGACATATTTTGAATAATAACAATGTTAAGTTGCTTCATGTCTTCATGTTTAATGTGAACCTGCCATTAATACTGCCTGTTCACTCTCCTAATTTTTCTCAGAATTCTTATCTTTGCTTTCCAGTCGTTGATCAACTGTTTTATTGTTAACTTTTCTCTCAGATCCAGAAATTAAAAATTTGTTTAAATAGTACTACCGGTGTTTGGTCTGATTTCTTTCTTATATCATGTAAACTTATCAATTCCCTATTTAACTAGCTTTGCTAATTCTGTGGGCCATTACTATATTTAATTTGCCATTTTCACTAAAAGCAGCTGATATGTTTTACTTGTTCTATAGATTCCCTATTAAGATACAGCTAAAGTTTACAATGGTCGTATCGCCACAGTGTATCTTTTTTTTTTATTGCTGATTTTCATATCAAACTTGTTACTGTAATTATTCAATCTGTTAGAGAATTCTGAAGAAATGCATCTGAAGAATTCTCTTGTGCAAGGACCCCTGTGAAAAAAGGGTATATGTGGAACTACAAGGGGGGTGATTATGAAGAGCTCAGGAGACAGCTTGCAGGTGTAGCATGGAATGAGGAGTTAGCTGGAAAAGAGATCAATGCAGCTTGGGGGATTTTCAAAAAATATTTAGTGGATGCAATGTCTAAATGTATACCACGGGTGAGAAGGTTAAATAAGTTAGGTGTGAGATGGATGAATAAAGAGATTAAGCATGCAATACAGAGAAAAAGGGCATTGTGGAGGCAGCATAAGAGAAGTGGAAGTAACCAATTTCATGAGTTCTACAAAGACCAGGCAAGGAGAGTGACTTGGTTGGTGAGAGTAGCTAAAGAGAGGTATGAACAGCAGTTAGCTAATGAAGCTAAAAAGAATCCTAGGGAGTTCTTTCGATATGTAGCCAGCAAAAGAAAGAATGATTATGGAAGGATGACATTGATTGGAGGAAATGGTATAAAGACAGCTGTTGCAGAATGTGTGGTGGAGATACTTAATGAGCAGTTCATAAAGATCTTTCAATCTTGTGAATGTGACTTCATGGAGAGATTAAGAGCAGTTGATGATGGGGAGGAGAGACTGACTGTAAGTGAGCAAGAGGTGTTTGGGGAGTTGAGTAAACTAGATGTAAATAAGGCTGTGGGACTTGATAATATATCACCGCGTATTCTGAAGGAATGTGCCAGAGAGTTGACACCTGCCTTGACATATTTTTTTAATACGAGTCTTGCACTTGGTCAAGTCCCTAAAGAGTGGAAGGAGGGCAAGATTGTGCCACTTCATAAAGGAGGTGATCGAACTCAAGCATCAAACTATAGGCCTATCTGTGTGTCGGGTGTTGTGGTTAAGTTGTTGGAGAAGCTTGTGAGAACTAGAATCCAGAGTTGGGTTGACAACAATGGTATAATCTTTGATGGACAGCATGGATTTGCTAAAGGGAGGTTGTGTTTTAGTAATCTACTTACTTATTACAATAAAGTGACTGCTTCCTTGGACAGAGGAGAAGGATACACAGTAATATACTTGGATTTCGCAAAAGCTTTTGATAGAGTGCCTCATGATAAGTTGACAGTCAAACTAGAGCAGATGGGGTTGGATATTAGATTAGTGCATTGGATTGGAGACTGGCTATCTGATAGGTATCAACAAGTTGTGTATGGGGGTGCAATATCCAGGAAAAGGAAAGTCACTAGTGGAGTGCCTCAGGGATCTGTTTTAGGGCCATTACTATTTAACTTGTATATTAATGATATTGGTGAAGATTTGGATGGAGATATTCAGTTGTTTGCAGATGATGCAAAGTTGGGACGAACCATAAAGAGTAGTGAAGATGTTGTGGCCTTGCAAGAAGACTTGAATAAATTGATTGATTGGGCAAGCAAATGGGGATGTGAGTTCAATGTTGCAAAATGTAAGGTTTTAAAATTTGGAAAACAAAGATGGGATGCAGAATTTATGCTTGGTAAGAATATATTGTTGGAGGTAGAGGAAATAAGAGATCTGGGAGTGATAGTGGATAAGGATCTAAAATTTAGGGGTCACATCGCCAAAATTGTGAAGACAACACAAAGACTTCTGGGAATGATGAGGAGGACACTGACGTGTAGAAGTAGGGAGATTCTTGTTCCATTGTATAAGGCTTTGATTAGGCCACACATGGACTATTGTGCCCAGATTTGGTCACCTGGTTTTCAGAAGGATGAAGAGATGTTGGAAAGGGTCCAAAGGCGACTGACTAAGGTAGTTTCTGACCTCTGGAATGTCGAGTATGAGGAAAGATTGAAAAGATGTAATTTGCAGAGACTAGTGGAGAGAAGGAAGAGGGGGAGATATGATAGAGACCTACAAGTTGGTAAGGGGTTGCTATAGGATCAATGGTGGAGAAGTTCTACAGCGAATAGTGGGAGATCAGGGGAGAACCAGAGGTCATCCCTGGAAACTGTATAAAGAGGGTGTGAGTAGGGGAGTGAGAGGCAGGTTTTTTTCGTGCAGAGTTGTGAATGATTGGAATGCCTTGCCTGAGAGTGTGGTGTCTGCAAGGAGTTTGAATGTGTTTAAGACCCGGTATGATGAGATGTGTGTGAGATAAAAGGACCTCCTAGATGAGTCTTTGACTCCATGAGGTCTTGTTTAATAATAATAATAATAATAATAATCACTGGGTTTATTTTAGAGTATTACATCATCTGCATGGAGTAAAGACCTAAAATTAACATCTCCAATTTTGATACTGCTTCCATCAGGTTTATTTCTACTTTTATAATGTGATTCATATAGATAAGTGGTGTCTACTAATTTTTACACAAGATCTACTTCTCCAATAAATATACGTCTTCACAAGATCATAATTTTTACACAAAATCTATTTCTCCAATAAATACACATCTTTACAAGACTATAAATGACATTCCTTCAATTTGTCTTAATATCCCACATCCCAGAGATACAGGAATTTCTTTCTAAATACCAACTGAAACTTCTGAAGTCTCATATCAGACATTCAAACTCATCCTTGAAAAACCCAACAAATTTTGTAGAGAAACTGTCAGATATACAAATTACTCCATCAGATATATTAGTTAGTTTAGATGTAGTTTTGCTCTTTATTTATTGACTTTATTTACTTGAAAAATATTTCTTCTTAAGTGAACAGTGTTTATTTAAAGTGTTATTCAGCTCACCATAATTTTTAATTGTTTACCTACACATCATCTTAAAGAAGAACCAATAGAGGAGAGGGACTGCTAAGAAGTTTAAGAAGCTGAATAACCCTCTAAATAAACACTTTCTTGACAATATTCATATGTCTCTGGTAGGTCAGGTTTATTTAATAACCTAGGTAACAACGATAGTTTTGACAGTATTATTAATAATAAAAAGAAACACAAAAACCATTATTTTGAACTTCCTGGAGTCTCAAATTTTGCAATGCTTGTTTAACACTATAATAAGAATGCAATCTTTCAGTAATTTGGTGTGTAATTATTTGGAGCATTTAGTTAACAAAAGTTGAAGTGTTCTTCTGTCAAAGAATACTGCTTGCCCTTGCCTTGGGGAAAACATCACTTTGTAAGGTTATTTCTGCCTTAAGTACAAGAACATAAAGATCAGTCCACATTCTTCATAAAGGACTGCAGGTTGCAGTCTTGGGAGAAGGCTGCTCCACAGAACTGAAGTAGACAAAAAGAAAGATAACTAAGAGTAGCTGGTTCAGTAAGTCAGTAGATTAACAAATCTGCTGACAGATCAACTATAAAAGGAAGTTGGTTAGTTGTTGCTTGTGTTGCGTTTAGCAGAATAGATGAAATGGTGATCAAGGTTGCAATAATCATTGCTATGGCTGAAGCAACTTTGTTCCAATTTAAGTATATGTTCTAACCCACCTTCAGTGAGTTTTAGCATATACTGTATTATACTTAAGAAAATATATTTTTGCTTCCATCTTTATTTTATCAAGTATAAGCAAACAAAAAGTCATGCATGAAATTTCTTTATGGTTATTTATGATGATATTTCATATGCAAGCTACAATGTCTCATCCAAAGCATTGCAATAATATGGTGATACAATGTTTTGCTACTTGTGTATGTGGAAATATGAATTTACTATTGGAATAGATCCAATATCAAAATATTCAGTATTTTCACAGGCCTAGCTTCCAGCAATGTGACCTCAATAAAGGTCAAAAACAGTCTGAGAAACTACTCTTGCCATGTAACTCATAACATTTTATACATCTGAGAAGGGAGCATAACATGCATTTTGTAATATAAAAAGCAATCTTGAACTCAATTACTGTCTATATAAAAGAAACCGATTCATTTTAGGTTTAGAGATATTAAAAACACCACAAAAACAAAACAAAAAGTGTATTTAGCTACTAATATTTTGCAAGATTTTTTTTTGCTTAGTTAAAATAAGGATGAGAACAAGTATATAATTTCTTTTCAAGCATAATAAAAAAAAAAAAAATCACTAGTTACATTTTTAGCTTGTTTGTGCCATGTAAAGAATTTATAATAGCAGTTATTCATATTCAAACATTAACTGATTTTTTGTTTCAGAAATCTAACCTTTATATTCAGAATGTTTAAAAAATGCTGTTATGACCAGTAATTCTTAACTTCAACTGCAAGAAGTGCCATCAACCTTCATGATGAGGCTTTGCAAATTAACAGAAGACCATAATAATACCAAACCTCTGGTGCTGACTGCAGCCATAGTCATGATGATCTTATTGTATTGACAGTTGTGTGAAACAGCATATGGGTACATGGACTGAAAGTAAAATTGAAATGAAAGCATGTTAAAAGCAATAAAGGGTGTTATGAATTAAAATTTCAATTTCATTTTAAAATTAAAATAAAATTACTTCCCCTACTGTGCCAGTACACCTTCTGCTAATGAGGTCAAGATAGATTGCGTGTGTGTGTGTACATATATGTCAATGTTTATTATTCTCATCACATATACATAATATTTATAAATACTGTATACAATTCAAGCATACTATCAACATTTTCTGTTGGTTTTTACATTTATTTTGGACTGATTGTTATAAACAAATAAAAATATGTTCCTAATATATATACGAATAGGGTAAAATACATTATCAGATAGTTTTCATAGTATATATAAATGTTTAAAATAAGTTAGTGAGTTTTTACATTATTTTATTTATTATTATTTTTTTTTTATGTGTCACCAAGCCATACTGGTTACTAGAAAATTAAATTTATGCAATACAATCACTACAAAATCCAGCGACTGTAACATGGTATAAACTTGTAATATATGAGAATCATAATTGGACATGATATATAAGTTATAGTGATCTCTTATGATACAAGTTTAAAATAAAGGGCAACATTATTTAGTCCCATGAGGTAGTCTTTCAATCTTTTTCTGAAAGCATATTCTAAGGTTATTGATTTTATTTCATTTGGGGGTTTATTGTAAATACTTGTTGCTTGGTATTCAAAGGATTTATGAAAAATTTCTTTGTTTGCCTCGAGTACTACCAGCAAGTTGCGGCCAAAGCATAAACCATAGTCTACATTACATACCAAAAAATTTATAATGTTCTTTCTTACATATATTTTAGATATGTAGCAAGTAAAAGGAAAAATGTACATGGCAGATTGATTTTAAAGAATGCCGATGGTAGAGAGGTAACTGAATCAGTTGAGATAGTTGAGTTACTGAGTGAGCACTTTGCAAAAGTATATCATCCAGGTGGTGACATTGCAGAAACGAATAAACCAGTAGATTATACGGGAATTGTGGTTAATGAAGTGGAGGTGAGTAGTCTATTGCATAACCTCAATGTCAATACATCTGTGGGATTGGATGGTATACCAGCTCGTGTTGTACGAGAAGCAGCTAAAGAATTGTCAGTACCCTTGACCATTTTGTTTAATTTGAGTCTCGGGTCTGGGTTAGTCCCGAGCGGGTGGAAAGAGGGGAAAATAGTTCCACTGCATAAAGGTGGTTCCAAGACTGCTGTAGTAAATTACCGACCGATTAGCATATCAGGAATCATTGTCAAGGTTTTAGAGAAAATAGTCAAGAGGAAAATACAAGATTGGATAGAAGAAAATGGGATACTGTATCGGGGACAGCATGGTTTTGTGAAGGGTAGGTCATGCCTCAGTAACTTGCTCACGTATTATAACACAGTGACGGCTGAACTGGATAAGGGTAATGGGTTTACGGTGATTCTACTGGACCTTGCCAAGGCCTTTGACAGGATTCCACATGGAATTCTAATCAGTAAATTGCAGCATATGGGAATGGACATAGGGTTGGTGAGATGGATAGGAGGGTGGTTGACGGAGAGATATCAGAGAGTGGTTTACTCGGGAGTAGAGTCCACAAGACGGCCTGTGACTAGTGGTGTGCCACAAGGATCTGTTCTTGGACCACTGCTGTTTAATTTGTTCATAAATGATATAGGAAATGATCTGAGAGGAACAGTTCATTTGTTTGCGGATGATGCGAAGTTGGGTAGGGCAATAGTGAATGCAGATGACGTCAAAATTTTGCAGGATTTGGATAGATTGGAGGTCTGGGCTAAGGAGAATGGATGTCAGTTTAATGTGGCAAAATGTAAGGTTATGCATTTTGGGGTGAAAAGATTGGTGGCAGTTTACTGCATTGGTGGAACCGTGCTCCAGGAAATTGATGAGGCACGAGATTTAGGAGTGTTGGTAGATAAGGAATTGAAATTTAGGGGACACATTGCAAAAGTGACCAAAACAGCTCATCAAATCACTTGGTTGCTGAAGAATACGATGACAAGCAGAGACAAGCAGGTTATTGTTCCTCTGTATCGAGCCTTGATAAGACCCCATCTAGACTACTGTGCTCAGATTTGGTCACCTAGGTTTCTTCTTGATGGGGAGGAGGTGGAGAGGATCCAGAGGCGAGTGACCAAGATGATAGCAGGTCTGTGGAATGAACCGTATGAGAACAGGTTGAGGATTTGTGGGTTGCAAAAATTGGTTGATAGGCGGAGGAGGGGAGATATGATTGAGACATTCAAATTACTGAAGGGTTTCTATAAAATTAATTCAGAAGATATTTTTGAGAACAGAGCTGGTTGTGGGAGGACTAGGGGACATCCATGGAAACTGGGCTAAAGTGTGGTTAGTAAAGGTGTTAGAGCTGGGTTCTTTACTTTTAGAGTAGTGAATGAGTGGAATGCGCTCCCTGAGTCTGTGGTGGATGCTGTGACAGTGAATGAGTTTAAGGCGAGGTATGATAGATACTGTATGAATGTCAAATAGTTGTGATGAATATGATTTGGGGCCTCCCTCGATGAGTCCAATGACTCCCTGGAGTTGCCCGTAATAATAGTAATATAACATACTACAATAGAGTTTATGTAATGGCAAACAGATCATTGGTTGATAATTATTCTGTTTTGTATTCATATTAAAGGAAGCAGATTGTTGGAGTAATTTCCACTGTTGCAAAAATATTGCACATGCAAACTTTTGTTTTCAACCTTCTTTTTTTTGCTTAGTTAAAATAAGGATGGGAACAAGTATATAATTTCTTGTCAAGCATAATAAAAAAAAAATCACTAGTTACATTTTTTTGGCTTGCTTGTATACACCCACACATGAAACCAAAATTATGACTGAAAATCAACAGTCTTTAGGTGTGTGTGTGTGAGAGAGAGAGAGAGAGAGGGGGGGGGGGGATCTTGTATTAGTAAGGAAAATTTCACAAAATAAGTTGCTAATAAAACTTGCAAATAAGTCACTAATGACTAAATAACACAGGGATATACATTAATGCAGCCTCATTAATGATCTGCTCTCCAACGAACAGGTCACAGGTTTCAATCCTGCCATAGGCATGAATGTATGTCTTTAGGTGGGAGATGAATTTTAACAGCCAAGAGTGAGACTACTGCCCTGCTTGTTTGAGACCTGAAGTGGCTCGAAAAAGGTCCATATTTTTTAGAGCAGGGTTTCTGGACTCTGTAAAAAAATAAATAAAAAATTATAAAAATTAATACAAATAGAATAAAAAAATCCATAGCTAACTCAAGGTACTAAGGTACTATAGGCTTCCTTTTGCATGGGAATCACATAAAAAAAAAATTCACTGAATTAATATTTACAGCAGTGTTTCTCAACGTGGGGAATACACCCCACAGGGGGCAATTTGAATATTTTGGGGTGCAATTACAAAATGTACATGAACATATTTATATTATACTTTTTCAGAACTTGGCTGACTATTATGCTAGAGGGGGGGGCATCAAAATCTTTGAGACATTGAGGTGGGGCATGATCCAAAAAAGGTTGAGAAACGCTGATTAATGGCTTCTATTGTTCAGATGGTAATGATGGTGTCCTTTGGTTGGAAGACCTGTTTTCAAATTCCATTTAGGCTGCAAATAATCTTTATAAGGACTTTTCAATTGAGAGTAATGAGTCAATAACATAGAGATAGCAAGGTTCCTCCTCCTCCTGGGGGGGGGGGGAACCATGATTTAAAAGAAAAGTTTTTTTTTTGTCCTGCTAAATAAGCAAACTGGCCAAGAGGAAAATGCAATTATGTTTACAAGACAGATTAATATAAAGTGGTCATATGAAATTAGCATTTAGGGTTGAGTACCACATGAGGTATGTTAGTGTAGTGTGAGGCAGCTTCCCACAAACAAGTTCTGAGACTTCAAGGAGGAATCATATAATAACAACAACAATAATAATAATATCATCACTCTGCATGTATGAGATGATTCACAAAGTCACCCAGATCTAATATTCAATCCCTACCAAACCACAGCTTACAGTGATACATCTTAACTGTCTGAACTGAATGCTATATGATTTCTTCTACAAAGTGTGGTACATATGTATTTGCATAACATTCCACTCCACAAATGTCAAATGGTAAAATGTGGTTTCCCAATGAATATAACACCCCTGGCTTCTCAATATAGATACATTCCTGCTTTCTCCCCTACCCCAAGTTTCTGTCCCCAGTTTCCTGCAGTTCAGTTCCATCAGTATAATACAGCTTGTAATCTTTTCTTCCCCAAGTGCATCACCTTACACTTGGCCACATTAAACTAGCAGTCATTTACCATTGCCCATATTACTAGTCTATTTAAGTCATCCTGTAGGATCTCTACATTACCTTCATTTACCATTGCTCTTCCCAGTTTAGCATCATCAGCAAACAATTGAATATTTCCCATCAAATAATTTCCTATATAATAGATGTACAAATTAAACAACAGAGGATCAAGAACTGAGTCCTGCAGTATACCACTGGTCACTTGCTTTCTCCTGCACTCAACTAAACAACAAACCACTCTTTGACATCTGTCCATCAGCCACCCTCTAATCCAAATTACACGATTCATATTGTTATATACTCTTCTTTTATATTTTGTCCCTTTTAGCCTTTAAGGTTAGTCTATACTTAACTCGCTGTTCTCTTAAATCTTTCCCCTTTTTAACAAGCAAAATCTTTGGCTGCTCTTAAGTTTAATCACGTGCAGGATACTTAACGATTAGGGCTTTGTCCTAGAATGAGACGCGGCCATTAACCATATCTTCTGAGACAGTCCACCTGGCTAAAGGTGTGAAATTTGTGATTAAGACAGGGTATATGTGGAATTACCGTGCTGGCAAGTATGACAAGCTTAGGAGATTGCTTGGATCAGTGCCATGGCATGTACAACTGCAAGGGCTGGACGTCGATAGAGCATGGGAAGTGATCAAAGAGCATTTACAGGAGGTTATGGCTGATTGTATACCTAAGGTCCGAATAGTGAAACAAGGAGGGGTTAAATGGATGAATAACACCATTAAGCTTGAGCTGCAAAAAAAGAAACAACTATGGAGGGAATTTAAAGAAAGGGGTGACCTGCAGGCACACGAACGGTATAAAGTACAGGCTAGAAGGGTAACGAGTGTGGTAAAAACAGCAAAAGCCGATTATGAAAGGAAACTAGCTATGCAAGCAAAAGAGAATCCCAAACAGTTCTTTCAATATGCTGCAAGCAAGAAAAAAACTGTACATGGCAAAATGATTTTAAGAAATGACGATGGTAAAGAGTTCACTGAACCAGTCGATATAGTGGAGTTACTGAGCGCGCACTTTGCAAAAGTATATCATCCAGGTGGTGACGTTGAAAAAATGAAGGAACCATTAGTTTATATGGGAATTGTGATGAATGAAGTGGAGGTGAATAGTCTATTACAGAACCTTAATGTGAATACATCTGTGGGATTGGATGGTATACCGGCACGGGTCTTGCATGAAGCGGCTAATGAATTATCAGTGCCCTTGACCATCTTGTTTAATCTGAGTCTCAGGTCTGGCTTAGTCCCGAAGGCGTGGAAAGAGGGGAAAATAGTTCCACTGCATAAAGGAGGATCCAAGACTATGGTTGCAAATTACCGACCGATCAGCATATCAGGAGTCGTTGTCAAGGTCTTGGAGAAAGTAGTCAAGGGAAAAATACAGGAATGGATTGATGAAAATGAGATACTGTACAGAGGACAGCATGGCTTTGTGAAGGGTAGATCATCCCTCAGTAACTTGCTCAAGTTTTATAACAAGGTGACGGCTGAACTGGATAAGGGAAATGGGTTTACAGTGATACTGCTGGACCTGGCAAAGGTGTTTGACAGGATACCACATGGAATTCTAATCCGTAAACTACAACATATGGGAATGGATATAGGGTTGGTGAGATGGATAGCTGGGTGGTTGATGGAGAGATATCAAAGAGTAGTTTATTCAGGAGTAGAGTCCAAAAAACAGCCTGTGACTAGTGGTGTGCCACAGGGTTCTGTTCTTGGACCACTGCTGTTTAATCTGTTCATTAACGATATAGGGAATGGTCTAAGTGGGACAGTTCATTTGTTCGCTGATGATGCAAAGTTGGGTAGGGCGATAGTGAATGCAGAAGATGTCAAAGTCTTGCAAGATGACTTAGATAGATTGGAGTTCTGGACTAAGGAGAATGGATGTCAATTTAATGTGACAAAATGTAAGGTTATGCATTTCGGAGTGAAAAGATTAGCAGCAGTATACCACATTGGTGGAACTGTACTCCAAGAGATTGATGAGGCCAGGGACTTGGGAGTGTTGGTGGATAGGGAGATGAAGTTTAGGGGGCACATTGCGAAAGTAGCTAAATCAGCTCATCAACTCACTTGGTTGTTGAAAAATACCATGATGAGCAGAGAAAAACAAGTTATTGTACCTCTGTACCGAGCCCTGATAAGACCTCATCTCGACTACTGTGCCCAGATTTGGTCACCTCGGTTCCTTCTTGATGGGGAGGAGGTTGAGAGGATCCAGAGGCGAGTGACTAAGATGATAGCAGGTCTATGGAATGAACCATATGAGAACAGGTTGAAGATTTGTGGGTTGCAGAAACTAGTTGATAGGCAAAAAAGGGGAGATATGATTGAGACATTCAAATTGCTAAAAGGATTCTATAGGATTAATTCAGATGATATTTTTGAGATCAGGACTGGTGGTGGGAGAACTAGGGGACACCCATGGAAGCTGGGCAAGAGCGTGGTTAGCAGGGGTGTTAGAGCTGGGTTCTTTACTTTTAGAGTGGTAAATGAGTGGAATAAGCTGCCAGAGTCTGTTGTGGGTGCTATGACAGTGAGCGAGTTCAAGGCAAGGTATGATAGATACTGTGAGAATGTTGAACAGCTGTGTGAACATGATGTTTAGGGCCTCCCTCGATGAGTCTAAGGACTCCTGGAGTAGCCCGTGGTAATAATAATAATACTAATAATAAGCATTGACAAATTTATTTTTTAACTGCGCCAGCCAATACCGAGGATAGATGAGACTCTTATCCAGGATGGCTCTCTCAGAGTGATACACAGTAACTAAACTACAGTAAATATCTAACTTCTGTTCACTATATTCTTGCATGCAGTCGTGGTCTGCTTTGTTAAATTATACACGTGGGTTCTTCCCGCTTAGTTCGATAATAATTTTATGAGTGGCTGTTTGAATTCATATACTAAACCAGATCAGGCAGGTACTAAGAAACATATTTATTAATTAAAGAAATGATACATGAAAGTCTTATTTCTAGATAATCTGAATCAAATTTTAGTAAGATCTCTGGTTCATTACTATTAATGAAATACATGAACAAATTTGCTTGGATTACCTCTATATGTAACCTAACATTATCTCATCACAAGTTATCACACATTCTACACTCGCGTGGTCACCAGTTATATCACTTAACACAACACAATTAATTCTTACAAATTAAATAGAGCCCTTCTAGGCAGACAGTTCTCAAACAAAGATGGGTCTATGCCGAGTTGGAGACAGTTCCTAAAGTTCCATATAATAAGTCCACTACACAAATGTTCTTCGGAAAACACACAATTCCTTAACCGTGAATATATAATACAAGAGTCTACATTACCATCTCTGAAATGATACTCGTTCCTTTCTTCTACCTTGTCTGGGCATCAAGGCTTCATCTCAGTCTGCTGCTCGTCTGGTCACCTTCGATAACTGTACAGCCGGATTCTCAGCGGGAAGGGCGATATGGCTCAGGAGCTTAGCCAGAACGGATGGCATCTACTTGGTTTTTCCCTCGCACGATATAGCATAGCTATCCTAGTCCAAGGAAATAGCTAGCCCTATCCCATACGCTGTGGCAGACAACTCATACCCTCCATGGCCAGCCTGGAACTTCTCCGTAGGTGCGGACTGGACTAACGTCCAAGAGGTCAGGAAACAGGAACAAAAAAGCCTCAAGTGGGGGTTGCTTGACCTTTTTTTTTTTCATGCTCTTCCCGGCATTTCTCGTATATCATGATGCCCGCCAACGCGGCCACGTAGGTTTTCGTCACAGCATCCAGCTCCTTCCACTACATTGCACGTGCCTTTGGCGTGTTTTCTTAGAAAGCGCTCTAGTTTCTCTTTCACATAATTTCTCCCCCCCCCCCCCCGGCACACGTAACACTGGATGATCAAAAAGTGACCCTTGGAGTCTGGCTTACAGATTTTGCTATCTCATGACACATAAAATGGGGTTCTTAAATTAATTCAATACATTAAATAATTTCTCTATCAGACCCTTATACATAACAGGTTAGGTCTTACAATTTTCTTTCATTTGTTATATAATTTCTTACTCCTATCTTAGTGTTATATACATATATACGCATTTCCAGTTTATAGCCAACACACACATTCTCTGCCTATTTTCAAAGAGAGTTGTTCCTGAATAAAAAAAATGGTAATTCTTTTTCTTGGTTTATTCAGGACACAACAATATCTATTCAATTTATGTAACAGAGTTATGTGTAGAATCCTGTCAAATGCCTTTGAAAAGTCTAGTGGTATCTCTGAGTAGCCATTTCCTTTATCTAACTCCATTGTAACTATTATAAAAAGTAAACAAATTCCTAAGGCAAGACATATCCTTCACAAAGTCGTGTTATTCTTATACAGTATCATAATCCTACCCACCCATTCCTGAATTCTGTCTTTCACCAATTTCACCAATACTTGAACCACCACTCCTGAAATGCTGATTGGCCTATAATTTGTTACTTCTGTCTTTGAGCCTCCTTTATGTAGTGGGAATAGTTTGCTCTCTGTACACTCCACTAGCACTTTCCAGTACTGAGGCTTAAATTAAACAGCTTGGTCAGAGGAGCTAATAATTTCCTTGCTATAGGTATTGTGACCTCTTGTGTGTGGGGGCGAGGGAATAATAAAATAATGTTTTGTATATCAAAAAATTCAGAAGTAAATAAACTGAACACTTTTAATTAATTATATATATATATATATATATATTTTTTTTTTAGATTTATTCAATCACATTTACCTACTACCTTAAACTATCAAAAAATGCTATTTGTGTAGACTAATAATTCATTATAAATTCTCCGTCTCTACCACCAACTACAACTACTTTCGGCATCTATACACAAACGCCATCTACTGCCAACCACCACCACCACTAGTATTTTCAGAGATAATCACAAACATCCATGCCACGGCGGGATTCGAACCTGCAGCCTTTTGGCTGGAGAGCGAATACGCTAAGCACGTGGCCAAAGTTGCACAATGCTGAAAGTTTTTCCACTTGGTTATACTTTAAATTAAAGATGCCAAAAATTATATTCTTTGTTTAATCATTTATCCAAGTGTAAGCAAACAATATTTGTGCATATAGTGTCTTCCCATATAGTGCCGTCTACTTATATATATGGGCTAATGACTTCACATCAATTGCCTTGGTATCCCATAATGCAAAGCACACATCCTTACAGACGTGTTTAATGCTATGCATTATGGGAGGGCCCACTACTCAGCCACCACTACCAGGACCACTACTGGTTTCAACCATTATTGAGATCTCATCAGTGGGAGCCAGACCAAGAAGAGTCATTAGCCTCTACATACAAGTAGTCCGGTCGTGAAGATACTTCACATGAAAACATTGTTTGCTTACACTTGGATAAAGGATTAAACCAAGAATATAATTTCTTGGCATCTTTAATTTACAAGAGCACAATCTTTTTACAATTAAAAAAGATAATAACAATTACCTTTTTACCTCTTAACTATATTAATGCACATATGTATTGTTCATACTGTGCTTCCGAAAAGAATCACCATTTCTAAATAGTGTAAAATATTCTCTCTCTCTGTTTTTTTTTTTTTCCTTCCTTCCCCAACAGTAACCCTACCAGGAGGTCATTTATTCCTATATGCTCCATTGCATACAATGCATACATTACATGAAGCTTATAAGTACTGATTAATATTTATATTTTTATATCAATATGCATATTTACATTTATATTTTTAAATATATAAGTACATATTCCAACCATGTTTATATTTTTATACATACATATATTTACACTATATAATACACATAACTTCAGTAATTATGTTACATGATAATGACTGTTGATCTTATTAACACGTTTAATTAATTCTGAGTAATACTTTTGGATGTCTCTGTTTCGACACTGGCCACTCGTCTACAGAAGTGAGTGATGACATGTTGTATTAGGGGGCATACGGATGAAATCCAGTATCTGACAGTCATAAAGTATGTGCTCGACAGTCTGTTGAAGGTGCAGACAACAAATGCAACATGAGGGATTCCAGGATATGGAATCTGTGTAGGTAGTGTCTTATTTTCCATGTCCCGTTAATAGCTGTTAAACCTGGAGAGTAGGCATGTTTTTTCAGCCTGAGTCTGCTTCTGATACTTGGCAAGAATTCTTTTGTTGTTGATCTGTTTTTATGTCTTTCATTCTTCTTCCCACAAGTCTAAGCTTTGCTCTTCTGCAAGTGTTTTTATAGCAGATGATGAGTACTTCTGGTAACTTGTTTCTAGCCATTTCTTTAGCCAGCTGATCTGCTCTCAGCTGGCTAAAGAAATTTAAAACGTTTCCTGCTACCCTGGTATGCACATTCAGCCAACAGAACTTGATTTCCCACCTCTCTTCAGTGAGATTCTAAACCAGATTTCTTGTCTGTTCTAATAACGCTATATGGTTGTTCTGATTTTTTTATGCCATCTATAGTGCTTCTACTGTCACTGTAAATTGTTAATTTTTTGATGACTGTCTGTAATATGCAATGAAAGAACAACTGATGTTTCCTTCAGTTTTGCTTCCATCAGTGTATATATGGAAATCATCACTTTCAAAGCTTTCCTTCCCCTGAATATGTGGAGAAGCAATTTGGATCAGTGCTGGAATTTTCATTATATCTTCTGGAAGTGACTTCATATATAAAAGAGAATTCTTGCATTTCCAGGCAGATCGGTGTTAGACCAACAATAACGCAAACTGCCTTCAAAGATATTGTCCTGTTCAATGCCTCATAGCCATATGGCAGGGGTGTCGATCGCGGAGCGATTTTTGGTCGATCTCGTTTATTCCGCCTTACTTACAAATTTAATTAAAACTGAAAACATAATATTTTATTTATCATTATTTTGTATTATTTTTAATTTGCTTTAAATGTATTGCTATTGTTTATTTATTTTTCATTGAAATTGTCAAATAAGTAATTTTCTTATAAGTCCGGGTAAATGAATTAATTTGGATCAGTGAAAGTCAAACAGCGAGTCGAGTGAATACCATTATAAGCAAAGTGTAAAAACTTGATTGTAGCTTAAATATTAAATATCCCAAAGCACATTACATCAATTTTTTACTTAGGTTAAATCCCATGTGAATATTGTAAAAAAATAAACTTTGTTTGTCTCGGTATAGTTTGTATTAGATGTTTTTGTAAATAACTCTTTTGAAGCTAACTGTATATACTGCTTTAATAAGAATATGCTAGAGTGTTAAAAACAAAGGCAATGTTTTTGTCGCTGAACTGTTGCTGGCAGCATTAGAAAGATTGTTATTGAAACTTGTATGTATGAAAAAGGCTTGCAGGCTCTAAGTATAAACATCTCCTACGTCAGTCAGAAAGAGTTCAAACAAACTTTCTGATGGCCGGCAACTTACAATCAAAAGAAAGCGGAGGAGAACAAAAAGCATGCCGAACTTGAAACTTAAGATGAAAGACTCATACCGATTCTTTGGGGGTTGCCAAACTTCATGCGAGGTCTCAGAGGAGGCCTAATAAAAAGGGACTGAAGCAAGCAGAAGGGGGGTCCCAGTTCCAGAATTGCTGGCAGAGAGGAGGCCGCCCGGTCCAGAGTTGTCATCAGAGAGACCGCCTGGATCCACGTTGCTTGAGAGGAAAGGAGCTTCTCGGTTCGAGATGTCTCTAGAGAGAGAGAGACCACTTCTAGGCTGCAGACAAGGTTTCAAATTGCCAAAGAAAAGTTTCCAGGCCAGGTTAATGTCAGACATTCACCAGTGTGTTGCGTTTTCATTACAATTTGATGAATCAAATGACTTTACTGATATGGCTCAGTTAATAGTATTTATTCACATGGTATTTCAAGATTATTCAAGTAAAGAAGAACTTTTGAAAATTATACCATTATTGGGAAGGACTAGGGAAGAAGACATTTCTTTGGCATTTGATGAATTTGTGAAACAACACAAACTTCTGCTTTTTAAACTTGTGTCTATTACTACTGATGGTGCTCCTGCAATGAAAGGTAATAAATCACGCTTCATTTCATTATGTAAAAACGATGACAAATATCCAGCGTACCACTGTATTATTCACCAACAAGTACTATGTAGTAAAAGATTAAACACAAAAGATGTTTTGGATATTACATTTAAAATTGTAAATTCTGTTTGAGGAAAAGCCCTGCAATGATGGTTATTTAAATTACAGGCAGATGATGATAGGGAACTTCTGTTATACAATAATGTTTGCTGGCTCAGCAGAAGTCAATTTTTAGAAAGATTTCTTGTATTAATTAACGATATAAAAATTTTTCTTCATGAAAAAGGAGATATTTATCCATGATTGAGTGATAAAAGATGGTTGTTACACTTATCATTTTTAGTAGATTTCTGTACAAAATTAAGCAATTTAAATTTAGAGTTACAAAGTATAGATAAAAATTTAATTGACATGTTAAGTTCAATAAAAACTTTCCAACAATACTTTTATTAAAGAAAAATATAAATGACCGCAAATTTAGACATCTCCCATATTTATTAAAATTTTTTGAACAAAATCAAGAAATGCTTCGCTATGATTTAAAAGAATTTATTCGTGAAATAGAATTAGTTGAGGAAGAAATAAATTCAAGATTTAAAGATTTTAATAAAACTGAAATGATGGTATCTTTTATCAATAATCCATTTCAAGAAAACTTGAACATCACAGAAATTTCAAATAAAATTAGCGGGCTGTTTGATATAAACCAAACTGGAGTAGAACTTGAGATAATAAACATTCAGAATAGTTTACATTTAAAATCAATAAACAATGAAGTCATTTGGAAGTATGCAAATGAAAAATTCCCAATATTAACTGATATTGCACGAAAAATTATGTCGTGTTTCGGATCGACATACTTGTCAGAATTCGCTTTTTCAAATATGACCTTCATAAAAAATCAATTAAGAAACCAAATTATAAATTATCATTTGGATGATTGTCTGTGATTGGCCACTTCTTCATATCAACTTGACTATGAAAATACTGCGAGGTCCAAACAATGCCAAATTTCACATTAACTTTTTTTTTTTTTTTAATCAACCAGCATTTCCTGTGACTTGTGAGTTTGTAATCAATCTGTTGTTTTTTCTAACTTTGGTTTTCCAAAATAGAGAAATAAATATTTTATTCCAATATATATATATTTTTTTTTGTTGTATTAAAATAATTAAAAGTGATAAATAAATTTTTAAATACACAAATAAAGTTTTTAGTTGTGTATTTTTTTTTAGTTGTTTATTTGTGCGTAATCAGATATCAGGTTGGAGGGAATGTGATCTGTATAAGAGAGTAGATCGCCAAATAACTTTTTATAGAAAAGTAGCTCGCGTAGTAAAAAAGGTTGAACACCACTGCCATATGGCTATGAGGCGTTGAACTCTGATTAGCTTTTGTCAGTTTTTCTTTGATCTTAGTGCATGTTTCCAGGCAGGTGTAGAATAAGATATCAATGGTAATATAGCACTAGTATATATTGTTTTCAGCACTCATTGGCCTAATCCTTACTTAATCCTTGCCAATTTAGTTAGGCTTACTAATTGTAAGCTTTTTTTTCGGCAACATGAGATGTTCTTGTTAAAGGCAAATTTTTTATCTATTGCAACTCCTAGGTATTTTAGCTCAGTGACTACCTCAAGAACTTCTCCATTTAAGAAGAAAGTTACAGGTTTTTTTTGATTTTTTTTTTTTTGCATGATTAGTGGAGCACTTTAGACTTGGTGCTATTGAGGGTAACTTTCTTCTTGTGTGCCCACTCTGCAATTTTAAAGTCTTTGTTGGCCGTTACTTCTAACTGTAAGTCACCGTATCCCCAACATTATCAGCAAAAGCTATGACTTTTGTTTCAGTAGTGAAAGGAATTCGTGCCTTCACAGTCCTCATAAGCTGTTACATACTAATGCAGTGTGGTCAACCTGATTTTTGACAGTCGGATACGTCTTCTGTTTCGTTATAACAGTCCAATACAAACATCCTACTGATCCAAAATAATTTTAGCATGTTGAAAATAACACGTGTTCACATACATTGTGAAGTGCTATTACAGTTGCATGGTTCTCATAATCTCCCTGCTGCATGGTAACCCATACAGCTAGACAACTATGCAAATGCATAGTTGTCTAGCTATATATGCAAATGTTGTATATGCAAATATATACATGTATATACATAGCTGTATATGCAAATGTTGACTGTGCATGTACCACTACAGAACCCGGATCGCACAATTCTCTGGGAAGTGCAAGGGGTTTGCAGAAGTTGTAACAGTAGTTATGGTAAGACTGCATATATGAATATATATTTTTTTTTTTCTCAGACATAGCCAAGTTAGCTGGTCTTGGGCGTGGACAGCAGGGTTTTTTCTCTCCAGTTTAACTGGGATTTATCATCCTGCAAACAGGCAAACTGGTCCCGTACACACACACATGGATACAGTCAGGAATACCTAAGACAATCCCTCCAGCCATAGGTCTGAATTGCCAGCTATGCCAGTCCTGAGCCCGGATAAAAATTGGGGGATTGTGGTGGTGCCACACCTCCCCGTAAAAGGGGCTCATGGCCGTTTGAATCACCATATGAAATAAAATAAAAATTTTATATACAGTAAAACCCCAAATTTAGGCGGTAGGTGGGACCAACAAAAAGAGCATAAGTCTAATTTGCATAACGGGTATAATTTTGCATGTAATTTATATATACAAACATACAATTGGGATCAAAGGTTTACAAAACGCCTATATTTTTTAAGAAATATAATTATAATTATAGTTTTTCGTATATAAAAAAAGAAAGTTATTTCGATGTCGATGGTTTCATAAAATCTAATAGATTCGTCTGACGGCATAATGTCTTTTTCTTGTCATGCAAAATTTCTTCATAGCAAGCTAATGATTTTTTTTATTCCTTGCCTTGTGGCTACAATTCGTTCCTCGTTAGAATCTATGTCCTCCAAAATCTGTAAACCTTTCTTTTATGATTGTTCTTACTGTGGATTCCTGTAGATCGAACTTCTTTGCTAGCTCACAAATTTTCATTCCCCCTTCAAAATCCTTAATAATGTTGAGTTTTGTTTCCAAAGTCAATGTTTTTCTTTTCTTGCTAGCTGTAGAAGAATCGGACTTGCTTCTTTTGGATGACATTATTATTTTTTATGTGATAAAATTTTTATCAAGAACATAACATTAAACAATCGCAATGTTTGAAGACTATAAAAATTGTGTATGAATGGAACTGCGCGAAACACATCAGTACTTGTTCACAGCATGTGCGACACTGGCGAATGCAGCCGGCACCTGAAAGATACAACTAGTGGTGAGGTGTGAAGCTGGATGGGAATATGTACATATAAGAAACCGCATAACTCCGGATTCGCGAAAGTTGGGGTATGACTGTATATATGTGTATGTATGTATGGTGTGCTTAAGGGTCAAAGGTGTATAACTGAGAGGAAACCTCCACATAGCCTTTAAGGGGATGCAGAGAACTGACCAGGGCTTCTGCCCTAATGTCCAATCCTCACCTGCTCATGGTACATAATGTTTGGCATATATTTGTATACTGAACAAATGCGGATTGGCTGGCAATATGGGATTTAACTGACCAAATTGGACAGCTGGAGCGTAGCCAGTTAAACAAGGTCACTGTTGTTTTTACCAGGAAACCAGGGCGAACAGCTACTGGAAACACACCCCAACCCAACATCACCAGAATTCAAGCTTGGTACTAACAACATAAGAAGCCTGAATGGCAAAGAAATGGAGCTAGCAGAGGAATTGGATAAGCACCAGATCAACATAATACAGGTGAATGAAACAAAAAAGACAAAAAGATCTGGTAAGATCTTTCTGAACAATGAATACAAAATGTTATATTCAGGCAATAACAATCAGGAAAAAGGAGTAGATATATTATTTAACACTAAATATGAGGCTAATATTCTTGAATGGCAAGCAATATCAAATAGTGATGTGGGCAAATATCAGAATGGGGAACTTGACAACTTATTTGTGCCTATAATCCCACAGAAGGTTCTACTAAGGTAGAAGAAGAGAAATTTTTGAGGCTTTATAGAAAGCAATTGACTCAATGAAAAAGGAAAATTGGTCCTTGTTGGGATCTAAATAGCAGAATAGGAAATGATTGTCAGACATACAAAAATATTTTGGGAAAATTTGGAGAAAAGAGCAAAGCTAATAATAATGGCAAATATCTGTTGGATTTCTGCTCAGGACAAGGACTGGTTATTACTAACACAATGTTCCAACTTAAAATGTGCACAAATTCACATGGAGAGAAGAGGCAAGGAATAAGAAGAGTCTCATTGACTTTGTTATTGTTGATAGTGATGTTTTCTCCCTGGTGCAGGACACTAGAGTGTACAGAGGAGTTGAAATTCGAAATGATCATCATTTAGTTTTGAGCAGTGACGTGGCTGGGGGGGGGGGGGTCCGCTCCCGGGCAGCACTTTGCATTTGAGAAATCTTGCTATACTGTCTAAAGAACAGCAACTGAGTGATGAAATAGACTTCGATAATGTCATCAACGATTTTGCTAACAAAAAGGCAAGAAAAATAACATTTTAGACTGTTGGAATTAAAGTTTTACTTCAAAAATAAACATAGAGTCTTAATTTATTTCCCTATATATCGTTTTGACTTTTTGTAGTATTATTGGAGTGTATTGAGAGAGGTGGCAAACTCAGGAACCGCCCAGGGCAGCAAAAGCTCTAGCTACACCACTGGTCTTGAGCAGGAATAAAATTGAATTTCATATTGAAAAGAAGAACTTGTGAGAAAGTTTTAAAACAAAGAAAATTTGAGTGGCTCTTAGATGAGAACTGTAGACTAAAATACAGTCATCCCTCGACTAACGTCGGAGTTCCGTTCATCCGGCAGAAAGTAAGTCGGTTCGGATGAAAGTCAATACATTAAATCAACAGTTATAGGGGGTTAGGACTTAACAGAAATAAGTATACTTTCCTTTTAATTTTTAAACCTTATTATAAAACTGTATTGTGCGTTAGTGACACTATAAAACAGGAGAATAATCACCCAAATCTTCCTAGAAAATCACATCTTCATTACCTTCCCTATGTGAATGACCAGGCTACAGCTCTTCTGGTGTAACCTTTTTTTTTTTTTTTTCATGAAAATGTCCAATATACTTTGCTTATTCCTCTTCTTATTTTCATCATAAATTTGTTTATAGCAAACAAACACACCATGTACTTTCCTTTCTGCTAATAAGTAGCGTTCAACATTGGGGTCTATGTCTTCAACAATTTTGAGAAAACCGCTAACTGCAGAGAACATTTCTGCAACACCCTTTGCTGTAAATTGTTTAACTATCTCTCCTTGTTTCTCTTTTTCCTCTTCCTTTCCTCGTTTTTCCTCTTCTGCAACACGTTGTTCCTCCAGTTCAACCAATTCTTTGTTTGTGAACTCTTCAGGGGCACTTTCTATGAGTTGAACTATGTCGTCATCATTCACTTCGAGATTCAGATTGTTTGCTAGGCCCACTATTTCTTCACTCAATTTACGAAGGTCTTCATTTCTTTCAAAATTTCCAAAATTATGCACAAACCTTTTTAATGTCTTTTTCCATATGCCATTCATACATTAGAGATCGCTTCATCCTAAACTACAGCAATATTTTTAATAGCATGATAAATATTGAATGCTTTTCAGAATTGCATGAGAGTCTGGCTGTTTCATTCAGTAACAGAAATGGCTTTGAAAAAGTTCTCCATAGATAATAAGCCTTAAACACTACAAGAGCTCCCTGATCCATCGGTTGGATTAATGAAGTAGTGTTGTTTGGAGGAAGAAACATGACCTTGAACTTGGTAAAGGTCACCAAGATAAGATGGACGACATGGAGCATTATTCTAGAATTAATAAAATTTAAAATTCTAGATTTTCTTTCACACAATAGCTTTCCATTTCACTCGCATAACACTTGATTAAGGCATTGGCAAAACAATTTTTGAGTAATCCACGCCTTTTTATATCTCCGCTAATGAACTGGAAGAGTATGCTTCCTAATTTGTTTGAAGGCTCGTGGATTCTCAGTGTGCCATATCACAAATGATTTCAGTTTATATCCAGACACATTACCCCCCCCCCAACAGAATTGTAATATGGACTTTAAGAGCTTCGAAACCAGGCATAGATTTTAACTTTTTGTGGATAAATTGTCCACTCAGACATTTTTTTTTTCGAAACAAGGAAGTCTTAATATCCATATTAAATATTTGCTGTGGCAAATAATTTTTCTCCGTACTAATTCTATCCAATTTCTCCACAAACTCCTTGGCAGCCTTCTCGTTGGAATTTGCAAATTCACCATACATTTTCACATTATGCAGTGTAAAACAGTCCTTGAATCTCATGAACCAACCAGAAGAAGCGATGAATTCGTAGCTGTAATCAGTTCCTGCTTTCTCCTTCAACACGCTGAAGAGACTTTGTGCCTTAGCGGTTATGGTCATAGTGCTAAGAGGTATGCACCTTTGATTCAGGTCCTCTATGCATGATGAAAGTAGCTTTTCCAATCATTGATAGCACCTTGTCATTGCTTCATCACTATCGTTGAACTTGCAACTTCGTTTCAAGATCAAATGCTTGCCTCTTTTTCTGTGATTGTTCACTAGTTTTTTTTAGTTGGTCATGTAGGGACCATGTTCCCAAAATATCGGAAAATATTTAACAATATACATACAAATAACCTATTTTTCAAACACAAAATCAACAGAGGAACTGTTGAAGCCACGTGCCGGCTGCCGAGGGAGGTTGCAGATAAATGTGCTGTGGTTACTGCATTGTTGCATGATGTACTGTTGTTAAATGAAAACCTTTTTACTTTATACTTACTTGCGTCTTGTTCAAAACTATAGTCAAAAAAATGTTATTTATTCTATTATGTGATCACAGACGCATCTTTGAACAAACGTAACTGAAATGGACGTAAGGCGAGGGATGAACTGTATACAAACATTACTCAAGAAAAAATGAAAGAGTTTGAGAATAGGAACCAAACCTTGGAAATTCAGTGGCAAGTCCTGAAGAAAACACTGATTGATTCAGCCAGAGAGGCATATGGTGAAGTTCTCTGTAAGGATCGAAAAATCAGAATTACCTGGTAGACATGGAAGTTAAAGAGGTAGTAAAGAAAAAAAAAAGAAAGCATATGAGAAGTTGCTGGCAAATAAGTCAGCTTGTGCTCTTTGAGAATACAGAAACAAATGTATGAAAGCTAAACATTGTGTAAAACTAGCTAAACAAAAGTCATGGGAAAGCTTTGGTAAAAAAAATAGAAAATAAATACATATCAAGAAGGTGGCAAGATATTCTGGAGGTAGTTGAAAAAGCTCAGAAATAGAGGAAAGAGAGCTGTAAAAGGAATTAGAGATGATAAAGGTTACATGAAACAAGATGTATGAAGTAATTACTTCGAATAATTGCTAAATAAAACAAGCACTGATAGCACAGTGGTAAAAAATACTCAACAGGCATGCAATCAGGAATACATATCCAAACTAGAAGCAGAAAAAGCCATCAAAACCCTGAAATGTGAAAAGTCAGCTGGAATAGATGATATTCGACTGGAAATGTTCAAGTATGGAGGCATAAGTTTTGCAGTGGCTGCACTGCATAGTTCAAAAGGCCTGGACAGTAGGATGAATTCCAGATGGTTCGAGTAGAACTTTCATAGTACCCACATATAAAAAGGGAAATAAAACTGAATGCGAGAATTACAGATGTATTTCTCTACTGAGTATCCAGCAAGATTTATGCAAGTATACTTCAGAAACAGTGGAGTAGGATTGTGGACAAGGAGCTTGGTGAAGAACAAGCTGTATTCAGGCCAAATAGAGGCTGTCAGGATCAGATTTTCACTTTATGACAAATAGTTGAGAAATCATGGGAATATAACAAAGATCTGTATTGAAGTTTTGTAGATCTGGAAAACACATATGACAAGGAGCCAAAAGAAAAGCTATTATTATTATTATTATTTCGGGCAACTCCAAGGAGTCGACAGACTCATCGAGGGAGGCCCTAACATCATGTTAACAACAACTATTCGACATTCACACAGTATCTATCATACCTCGCCTTGAACTCATTCACGGTCATAGCACCCACAACAGACTTTGGCAGCTCATTCCACTCATTCACCACTCTCCAAGTAAAAAACCTACCTCTAACACCCCTCTTAACCACATTCATGCCCAGCTTCCATTTATGGCCCCTAGTCCTCCCACCACCGATCCTATTCTCAAAAATATCTTCTGGATTAATCTTATAGAAACCCTTCAGTAATTTGAATGTCTCAATCATATCATCCCTTTTCTTCTTATCAACCAATTTTTGCAACCCACAAATCTTCACCCTCTTCTCATAAGGTTCATTCCACAGACCTGCTATCATCTTGGCCACTCGTCTCAGAATCCTCTCCACCTCCTCCCCATCAAGGAGAAACCCTGGCGCCCATATCTGGGCACAGTAGTCTAGATGGGGTCTTATCAAGGCTCGATACAGAGGAACAATAACTTGTTTGTCTCTGCTTGTTAAAGTATTTTTCAGAAACCAAGTGATTTGATGAGCTAATTTAGCCACTTTTGCAATGTGCCCCTCTAAACTTCAACTCCCTATCCATCAACACTCCCAAATCCCTGGCCTCATCAATCTCCTGGAGTACGGTTCCACCAATGTTGTATACTGCTGCTAATCTTTTCACCCCAAAATACATAATCATACATTTTGTCACATTAAGTTGACATCCATTCTCCTTTTCCCAGAACTCCAATCTATCCAAATCATCCTGCAAGATTTGACATCTTCTGCATTCACTATTGCCCTATCCAACTTTGCATCATCAGCAAACAAGTGAACACTTCCTCTCAGATCCTTTCCTATACTGTTAATGAACAAATTGAAAAGTAGTGGTTCAAGAACAGAACCCTGCGGCACACCACTAGTCACAAGCCGTGTTTTGGACTCCACTCCTGAATAAACCACTCTCTGGTATCTCTCCATCAACCACCCTCCTATCCATCTCACCAACCCAATATCCATCCCCATCTGCTGCAGTTTACTGATTAAAGTTCCATGTGGTATCCTGTCAAAGGCCTTCGACAAGGTCCAGTAGAATCACTGTAAACCCATTACCCTTATCCAGTTCAGCCGTCACTGTGTTATAAAAAGTGAGCAAGTTACTGAGGCATGATCTACCCTTCACAAAACTATGTTGTCCCCCCATACAGTATCCCATTTTCATCTATCCAGTCCTGCATTCTTCTCTTGACTAATTTCTCCAAGACCTTGACAATGATTCCTGATATGCTAATCGGTCGGTAATTTACAACAGCAGTCTTGGAACCTCCTTTATGCAGTGGAACTATTTTCCCCTCTTTCCACCCCCTCAGGACTAACCCAGATCCGAGACTCAAATTAAACAAAATGGTCAACGGTACTGACAATTCTTTAGCTGCTTCACATATGACACGAGCTGGTATACCATTCAATCCCAAGGATGTATTGACATCGAGGTTTTGCAATAGACTACTCACCTCCACTTCATTAACCACAATTCCCGTATAATCTATTGGTTCATTCATTTCTGCAATGTCACCACCTGGAAGATATATTCTTGCAAAGTGCTCGCACAGTAATTCAACTATATCAACTGATTTGGTTACCTCCCTACCATCGGCATTCTTTAAAATCATTCTGCCATATACATTTTTTCTTTTACTTGCAACATATCGAAAAAACTGTTTAGGATTCTCTTCAGCCTGCATGGCTAATGTTCTTTCATAATCTGCTTTTGCTTTTCTTATCACACTCATTACCCATCTGGCCTGTGCTTTATATCGTTCATGTGCCTGCCAGTCACCTTTCTCCTTAAATTCCCTCCACAGTTGTTTCTTTTTTTGCAGCTGAAGCTTAATGGTGTTATTCATACATTTAACTCCTACTTGATTTATTATTTGGACTCTAGGTATACAGTCAGCCATTGCCTCCTGCAAACACTTCTTAACCGCCTCTCATGCTTTATCAACATCCAGCCCTTGCAGTTTTACATGCCATGGCACTGAACCAATCAATCTCCTCAAGCTTGTCATACTTACCAGCCCGATAATTCCACACGTACCCTGTCTTAATTGTAAATTCCATACCTTTAACCACCTCCCAAGTCAAGACCCTATGATCACTCTCACCAATTGGTGGCAACGTGGTCATATTCGTTACAGCCAAATTCTCAGATGCAGTTACCAGGTTGAGCACTCTCTGACCTCTAGTATTTTCCATTACATGCTGTCGCAGATAGTTATCCCTTAATAACTGCATAAAATCAAATTCCTTCTTCCCATGTGTCCTCTCCTCCTTCCAATCAATGTTACCATAGTTGAAATCTCCCATAATAATTACCCTCCTTCCACTCATTTCTTCTATTTACTTATGCATACTATCTCCACCATCTATTCCATCACCTGGTCTATAGCAGCATCCAACCGTATATTTTGTTCTGCTAGTTTCAATCTCACACCAAATAGCCTCAAATGTGCTCTTTTCTGTATCCTGCAGTTCCACTTCTATTCTTTTTGGCTGTAGCTCATCAGCTATCATCAATAACACTTCTCCCGCCATTTTATTCTCCCTGTCACTCCTGAACATACCATACCCCTCACATTCAATCCCACTAGCTGTGTCATCTTCTATCAGCCATGTTTCACTAATGCCAATAACCTGTGGTCTGGAAGTGCCAACCAAGGCCAAAAATTCTTCCTTCTTGTTCCTAATACTTCAGGCATTTGTATAGCCACTAATACATGAATTGCAGAAGCCGATTTGTCCCATCCCTATTTTGATGCCTTATACTAACTATCCCATTCTGATTCGTGGTCTTTTCTACTCGCTTGGCATATTACACACATTCACATACTCAACTGTCTCCCTAAAATCTGCATATCTACTCCTCCCCCCCCCCCTTAATAACTCTAGTTTCCCTGATTCTGCACATTCACTTCCACTACATTCGACAACACCTTTTCAAGTCTCCATACACCAAATCCATTCAAATGTAAACCATCCATTTTATATAAATCCTTTCGCCCATTGAACTCATTCCATACATCCACAAATTCCACACCACTCATCAAACATAATTCACACAAAGTCATTAGCAATTATGGCCCTCCTTCTATACTCTTCACTGTCATACCGCAGCAACAGACTCACCATCCTAACTCTCTCACTCTTCTCTTTTGCTACCTCAAGCAATTCCTTCACATCCTCACTCATAGCCTTTTTGTTTCCTTTCAAATCATTTGTACCTACTACCACTATTAATTCTTTCACCCACTGCTTTTGCATTCTAATTGACTCGCTTACATTCTTAACGTTCACACCGGGGTGGTACGATTTTGTTAAACTCTCAACTAATACACCTCTTACTAAGGAATCTCCATACAACACACGCTCTTTCATTTTGTTTACATTTACACTCACTATCATACCCTTATTTTTTCTATCATACTTTTGCCTATTATTAGTCAGTATGCTTGGTAAACATTTTTGCCAACGCTCCAACTGCTGATTTGCCCTATGTATCACTCTGCATAATAAAGCAATCTCACTCATTGCGTCAGTGTCATCATTTTTATTCTCCGATGATTCATTCAATCATTCCATATGTTGACCTTCATTCTCACTTTTGATGCCACTCTCACAGATATCAGGCACTACCTCACAAATATCACCATTCATACCTCGAATATCACTGTTATCTAGATTCTCACTTGCATCAACAATATCACTCACACAACCTGAAGCACTCTTTAAATCCTCACATTCTTTACACTTTTTGCACACATTCACTCCACTATCGTTGTTTAACCAGACTCCAACTGCTCTCCTCAATGCATACATTTCACAAACGGTACACTGAATCAAATCCTTTAAGTTAAGATTTTTGGACAAATATGGTGACCCGGATGCCATCTTTGTATTCCTCTTTATGGGAGCCATGTGCACAGCTAATCGTATCTATCAATTTACTATTAAAATACTCAAAAAACACACAAAAATCACCCGGACTCGCTAAAATACTAAAAGTAAACAATACTACATAAATACTGCAAACTGATCAATTTTTAGCCAAAATATCACTTATCTGTTCAGGAGCTATCCACAAACATGACATACCATATAGCCCTTTAGTCAACACACTTCAGCTGTATAGTGTCTAATTGGGCATTATATCAAGCAATACTTAATCTTTATTTGAGTAGTAAGTCAGCAGTTAGAATTGCAGGAAGTACAGGAAGATGGTTTAATATTAAATCTAGTGTCAGACAGAGATGTACATTACTAAAATGGGGGTAAAAGTGTTATTGATGATAGCTGATGAGCTGCAGCCAAGGAGAATAGAAGTGGAACTGCAGGATAGAGAAAAGAGCACATTTGAGGCTATTTGGTGTGAGACTGAGACTAGCAGAATAAAATATACAGTTGGGTGCTGCTATAGACTAGGTGATGGAATAGATGGTGGAGATTGTATGCACAAGCAAATAGAAGAAATGAGTGGAAGGAGGGTAATTATTATGGGAGATTTCGACTCTGGTAACATTGATTGGAAGGAGGAGAGGATACATGGGAGGAAGGAATTTGATTTTATGCGGTTGTTATTAAGGGATAACTATCTGCGACAGCATGTAATGGAAAATACTAGGGGTCAGAGAATGCTTGACCTAGTAACTGCATCTGAGAATTTGACTGTAATGAATATGACCACGTTGCCACCAATTAATGAGAGTGATCATAGGGTCTTGACTTGGGGGTGGCTAAAGGTGTGGAATTTAATTAAGACAGGGTACATGTGGAATTATTGGGCTGATAAGTATGACAAGCTTAGGAGTTTCATCTGTGGGATTGGATGGTATACCAGCTCGTGTCGTACGTGAAACGGCTGAAGAATTGTCAGTGCCCTTGACCATTTTGTTTAATTGAGTCTCGGGTCTGGGTTACTCCCGATGGGGGTGGAAAGAGGGGAAAATAGTTCCACTGCATAAAGGAGGTTCCAAGACTGTTGTAAATTACCGACCGATCAGCATAACAGGAATCTTTGTCAAGGTCTTGGAGAAAATATTAAGAAGAAAATACAGAATTGGATAGATTTCAATGGGATACTGTATGGGAGACAGCATAGTTTTGTAAAAGGTAGATCATGCCTCAGTAACTTGCTCACGTTTTATAACACAGTGATGGCTGAACTGGATAAGGGTAATGGGTTTACAGTGATTCTACTGGACCTTGCTAAGGCCTTTAACAGGATACCGCATGGAATTCTAATCAGTAAACTGCAGCATATGGGGATGGATATAGGGTTGGTGAGATGGATAGGTGGATGGTTGATGGAGAGATATCAGAGAGTGGTTTATTCAGGAGTAGAGTCCAAAAGACAGCCTGTGACTAGTTATGTGGTGCAGGGTTCTGTTCTTGGACCACTACTGTTCAATTTGTTCATTAACAATATAGGAAAGGATCTGAGAGGAAGTGTTCATTTGTTTGCTGATGATGCAAAGTTGGGTAGAGCAATAGTGAGTGCACAGGATGTCAAAATTATGCAGGATGATTTGGATAGTTTGGAGGACTTGGCTAAGGAAAATGGATGTCAATTTAATGTGGCAAAGTGTAAGGTTATGCATTTTAGGGTGAAAAGTATCACATTGTGGAACCATACTCCAGTAGGTTGACGAGGCAGGGGATTTGGGAGTGTTGGTGGATAGGGAGTTGAAGTTTAGGGGGCACATCACAAAAGATGCTAAATCAGCTCATCAAATCACTTGGTTGCTGAAAAATACTTTAACAAGCAGAGACAAACAGGTAATTGTTCCTCTGTATCGAGCCTTGATAAGACCCCATCTAGACTACTGTGCTCAGATATGAGTGCCAGGGTTTCTTCTTGATGGGGAGGAGGTGGAGAGGATCCAGAGACGAGTGACCAAGATGATAGCAGGTCTATAGAATGAACCTTATGAAAACAGGCTGAAGAATTGTGGGTTGCAGAAATTGGTTGATAGGCAGAAAAGGGGTGATATGATTGAGACATTCAAATTACTGAAGTGATTCTATAAGATTAATTCAGAAGATATTTTTGAGAATAGGACTGGTGGTGGGAGGACTAAGGGCCATATGTGGAAGCTGGGCAAGAGTGTTAGAGGTAGGTTTTTTACTTGGAGAGTGGTGAATGAGTGGAATAAGCTGCCAGTCTGTTGTGGGTGCCATGCCTGTGAATGAGTTCAAGGTGAGGTATGATAGATACTGTGTGAATGTTGAATAGTTGTTTTTGATATGATGTTAGGGCCACCCTCGATGAGTCTATCGATTCCTTGGAGTTGCCCGTAATAATAATAATAATAATAATAATTATTATTATCCCCTCTGTTATTTGTTATCTATATGAATCATATTATGAAGTTGTATTAAACGTGATATTAAAATTGGAGATATTAAACTCAGCTCTTTACTTTATGCAGATGATGTTATATTTCTAAATAAATCCAGTACAAGTTTTGCAAGCTTCCCTGACTAAATTGAATAACTGTTATAATAGATTTGGTATGAAGGTCAGCAATAACAAGACAAAGACAATAAAAATAGGCAGAATCGTTGAAAATGTCAACTGCGTTGTGAACGGAGAACCTGTGGAACAAGTAAAACATTTCAGCTACTTAGGCACGAATTTTAGTGAAGATGGTAAATTAAATATGGAAATAAACAACAGAATCAATAAAGCTGGTATGGTAGGAAGTCAACTGAATAAATTTATATGGAATAAGAGAGAAATTAGTCAAAACACTAAATTAGATATATATAAGACAGTGTTCAAACCAATTTTAACTTATGGATCTTAGAGCTGGGTCTGAAATAAAACACTTGACCAAAGACTAGAGACCACAGATATGAGAGTCCTGAGGAAGATTAGGTGCATGATCAGATAGCATCAGTGGCAATATTATATTAAAGACGAGGATATTAGGAAAGAACTTGACATTGTTAGCATCCAGGAATGTGTTAGCAGAGCTAATCTCAGGTGGTATGGTCACTTAAACAGAATGCGAGAGGAAGGATTATCAAAAAAAATATGACTGGATGGCCGAGTGGTTAGCGTATCTGCTCTCCAGCCAAGAGGCTGCAGGTTTGAATCCTGCATAGGCATGGATGTTTGTTATTGCCCTCTCCCAATATGGACTAGGTCACCATGGTAGCAGTAGAATCAAAATCTCCCACAATGGGAGAGGCTTCATCATGCAGTGGTCAGCGTATCTGCTCTCCAGCCAAAAGGATGCAGGTTCAAATCCCGCCGTGAGCATGGACGTTCGTGATTGTCTGTGAAAATACTAGTAGGGATTGGCTGTAGATGGCGTTGGTGTAGATGATGGTAGTAGTTGCGGTTGGTGGAGACAGAGGGTTGTAGAGTAGGTGCCCTCCCTTGATGAGTCTTTGGACTTCCTGGAGGTGTTACATAATAATAATAATAATAAAACAGGTGTTCTCTGCCAGGTTGGCAGAAAAAAGACTCAGAGGAAGACCAAGATATAGGTGGATTGATACAGTAAAAGTGCCTTAGAAGACAGAAATATAAAATGTGATAATGTTGGAGACTTAACAGATAACAGGTTGATCTGAAGGAAAATTGTAGATAGAAAGTTAGTAATGATGTAAGTTTTTCATGTAGTATTATCATATCCTATACACCCTTTGAGGGGTACACGCCAGGAATTTGATGATATATATATATATATATATATATATATATATATATATTTTTTTTTTTTTTTGTCATAATCGCACACAAAGTTGAAAACCAATAACACATTACTATTTACTATGTAGGTTGGTAAAAAGTTAAGTAATGCAGAAAGCTTCCTCTAGAAATATAATATGCAACTTTTTTTTTCCCAACTGACTAGAATAAGTAAAGTAGTGATCTTGAACTGAGCAATAAAAAGTTTATGGAGGCTAAAATTTATTAAATATATTAAATAATAATTTAATAAATTTATTAAATTTATTAAATACATCATTATGTTTGGCATCTATTAACTTAAGCAGACTATTAGTATATGAAAATATTAGTGCAATAATTACCAGTGTTAATCAGCATGAATTTTGAATGAAATATCAGAGCAAAAAAAAAAAAAAAAAACTACAAATATGTCTGCAATAAGCAGTTCTTGTCTGAAGCAAATGGTATAATGAACAATAAGAAAGTCAAAAAATCATGGTCTGTAGTTCATCAGGTATAGTGATGCAAAATCACAAAAAAATCTGTAAGATATCTTTGTAATAAAATCAAACATAAAAGACTGCTTGAAAAGATGTAAAACTTTTATATATAACATTCAAATACTATAATATTCATTATCATTGTTCCCAATCTCTTGGACACACTGAATAGAAAAAAGTAAATTGTATATTACATTTCAAACAGTATGCTAAAGAGACAATGATTTGATCAATGGTTGCCAGCCTGGTTGGCTGAGCGGTTAGCGCAGGGGTAGCCAACTTTTTGTAGTTCAAGCATCAAATTTTTTCATTTTTTAGTTAAGATGCACCTTATAATACATACAAACTTATACCACTTTTCAGACCTTTTAAAATATGGTAATATGGATATATTTAACAGTTATGAATAAATGATTTATTATATATGGTAATATAGACACTTTTAGCAGTTTTAAATAAACGTATTTCATATAAAGACAAGATAAACATTAATTATTTTTATTGAGACTTTGGAAATTGCTTTGCTTTTGCTAAGCTTGTAATGTTTGGAGTTAAATCAGTTACAGAAAGCATCAAACAGTTTTTCAAATTTGAATCAGTCAGTCCCGAACGTAGTTTGTTCTTAATCATTTTCATTGATGAAAATGCTTGTTTGCATCTGTATGTAGTCCCAAAATGACAGATATAACTCTGAGCAAATTTTCTCAGTTCTGGAAAATGTTCACAGGGCAACGATCACCAGAAATTAATTATATCAGAAGCATCTGGGAGTGATGGAAGTTCATTAAATTTCATTATCAATAAAGAATTGGTTTTGAGTAATAAATAAGTTCAATAAGTTCCATTTGTATGTTAAGATTTTTTGTTCAGTAAGTGAAAAGGAATTTATAAATGCCAGTATGCAGTCTTCTTCTTCAGCAAAATCACTAAAATGACTGTTAAAGGACTCTTGCAATAATCTGAGTTTCTCAGTATATTCTGTAAAGTTGCCATTATCTTCAACAGATTCACTATGTTCTTTTATGTGGAAATTGTGGAAATTGACTAAAATCCCTGTTTTCTAAATGGGATATGAACAGTTTTAATTTCATTTTGAATGCACTGATGTTATTTACTAAGCTAGGAAACAATTTGTTCTTGCCCTGTAGTTCCAAATTTAGATCATTGAGGTGGCTGAATCAACTAAAAATTCTAAATCAAATACCATTTCTCATCACACAACAGGGCTTTTTCCTCATGCAGCTCATCCTTCTCTTCCAGAAAATTATGAACACTTTCTTTCAGCTTCCAAAATCTACTGAGAACTTGTCCTTTAGAAAGCCAGCGTACCTCACAATGAAGGATGAGATCACCATATTTCATATATAACAGTTCACAATATTCTCTGAATTCTCTTCTGTTTAACTCTCTCTTGCTCTAATTTTATTCACATACTTTACAACTGATATCATAACATGCTTCAAATTTAGAGTTTTTCCACACAGAGATTCTTCATATATAATACAGTGATACTTTAGTAGAGAACTACCTAAAAGACTTTCAAGTAAAGTTACAGTCCCAGAAACTCAACCTGCCATTGACGGTGCTCCATCAGCGCAAACACTGATAACCTTACTAGAATCTAGTTGTTGATTTTCTAGAAATGACTTTACTTTGTCAAATATGCTGACCCTCTGGTTTTTCCAAAAAGTGACTCAAGACCGATAAGTTCTTCAAAGATGCTAAAATTATCATCAATTCCTCTTATAAAAATGCTTAATTGGGCTACATCACATATGTCAGCAGATTCGTCCAAGGCAAAATAAAAGAAAGAACAAGCATAAACATGGTCTTTCAATTGTTCAGTAACATCATGGAAAGTTCTTCGATGCATCTTGTAATTGTTTGCTTGGAGAGAGCAATTTGGTTTACTTTTCTTTCAACATTCTTATCACCAAGACAATTTGCAAATTTTTCGAGACAGGGCTTAACAACTTCCTCTCCATCAGAGAAAGGCTTGTGTTTTTTAGCCAACACAAAGGCAATTTCATAAGACACCTCCACAACTTCGTTTCACAAATATATTTTGTCTCTTTTTTATTTCTTCCTTTTTCTTAACCACATATTCTTTCCGCAACTCAGACCCAGGAACTACTTCAGTTTTTCTTCTAATTCAGCTTGATGTTTTCTATAGTGTCTGTTAAGATCATGTCTTCTATTATCTGAGAGACGGTTTTCCTGAAGGACCCGCAATAAATAAGAACTCATTTTCCCACAATTCAATAAACTGGCGCTTGCTATCATCTTCTGCTCATTTTCTTTTGCAGCGTAATAGGTAACTGACTGTAAAAAAATTATTTGAAAAAGTAAATCTTATTATTAAATAATTTATTTAAATTATTTTATCGTTTTAAACATTATGAACATTCAAAAACAGTTCTACAAGTTTAAGATAAGATTCCTGTTTTCATGAAGGCCTAATACAGTTCTATAAGTTTAAAAATCATATATATATATATTTTTTTTTCTCATAGAGAGTTTTCGTCTCTCTCTCGTAATATATTATGTCCAATGAAATATGAGATCGCTTCCTGCCATAATCAGCTGGCAATCACACACACAACCCAAACATCCTCATTACGAAAGCTTTGCTGATGATCAGTTCAATTTTAGGAATAAACCTACTATACGTAAATCAAAAGGAAAGATATTGTATAAAAAAACATATAAACACACACATACAAATACACTGAATAATTGCAAGTTTCAGTAATCAGCAAATTAGGGGAGCGGGCAAGAACTTGACATGCGTTCAAAATTAAAAAATTTATTTTTAAATTTACAGAACAATATTAAGCCTTCATGAAAACAGAAATCTTATCTTAAACTTAAAGAACTGTTAATAAAAACATATAAGTTTGAAAACACAGAATTGTTCACTCACAACGAATCAGAAGTTCATCGAATGTTATGACATGAGAGTCAGCTGTAAACTGATTGAGTAACTGGTTACGCATGTCAGATTTACCGGTGCCTGTTGCTTCAAAGATCAAACAAGTATAATAAGTGCGCACTCTACAATTCAGTCGTAGGTTAATTGTGTGTTTATATATATATATATATATATATAAATCGTATACAATTTTTTTTTAAATTTTTCTCTGGGGTTCAGTGTGCCACTTCTAATCATGCAATGTGCCACTTTTGGTGCATGCGCCATAGGTTGGCCACCCCTGGGTTAGCATATCTACTCCCCAGCCGGAAGGTTGTGGGTTCGAATCCTGCCATGGGTATGGATGTTTGTGGAAATACTAGTGGTGGTGGTAGATGGCGTTGGTGTAGTTGGTGGATTGAGTGGTGGAGACAAAGAGTTGTAGAGTAGGTGCCCTTCCTCGATGAGTCTTTGGACTTCCTGGAGGTGTCATGTACTAACAATAATAATGGTTATTCTACTGCCCTGACCTCTAGTGAAAAAATAAATAAATGAATAAAATTTATTTAAAAAATAAAATAACTACATCAAAGCTATATTCTGAGCTTACCAATATGTCTGCATTATTACAGAGGAGATATCAAATAAGGAGATATCAAATCAAATAGAGGAGTTATCAAATAAGAAACAATAGAGAAGATATCAAAGCTTACCAATATGTCTGCGTTATTACGCAGACATATTGGTAAGCTTTGATATCTCCTCTTTGTTTATCAATATTCCCTTAACTGACACCTTATCTCTCTTAGAAAACATTTTTCCGTCTGACATCTTAGATCTTTTTTTCCTTTGCCACTAACACTGGGTATTTTCTTGGAAGAACAAAATCTACAAGCAGATAAACGGAACTGCCATGGGTTCCCCCCTCTTGCCAATTTTTATATGAAAGATTTCGAAAAACAAGCCATAGACTCATCCCCACTCAAACCTTCTATCTGGCTAAGATATGTAGATGATGTGTTCTCTATTTGGCCTCATGGCCCAGACATGTTAGACTACTTCCTCAGTCATCTCAACAGCCAAGAATCCAGTTTACTATGGAAAAGGAAAAGAACAATTGTTTACCCTTCCTAGACACCTTAGTTACACGCCTGCCTAACGGTACACTTGCCTTCACTGTATACAGAAAACCCACACACACACAGGCAGATACATTCACAAACTCTCCCACCACCACCACCCCTGTCAACAATATGGCATTATTAAAACTCTTACCAAGAGAGCCCACAATCTTTGTTCCAGTGGAACTGCCCTCACTACTGAGCTTAACCACATACACAGCACTTTCCTCTCCAATGGCTACTGCGATCCCAGTATCAAAAAAATAATCAGTTCCTCCCCCATTCCCCCTCCTTGTCAACAAGAGTTTAAAAATGCCATCACCATACCCTACATCCGTGGCACATCCAAAAAAATAGCCAAAATTCTAAAAAAGTACAACCTACACACAGCATATAAGTCCCACTGCAAACTTGCTACCCTTATCCGTTCTACTAAAGATCAGCTCCCTCCTCTCTCTCTCTCTGCCTGGAGTTTACAAAGTACCCTGTTCCTGTAAGCTGGCGTACTTTGGACAGACAGGCAGATCAGCATCCATCCACCTGGAGGAACACAAGTCTTACATCTGTAAACACAACTATGGTCAGTCAGGCTTGGCTGACTGACCATAGTTGTGTTTAGTTGCATTAATCTTCCGAAGATTTGGGAAACACTCATCACCAGAGGTCCCACCTTACATTCCAGGCCACCTACAACTGCCCTTAGAGGGCGCTCCACCTAGATAGGACTTTAGTATCACCCACGTAGTTGGCTTAGTATTGTATAATATTTGTGTTCATGTTACATTAGTTGTTTTTGTAATCCCCGAAGATGTCCTAGTGACTAAGATGAAATATAGGAAGTACTGAACCTATGTTAATTCTTTCTGAGTGCTGTATACATTCCATTAAGCCTCCAACATGATGTCCTCACAGCACTTAAGCCTCTACACACAAATTCTAAAAGCTATGAACCGGGTATATGCAACATTGAACTTACCGCTACCTCTTCACTATATGAGGAAACTCATGTGAATGAGAAAGAAGTATCAGAGCTGTTGCACAAATTCTTGTATAAGAATTCTGCAATACGAATTGATTGGATATCGGCACAAATGCTAAAAGAGGTTCAGCTGAACTGGCTATTCCATTGACTAAGCTATATAATTTGAGTCTCAGAACAAGGAAGATTCCACAGGAGTGAAATGAATGTACGGTAATCCCATTGCACAAGGGTGGGGCAAATACCGACGTATCCAACTATTGACTAATCACTGTCTCAGGAGTGATGAAGATTTTGGAAAAGTTGGTTAGAGCTAGCATTCAGAAAAGGGTTGACAGTGAATCTCTACTTTGCAATGAACAGCATGGGTTTACTAAAGGAATCGCTCACATTCTATAATAATGTTACCACTGAGTTAGACAAGGGGAATGGATACACTATGATGCTTTTGAATTCTGCTAAGGCTTTTTGACAGATTACAGCACGGAAGACTGTTACATAAATTGGAGAATATAGGATTGGATTATAAACTATTGGAATGGATAAGATGATGGCTGAATGACAGATATCAAAAAGTCATATATGGGGGAGTGTGAATCTGCAAGATTTAAGTATTTGACATGCGACATACAGCTATTTGTTGATGATGCAAAGATAGGTAGGGTAATCAGAAGTGCAGCTGATATGCAGTACTTGCAGAATGATTTGAATAGGCTGGAATTGTGGGCATGTGAAAATGGCTGTCACTTTAATGTTAATAAATGTAAGCCCATGTACTTTGGTGTGATTAGATATCCAATGCCGTATCATATTAGTGGGATTATGCTTGAAGAAACTGATGAGGCTAGTGATCTTGGAGTTTTAGTAGACAGGAAGTTGAAGGGTCATATAGCAAAAATTGTAAATACAACTAAGAGAATAATGGCAATGCTGAAATGAACTTTAACAAGTAAAGATAAGGAGGTCATTTTGCCTCTTTACAAGGCCTTGATAAGCCTTCACTTGGACTATTGTGTGAAGTTCCAGTCTCCTGGTTTCTGTGGCAATTATGATACAGTGGAGAGAGAGAGAGAGTACAAAATAGTGTCAAAAATGATATCAAGATTGTGGAATATTGATTATGAAGACAGATTAAGAATTTCTAGGCTGCAGACTAGCAAACAAGAGAAAGAGAGATGATACGATTGAGACAAACTGGTGGAGAAAGGATAAGAGGGGACATACATGGAAGTTGAGAATGAATGCTATCAAGAAGAGGTTAAGGCTAGTTTTTTTCATCTCATAGAGTAGTGATGATTAGAATGATTGCCTCTGGATGTTGTGTGCAAGTAGCGTGAATGAATTCAAGAACAGGTATGACAGCTGGTGCGAATAGTAGGGCCTCCCTTGATGAGTTCCTGACTCCTTGGAGGTCTTTCTTAATAATAATAATAAAGATTCCTCTCATCATGACAAGAATTGAACTCAGATCTTTTCCAATCGAAGGATGCAGCGTACCAATGTTCTTCCAATTGCGCTATGGAGTGCTGAATTTACAAAGAAATTCATGAATTCTTAATATCAGTTATAATGGAGTGTTACCTTGAAGACAGGTAATGGTATCACAAATGAACATACATATTCCTATGTTTTTTTTTTCCCCTTTTCCCCAGCAAATTCCGGAGTTTGTTAATCTTTAGCTCAAGCAAGAAGCGCTCCCACTCCTGCAAAGCAGTACAATTACTGTATGACACACTGGCAAGCATACAACTAATTGCCACTTAGGATCTTCTTAGGCACACCAGCTGAGAAAACACTTCAACTTAGTGACTGACAATGAGAAGTCGACAGGCTGCTTAATTATTATTATTATTATAAAATTTAACGATTTCTAAAAAAAAAGTTAGGGCTGAAAGAATGACAAACTCCCTATGTGAAATGAAGTCAATCTTTGTCAGAGTTATTTTATATTATATAAATAAATATAGCTGCAGGATCCCCTACAAGTTGCAGGGGGTTCGTCTCCCCAATTCCGCTTAGAACGGGTACAACAAAATTACACAATGTCATTTTCATAATTTCGGACTCATTTTCTGTTATTAATTGATAATTTGTTGATAACTGTAAACTTATATTAATAGCGGAGTATAATTCAAGGTTAATTATTAACTTTGAATTTAACTGAACTTTATTAACTTTGACCTTAACTCAGAAGATGGGAAGGAAGCTGTCATAACGAAGTTACCGAAAGTTTCGAAGTGAATATTTTCAGAAAATTTTACTATATAATGTGATTATGTCAGCTTCATATGGATATGGTTTTATTATGGCTATTCACATATATTTAATCTTCAAAATGATAACACTGTCTCTTCTAACAGCATTTAACAGATTAACTCTCAATTAACAGCAGCCATACCTATCCTTGGGTAAAAGTTCAACGTCTCATTCTGACAAGCACGATAATAATTTTCATGAAATACAGTATATATAAAGTTCCTAATGAATTGCAAAATTTCAGGTAACCATTTGAAGCTAAATATCACGGAATGGGTTCACTTCCCGGAGTTATTAGAATAATTAACAGATTCGCAAAAATTACATTATGAATTGCAATAATAAATTTTAACACTAAACATAATACACGGCACAAATACAAGCGCACACTGCGAGAATACAAACAACCTGTCAGCCAATGAAAGGCAAAGAGAGAGAGAGAGAGAGGGAGAGATGTGCAATGTTTTTCTTTTCTTTTCTTTTTCTCTTTTTTAATCAACTTACATTTTAATAATCGCAGTTATCATAAAAGGCATGTGCATATCAAATATTCCGTTTGTTTATAAATACGCAACAAAGCTTCTTTAACTTTATTATTTTTAATGGCCATCCAAAACAACAAAGGTCATTGAACTTATCAACACTAGCAGAGTGAATGGACGGAAAATAAAGACTACGTCGTGTGACCTTAGGCTTCTATTTCTGTGTAACATCTAGGTGGACGGTTGAATGTCTTGGATCTAAATAGAAAGAAATCACAAGTAGTACCACGATATGAAGAACAAGTGGAAAAAGTAGGGCGAAGGAGTTAAAGATTATTTGTGCAGGGTGAGGAATGAAAGATGTTGGCGTAAAATGGATGTGTTAGCAATGGTAACTCAGTTACAGAAAAACATTGCAGGGATATAAGGAAACAGGTGAAGAACACACACACGAGTAGCAAAAAATACAGACTAAGAGAAGAAATGAACAAATCGGAGAATGCAGTGGAGAGATCAGGAGAAACAAATTCTAAGTGTAAAAGCAATGGCTGATCGAGTGGTAGGGCCTCTGCTACTAATGGCTCACGCAAAAAGTTAAGTAAGTTTGAGCGCAGTTAGTAGTTGAAAGGAGTTAAATCGCTCGATGCTGTTGGCATACTCTCCTCCCTCGATGAGTCTTTGGACTCCCTGGAGGAGTCACATAATAATAATAATAATACATCTGATACATATTCCCTCCCCATCAAAAAAAAAAAAAAACGAAATGATAATTGTTTATTAATACTCATCATCTTCTCCACTGCTTGTTTTTGGTTTTTTTTTTTTTGTTACAAAGGGAGTAGGGAAAATTCCCAAAGGGATTAGCTTGAATATCAGCTGATAACCAATTTCCAAACTTTTACATATTACATATTACATAACCCGCCTGGTTGGACGAGTGGTTATCATATCCTCTCTCCAGCCAAGACACTGTGGGTTCGAATCCTGCCTAGGGCATGAATGTTTGTGATTATCTTGGAAAATACTAGTGGTGGTGCTGGTGGGTAGTAGATGGCGTCAGTGTGGATGATGCCTGAATTAGTATTTTATTTAACGTCGACTTTCTTGAGTTTAGGACGAAAATCTCGAGTTTCCAGGGAAAAAATCCCGATTTCTCGTGCCAGACATAGACTAACTCGGGAAGGGGTCGAAAAAAGGCTTAAATCAGTTCCTCCACTCAGCTACTAGACTTGAACTTAAGTTTAACTTCAGGCAGCCTAGCACAGAGGATGGAAAACATTCCCACTGAGACAATTTTATTAAACTATAAAAATAATAGGACATATTTACATCATAGTAAATAATATTTACAATATATACTGCTGCTTTTATCTGACAGTTACGACTACTTGTTATGATTAATTAATTTTCTGAAATTGCTTCTCGTATTTCTATAGTCTTACAGACCTTTATGATATAAATGGAACATTTCTGCTTTCGTCTGACTAATTATTTTATTAGTTTATATTTGTTAGATCGTATTTTGGGGGGTGTTAATATCACTTAATTCTGAATGTGTCTTATAACTACTTTCTCTGTGGTCAGGGATTGTAAGGATTTCCGTGGGTAACAAACCCTAAAAAATTTATATTTATACTGCACCAGTTAGAGTTATTATACCTTATTACCTATCATGAGTGAGCTCGAGGATTGTGATCGCACGTATTCCTTTAGACTCTGCCTAGTTGAATTTTATATAAGGTTTTCGGGAAGCTCGCATTGCACTGGAACTAACACAGTTCGACACCTATTATCTCCTCCTCGGTATGAAATATGCAGAGGTCTAATGGTCGGCAGGCCCCACCCACAATGAGGACCAGAGGTGGATGAATGGTATTTTAGGGAGGTAGGTCTCTGCACTGTGTCCAAGTAAGTTCCCGAAACTCCTTTTTCCTTGTTTTTAGGATAGTCACCTATAATAAAAACTAACTTTTTGCTGCTAGACGATTACTCTAAGCTGTCTACGGGATTAGTTGGTAGACTCTCAAAGTCTACAGGATCACTCGGGAAACCCGAGAAACAGCTATTTTCTCTTAGGCCAAATTATGGACTCTCCATATGATCAGCTCGACTTCAAGCAGCTATTGACAATATTCAAACATGTAGGAGGCCTGGAAATGGCCATGAAAGGTAGCAATCCACCAAATAGAAGAGGGTGAATCAGATGACTGCCAATCCCCTGACCCTCTTCAAGATTCCAGCAAAGAAAAAACCACATCAGCTGATATTCACACACTAGAGGATAAGGACGACTATCAAGTAGTCACAGTAGGAAGAACCGAAAAAAGGAGTCTCTAGCTGCAGAACCTGAAATGCTGCCTCAGGCCTCAGAGAGAGCAATACCAATGGACGCTACAGCACAAACTAAAATAGTAACAGAGACGAATACAGTAACACAGCTTAAAGAGAGAATTCCACTAGTGAGCTTACGATCCAAAGAAAAATGGTCATCAATCACTGAATTGATGAAAAACAACAATATCAAATTCAATTCAGCAAAGAACACCGATGATGGAGTCCGGATTCAGCCCGAAGGTGAATCGGACTACCTTCTGCTCACCAGACATTTAGATGAATTGAAAGTCCCATATCACACTTTTCAGCTTAAAAGCGAAAAAAACCTCAAGGTGGTCATCAGAGGTTTGATAGAAACCATACCATCTGAAGAAATAGCCACTAATCTCAAATCTCAAGGAATACCACCAATAAAAATATCACGCATGTACAGAGCGGATAAGCGGCCCATGCCTCTGGTCTTGGTGGAGATCAGTAAAGACCAACGAGAGATTTATGACCTTAAGACCCTGTAACTTGGTTATCAAGAGTGAACACCTCAGAAGGAAGACATCCGCTGGACAATGCCTATGCTGTGAAAAGTATGGTCATGCGCAGAGCTTTGTAGAGCGGAATACAAATGTGTAAAGTGCGGAAATAATCATCCATCGCATACATGTGCCAAGCAAACAACCACTCCTATTAAGTGTGCCAACTGTGGCGGCCACATCCAGCTACCTAAAAGGGCTGTTCATTCCACCAATCTAACCTGACAAGGACTAAGGAGGAAGTCGCCCCGCCCAAACAGAAGCGAGTCACACAACTTGAATCGGAAACTAAAGTGCAAGCGATTATACCTGATAAATCTTATGCCTCTGTAGATTCCTGACGCTACAAATCAGCAGAAACCATACCAAGCAGCCAAAACTCTGCTGCAATGCTTGATGCCACTTTGGGAGAAATGCTATCAGCTTTTAGCAAATCAAATCCAAACCAGGCTGACACAAACAGATTTCTTAAAAATACCCAAGTCATATTCTCGTTGATTAATGCATAATACGGCTATCACAATGAATTTAATACAGGTTGCATTCTGGAATGCTAATGGACCCAGCAACAACAATCTAGAACTACAAAATTGATATCCTTTTAGTTAATGAGAGCCATCTATAGCCTGGTGATAATCCCAAGCTAAGAAATTACTCTTTAGGTAAAAATGATAGACCTAATGCCAGAGGTGGAGGTACTGCAATCTTTATCAAGAAAAACATCCGTTACAATGAGATAAAAAAATTCCTACAACTAATCTGGAAAAAAATGGCATAGAAATTTCCACCATTAATGCAGGCATCTTAAAAATATATTCCGTTTATAACCCTCCAGGCAGAACTCTGCTATCCTCCGATCTTTCTCAGCTGCTTGACACTATGGAAGCAACAATAGTTGCAGGTGATCTAAACTCAAAACATCCCTCATTGAATAGCAGGTGTGCCAATTACATCTGAAAAATCCTTCACAATTTTTCAAAGCTGAGAAATATTACCATCGCAGGCCCGATTGAACCAACACACTATGGAACACATGGCAGGCCCGATGTGTTAGATATAGCCATATTCAAAAACACATCTCATCAATTCCAGCTGCAAGTAGTTAACGACCTCAGTTCTCACCACAACTCAGTACTTCTAAAACTGGGAGAGAATCCGGAACTTATTCCCAAGCAGTCATTTACTAATTTCACAAAATTCAAGGCTACAATCAAAACTATCATGGATTCAGTGCCGAATATCTTCACCTGTGAAGAAACTGACGCAGCAGTCAACAACCTGGAAAGCAAAATTCAAACTAGCTTAATTGCAGGGTCTTCCATTTCCACTACAGCTCAAGTAAACCTACTTCCAGAAGAAATCCTTGCTCTAATCAGAAACAAAAATAAAATCAGACGTTGCTTTCATAACACGCTATCTCCTCAAGATCGCCAAGAGCTGAAGAGAGCATCAAACTCACTTCGCTATGCACTAAAAGATCACAGAAATCAACAATGCGAAAGAAAATTTTCTTCCTGAAAACTGAAGATAACTCCTTGTGGAAGTTGGTAAAGGTTATCCGTACGGACCGTTCCAATATCCACTCCATTCACGGAGAAGGAGGTATAGTTTATTTGGATGATGAAAAGGCAGAAGCCCTCGCTGAAGCTCTTCAACCTCAGTGCAGTCCTAATTATGCACATGCAGATTTGGTCTTCATAGAGAAAATTCACGGTCGAGTCCGTACTGCGCTCCAGCAACCTAACAACTGTGAAAATATCTTTCCCACCTCGCCTAAAGAGGTCTACTCAATCATTATCAAGCTTATCAACAAAGAAGCCCCAGGCCCAGATGAAATTAACAACAAAACAATCAAAGCCCTTCTGCACAAAGCTAACATTCATTTGGTAGCAATCATAAATGCAATACTCATATTAAACTATTTTCCAAACCGATGGAAACAAGCAGATATAATCCTCATTCACAAGCCGGGAAAAGCGCCTCAGTTACCACGAAGTTACAGATCCATCAGTCTCCTTTCATGCTTGTGAAAAATTGCAGAAAAATTCATCCTCAGTCGACTTCAAGATGTGATGAACAAAAACGATACAATACCGAAAGAGCAGTTTGGGTTTCGAATCGGGCACAGTACTACACAACAAGTTCACAGACTGGTCGAATTCATCACTACTGGATTCAATTGGCGACAACATACAGGAGCTGTTTTTCTGGATGTAGCCAAAGCCTTTGATAAGGTTTGGCACAAAGGCCTCATCTATAAATTATTTATTGTCAACTTTCCGCTCTATCTTTTCAAACTTATCGAATCCTTTCTAAAAAACCGAAAATTTCAGGTCAAGTTGTAAGGACTCAAATCCTCTTCGAAAAGAATCACTGCAGGTGTTCCTCAAGGCTCGTTGCTCTCTCCGCTGCTTTTTAACATCTTCGTTGCTGACGCACCTAACACGACATCAACCACCACAGCTTGTTATGCGGATGACATAGCAATTTTGAGAAGATCTCTCAAGCTGACCTTAGCTACAAACCGCAGCAACAAACCTAGAAAAATGGCTCAGGAAATGGAGAATAGCTGTGAATGCCGACAAAAGTACTGCCATTCTCTTCACAAGATGGAAGGCATCCCCTACGGAGAAAGGCAAACTTTTCAACACAACTATTCCATGGAAATCCAGCACCAAATATTTAGGTATTCAACTGGACAACCACCTCAACTTTAACTCTCACATCGACTATGCCTGCAGCAAGGCAAACTCCGCAATTATGCAACTTTACTCTCTTCTCAACCGAAGAAGCCGTGTCAGCACCGAAAACAAACTACGGATCTGCAAAACAATCATTAAACCCACATTAACTTATGGATCACCAGCTTGGGGTCACACCTCTCCTGGCAACATCAAAAAGCTACAGGTCATCCAGAACAAATGTCTCCGTATGATATTCAATGCTCCGCGGTTTTTCAGGAAGGCTCTCCTCCACCGAGATGCTGACATTCCTGATATTCACATGTTTCTCTGTGATACTGCCATTACATATTTCACCAAAGCAGCTAGTCATCCTAATGAACTCATTCGATAATCATCAACTACGATGAAAGCGATAGGTTGAAACACAAGCGGTCGAAAGCGGCTCTGCTCATCAGTACAGACGCTCCCACACTGCCCTAAAATGGGTGAGCTAGGTGCTCGATAAATTCTCATTAATTTAAGCCATTTTTCATAGAGATGAAAGGATTATATTCCAAGGGATTGAGGTCCATTCAGCCACAAATGTTAAGTGTTATTATACCTTAGATATGTTCGGGGTCTCTCAAAATTGTTGCAGTAGTGTCCCCCTTCTCTTTCTTATTTGGTTATATCTTTCTATCCCTTAATCACATTTCGTAGTTTAGTTAGTGGCAAAGGTCGGTCTCAAACACAAATTTCATACCAGGATTTCAAATGACAAAACATAAAAGTTTATTTACACTAATAAAATTACATTAAACATGAAATAATCAATTCTTCTGTTATCGTAATCAGATTGACCACATTCAATGAATATCAGATGAAAATCTCACAAATTAGCACATTTATCATTCCTAAGAAAGGCATGCACTTGAACAATTAATACAAATTTATCTAGACAAAATCTCAGGGAAAAGAGGTAAAGTAACATTTGCATACTAGATTGAGCAAGAATCACTTGACATGGCTCTTCGGACTACCAGTCCAATCCAATGTTCCTAAGGTTACTCCGACAAATAAATTAGTTTCAGTTTCCTTTTAGCAACACTGCATAACCTATTTTCCTTCAGCGCTCTCACTTAACTTTAGAAAAGACAAAACTGCCTTACCGTTTCTGGCTGTTCACTGTTTCACTGAATCACCACGTGCGAGTCACGTGTGCATCCTGGTTGGATCCTTGTTCACACTGCAGCTTCTTTTCCTTCCCGTCTCATGGATTCACGCATACTGAAATTTCGCCGTTAGCTGGGAACATCTGAGGTGCTTGTCTGGGATTTCTGGATCCTTCAAGGGGAAACATCACGGTCCGGGGTTTTTCTTAGACTCGAGCTTTCCCTCTTTAGTCGGAGATCATCCTCACTTCTTACCTCCTTTTCTTTCCCTGTTTTCTCACATTTTTTCCCCTTTTCTTTCAACTTTATTGGCTTAAATGGTGAAGCAGATGCTTTTCATGTTCGCTGCTGTCTGATAAGGAAAAACTGTCAGATGGAAAATATTATATTAATGAGCCTGTTGCTTGCCCTGAGTGGGCCTGAGGATTAATCATTGAGGTTGCAATTTAGAATAGCTTTTGGTCTTTTGTACTTGGTGTAATCTGTTTTGTCGTAATTTGCAGCTAGCTGAATTAAATTATTAGGATGCACAGATGCTATTGAATAGAACTTAGTTGCTATAGTCTGCATGTAGGTATAAATATAGGGGACTTCTGTGACCCGGTGAAGTTGCACACTGTGTATGAACCATGGTGCGTTCCGGATTATTCTGAGACATTTATTCTGCACACGTTGTAGTTTGAGGAGATTAGTATTAGCAGTATGACGCCAAGCCAGAGAAGCATAGATGAGTATAGGAAGAATCATCAATTTATATAGAAGTAGTTTGATTCTGATGCTCAATTTGCTGCTTCTGTTTAATATAGGATAGAGCTGTGCAATGATTTTTGATGTCTTTAAACATTGAGACTTGGTATGGGAGCTGAAAGTCAATTTTCTGTCCAACAATATGCCAATGTATTTGATCTCAGACTGCCAAGGGATTTTGTTAAACAGGAGAACATGTCCAGTAGGAAGCATTGATCTTCTGGCGAACAGTACGGCTGTGCTTTTCTGAGGATTTATTTTGAGTCGCCATTTGGTGAAATATTGTTCAATTATCAGTAGATTTTCCTGCAGACTTTTGATTGCTAGGTGCGGTTTTAAAAATCTGGCTAGTATCACTGTATCATCCGCATACAAAGCCTTGATAGAAGATAGTGGGTTGTGCAGAATATCACACATATAAATGGAGAAAAGAGTTGGTGCCAGTAGTGAACCTTGTGGGACACCAGCTAAGATGCGTTTTTGTGTGGAGAGTGTGCCATTTAACTTAACTTACATGCGCCTATCATAGAGGTATGATTTGATCAGGTGAACCACTTCCAATGTGGTTCACCTGATCAAATCATATTCCAGATATTATCATTTTATATAGCAAGCCACAGTGCCAGACTTTGTCGAATGCACTGGCTATGTCAATGAAAACAGCCCGCAGTGCATTGACGCCAGTTAAATCCCATGGTAACATATTCTACCAATCTGTATACTTGTTGTGTAGTACTATGAAATTGTCGGAATCCAAATTGCTCCTCAGGAAGAATGTTTAATTTATGCACTAGTTCTTGGAGTCTGGTAAGAATGACTTTCTCAGCAATTTAGCCTAGGTTGGAGATGTAGCTAATTGGTCTGTAGTTTTGAGGTGATCGTGGGTTTTTTCCTGGTTTATGGACTGGGATTACATCTGCTAGTTTACAGTGGGAAGGAAAATATTTGTAGTGTAAGATGGGTTTATAATGTTAGTAAGATGCACAATAGCAGTGTGGGGTAGTAGTTCTATCACCATGTTTGTGATTCCATCAGGTCCAGGAACCTTTTTGTTTTTAAGCTTCTTGATTATGTCGTATAATTCTGAAGGTGATGTGGGTGTAATTTGACTACAGCATGTGATAGAAAGATTGAGTGAAGATCTGACATGTCTATGAACCTTGTATATGTGATTGAAGTCGAGATGGTCATATGAGGGTTTGAATTGTTTTCTAGAGATGTTACTATTGCCTCGACTTTGTTTGCCTCGGTATGAATAAGACCAGTATCTGTTTGGAGAGGAGGAAGAGGTTTGTTTTTATTCTTGATGTTTTTGATAAGATTCCATATGGAGTGATTGTAAGTAGAGATATAATTAACTTTTCCTTCCCAAATTTGATTTCTGTGCGCTGTGAGGGCATCTCTAATCGCAGAGTTGATTCTGTTCAAGATTCTTTCATCTTGAGGTGCTCGAGTGTTGTGATATCTTTTTCTTGCTCTGTTCGTTTTTCTGATCTAGTTAATAATGTCTTCTGGCAAGTGGTTAGATCTGGGGGTAGTTCTGAATATAGTTACAGGTGCAATGGCAGTGTTGATTTGTTTAGTTAGATCCTTTATAGCTGTTTCAATTTCCTCTTTGGATTTAATCAATGGTACAGGGCCGATATATTTTGGGAATACTTTGCATAGCTTATCCCAAGGTATATATGAGTAGGGGGTAGGAGATATATTATCCTGGTTTCCCAGCTTTAACAGAATGGAATTGTGGTCAGATAAAAGATAATTTAGAGTCACTACGCTGTACTGGAGTCTTACATTCTGTAGGATAATTAAGTCTAGTACATCAGCCCGACTGTATGTGTTGTGATGAGTTGTGGCCTGCCACAACCACATTGTTGGATAATACAGAGTTGTTAGCGAGGATGTGACCATTTGTATTTGTGGAACAGCTAATCCAGATATGATGATTGGCATTTAATTCGCCAGCCATGATGACAGGCTCTCTATTGATCAGTACACCATTCAGTTATGAAAACATTAATGTTTTTGCCGAGGATTATATGCTGCGAAAATCCTCAGTTTGCCCACTGTGCATGTGGGAATTACTATGCCTGTAATCTCAAGATTAATGGTGGATGGAATATTTATAGAGTGATGATTGATGTAATTTTTAATATAAATAGCAGTGCCGCCTCCTCTGCAGGATAATCTGTCAGTTCTGTACATCTGGTATCCATTTATTTTGGGATTATCTGATTGTCAGAGATGGGTTTCATTTATCAAGAGTATATCTGGCTGACACCTTTAGGCGAACTCCTTGAGCTCCAAGATTCCAGCCCTCAATCCGTTCGCATTCCATGCTACGATCTGTAAAGAAGCTGGTTTTATTTTATTTCTGTTCATGAGTGAGCGCTGAGATAATAACTTGTGTGTCCTTTAGAAATCTATTGGTAGAGCATAGCGAGGGGTTGGATCTGCTAAACTCCAGCAGTATATTTGCCAAGGAAGAGATAATGATAGCTGTCAGATTTGGATGTGATGTTGGCTGTTCCAGGGATGTCTGTTTAGTGCGAGTTACATCCGCATATGTCCTAGACTGTTGTTTCTGAGTTGTTCTTTTAAGGGCCTCAGATTTCAGCAGATGGGCTTCTGATCTTTTATGTTGAACTATAAGAAGATGTGAAGTAGTCTCTGACATAGGTGTGCTAAGAGAGGAAGCGTATGTTCCTTCTTCTGGCTTTCTATTTCTTGGATTGTGCGCACGCATCCTCTGTAGTTGGCAGTGTGAGGACCGCCACAGTTGGCACATTTAGCAGGGGTGGATTTTGTCTTAGGAGATGTATTTGTTGGGTGGCTGTCCCCACATTTAAATTCAGCCTTACACATTTTCTGGGTGTGACCAAACTTCTGACATCTATGGCATTGCCCTGTTGAAGCCCTTTTTCTTAATGGCTCTATAGTGATTTTCAGTCCACAGATGGACGTCAGATCGTATACGTGCTTGTAGATTTGACTGATCTCTACTAACACGAGTGGCATTGGAGTCCTGTCTCTCCTGGTCATTCGGCTGACCTTTACGGGTGGTGAATCTTTCTGGTGTAGATCTGCAGTGATTTCTTCTGTGGAAACATCTTCAGATACACTCTAATCATTACCTTGAAGTTTTTTATCTGATCCCAGTGAAAACGTATGGTACTGAATACCTCTGGTATTCAATTCAGGGGTTAACCATCGATAATCCATTACTGTCCTGGGTTGGATTTTAATACCGTCTGTGACATTTTTTGCTTGGCTGTATGAGATCTGTAAGTTGCACATCCTAGTCCTTAGAGACACCATTTATTCTTTTCACGCAGAATAATCGGGGGTATCTTTTCCCTTTAGGAGGCAGGAGAGTCCGGGACAGAGTCATTTTCTTCCATTTCATTCGCATTTGGTGGTTCAGAGGCTGAAGTTTTGCTTTTTTATTGCGAGCGCGATCCTCGCAATAAAATAATCGGTGTGGTCAGTAAGGGGATTATCCTCAGCAGTCGTTGCTATTTCGCTAGCGCTGTTCTGAAGAAGTTCTAAGAGTTGAGAGTGACATGTATCAACTTCTTTTATTTCATGAACTACAACCTTTCCTGGCCATTTTGTGTGAAGCAGATTGCCTACGTTTTTAAATATTGCCAAAAGCTGTTTAAAATTAAGTTCTTCGTACGTTGTATCCATGGTTAGCCCCAAGCCTTGTTCTGTAGAGCAGGACATGACGTTACCTTTCCACAATAATAACAATAGACAGTTTCTAATGAAGTAACTGAAGTAGTGAAACAATCGCGATACTAAAGGCAGTAGGCCTAGCGTATCGTCCTTGTTTTGAAATTTGTTGACTTAACTACTTAGCTGATTCTTTGGACCTCCTTAAAAAATAAACCGATTGATTATAGCAGTAAAACTATTTACTACTAGTACATTTACTAGTCAAAATTCCTTGAATCACATTTTATATCAACTATCAAAATCCCGCACGTCAGCATCATCGCTTTCTCTCCAAAATCACTCCAATCTTTGTTTTCCTCCCTTTTCAATTGACAATTGACATTTATGTCTTTAGAGGTGAAGCAAGATGCTTTTCATATTCCCCGCTATCTGTTGTGGTTACAGTGAGGATAAATTTTATGAGCAGTTTGCTCGCCCTGAATGGGAATGGAGATTATGCATCGCTATGGGAGGATAATATAGCTTTTGGACTTCTATGTTTGAATATGTCCGTTGCCTCGTATGCTGCAGCTTGCTGAACCAAATCGTTGGGGTGTGCGGACGTCTTTAGGAAAAACTTGGATGCTAAGGATTGTAGGAAAGAGAAAATATAGGGAATATTTGTATCTCTATGAAGTTGATTATTTCTAACATACCACGGGGCATTCATAATCATTCTCAAGCACTTATTCTGCACTTGTTGTATCTTGATAATGTTAGTATTGGAGGTGTGGCTCCAGGCTGGAGAGGCATAGATGATTATAGGACGAATCGTCATTTGGTATAGCTGCAATTTGATTCTGTTGCTGAGCTTGCTATTTCTATTAATTAGCGGACAGATCTAAGCTATGGCTTTAGATGCCTTTGCGCATGTAGACTTGATGTGTTGGTTGAAAGATAGCTTTTTGTCGAGAATTACACCCAGGTAATTTGTTTCTGTCGGCCAGGGAATTTTAGTATTGAATAGTAACACATCTCCTGCAGGAGACATTGGCCTTTTTGAGAAAAGAACGGCTGAGCTTTTCTGGGGGTTAACTAAAAATCTCCATTTGGATTACTAACGCTCCAGCTTTAGAAGGTTCTCTTCAAGCTTTCTGGAAAAGAAATGGGGTCTGAGAGATCTGGTTAGTATTGTTGTATCGTTCGCATAGAGGGCTAAAATGGAAGACATCGGACTGTGCGGGATGTCGGACATGTATACAGAAAACAGCAATCGAGCCAGTGGAGATCCCTGCGGCACTCCAGCAAAGATATGGCGCTGAGACGATGTAGAACCGTTGATTTTGACTTGCATTGATCTATTCTGAAGATATGAATGGATTACGTGAACCATTTTTAGTGAGGTACCGGCTGAGATAAGTTTGTTCAGGAGTTCAAAATGCCAGATATTGTCAAATGCTTTGGATAGATTTGGTTCTAGGAAGTCAGCTCCTGTGCACTGGCGCCAGTTGTAGCTGGTGGTGATGTATTCGACAATTCTGTGGATTTGCTGGGTAGTACTATGGTGTTTCCGAAAACCAATCTGTTCTTTAGGGAGGATGTTTAGGTCATTTACTGAGGTTTGTAGTATGTGAGGATGACCTTCGCCACAACCTTACCCAGATCGTAGATGAAACTGATTGGACAACAATTTTGGGGTAGGTGTGAGTCCTTGCCTGGCTTATGTATAGGGATTATCTCAGCCAGTTTCCAGGTGGAAGGAAAATCACTATTTTCCTTCCACCTTATACTGTATATATCGAAAAGCTGCTTGTGTTTTCCATATATATTTCTATTCCTGTAGTTTCCATGTGTTTTGATTGGGGTTCGGCTATTGAATAATGTTTTATGTTTCTTTTCACAAAGATGGCAGTGCCTCTACCTCTAGCAAAGCATCTGTCTGTACAGTAAGTGCTATAACCGTTGATTCTGGTTTTTTCACTTGGTCGAAGATGTGTTTCATTTATGAGGATGATGTCTCCTTGGGTTTCTGCTGCAAACTCCTGCAGCTCCTGTAATTTGATAGATAAACCATTTGTGTTCCATGAAACAATTTTTAACGATTTCGGTTTTCTTTTAGACTTATCCATTAAGAATTTCCAGATTTATCCATTAAAAGTGATTGTGTGTGCCTTAAGATAATATCTTTGGCTTCTTGAGTTGGGATGGTTTGTCGGAATTCAGAAAGCATTTCACCTAAGTGGCTTGTTATGTTCAGTAGGATAGGTTTGTTGGTCTGCTGTGACTGATTTGTGTTTGGGTCTTTTTTGGAAGGTTGATCTTGTAACTTCAGCATACGATCTTCCATCCATTGTGGAGACTATGGTTTGATGGGAGGACGTGCATTCTTGAAGAGGTTTACTGGTTTTAAGTTGTATCTTTTGGTTTTGGGGAAATGCTATACAGCCCCTATAGTTTGCAGGGTGTTGTCTTCCGCAGTTTGCACACTTTGCTGGAAGTGTGCAGGGTTTATGGCATTCATTTAATGCGTGTTTGCTACCACATTTCACGCAACGAAATTCAGCCTTGCAGCATAGTTGTGCGTGCCCAATCTTCTGGCATCTATGGCAATGGGTTGTATTTGATTTATGTTTCAATGCCTCAACTTTTATGACTAGATCACAGATTGTTTGGAGATTGTATATATGTTTTTGGTCTTTACTTATTTCCACCAGAATTAGGGGATAGGATGTTTTATCAGCTCTCTGCATTCGGCTGCTTTTAATCGGGCTAAATCCCTTAACTTGGAAGTCTGCAGTGAGGTCTTCTATTTGTAATGTTTCAGTTACTTCCCTTAATACTACTTTTTAATTTTTCTCACTGTTGAGTGCAAAAGTGTGATATGGCAGGTTGTTGTTGTTGTCTAGAGGTTTGGTTATTTTTCTGTAGCCTGATGATGTTTTAGGTTGTATGCGAATCCCTTGTTCTGTGTTTGTGGCTTTAATGAAGGTGATATCTGAAGATTTCAGTGCGAATGCAACGGGACGAACAGTGCTACTTGGCCCTTAGGACGACTGGGGGTACCCTTTCTTTAATTTCATTATCTGGTTCTATCTCCACTGTTTTGGGTGTACCTGCAGTAAAGGAGATTTTCCTTTTCTTTTTGACTGTTTGGAATCCTGTGTTGGTTTCCAAAAACTGCAGAGTATTATCTAGGGATGCAGCATCCTCTATATCCATGGGGTGTCCTAATTTTGGTTCAGTCAACATACTACCATAATTTAGTTCATCCATCCTATCTGTGACTGCTGTAGGGGGGGGGGAATGTATCTAAGAGCTTTACTTTCCCTGGCCAGTTGTCCCTCAATAGTTTTCCTAATCTTACACTTACACTTAACACTTAACATTTGTGGCTAGATGGACCTCAATTCCTTGGAATATAATCCCTTCATCTCTATGAAAAATGGCTTAAATTAAAGAGAATTTATCGAGCACCCAGCTCACCCATTTTAGGGCAGTGTGGGTGCGTCTGTACCGATGAGCAGAGCCGCTTTCGACCGCTTGTGTTTCAACCTATCGCTTTCATCGTAGTTGATGATTATCGAATGAGTTCATTAGGATGACTAGCTGCTTTGGTGAAATATGTAATGGCAGTATCACAGAGAAACATGTGAATATCAGGAATGTCACCATCTTGCTGGAGGAGAGCCTTCCTGAAAAACCGCGGAGCATTGAATATCATACGGAGACATTTGTTCTGGATGACCTGTAGCTTTTTGATGTTGCCAGGAGAGGTGTGACCCCAAGCTGGTGATCCATAAGTTAATGTGGGTTTAATGATTGTTTTGTAGATCCGTAGTTTGTTTTCGGTGCTGACACGGCTTCTTCGGTTGAGAAGAGAGTAAAGTTGCATAATTGCGGAGTTTGCCTTGCTGCAGGCATAGTCGATGTGAGAGTTAAAGTTGAGGTGGTTGTCCAGTTGAATACCTAAATATTTGGTGCTGGATTTCCATGGAATAGTTGTGTTGAAAAGTTTGCCTTTCTCCGTAGGGGATGCCTTCCATCTTGTGAAGAGAATGGCAGTACTTTTGTCGGCATTCACAACTATTCTCCATTTCCTGAGCCATTTTTCTAGGTTTGTTGCTGCGGTTTGTAGCTAAGGTCAACTTGAGAGATCTACTCAAAATTGCTATGTCATCCGCATAACAAGCTGTGGTGGTTGATGTCGTGTTAGGTGCGTCAGCAACGAAGATGTTAAAAAGCAGCGGAGAGAGCAACGAGCCTTGAGGAACACCTGCAGTGATTCTTTTCGAAGAGGATTTGAGTCCTTTCAACTTGACCTGAAATTTTCGGTTTTTTAGAAAGGAGTCGATAAGTTTGAAAAGGTAGAGCGAAAAGTTGGCCATAAATAATTTATAGATGAGTCCTTTGTGCCAAACCTTATTAAAGGCTTTGGCTACGTCCAGAAAAAAAGCTCCTGTAAGTTCTCGCCAATTGAATCCAGTAGTGATGAATTCGACCAGTCTGTGAACTTGTTGTGTAGTACTATGCCCGATTCGAAACCCAAACTGCTCTTTCGGTATTGTATCGTTTTGGTTCACCACATCTTGAAGTCGATTGAGGATGCTTTTTTTCTGCAATTTTTCACAAGCATGAAAGGAGACTGATGGGTCTGTAACTTTGTTCTTAATTTCATCTGGGCCTGGGGCTTCTTTGTTGATAAGCTTGCTAATGATTGAGTAGACCTCTTTAGGCAAGGGGGGAAAGATATTTTCACGGTTGTTAGGCTGCTGGAGCGCAGTACGGACACGACGGTGAATTTTCTCTATGAAGACCAAATCTGCATGTGCATAATAGACTGCACTGAGGTTGAAGAGCTTCAGCGAGGGCTTCTGCCTTTTCATCATCCCAATAAACTGTTCCTCTTTCTCCGTGAATGGAGTGGATATTGAAACGGTCCGTACGGATAACCTTTGCCAACTTCCACAAGGAGTAACTTCAGTTTTCAGGAAGAAAATTTTCTTTCCCATTGTTGATTTCTATGATCTTTTAGTGCATAGCGAAGTGAGTTTGATGCTCTCTTCAGCTCTTGGCGATCTTGAGGAGATAGCGTGTTATGAAAGCAACGTCTGATTTTATTTTTGTTTCTGATTAGAGCAAGGATTACTTCTGGAAGTAGGTTTACTTGAGATGGAGTGGAAATAGAAGACGCTGGAGTTAAGCTAGTTTGAATTTTGCTTTCCAGGTTGTTGACTGCTGCATCAATTTCTTCACAGGTGGAGATATTCGGCATTGAATCCATGATAGTTTTGATTGCAGCCTTGAATTTTGTGAAATTAGTAAATGACTGACTGGTAATAAGTTTCGGATCCTCTCCCAGTTTTAGAAGTACTGAGTTGTGGTGAGAACTGAGGTCGTTAACTATTTGCAGCTGGAATTGATGAGATGTGTTTTTGAGTATGGCTATATCTAATACATCGGGCCTGCCATGTGTTCCATAGTGTGTTGGTTCAATCAGGCCTGCGATGATAATATTTCTCAGCTTTGAAAAATTGTGAAGGATTTTTCAGTTGTAATTGGCACACCTGCTATTCCATAAGGGATGTTGTGAGTTTAGATCACCTGCAACTATTGTTGCTTCCATAGTATCAAGCAGCTGAGAAAGATCGGAGAATAGCAGAGTTCTGCCTGGAGGGTTATAAACGGAATATATTTATAAGATGCCTGCATTAATGGTGTAAATTTCTATGTCAGTTTTTCCCAGATTAGTTGTAGGAATCTTTTTTATTTCATTGTAACGGATGTTTTTCTTGATAAAGATTGCAGTACTTCCACCTCTGGCATTAGGTCTATCATTTCTACCTAAAGAATAATTTCTTAGGTTGGGATTATCACCGGGCTGCAGATGGGTCTCATTAACTAAAAGGATGACAATTTTGTAGTGGGAAGCAAATGTTGTTGCTGGGTCCATTAGCATTCCAGAATGCGACCTGTATTGAATTTATTGTGATAGCCGGATTATCCATTAATCAACGAGAATATGACTTGGGTATTGTTAAGAAATCTGTTTGTGTCAGCCTGGTTTTAATTTGATTTGCTAAAAGATGACAGCATTTCTCCCAAAGTGGCATCAAGCATTGCAGCAGAGTTTTGGCTGCTTGGTATGGTTTCTGCTGATTTGTAGAGTGAGGAAACTATATAGGTATACGATTTATCAGGTGTAATAGCCTGCACTTTAATTTCCGATTCAAGTTGTGTGACTCGCTTCTGAGTGGGCGGGGCTACTGTCTCCTCAGTTCTTGTCAGGTTAGATTGGTGGAGTGAACAGCCCTTTTAGGTAGCTGGATGTGGCCGCCACAGTTGCCACACTTAATAGGAGTGGTTGTTTGCTTGGCACTTGTATGCGATGGATGATTATTTCCGCACTTTACACATTTGTATTCCGCTCTACAAAGCTCTGCGCATGACCATACTTTTCACAGCAATGGCATTGTCTGGCGGATGTCTTCCTTCTGGTGGGAGGTCTTCCTTCTGAGGTGTTCACTCTTGATAACCAAATTACAGGGTCTTAAGGTCATAAATCTCTCTCGTTGGTTTTTACTGATCTCCACCAAGACCAGAGGCATGGGCCGCTTATCCGCTCTGTACATGCGTGATGTTTTTATTGGTGTTAATCCTTGAGATTTGAGATCAGTGGCTATTTCTTTAGGTGGTATTGTTTCTATCAAATCCTGGTGACCACCTTGAGGTTTTTTTCGCTTTTAAGCTGATAAGTGTGATATGGGACTTTCAATTCATCTAAATGTCTGTTGAGATGAAGTTAGTCCGATTCACCTTCGGGCTGAATCCGGACTCCTTCATTGGTGTTCTTTGCTGAATTGAATTTGATATTGTTGTTTTTCATCAACTCAGTTATTGATGACTATTTTTATTTGGATCGTAAGATCACTGGTGGAATTTTCTGTTTAAGCTGTGTTACTGTATCCGTCTCTGTTACTATTACAGTTTGTGCTGTAGTGTCCATTGGTATTGCTCTCTCTGAGGTCTGAGGTAGCATTTCAGGTTCTGCAGCTAGGGACTCCTTCTTTTTTCGGTTCTTCCTACTGTGACTACTTGATAGTCGTCATTATCCTCTAGTGTGTGAATATCAGATGATGTAGTTTTTTCTTTGCTGGAATCTTGAAGAGGGTCAGGGGATTGGCAGTCCTCTGATTCACCCTCTTCTATTTGGTGAATTGCTACCTGTCCTGGCCATTTCCAGGCCTCCTACATGTTTGAAGATTGTCAATAGCTGCTTGAAGTTGAGCTCATCATATGAAGAATCCATAATTTGGCATAGAGAAAATAGTGGTTTCTCCTCTCCTTACTCCTTCCCCCTGATGCTATTAGAGTATTCGAGGGCTAGGGGTGAGTCTTTCCTATCTTGCTAAGTCATTTCATCTTATGCAGCCACCGAAGGAGGCCAGCTAGACTCAATAGGTGCCAGTCCCAAGCCCGGATGAATGGCGAGGGTATGTCAGGAAGGGCGTCTCGTCGTAAAACTTCGGTGCCAGCTCAAACTATGATATGATTCAAAGAGAAAATGATATAAGGGCTAGGGCGTACCCTTTACGCGACGAACAGCTACATCGCCCTACAGCTGCGAGAAGTGGACGAGAACTACCGCATCAAGGGCGGGTGTGGTTAAAGAAGCGAGCCCAGCAGGTGGAGAGGATGTTGCGAGTGGGAACACTTAATGTTGGAAGCATGACTGGAAGGGGAAGAGAGGTGTCAGACATGATGAGGAAGAGGAAGTTGGACATTTTATGTGTGCAGGAGATGAGGTGGTAGGGAGGAAAGGCAAAGGAACTGGGAGATGGATATAAATTGTTCTACTCTGGAGCGAATAACGAGGGAAGAAATGGTGTAGGAATTGTGGTGTGTGGCAAAACGAAGGGCGAAGTACTGGAAGTGGGTAGAAGGAACGACAGGATCATGCGAATGAAATTGGGTCTTGGAGAAGAGCGGGTGGTCGTATTATGTGTATATGCCCCGCAAGTTGGTTGTACAGCAGAGGAGAAACATGAGTTCTAAACGTGTTAGATGAAGAAATGAGGGAACTGGAAGAAAATGAGATGGTGATTGTTGGAGGAGACTTGAACGGACACATAGGGAGACAGAATAGAGACTGTGAAAGGGTGCATGGTGGCCACGGAGTAGGAATGATGAACCAGGAAGGAGAGAGGGTTGTGGACTTTGCAGTAGCGTTTGATCTGGCAATTGTGATCTCGTTTTTCTACAAGAGGGAAGAACATTGGATAACATTAAGGAGTGGTAACAACAGTTCACAAATTGACTACATTTTGACTAGAAGAAAACATGTTAAGTTCATGACAAATTGTAACATAATTCCAATAGATCAAGTAGCACAGCAACACCGACTGCTGTGCGCAGACATTAAAATAAGATCGAAGATAAGACCCACTGGATGCCATGGGATGAAGACAATTAAGTGGTTTCGCTTAAAAGAAGAGAGTGTGAGGAATCGTTTTAGTGAGAAGGTGTTAGAGAGGATTTCGGATAGACTGGAAAGTGTTCAAGATTGGTGGAAACATAATTCAAAATTAATCCTGAGTTGTGCAATCGAGGTGCTTGGTGAGACATCTGGAAAGTTTAGAGAGAAGAAGGAGGGTTGGTGGTGAAATAATAATATACAAGTGGAGTGACAGCTATGAGGAAGGCACAGCAGAAGTGGGATGAGTCAAGAGTGGAAGAGGACAGAGAGGTGTACAGAGAGAGAAAGCAAGAAGCCAAGAGAGTTGTGGCACAGGCGAAGGCCATGGCATATCAAGATCTGTATGATCAATCAGAAACAAAGGAAGGACAGAGAAAAATTTATCAACTAGCGAAATGTAGAAATAAAGCAGCAAAGGACATCATACATGAGAGGCAGCTCAAAGGCACTGAAGGAAGAGTATTATGGAGGGATGTGGACATAAGCAACAGATGGAAATATATTTTGAGGGACTTTTGAATGAGGAAAACGCAAGGACTCACAGAGATGATGGGCAGCCTTCTGAGAGGATGGTGCAGAACATCATTACAGTGGAAGTGACGGAGGCCATGAAGAGGATGAGGAATGGAAAATCAGTGGGCCCCGACAGAATTCCAGTGGAGGCATGGAAGGCACTGGTGGGGGGAAAGAGGGAATTGACCTGCTGTGGGACCTGTTCATGAAAGTTTGCCAACAGGAAAATATACCCGAGGAATGGAGGGAGAGTACTCTTGTCCCCATCTATAAGGGTATAGGGATGCACAAGACTGTAAAAATTACAGAGGAAAAAAGTTGATGTCCCACACAATGACAATCCTAGAAAGGGTTCTTGATGGCAGATTGAGGAAGGAGGTGGAGATTGCAAAGGAACAATTTGGCTTCATGCCTGGTAGATCAACAACAGATGCTATCTTTGGGTTACGGCAGATGATGGAAAAGTTTCGAGAGAAACAATGGGAGCTACATCTGGCATTTATTGATCTGGAGAAAGCATAGGATAGAGTGCTAACGCAAGAAGTCTGGAGGTGTCTGAGGGAGAAGAAGGTTCCGGAGAAATATGCCAGGTTGGTGCAGGAGATGTACAGAAATGTGAAGACAAGTGTTCGGACCTGTCTGGGACAGACAGAAAGTTTTCAAGTAACAGTTGGCTTGCATCAAGTCAACAGCATTAAGTCTATTTCTGTTTAACATTGTGATGGAGGTGGTGAGAGAAGATGCGTCTTGGACGCAGATGACATCTTGCTGTGTGCAGATTCAAGAGAAGAAGCGGGAACTAATCTGGAAAGATGGAGAAAAGTACTGGAAGAGAGAGAGGTATGAGACTGAGCAGAAGTAAGACAGAGTATATGTGTTGCACAGTGGGCAGCAGCCAGGAGACAGATCTGGAGCTGGAAGAAAATGTCATCAGGAAGGTGACGGACTTTAGATACTTAGGTTCCACAGTGGAAGAAGATGGAGGAGCTGAGAAGGAAGTGGGATGCAGGATACAAGCGGGTTGGAGGAACTGGAGGGAGATGGCTGGCGTGTTATGCGATAAGAAGGTGCCGATCAATCTGAAAGGCAAAATCTATAGGACAGTAGTGAGGCGAGCTATGACATATGCTATAGAAACTGTGGCCCTGAGGAAAAATAACATCAGCTGGATGGAAGTAGCAGAGATGAGAATGCCTAGGTGGATGTGCGGTGTGACCAGAAAGGATTTTCTGAGAATTGACTATGTCAGGGGAACAGTGAAAGTTACGAACTTAGGAGCGAAAATACAGGAGGCAAGGTTGAGATGGTTTGGTCATGTGATGAGGATGGAGGACGAATATGTGTGAAGAAGGCTCATGCAGATGGATGTGCAAGGAAGGCGGAAGCGTGGGCGGCCAAAGAAGAGATGGAGGGAGCTGGTAGAAGAGAACTTGAGAATGAAGAACTCGGATGTGGTGGCATCCCAAGACAGGAGGATGTGGAGGAGACTCATCATTAACAGCGACCCCACTTAAGTGGGAGAAGCTGCAGAAGAAGAAGAAAAAGAAGAAGAAGAAGAAAATAGCGGTTTTTCGGGTTTCCCGAATGATCCTGTAGACTTTGAGAGTCTACTAGCTAATCTATTTAATCTATCTAATCTAATCTAATCTATCAGCAAAAAGTTAGTTTATTATAGGTGGCTATCCTAAAAACAAGAAAAAATGAGTTTCGGGAACTTACTGAACACAAGTGCAGAGACCTACCTCCCTAAAATACCATTTATCCACCACTGGTCCTCATTGCGGGTGGGTCCTGCCAGCCATTAGAGCTCTGCATATTTCATACAGAGGGGGAAATAGTAGGTCTCGAACTGTGTTAGTTCCAGTGCAATGCGAGCTTCTCGAAAAACCTTATATAAAATTCAACTAGACAGTGTCTAAAGGAATACGTCCGTTCACAATGACTAGAAACGGTCCTCTCCTCTTTAAAGACGGCGACAATAAAGACGTAAATGCAATAGAACTATATGACGAGTTGTGTGCTTTCCGGGATATTTTTCGGAAGGATAATTTAAATATTCAAAACCCTTTCGGTATTCTTAATTTTATTGTGTTCAATAATTAATCTTTCCCTAACTTTTCAATTGCTTTAAGAATACTATTAACCTTACTTGTTAGTGTATCCAGCGGTGAACTTTCCTTTTCCAAGTTGAAATTGATTAAAACCTGCTTAAGAACAAGTATGTCACAAAAAAAAGCTTGTTAGTTTGGCGTTAATAGTTATTGAAAATGATATATGTGCGGAATTAGACGTTAAGACCATTATTTCTAATTTTGTGAATATGAAATCAAAAACCTTACAATTTTAATTTAAAAAATTTCAAGTATATTTATGTAATTTGGTTTATTTTCTGTTATTCTGTAAAGATGTTATTATTTGAGTAATTATATTAAATGTTCTAATTATTTCTGAATTCTTTTCTTATTTTCTCATCTATCTTGAGTTTCTTTTATATTCCTAAAAGATAGTTCCACTTATAAAAATTATAAAAATTATAAAAACTTGTAAAAATTATAAAACATTTTTACAAGTTACTAAGAATTTAGTAACTTGTAAAATGAAAGAATTTTTTAAACTTTAGTTCAAATAAAATTTATCTGTATTTAAAATTCATTTTAATTTTGTTAACGATTCGGATTGATGAGAAGGCTATAATCCCTGGATCATTGTATTCATCGATTAAAGTGAAGTGGCTTTATCAAAATTTGCTTTAACTTTTGAGAATTTTTTGAATATTCGGGTTTTTAACGATTATCCTGCCCAGTCAACACCCCCGGTTCGTTACATTTAGCGAACCAACGTGTGGCTGTTCTGTCAAAATTTAAGAAATTTCAAATAATTTAAATTTTTATTATCGTAAAAGAACCACACACGCCCGGATCGTTACAGGGGGCGCTTTGATAGAAATTGCATTCGGGCGGCAAATACATTAGCGCCGATTCTCTGTGTAGGTATTCTATGTTTTGTTCATTTAAGGTGGGAATCTATATAGAGACCGAGGTATTTTGCATGTGTTACAGGTTTGATTTCGGAACATTGGCAGGTATTTTTGTTGTTAATGCAGCGGTATATGTGACAGTGTATCGATAGTGATTCGGGGCGTATGATTCTTGGGTTATGTATTATCAACATCTGTGTTTTGGTGCCGTTGATTAGAATTGCGTTTTGGTGGAAGTATGTTGTGATTTAATTTAGATCTTGTTATGCTTTGCAGAGAGCCGTGTTGATGTCCGTGTGGATTGCTAGTAGTGCAGTGTTATCTGCGTACTGAAATATCTGACTTCTTATGGATATGTTATGAACATCGTTAATGTATATGTTGATTAGAGTGGGTGATAATAATAATAATAATAATAATGGAAAAAAATACTAAATATCGAGATCTGGCAATCGAAGCTGGCCGACTGTGGCTTATATACACCAAAGTCATCCCAATAGTTATCGGTGCACTTGTGCGACTTCAACTATTATTAACTATTAACATTACTGACTTAACGGGTGAAGCAAAAGCTTTTCCTATTCCCGGCTATCTTGAGAGAAGCTGTGAGTTGAGAAAGTTTTGAGCTAATTGCTCGCCCTGAGTGGGCTAGGAAATTAATCCTCAGTGTTAGGGGTTGAGGATGGCTTTATGTCTTTTGTGCTTAGAATAGTCCATTGCATCATAATCAGCAGCCAGTTGGATAAGTCTGTTAGGGTGCACAGTTGCTTTTGAGAAGAATTTGGTTGCGATAGTCTCCATGAAAGTATAAATATAGGGAAGTCTCGGTGCAGTTGGACAGTTCGGATGAACCATGGGGCGGCCAGGATCATTCTGAGACATTTGTTCTGGATGCGTTGTAATTTGATAATATTCGAGCTTGAAGTATGACTCCAGGCCAGTGAAGCATAGATTAGTATTGGACGAACCATCAGTTTGTATATGAGAAGTTCGATTCTGGTGCTCAGCTTACTGTTTCTGTTTATTAGCAGGTAGAGCTGGGCTATGGCTTTTGATGTGTTGGCACAAAGATTGCTGATATGTGAATTGAAGGTCAGTTTTCTGTCTAGTATTATTACACCAAGATATTTGATCTCTGTTTTCCACGGAATTTTAGTGTTGAAAAGAAGAATATCTTCTTTAGGAAGCAGTAATCTTCTTGAAAATAGGACGGCTATGCTCTTCAGGGGATTCACTAGGAGTCGCCATTTGGCAAAATATTGTTCAATTTGCAGTAGGTTTTCTTGCAGTTTCCTGATGGCTAGGTGAAGCTTTAAAGATCTGGCCAGTAACGCTGTGTCATCAGCGTAAAGAGCTTTTATTGAAGATAATGGGTTGTGTGGTATATCATACAAGTATAAGGATAATAGGATTGGTGCTAGTAAGGACCCTTGTGGAACTCCAGCCAAGATGTGTTTTTGTGTCGAGACTACTCCACACAGCCTTGCTTGCATTCGCCTATCGTAGAGGTATGCCTTTATAAGTTGAATGATTCCGATTGGTACACCAGATGATTTTAGTTTGTATAGCAAACCATAATGCCAAACCTTGTCAAATGCACTGGCTAAGTCAAGGAAAACAGCCCCAGTGCATTGATGCCAGTTAAAACCTGTGATGATGTGTTCCACCAATCTGTGTATTTGTTGCGTGGTGCTATGCAATTGTCGGAAGCCAAACTGCTCTTCAGGCAGGATATTTAATCGGAGTACTGAATCTTGAAGCCTAGTAAGAATTACCTTCTCGGCAATTTTGCTGAGATTAGAGATGAGGCTGATTGGTCTGTAATTTTGAGGCAAGCTGGGATCTTTTCCAGGTTTATGAGTTGGTATTATATATGGCAGTTTCCAGTAGGAAGGGAAATATTTGTAGTGAAGGATGGAGTTGATTATATTTATTAGATGAACAATAGCTTTACGTGGTAGAAGTTTTATAACTTTGTTGGAGATACCATCGGGTACAGGAGCCTTTTTATTCTAAAATTTCTGAATAATAGCATATATTTCAGCAGGTGAGGTGGGTGCAGTTTGAGTGGAATGTGTGAGAGCTGAATTGAGGGAATATCTGACGTTACGGTGGATCTTGCATATACGGTGGACCACCTCGATATTGACTAATATCGAGGTGGTCGTATGCAGGTTTGCATTGTTTTTCAAGATGGTTTGCTATTGCTTCAGCTTTATCAGCATCAGTGTGGATGAGACCTGAATCTGTTTGAAGAGGGGGAAGATATTTATTTCTGTTTTTAATCTTTTGGATAAGATTCCATACAGAGTGGTTGTCAGTGGAGATGGAAGTTAGTTTTTCTTCCCAGAGTTGAGTTCTCTGTGCTGCGAGGGCATCTCTCACTGCAGAGTTGAACCTGTTCAAGATCCGTTTGTCTTGTGGCGCCCTGGTGTTGTTGTATCTTTTTCTAGCCTTATTTTTTTCTCTAATCAGATTCATAATATCTTCAGGCAAGTGGTTGGATTTGCAAGTAGTTGCAGGGGTAGTAACTGCTGCACAGGCTGCTGTAATCTGTTCTGTTAGATTTTTAACAGCTGTTTCAATTTCCTCTTTTGATTTAATGATGGGAACAGGACCAATATATTTTGGAAGTACCTTGGAGAGCCTTTCCCAAGGAATAAGTGAAGGGGGGGGAGATAATTTTTCAAGATTTCCTAATTTTAACCGTATTGGGTTATGGTCTGATGATAGATCATTAATTGTCATTAAATTGTATTGGAGTCTGATGTGCTACCATATGGTTATGTCCAATACATCACCGTACCATAAGTGTTGTGTGATGGGTGGGATCAGCAGGACCTATTACATGAAGGTTGTTGAAACCAGCATAGTTCTGTAGTATCTGTCAATTTTTGTTGGTCGAATGGCTATTCCAGGTAGAATGCTTGGCATTTAAATCACCTGCCACAATGGTAGGCTCTCCGGTATCAAATAAGGCGTTCAAATCCGAGAATAATAATGATTTTTGCGGGGGATGGTATGCTGTAAAGATTTTTAATTTGCCGACAGAACTCGTGAGAATCTCAATGCCGGTGACCTCAAGTTTGAGGAGGTAGGAGGGATGTTTGTGGAGTGATGAGAGATGAAATTTTTAACGAAAATTGCCGTGCCTCCACATCTGTGGGTTGATCTATCAGTTCTGTACAGTTGTTATCCACAAATTTTGGGATTGTCTGAAGGTCTTAAGTGCGTTTCATTTAGTAAAAGGACATCTGGCTGATGTCTTTGGACAAAATTTTGAAGTTCTAGAATCTTATTTCTCAAGCCGTTCACGTTCCACGCAATGATCTCTAGAGATTCTGGTTTTAGTTTGTTACCGTTCATTAGTGAGCGCTGAAATGACTTGGGTGTTCTTTAGAAATCTGTTAGTAGAACTTTGTGAAGGATTGGATCTGCTAAAATCTAACAGCATATTTACCAAGGAAAAGGTAATGATAGCTGTCAGATTTGGGTGTGATGCTGACTGTTATAGGGATGTCTGTTTAGGGCGAGTTACACCCGTATATGTCCTAGACTGCTGTTTTTGAGTTGTTCTTTTGGGCAGATGGGTTTCTGAGTTCTGAACTATAGGATGTTGTGAAGTAGTCGCTGATGTAGGTGTGCTAAGAGAGGAAGAGTATGTTCCTTCTTCAAATTTACGTGGATTATGCAAGCATCCTCTGGTTGGCAGTGTGAGGACCGCCACAGTTGGCACATTTGGCCGGTGTAGATTTTGGCTTAGAGCATGTGTTTGTTGGGTAACCGACCCCACACTTCCAGCATTTAAATTTGGCCCTACACATTTTCTGGCCATGACCAAACTTTTGACATCTGTGCAATTGCCCGGTTGAAACTCTTTTTCTTAACGGTTCTACCGAGATTTTCAATCCACAGATGGTCGTCAGGTCGTAAATGTGTTTGTAGGTTTGACTGATCTCAATCAACACTAGTGGCATGGAGTCTTGTCCCTCCTGATCATTCTGCTGACCTTTACTGGTGGTAAATCATTCTGGTGCAGATCTGCAGTGATTTCGTCTGTAGAAACATCTTCTGATACACCTCTAATCACTACCTTGAGATTTTTTTCCGAACCAAGTGAGAATGTATGATACTGAATACCTCTGGTATTTAATTCCGATGTTAACCGACGATAGTCCATCACAGTCCTGGGGTGAATTTTAACACCTGTGATATTCTTTGCATGGTGGTAAGAGATCTGTAAGTTGTTCATCGTAGTCCTTAGCGACATCCATTTATTCTTTTCACGCAGAATAATCGGGGGGATATTTTCCCTTGAGGTAGGAGAGTCTGGGACAGAGCCATCTTCTTCCATTACATCCATATTTGGTGGTTCAGAGGCCGCAGTTTTGCGCTTTTTGCGTGTGCGAACCTCTTGATAATCAGTGTGGTCAGTAAGGGGATTATCCTCAGCAGTTGTTGCTATTTCGGTAGCACTGTCTTGAAGAAGTTCTAAAAGTTGAGAGTCATCTGTATCAACTTCTTGTATTTCATGAACTACTACCTTTCCTGGCCATTTTGTGTGAAGCAGATTTCCTATGTGCTTAAAAATTGCTAGGAGCTGCTTGAAATTAAGTTCCGCATACGATGCATCCATGGTTAGACCCAAGTTTTGTTCTGTAGTGCAGGACAAAACTTGGGTCTTATTATATCTTACTTTCCACAATAGTAATAATAGACAGTTTCTAATGCAGTAAATGAAGCAATGAAACAATGGCGATACTGATGGCAGTAGGCCTAGCGTATCCCCCTTGTTTTGAAAAAGGTTGACTTACCTACTTAGCTGATTATTTGGACCTGTTTGAAAACCAAACCGGTTGACTACACCAGTAAAACTATTTACTGCTAGTAAATATACTTGTTAAATTCCTTGAATCATATTTTATATCAAATGTCAAAATCACGGATCATATATATCAACACTTGACAACCGCCATTTTTTCCAATTTCTCTTTCAAACCTGTGCGACTTCAAAGAAGCTATCCAACTATTCACAGCAATTAAACATCAACGAAGTGACCCCATATGACCTACAAAAAATAGCATTACTTGGAACAGTCCATATTTTACGACGCTACCTGATGGACTATTTTTAGATTCTTGGGTATAATCTGAATTGTTCTGTATCAAAAAAAAAAAAAAAAAAAAATCAGCTAACGCCTGTTGTTCTGTATCACCAGTCAAAATTTTGTTTATATGATATCTTTTTTTGACTGTGTGTATCAATTATGTGTATAATAATAATAATAATAATAATAATAATAATAATAATAATAATAATAATAATAATTGTAGTTATGAGCAGGGTGGGTAATTCCACCATTGATACAAATTGCTACGAACGTCAGCTTCACTACAATAGATGGCTTCACCCAGCAAAATATATACTAAATATATTTGGCATTAAGGGTAAATATTAAGATTAGTGATCAGAGCTTATTCCACCTTTACCACGAGTTGCCTTGGTCTTGCAGTACCTGTAGGATCAGCTAGACTTGCATCACTTGCAGCCGCAAACTTGACTTGGTCGTCTGTTTGCTTACTTGGGAAATGGAGTAAAACCAGGTTTAAAATTGCTTGGTATTTTTAACATTTATTATACCCAAGGTAAAATACTTTCTACATATATATTAAGGAGATGGGAAGCTCTGAAAGTGACGATTTACATATATACACTGATGGAATATTCCATATATATACACTTGCAAAATAAATAATCCGAACTTTGTGGGAAGAAGAATGGAAGACATCGAAAAACCGATCAACAACAAAAGAATTTTTGCCAAATATCAGAAGCAGACTCTGGCTGAAAAAACACGACATCTTTCCAGGTTTAACCACGCTACTAACGGGACATCGAAAATTAAGACACTACCTACACAGATTCCATATCCTAGAATCACCATCATGCACCTTCAACAGATAATCGATCACTTTACGACTGTCAGCTACTGGACTGCATCTGGATGTCCCTAATAAATACGACATCACTTCAGGAGACGAGTGGCCAGTGTCAAAACGAGGCTTTTCCAAAAGTATTACTCAGAATTATTTAATTTTGCTTAGAAGATCAACTTCTAGTCGTTGTAATGTAACATAAATTACTGATATTGTGTGAAAAATACACACATGTAGATGCAAAATATGAAAAAAAAAAAAAAAAATCAGCTATCGCCTATTTGTTCCGGTATCGGGAGTAGGTGGGGCCGTTTACCCTATGTAAAATATATAACTGTAAATATGAATTTTGATACAAAAATATTCACATAAATGTTAATCAGTACTTGGAAGCTACATGTAATATATGCATCGTATGCAATGGAGAATGTAAGAAATAAATTACCTCCTAGTACAGTTGCAAATGGGAAGGGAAAAAGAAACACACACACAGTAAATTATTTAAAAAGGTTTCTTAATCTTTGTAATATATGAATATTGATATCTGAAATGTACCAATATAATAATATTTTGATTTAACACATGAAAATATAATGTAATAAAAACATTATTATTTAAATAAAGCGTTATGCATATAACATGTTTTTGCATATGCATATATTGGGGTGCAAAGTCCAAATCTACCTCCCCGTGGTGCACCCTGGAGTGTTGAGAATCCTAACCACTATCGGACCTGGACCCAACATCACTAACAGAGCTCTGGCAACCACTTCAGAACCCTGACCAGGAGAAGTGTATATGCGACCACAGCAAAGATGCCACCACCACAACAGAAACGGCCCCGAGTCCTGAGCGGCCCACACTCACCTTTCTATAGCGGCGGTAAGGCACCGAGTGTGGCCAGGGGTGCTAAGAATCTCGCAGATGAAAACAGGCCGTCTCTTAAATCTATGAAAATGGCAATCGGTACCCTCAATACTCGAACTTTGGTAAGAGACTACAGAATGGATTTATTAATCAAACAACTAACCAATATCAACTTGGATATCCTGGTAGTGAATGAAACAAAAAGATTGAAAGAACTGACAGCAAGATGGTACAATGGCTCACAGATACTCCTCGGACCATCCTCAAACAATGGCAAACAAGGCGGAGTGGGCTTCAATGTTAAATCTAAACTCACCAAGTCGATCCTTTCTTGTAACATCATATCTGAAAGAATAGGTGTACTCGTAATTGAAATAGAGAACAAGATAACAATAAAATTAATATCCTGCTATGCTCCAACATCTGTAGCTGATAATCAAGAAATAGAAAATTTTTACATGAATCTTGAACAGGCATTAAATTATAAGTCACCATACACATTCGTTGGTGATGACTTTAATTCCAAAATAGGATGTGGAAAAGAAAACGAAACGTTTATAGGACCACATGGCCTGGGAGAAAAAATAGAAGAGGAGCGAGATTAGCTGAATTTGCTGCAGCTGAATTACTCTTTATCATGAACACTTTTTTCAACAAACGCCTAGGCAGAAGATGGATGTGGCAATCACCGAATGGAGACAAAAAAATGAAATTGACTACATTTAACAGACTGTAAAAGACTGGTACAAAATATTGGTACAATAGGCGAAACATACTTCAACATAAATTCTGACCACAGACTCCTCAGAGCCATTATAAGAATAGATCACAAAAAAGAACAACATATCAGGGCAACATCAAACCATAAAAGACAACCAAAAAACAAATAGACTACCACAAGTTCAGAAAGTTCATAGAAGAGACCGAATGGACTATTAAAAAATGTTATATAAATAATGATTATATTGACTTTATTAATAAATTCAACGAGTGCAAGAAAAAATCAGAAATTCCTGTGAAACAAAAGAAAAGAAAACGATTCTCACCTCAAACTATAGAACTACCGAGAAAGAGAAAAGAACTGAAGAAATCTGAAGAAAATTTTCTAGAATACAAAATTATCTACACGTTACTAAGGAAAAGAATTCCAGAAGATTACAAAGCTTCCAGGATACAAAAACTAAGAGAAGCAGTGCAGGCAAAAACCAACCTGAAAAAAAATAGAGAAAGACTTAAATTTTAAACAGTCAATTCTATCTGCTTTACAGGATCCAAATGGAGAAAAAGATACTAATAAAAAAAGATAGAAGAAATTGTGCAGAATTTCTATAATGATCTCTATGCAACTAAGTGCAAAGTTTCAGAACCTATCATTCCAAAACCAAGCAATATACCAGAAGTACTTCCAGAAGAATTAGAACATGCTCTTAAGAAAATGAGTAAAGGTAAAGCCTCAGGACTTGATCATGTTAAGGCTGAAGAAATCCAACAAGGTGAACCAATTATTTTCAAAGCCTTGGCTACCAGATTCACGTGGTAATTCAAAGAAAGAAAGATTCCAGAGGAATGGAAAACCTCAAAAACCACACTTCTATTCAAAAAAGGGAACAAGGAAGACATAAAAAAAAAAACTATCGTCCAATCTGTCTCTCTCTCACATATATAAGATAATGAACAGAGTAATACTGAACAGAATCCAAAACACTCTCGAAGACAACTCCAGCAGAGGGCAGGCAGGATTCAGAAGAGGCTTCTCCACAATAGATCATATCGGTCATTTCACAATTAACAGAAAAAATGCAGAGAATACCGAATCCCTCTATGTTTCCTCTTTATTGATTTTAAAAAAGCATTTGATACCATAGAACACAATGCAGTCATCAGTGCCTTACTGGAAATAAATGTGGACCCTACTTACATCCACATGATAAAAGAAATTAACAAAAATCAGACCACACAAATAACTCTATTTGATCAACCTATAAATATAGATATAAAGAGAGGGGTCCACCATGGCGATGTGATCTCCCCAAATCTATTTACCAGCACTTTTGAATACATTCTGGAAAAAAATAGACCTAAACGGAGGAATTAGCACAGATGGTGAAAAGCTACAAATCCTTGTTTGCCGATGATCTAGTACTGATATGATATCCCACAACCCAAAAGACCTAGAAGAAATGGGTGAAAAAGTATACACAAACAGCAGTAAGATAGGCTTAGAAATAAATCTAGAAAAAAAAACAAAATGGATCAAAAACATCTACACAAGTGACAGTCACCTATGTATTGATAACATCCCTATAGAACTAGTTGACTGCTACAAGTACTTAGGACAAACAATAAAAATGAATAACGATTTATCTGAAGAACTAGCAAAAAGAAAGAAAGCTACATGGCTATCATTCAATAGAGTAAAAAAAACACTTACTGATCCAAATCTTGACGTCTCTCAGAAGGAAAAACTATTTAATAGTGATATTCTTCCATCACTCACATATGGATCAAAAACATGGAGCACGACAAGAAAACAAGAAGAGACTCTCAAAATAACTCAGCGTGCAATAAAAGCAGGATTTGCAACATCAGCAGAATGGAACATGTTAGAAACACGGAACTAAGAAAGGGATCAGGCATAAAAGATGTGGTAAATGCAGTATATGAAAGCAAGATGAGATGGGCAGGTCACATAGCCAGACTCAAGGATAACAGATGGACATATAGAATACTCAACTGGCAACCAAGAATAAAGAGAAAACCAGGAAGACCACCTACAAGATGGGAAGATCCACTAGTGAAATCTATGGGTATAACATGGAAGAGAGAGGGTCAAGATCGAGATCGTTGGAGGCATCTTTGTGACCTGCACTCATGTAGAAATCCTGAGTGAAACACAGGTCCATCAAGGTAATGTATATATTCTAAATAGAAAATATGAATTATGAAATGTGAATAACTAATTACATGAATTAATTTTACATTAATTCTACTGACTTTAACAAAACGGATGCAGTGTTCACTACTGAAACTTTTGTATCATAGCGTTATTTTGTTTAGGTTTTATTTTTTGTTTATTTTGTTTTTTGTACACGTCATTGCTTTGTGAGACAATAAAAGAAATTGTTACTGTTCGATATTTTCTGGAAAAGTAGTGTCTCAGTATGATAATGTAATATCTAAGATTTGATACAGTCAGAAGTCGATTGTTGGTATGTGTAGATGGATGAAAAAGATGAGGCACTATTTTGGCACTAAAGAGCTTTAGTTATTATCAGCCTGTTTTTTTTTATGAGTTTAGTTTTCTCGTGTGTAGTATATATACTGTGTAATTTTTTGCAAGGTATACAACATCTCAGTATTGATTCACCTAAGGATTTATAATTTATAATATGATTTGCCTAGGTATCAGAAGGTAATATGTCTTGTAAGTAGTGCATTTCAAGAGTTTTTGGTTATATCCGCAGCTTTTTGGTTATATAATTAATATGTGTATTCCATCGCATATTATAGTCAAAGTGCAGATCTAAGTATTTGAGGTTCATAAACTCCTGGATGTTGAGCAAGGAGAGATTTTTTGTTTTCTTTGGGCAATGTGAAGTATGACATTTCAATGATATGTGTGTGAGAAAGATCTGTAGACATCTGATCCAAGGGTTAATAAATATTATCAGTTGAAATTTGTTGCTATATTTATGCTAGAATTATGCATATATGTATGAGCCAATCAGTGATCACGTGAAAGTCTCTTTGTACATGTTGTAAGTCTATTGATGAGTCTTTGTGTATTGATACGAGTGTACTGGTAGATGTGACTGTATAGCTGTAGGTTGGACAGATCGTTTACAAAAATATTGAAAAGGCATTGCAATAATATGATTGCTCTTGCGGAATTGCAATTAATATCAGTTCTATTGTTGTAAGTAGTATTTATTTTTGTAATGTTGGTTCTTTTTTTTTTCAGAAAGTCTTCGAACTAGTTGTAGTGGTTTCCTCTACAGTCTACTGCTTCGAGTTTTTTATGTATTTCATTTCTAGTTTTAAAAAAGATTTGTATGCTTTCTGGTGTCAAAACCTTTAGAGAAATTAAAAAGAAGTGCCAACATTCCAGGAATGAACTGATTATGTCTCAACGATCTGCCAGTAAGATACTGGATCCTTTATTTTTACGAAATCCGCTTTGGGTGTTGGATATTATTTTGAATTTCTCTAGATGTGTGGATATTTTTTTCACTATCCTTTCCGTGAATTTTTCTACTACTGACAGCGTGGTTATAGGGCTGTAGTTATTAATTTCATCGGATTCTTTTTTTTTTATGAAGTGAAGTTAGTATTGCTGTTTTTAGATCTGGTGGTATTTTATATTTCTGAAAAATTAAGTTCAAGAATTTTGGTATCACTAGTAATACGTCAAAGTAGTGCAGTTAGATATCCCTTGTGAGCATTCGTTCGAATCCTGGGGATGTTTTAAAGTTGATTTTTAAGATAACCGTATTCAAAATTCAAACCTTTCTATGTTATGTGGAGAACCAAAGAGTCTTATTTAGTGTCTGGATACCGTTGGTGTTAGTAGAAAGGGTGACGGTTTGAACCAGATCAAGATCAAGATAAGATAAGGAATCGTGACGTGATTGGTTGTTTATTTGATGACGTCATTGTCTGTGACGTCATGAGACTGGAATGTTATGAATTTCCCTGGGGCATATGTGTCAGTGGCGTGTAAAAAAAAATAAAAAAAAACGCGTTTTTTATTTATTTTTCCCTAAAAAGTTATCAGTATCAGTTGGAGGTGACATCACTAAAAGATATCTGCAAATGAGGAGCTCGGTCATCTCCACTAGCCTGAGCAGACATCTTCTGGAGGAGAGGAGGGGGTAGTATTGCAGCGAAGAGCTCTGTCACCCTCTTGACTACCCTTTCACTTCCACCACCTAATGCTATTTTTTTTCCCTCCAAAGTTATCAGTATCAGTTGGAGGTGACATCACTAAAAGATATCTGCAAAAGATGAGCTCGCTCATCTCCACTAGGCTGAGCAGACATCTTCTGGAGGAGAGGGGGGGGAGAATAGGGGTTAGGGTGGGGGTGGGGGAGCATTGCAGGGAAGATCTCTGTCACCTTCTTCATGACCTTTTCACTTCCACCACCTAATGCTATTTTTTCCCCATCCCAACAATTTCAGACATATGAGTGAGAGAAATAGTCACATGGTCTAACATCAAAAACACTTTTGAGGATAAAATACTTAACATAATAAGGATAAATAATATAGAATTCCCTTCGAGCCACAGAGATAAGATTTTCCCAATGATGTCTCAAAGTAAGATAATCTCACATCAACATCATATCCAACAGCATCTAGAAACATGTCTGTGAATCATCTGCATGAACCTTTTATTTTGGAAGGAACGGTCAGGGTTAAGGTTCAGGTAAACAGTACTATAAGGAAAAACAAACGAGTCAAGTTTCTTTGCAGTTACAGCAATTAGTTCATCCTGTGCAGCTATCATATTGTGTTGTGGTGATTGGTATCCAGGAAAGTAAAGTAAAATAATGGGTGAGCCACAAAAGTCATTGAAATTTTCTTTCTTCAGGAAAATAGCACGAGACAAAACTCATCACTTAGCTCTAAAAGGATGGAAACCGATTATTATTTTAGAAGACACGTACATTGTGATGTATTTATCCAGGACCACTTGAGAAACGTTATGCAGAAAATGGTCTGATATCCTCGGCTACTTGCAAAGAAGTGTTGACTATGAAATGTATCACGGTGAGTGTTATGTTCTGAAATGTCAAGATGGGGAACTAATACTTGATGATACAGCAGCTGATGGAAATAAAATTTTTTCTATTAGTTGTGAAGAAGCTGAGAGATTTTCACCAAAAATGTATGACATTGATAATCATTTACTATTTTTGGAAACTGAATTACCAGCTATTCGTATCATGGGGAAAATTATCACTAATCATTTAAATTCATCAATGGTAAAATTAGACTTTCAAGATTTTATCCAATTAGATAAAGATTCTTTATTTTGGGACATTTACGAACATTTTACAAAAACTGTTTGTGTATATTTGCTGACAAAAGAATATACAGAGTGTTTAGGGAGGCATGGTGTCATTTCCAGACTGACACAATATCAAATGAATGGAAGTGTGGTTACCATGGTATCTGTTTTAAAAACTCTTTTGCATGACCAGCTATTTTGATGTAATAACCAAGAAACAGTGAGTAACAAAAATTTTATTCATTGAACTCTTTGGAAATGTTAAGAGTCTAAACTAAATATTGTGAAATATTTTTAGGTAATTACATGTTTCGAATTTTTCTCAGAAATTGATGAAATTGGTTAATAAATTAAAGTAAATTAAATAAAATTAAAGTAAGAAATTGGATGATAGAATCAACATGCAAATATCAAATATTACTCGCCAAAGGAAGAGAAAAATCAAAAACATTAACCAGGTTAATAGGGAGGCCTGTTCTTGATTTAAATGAAATTGGATGCCCAAAACGTGAAAACATAACGTGTTCTTTTAAATGCTTTTGGAAACATAAAGAAAGATTCTGTGATTTTAATAATTCTCCGAAGTATATGTATTGGTTTCAAAAAAAAATAAATATGCAACCCTTAATTTTACTACAGTAATAAATTCCCAGCGATCACCAGATGAAAAGTAACTTTCAGATGAGAGTCACATTGTCAAATACCACATGATGGCAATTCCACAAGCATGGGAATAAGCTTTGAACAACAGTGCAAATTTAACAATAAGAAGATTAAGGAACAAAAAATATAGATTGTATTTTTCTATTTATTTATTTCTGTATGTTAAATTCAGTAAATACAATTTGTAAATAATATTTCATTCAAATAAAATGTGTAAATTTAAATGAACAAATTGGGTGTCGTTGATGTGTTATACAAATTAATTAAGACCATAACATTTGTTTCTCCTTGTAAAATTTCATGCCACAAACCAACCAGAGACTGTTTTTTTTTAAATCCACTCAAAGAAACTGTGTCAACTCTTGGAAGCAAAAGGAAATGGGTATTAAATTAATAGGTAGAATTTTAGTGGAGAATATTTCACCTGAAAAGTGACATTTTATTTATTATATATGTAGATACCTACTTTTTCACTATATTTAATTTCTGTATGTTAGATTCAGTAAATACAATTTGTTAATAATATTACAGTCAAATAAAAGGTAACAGAAATTAACAAAGTATATATTACAGAGCTAATAAATTATTTGAAATAATAAGAAATAACTATTTATTTGTGGTGCTGGCAAAAGAAATTTCTAGAAGAAAACGCTACAGCGAGTTCAAATCCTTGTTTTTCACATATCCATTACTTAAAATTACTAATGCTAAAGAAAAAATAAATAAATTTCAGTTACAGAAATAGGTTAAGAGCACAAGGAATCGCAGGTAAAATTAATAGTCAATATTGGTTTTAAAAAAATAAATGTAAGCATTAAATTACTACAGCAATAATTTCCCACAGGAACGAAGAATGAATAATTTTAGCATTTACATGATTGTCTCATCACAATTATGTGAATGCTAATCACTTAGTCATATGTAAGTATTTGAGAAACATCCAAACTTGGGAAAATGATACCTTTTGAACAATACCACAATTTACGGATATGACTCATGTCATCTTCATGAAAAGACCCCTTTTGAAGAAAACCGCGATTTGTAGTAACCGCGCGCTTGGATATTACTCATGACGATAACATAGCATGATCCTACAGGCTGAAATCTAAAGGAAGAAGTACTCAACTATTTCAGGTTACAGTATTTACAGAAATTTCGTTTTTTCTGGTTTTTTTATTTGTGTTGGGGTGTGGATATAAAATTCAACTATTTTGGAATATTCGCATTTAGAAGAGCCATTCGGGAAGGATAGTAAGTAATTTAAATTATCATTAGAATTTCTAGATTACATAGAAAAGGTTTTGTAATCCATTTAGCTGTTTATTCTAATTTATTTTAAAATGCCGTAGAGACACCAGCATATAATTAAATTATTCAGAAAATCTTGAAACGCAGCCGCCACTAGAATCTACTCTACTCTAAGAATTCCCCCTTTAACAGGAAAGAAATACCCCAAAATGTATTGGAAAATTTGTATAGCCATCTATAGAAAAAAAAACCTTATGTTTGAGTGATTTAGCATATAAATATTATTATTCAGAAAATCCTAAACAAACAAACCTTATGTTTGAGTGATTTAGTATATAAATATTATTATTCAGAAAATCCTAAACACGGCCGCCATCACGACTCTATGCTACCCTAAGAATTCCCACCCTTTAACAGAAAAGAAATATCCCAAAATGTATTGGAAAATTAGTACAGCCATCTATAGACAACCAAGCACAAAACATGACGACAATGACGGATGTGTGTCACATTGGGAAAATTCCAAGATATCTTATCTCAAAAACATCGCCCACAATTCCATAGCCAAACCAAAACACCATGTGATATCACAGAGAGACATATGTTCCCCAGAAATTTCCAAACACATAATGTCACGATTATTATCTCTAAATATCACCCACAATGCATAATCGAACCAAAAACACCACTGTCCCTGACAGACGAGGGCCTCAGTGAAATTCTAAACATTCCAAACTCTATAACAACAAACATTCACGTCACGATTCCTTATCTTATCTTGATCTGGTTAGAAGTGTCCCACCAATCACGACACGATTCCTTATACACTAATAAATCTCCCTTTTCCATTCAAAACAATAACGTCACTTATTTACAACTAACAAATGACGTTACTTTTCTACATCTCATAACAACAAACATTCACATCACAATCCCTTATCTTATCTTGATCTTGATCTGGTTAAGATGTCCCACCAATCATGACACGATTCCTTATCCACTAATACATCTTCCTTTCCATTCAAAATAATAACGTCACTTATTTACAACTAACAAATGACGTCACTTATCTTCATCCGATAACAAATATTCACGTCACGATCCCTTATCTTATCTTGATCTTCATCTGGTCAGAAGTCACCACCAATCACAACACGAATCCTTATCTCTACCATCACCCATAATTCCATACGCAAACCCAAATACAAGAACTCACGTCACTGACACATATGCCACCAGGGAAATTCATAACATTCCAATCTCATGACGTCACACACAATGACGTCATCAAATAAACAACCAATCACGTTACGATTTCTTATCTTATCTTAATCTTGATCTGGTTCAAATCATCACCCCTACTACTGGTGTTTGGCTTTCTAAGACTATGTATAGTTCGTCTCAGTGTCGTGGCTAGCGCTTTTGTCGCCCGTCTCAACACACACCACAAATACCACAGAAAGTCAAAACGACGATAGGAAAATAAATTAAAACACCATGTTTATTTTTGAAGTAAAACTTTAACTTCAACATTCTAAAATGTCATTTTTCTTACTTTTCTGTTAGCAAAATCGTCGATGACAATGGCGAATTCTATTTCATAGTAACCTAGGTAATTCTTAATATATTTTATTTAGAAAAACTCCTCTCACAACTTACAGCAATTGTGAGGAAAATTCGCAGTAGTATTACAGTATTTGGAACTGAGTTCTCGAGGCTGTATTTTAGAATTAATTGCAAAGGTTCAAAGTACCGCCCCCTCCTTACACCCCCCCCAGCTACGCCACTGGTTCGCCTTAAATTTGTAATTTGTTCCTTGAAAATAATAGTAAATTTCTCCGCTAGTTGCTTATTACTTAAAACGTGTTTGGCAAAGCTCCGGATGACATTCGTTGAGAGGTGTAAGGTGATGCACTTTGGGAGGATGACATCGCATGCTGTTTACTATATTAACGGAACTGAACTGCAGGAAGTTGATGAGACAAGAGACTTGGGAGTTATTGTGGACAGAGAACTTAAGTTTAAAGGTCATATTGCAAAGATTGCCAAAACATCACATCAAATTACATGGTCTTATCTTTATTTTCCGGGTGGCTTATTTGTATATACGAGGCATCAATTTGACAAAAGAGTCATACAGTTCTTCTGGACTATTGGATTGCATTATGAGATGCCATGGGGTTTTCCTAATTCCTTCATCAATCTTGCTTTAATCTGTTACTTTTTTAAAATGGTTTTATGAAGTAAGGAGGTGAAGTTTCGTTTCTCCAGAACCGGATGGGTAATGTAATATAAAGTAGTGGTCTGCCAGTTTTGCTTTCATAGTTGCAGATAAAAGTCTGTTTTCTCTAACGAACGTTAATATGGTCTATACAGGATTGTGCTATGATTTCGTTTATTATTTCCTGTCTAGTATGAGAAAATGGTTGCTATTAAGCTAATGTTGGATAATATATCTAAAACCTGTTTTCATGCTTGATTCGGTATTTAGGGTGTTAATTTTCTGTCTCCTGCTATAATTATAGGCTGATTAAGGTTGTTTATTTTTATTCACGAGGTTTCTGGTTCCTGTAGGAATAGTTTAGGATTTTTATCTGGTAATCTATAAATGGAGATCAATATTGCACTGTTCATTGATACAATCCTCTAGCTTTAGGGAAATATTTTCAACTGTCTTAAATTTCATTTTAGCTAACTAACTGTGTATTTTTTTAATGTACAAATTAATTTCACTATCTTTTCATTTTTCACGACAATAATTGAAGATTTGGAAGCTATTTATGTTGTACAGCGAAAGCCTCTCCTTCGTTAGGAAAGTTTCTGTTAATATTATAGTGTCCATATAACCTATGTTTTCATTGAGATTTGCCTGAAATAATAGTGATTAATTTTTACCCTACGTATATCAATATATTGCACAGTATATGCATTTGAATATATGAATTTTTTTTGCGGTCATCAGATACATTAAATACAATGTGCTGTACTGGGTCTTCTATGATTATGATCAATTTTGTTCTTTATTGACAGGTTTGAAGAATATTTGTATTGACAAGCAAGGAATATTTTAAAAATTTTTCCAGATCACTTTCGCTAGTGATGGACACTACTCGTGATTTATATGTTTTCTTCGTGTATTTTTGAGCCATAGGCATCAATTTTACAAAAGAGCCATACAATTCTTCTGGACTATTGGATTACATTATAAGAAGCCATGGGGTTTTCCTAATTTCTTCATCAATCTTGCTTTAATCTGTTACTTTTTTAAAGTGGTTTTATGAAGCAAGGAGATGAAGTTTCGTCATGTCTTTTGTTGTCATGTTTTTCTTTCCTGGAAAAATACAGCATTTCTGTAGTATGGTGTTAGATTATCGTTAACATATATAAGTCTTTCTTTTTCCAATTACAATTTATATTTGATGTCGTTGGTCTTATTGTTTTGCTGCCTTTAATTAATCTTTCTTTAGTCTGTTGTGACGAGAGATTGACTATGATGAGTTTGGGTGATCTTTTCTTCTGTTTCTAATCCTTGAATAAATTTAATTTTTTCACTGGTAAGTTCTATTTTCGTACACCTCGCAATTTCTCAGTACAGTTGTTAAGTGCTCTGTGTTGTCTTCCAGTATTCCTTCAATTTGTATAGTTTGGTGGTAAGCCGATTGGTGAGATTCGTCAACTTTTATCTTCAGTTTTACTAGTTCTGATCTTAGTTCGTTATTTTCTTTCTCAGCTGTATTTGTGTTTTCATAAGTGATGTTCTATTTTATTTTATTTTATTTCTCCAGAAACGAAATAAAATAAATTTTCTGTTAATTGTCTTTGTTCTACAACAAAGAGTCTTATTATGCTTAAATTCTTCAAAGATTTTTTCTGTTATATCAGGTATTTCTGAAGGGTAGCTTTTATTCATTGATTTACTTGCCCTCTGGGTCTTAATCTGCTTTGCTGGTTTTGTTTGTTTTCTGCAGGAGCTATAGCATAGCACCAGTGCGACTTAACTTTTAATTATTTCGCTTCCCATGTATTCCCAGAGCAAATCAAATTGAAATTTACCGTAACAGCCATTAATAGGCAGATTCTTATAACAGCAGATGCATAGTACTTCTTCCATTTTGAGAGGAATGTTTGTAATTTGATAGTGATAATAGTTGTTGTATTACAATGAAAGAATTATCACCTCTATCACGAAGATCACCTCTTAGCATTGCGTGGACAATAAGAAAAGAAACATTGCATCAGAAGGATCGAAGGGGATTCATAAAATCGTACGTTTTCAGTATCCGAAGTTATTACTTAGAAAAAAAAATCAGCTAATGCCTTTTATTCTTTTATAGGGAATAGACGAAGCCTTTATACCCTATCTAGCTTTTGGAGACTGAGAGGGCAGTTCAATTTCCACCAGTAGCCAATCAGAGATACCTGGACCATGGCTATCACTAATAATAATTAATAATAATTATTATTATTATAGCAGTCACCGATGAAAAAGGTGGCAAACAAGTGCTGCCATCTCTTGGTACCTAACCCTAACAAGATATGTTACTCTCTGAAATAATGTGGGTACTACGGTCGATTTCTTGAGTTTTTACGGGATAAAAAACCCGAGTTTCCGGGAGGAAAAACCCGTTTTCCCGTGCCACAGATTGACTAACTTGGGAATCGGTCGACGAAAGGCTCAGAAAAAGTTCCTCCAGTCGGCGACTAGACTTGAACTTAAGTTCGAGCGACCAAGCGCAGAGGTCGCAAGCGTCACTTCCGCTGAACTACACAGGCCTGAAGTTATTACTATAATCAAAAAAATAATAATAAAAAAAAAATGTCATATCTGTTCATTTGGGTCCAGAAAGGATCGTCGGAGAAATAACTATGTAAGGGGAACGGTGAAAGTTACGAACTTAGGAGCAAAGATACAGGAGGCAAGGCTGAGATGGTTTACTCATGTGATGAGGAGCGAGGAAGAGTATGTGGCACTTCTTTGGCCGCCCGCGCTTCCTCCTACTGAGGATAGGAGGAAGCGCAGGCAGCCAAAGAAGAGATGGAGGAAGATGGTGGAGAGAGACTTGAGGATGAAGAACTTGAATGTGGCTTCAGCCCAAGATAGGAGGATGTGGAGAAGACTAACTGCAAACAGCGACTCTGCCTAAGTGGAAAAGCTGCAGAAGAAGTCAATTTTTGAAAGATATCAAAGGGAAAGATAATAGTTGTTTAACTTGGCAATTGCTTCATCAAATAGCATCAAGAAAGAGACAGAAGTTCTGATACTTCCTGTGAAAGAAGATGCTCTACAAACGAACGAATGCAATAAAAGTGCATATTGAAAGATCTGTAACGATTGCAATCTCCGACTGTGTAGAGATAGAGTTGACCATCTAATTAGTTCTTGTAGCAAGATTGCCTATACTATGAAGAAGTTATGATCAGATAGCAAATGCTGTACACTGGAGCTCTTGTAGGAAATATGGTTTTCAAACTTGAAAAATCCCTTGGGAACACAAAATTGAAAAAATTATTGAAAATGAAAATGCCATGATATTATGGGAATTTAAAATTCAGACAGATAGACATCTTGAACATAATATGCCAAACATCACTGTAATCGAAAACAACGGTTTATTGATGTGGCAATACCTATGGTTAGCAGAGTAGAAGAAAAAAGTACAAAAAAAAAACTAAGTGTAGGGTTTTGGAGATTGAAATTCTAAGCCTTTGGAGCAACGAAGCAACAACAATAGTTCGAATTTTCATGGGAGCACTAGGAGAAATATCAAGAACACTTATGAAACATCTAGAAAAGTTGAACCTTCGAGATATAACACCATCTCAACTTCAGTAAACTGCACTTTTAGGAGATCTTACATTTTACGACGATGTCTAGTCGAGTCCTAGGCCTTAGCATTAAGCCTAAATTGGGCTTCTTTGAAAGTCCAGGATTCAATTCTTGTTTCATGTTTCTTGTAGCTCTTTGACTATGAATTCTGTTAGTTGAATAATAATAATAATAATAATAATAGTATGACCCATGTAGCTCAGACGAAGTACCGCTTGAATTTTAAGTTGAAGTCTAGTCGCCTATTGGAGAAACTCTTTTTAAGCCTTTCTTCGACTAGTTCCCGACTTACTCGATCTCACGAACGGACAAGCGGGTTTTTTCTTCCGTAAACTCAAGGAAATCGACCGAATAACTCATGGTATTCAGACAAGAATTTACTTCGTGTAAGATATCAAGAGATGGCAGCACTTCTTTGTCAGTCTCTTCATCGGTTGTGGCTAATAATTAGTGATAGTATTGGGCCAGATGTCTCTAATTGGTTACCAGTGGAGATTGAAGAGAGGGTTAAAAGGCTTCGCCTACTCCCTATAAAGGAATAAAAGGGCATTAGTTTTTATATATAAAATTTGTAGAGAAGTGTCTATCTCCTTCAGAAATGCTGCATTATTACATTTTATATCCTAACATTTATGTCAACATTTATGTGTTTTTCTTAAATGAAAAGATAAATGTCTGCAAGTGCATGCTACAAATCTTATTGCATATTTCTAATTCACCTCGAGTGAGAGAGAGAGAGAGAACTTTAAATGTTCAGTTCTTGTGATAACCATGAAGATTTTTTTTATCCTGGTTCAACCGATTCCCGAAAATCTGATTTTTAATATAACTGAAAAAAAAAACCCGATAAGAATACTCTCTTTATCTCAGAAACCAATACTGGTCTTTTCAGGATTGGGTAAAACCATCAGTTATACCTACTGTATGAATTCTCTCCTATAACTAGTATACTCAAATTCATTAAGTTGCAGTGAGCAGAGCATGTTTTTCTTATGTACGAATGATAGTATTTTTAAGAATACTTACAGGGTGTTCGGGATAAATTTGACAGTTTCGTAAGGAAAAAGAAAATCTTCTTTGTATCTATTAAATTTAATGAATTGACAAAAAAACATTACAGGCAGAGTTAATTACAATACTATCAACAAGATTTACTCAAAATAACCACCATTAGCATCGATCACAGCTTCAATTCTGCTTCGGAACCTCGAACAAGCTGATGCTACAGTCTCCCTGGGAAGGGCCGCAAAAACTGTTTTAATTTTATCCATTAACTGGGCTTTTGTATTACTGGAAGTGCGATTGGTGTCTTTTTCAACTGCGCCCCATACAAAATAATCCATGGGGTTAAGGTCTGGGGAGTTTGGAGGCCAAACATTTGGACTGGTGAAGTCGTAGAAATTTTCAGACAACCATTTTTGACTTTTCCCAGAGGTGTGGCAAGGGGCCGAATCCTGCTGCCATACATACGGCCTACCATTGGCTACCCTTGTTATCCAGGGCTTGACTACAGTTAGCAACTCCACGAACAAAGCCCGAATTCCAATGCCAGGGTTCTTCAACACCTGTTCCTGCAGATTTGCGAGGAATTCTGCTGTACGAACGCAATCAGATCGTCTGCTAGGGATCTTTCTTCTTGCTACATCCTCGTAGTCACCATTGCAAGTCTCTAGTTCATGCCTGATTGTTTTTACTGTATTCAGGGAGCATTGGGCAGCAGTCGTAATATCCTTATTTTGATGGCGGGCACGAATCATCATGATACAAGTTATTCTCTTCCATGATTCAGGTGGATTCCAGCTATCCATCCTTTCTGACATCTTGTATATGAATGAAGAAGGGTCCAAACTTTTAAATGAAGAGAAGTGTGTGTTAATACATGTAACTTACGGAAAAATATAATTAATTATAAATATGTCAAATTTATCCCGAACACCCTGTATATAAGAATATATAAATAAAATAAAATTCTCTAATGCCTTTTATTTCCTATCGGGAATAGGCGATGTGGTTTAAGTCCTATCTAATTTTGGAGACTGGTGTGTGTGTGTGGGGGGGGTTAATCTCTAGAGTTGAGGTCACTGATATGTGTGCCATCTTCTGGTTCCTAACCCTAAAAACAATATATTTATTGTCTGAAAATAGTGTGTTCCAGTCAGGTTTCTTGAGTTTAGATGACAACTCGAATTTTCTAGGATAAAAATCTACTTTCTCTTGCCAGAATTAGAATAATTTGGAAATGGTCAAATAAAGGGTTAGATGACGTTTCTGAATTTGAATCCAGTTGCAGACCAGATTCGAATTGAGAATGCTGGCTTCAAGCGGCCTATTGCTCCAGGAAAACATGTACCACATATTTTACAATAAATAGTCAAATTCTTGATAAAGCACCAAATGGAAATCCAAGAATAAGATGGATAAAGAACATTGGTCAATATAGTAACACTATATTGATATGTCGAAACTGGAAAAGTAATGTCCTGCACAGAAAGGATTGGAGGCAACAAATCCAGGATGCCAAACTAGATTATGGGTGTAAAGCAACATGAAGATGAAAAGAGTAGTTAATGTTCCGAAATATGTGACTGTGGAAAGTGATGTTTTCCATAAAGGAGAGCTAAAGGTTCTGTAAAGTGCACCAAAAACTGATTAAGGTTTAAATTGGCTCTTCGTATTTCCCTCGATGAACATACAGCCTTTAATTACGTCCGAGCACCACCAAACAGTTACACTGCATCTGTCATAAAGTGCAAAGTAGCAGACCATTACTTCACCGCTCTAAACCTGCACACCAAGACAATATCCATGATATGTCCCACGGAAGAAAAGCGACAGAAAACAATAATAGACGAAGAAATAGTCAACCACGAAATAAGAAAAACAGACCGGGAACACCTGGCGTCAGAGTCAGCAGATATCTTATTCAACAACATTAAACTCACACTGGAGGAAATATATAAGAAAGCTTCAAAGAAAGTCAGGATTCGTTCAAAAACAACACAAAAGCCTTGGATGACACAAAACTTAATCGTAGAAATACACAGAAAGGACGCTTTATGGAAAGAATTAAAGCGATATCCAAATAACACAGCTTTAAAAACTGAATATAAGATAACAAGGAATCGCCCTACAACACAAATCAGAAATGCAAGAAGAAGCTACTACAGAGACAAACTAACCTCTGCACAAAACAACATGAAACAAACCTGGCGTCTGATCAATGAAATGCTAGATTTTGTTCCCAACACCACCACATCCGAAACCCTAAAACACAACTTCATGAAAGATGCAAAACCTATTCAACAACTAGCAAATGACTTTAATCGATACGTTTGCAGACTTCATCCAAGAACTGCACAGAAATATTCCCCCAATCACAAAATGAGACCCTCCACTTGGTCCACAATCAAAACAGACATTATGGTTCCCAACCATAAAAGAAGCAGAACTTCTCTGCAATACATCAAATCAAACCAAACAAAGGCCCAGGAATTGATGGTATCAGACCTAAAGATATAACAAAGATATAAAGCAACATGCAACTAGTTTAAGTCCTATCCTACTAAAATTAATAAATAAAATATTTAAAACAGGACAGATACCAAGTATGCTAAAGACTGCCATAATCACACCGATATACAAACATGGGAAAAAAATTTAATTAGCAATTACAGACCCATAGCAACATTACCAATTATCAATCAAATTATGGAGCGGATCATACTGAAGAAACTGACAGCATACACTGAGATCTTTCATATTATCCCAAAAACACAATATGGTTTTCAGAAAAATAAGGGAACAACATCTCTCTTGGAAGACTTTACAGACGTAATTAATACTGCCTTAGACAAAAACAAAATTGCCATGGTAGTCTTCATTGATCTAACTAAAGCATTCGATACACTTACACATCAAACCTTGTTAGAAAAGCTGAGGCATGCTGGAATAGACGGGCCTCTTCACAGGTGGTTTACAAACTATCCTCAAAATAGAAAGCATATCACACGTATCGGGTCAAACCGAAGCAGAGAGCTACCAGTAACCTCTGGAGTACCACAGGGATCTGTACTCTCCCCAACCCTATTCAACATTTACACGCACGATATTAACCAGCTACCACTCAAAGGTAAGATATTCCAATACGCAGACGATACAGCAATAATATCCATTCATAATAACGCAAGCAAAGCCCAAACAAATATGCAACATGACATAAATCTGATCATAGACTGGCTCACGAAAAACTCCATACACCTAAACTCAAAAAAGACAAAATTAATGATATTCAGAAATCCACTGACTCGACCAGTTGATAATAAATATATAACCATCCAACATCCACTTTCCAACATAAAAAACACACATAACAGCAAAACCACTACAATCACTCAGATTGAAACAATACGATACCTTGGAATTTACTTCGATGCAGATATGAACTGGAATAGCCACATTCAACAAACTCCGAACAATAAGTGGCAAACTCTACAGGTTAAAAGACATAGTTCCCAAACGCCTAAAACTATGCCAAAATATACTAAGATACGCTATAACAACGTATGCTTTCTGCGCACCCCTACAAATTAAATAGATTAATGTCACTACAGTACAAAATGATAAAACTGATCTTTTGGGAACAAAGAGAAAATAACGACCTTATATACATTGCAATGTCAGAACACAAAATATTGACAGTAAAACATTTATGTCACTATGCAGCTTTGCTAAAACATTATATTGATGCCAACTACAGGACAGTCAGAAATACATCCCGTATAACAAGACCTCAGACTACTAATTATATCACATATAAATACAATAATCACTACAGAAAGGCCACGTGAAACTTCTACATCCCAGACATGATAACAAATTACCCTTTGAATACAGAACCTTACAATAGCCTGAAAAGAGCTCTAAGGACATACTATGAACAAGAAACACGCACCCAAAATACCATACAAACTTAATGAAACAATATATTCGTTCAGGCTTCCAGTTCAGCGATGCATCAATACATTTCAAGTTATTGTGTGTGTGTGTGTGTGTGTGTGTGTGTGTGTGTGTGTGTGTGTGTGTGTGTGTGTGTGTGTGTGTGTGTGTGTGTGTGTGTGTGTGTGTGTGTGTGTGTGTGTGTGTGTGTGTGTGTGTGTGTGTGTGTGTGTGTGTGTGTGTGTGTGTGTGTGTGTGTGTGTGTGTGTGTGTGTGTGTGTGTGTGTGTGTGCGTGCGTGTGTGCGCGAATTTCTCAATCATAGATTTCGTAGCTTCCCAACACAGCAAAAAAAATAAATAAATAAATAAATAATAACTAACTGGTGTCATCCTCATCAGATAAGCTTACATATAAGCTTCGAGGATGAAAGCAGAGAAATTAGTTCTCATCCAAGATGTATCATATGTTACCAAGTGAATGTAATGTACGTATCATATGTAAACCAAAGTATGTAATGTATGTATTATATGTAAACAAATGTATGTAATGTAAGTATCATATGTAAACAAATGTAAGTAATGTATCATATGTAAACAAATGTAAGTAATGTATCATATGTAATCAAATGTATGTAATAACTGTAACAAAAGTATGCAATATAGAGTGATTATATCCATTGATATTGTATATATAGAGTGTAAAATTGCAAAGAAACATCTGTAATAATCATCATTATGAATATTATAATAATATATGTTGTAAACAGTTATTGTTATTATTATTATTATTAAAAAAAAACTTTATGTACGAGAAAGTATTTGTTATGCATAATTGTCTTCATATAATGTATGTAATTTATCTGAGAAATAATAAAATGTTAAAAAAAATTTTTTTAATTATTATTATTTTATTTATTTATTTTTTTAAATGGGGAGTGTAATGCTAGAGCCTGTGTAGTTCAGTGGAAATTGGATTTGCACTCCTCAGCACTATACTGCCCGAAGATAGACTTAAGTTTAACATAGTCGCTGACTAGATAAACTCTACTAAGCCTTTTTTCGATCAGTTCTGGAGTTAGTTCATCTCTTGTACGAGCAAGTGGGTTTTTCTCTTGGTAACTGGGGTTTTTCGTCCCCTACACTCAAGAAAATCGACCGCAGAACCCACATTATTTCAGCGTTAGGGTTAGGAACCACGAGAAGTGGCACTTGTTGAGCCGTCTCTTCACTGCGGGCTGTTAAATTAGTGATATCCTTGGGATAGCTATCTCTGATTGACTAACAGTGGAGATTGAACTGCTCACTCAGTTTCCAAAAGTTAGATAGGGCTGAAACAGCCTCGGATAGGGCTGAAAGAGCCTTGCATAATCTGTATATTAAAATAAAAGGCGTTGGCAGATTTTTTTTTTTGTAATATTAAAAAAACAAAAGGCGTTAGCGGATTTTTTTATGCTAAAATATAATGGTAGTACAATTCATTATTCACTATTAATCAATGAACATTGATCGGAAATTGAGCCTTTTCATATTATTTTACTGATTGGATGAATTCTTGTACTTTCACCTTTTATCATTGTATATTTTACGATCTTGTACACGGAGTACTGTTTTGAATCGATCATCTTTTTTGGTGATTAAGTTTTTAGCAGACTGTCAAAAGTTGTGATTATGATCAGAACAAAAGAAAATGTATCAGCGATTGAACATAAAATATTTCCATTACCTTCTTTTTACCTGGAAGATAGATCTAGTTTTATACTACACTGGTTTCAGAATAAATTATGAACAAAGAAAGCAATTGCAATAACCGTGGGGAAAGAAAAAGAAATATGAATGTCAGTTACATTTGGTAAAAAGTGACGCCTTGTCTGATTATCCTTTAAAAATGAGTACTGTTCTCATCAGTGTGTGTAATTGAGCTGAAGCCTAAAATCGAATGTTTTGAAGAGGTTTTGCATTTCATGTCTGCAGTGAGAACAAAACGTTTCATGATATCCAAACTCTTGGATTTGGCTGCAAGATATCATTTAACTACGAACGCAAGTGGCGAAACATCTTAAGACTAGAGGCCAGCCAAATTCAGACAGAGATAGTCAGCTGGCTGCATGTGTGTTGTTCCATGCATCACAATATCGAAGCAATTCTGTGGAAGTAATTCCAACGATTACCAATTGTATCCCGGTGATATAGTGAAAAAGGTCACATACTGCAACCTCAGTGTTTGACAGATAACTCTGATTATCTTCTCAGATATAGGAGTGTCATCTTGAATTGGCTTCGATCTGACCTTCCATTACTATCTTCTCCGTCTCTGCACAGAACCTTTACTTAGGTGGTATTTATTATAAATCCTTGAGTGCATTTTCTTTCCAAGAGGGGTATGTGAAAAATTTTTTTTTCAGAAACATCTTTTCATATCTTTCAGATTTCCAATAATTGTTACTCTCCGAATCAGCTTCGATATGATCTCCCACTAGCTACAGGAACATTCGCATCTTCTTCCACTGTGCACAGAACGCTTCACGAAGGTGGATTTATTTATGATAAAGATATCATAAATTGTGCGGTGCCTTTTCTTCCCCAGAGGAGTGTGTGTGGAACTTTTCTAGAGAAATATCTTTGCATATCTTCCATATTTCCAATAACTGTTACTCCCAACTTCCCTTTAGTTGAAAAGATTACATGATGAGTCCCATCTATAATACAAAGAACATTTATCAGGGCTTTTCAACTGAAGTTGAGGTAAGCAGTCTCATATAGTCGTGGATAACGGTTTCTTAGCATCGGGATAACTACATTATTCTAGATGTATGGTTACGAATTCCAATATTAGATATATATATATATATATATATTCTCACCACTATATATTTTTATTAGATAATAAAAAAAAAATATATATATATATACAAAGTATATATATATATAGAAAGTAATATATAGTATATAGTAATATATAGAAAGTATTTTAAGTGCACGGTCAGCTAGACTTGCAACACTAGCAGTCGCAAACTTGACGTGTTTGTCTGTTTGCTTACTTGGGAAATGGAGTAAACCAGGTTTAAAATAGCTTGGTATCTTTTACACACACACACACACACACACACACACACACACACACACACACACACACACACACACACACACACACACACACACACACACACACACACACACACACACACACACACACACACACACACACACACACACACACACACACACACACACACACACACACACACACACACACACATTATGTATGTGTATATATATATATATATAATTGAAGCTATCATGTGATTTTAAATCCTTACATTGGCAATGTATGAGTGGTACGGTATATTTTCAGAATAGAGCTGAGTTAAAAAAGCTACATTGATGCAACAGCGATCAATAAATAAAATGTCCAAGAAAATTCCTACGTGACTAGAATGGAAGAGATAATAAGTTTTCTTCAGGTGGCCTGGTGTTACTGTACCAGAAACGTTGCTTCATACAATACATAGGCCTATTTTCCTGCAGATAACATTGGTAAATTATAGCACAAGGTTTATTATTTAAATTCCGTGCATAATTAACATTTTAAGCAACGTCAAGTCTACAATAAACAAAACGTTGGTCACACCGGGCCAAGAAAATACTTTACCATCTAAAGTCTTTTACTAACATCATGTTAGTAAAATAATAATAATGGAAATTTAAAATTCAGACAGATAGACATCTTGAACATAATATGCCAGGCATCACTGTAATCGAAAATAACGGTTTATTGCCATATAAAAGAAGCTAACGTGATCGGCAACGAGCACGTACATTCATGAGTAGTACATCATCATCATCATCATTAGTGTTCTGTCTCTTGACAGGTCCAATGGGATATCTCAGCAGATTCTCTTCCCCCAATTTCCTGTCTCTTGCTTCCTCCTTCATTTCCCGATATATTCTTGTTCTCATTATATCATCAAGCATCGTTAGTCGTCTTCTTCCTCTTGGTCGCTTTCCTTCAATTTTACCTTCTATCATTCTTTTCAGTAGGCTGTCTCCTCTTAATACATGTCCTATCCAGTTAGGCTTTCTGCTTCTTGTGGTCTTTAGTAAATTTCTTTCTTCTTCAACTCTTTGTAATACTTCTTCATTGGTGATTTTTTCAGTAAACTTTATTTTCTTCATTCTTCTCCATAACCACATTTCAAATGCCTCCAACATTTTAACTTCTTTCTTCCTAATTGTCCATGTTTCTGACCCATATAAGGTCATACTTCAAATATAGCACTTAATAAGCCTTTAGATTTTTATTCATTTTATTAATAAACAAATTTTTCTTGCTATAAAAGGCATATTTTCCTTTGTTAATCTTTCTTTTATTTCCATGTCACATTTTCCATTTTCTTGTATTATACTCCCAAGGTATTTGTATTGTCTCACTTGCTCTATACTTTCTCCATTCATCATCACCTTGATACTTCCTGATTTCCTGGAGACTGTCATCACTTTTGTTTTCTTTGCGTTAATTTTCATACCATATTTCTTGCATATATTTTCAAATTTTTGCATTAGTTGCTGTAGTTCATCTTCGGTATTAGCTAATATTGCTTGATCATCTGCCAATTTAATATTTTGTATTGTTCTTCCTCCAATAGTGATTCCTCTTTCCTCTTCATAAAATGCTTCTTTTGTCATTTCTTCTGCAAATATATTGAAGAGCTTCAGTGACAGACAGCATCCCTGTCTTACACCTCTGCCAATCACACATTTTTTAGTTTTTCCTACTTTTGTCTTTATTATGGCTGTCTGGTTCATATATAATTTAGCTATTAACCTTCGGTCTCTCCAATCAAAACCTATTTTGCGTAATATTTCCATCAGATTTTCCCATTTCACTATGTCAAATGCTTTTTCAAGGTCGATGAAAAAAATATAAACTTCTTTATTTACTTCTATGTTCCTTTAGCATATGGTCCTCATTACTCCAATTGCATCTCTAGTTCCTCTGTCTTTTCTAAATCCAAATTGATCATCCCCCAGAAAATACTTCACTCTATTATACAATCTTTGATTTAATATTCTTAGCAGTACTTTGAAGGCATGTGAGAGTATGCTTATAGTTCTGTAGTCACTGTACTTAGCAGGATTGCTTTCCTTTTCAATTGGTATAAGAATACTCTCTGTGAAATCTTTAGGCCATACTCCTGTTTTGTAAATGAGGTTGCAGAGTTTCCATGTTTCTGTTACACCTTTGTTCTCCAGTTGTTTTAGGATTTCACTAGGTATTCCATCCACTCCTTCCATCTTTCCACTTTTTAATTCCTTAATTGCTATTTCTACGTCTCTCTTTAGTATTTCAGGACCTCTTTCTTCTGTTGAGGTTTCATTTTGCTCTTCCAATTCAATTTTTTTGGTTTTTCATTTTTTGCGTAAAGTTCTTCGATGTATTCCTTCCATCTTTCACCCTGTATTTCAATATCATAAATCAGTTTTCCTTGCTTATCTTCTAATGGCAGATTTCTTATGCTTTTTTTTTAATATTTGTAATTTCTTTTGCTTTTTCAAGCATTTTATCATATCGCCCCCTCTTTTCCATTTCTTCAATTTCTTTGCATTCTGTTTTCAACCATTCCGCTCTTGCTTTATCAGTTTCTCTTCTCAGTTCATTATTTAAAACTCTGTATTTTCTTCTTCCCTCTTCAGTGTTTACATTTTTCCATCTTCTTCTTTCTTCCATTTTTTCTTATCATTTCATTTGTAATCCATGGCTTTTTAATTCTTTTCCCTTCCACAAAACCTATCTCTTGACCAGCTGTTTCATATATCAAGTTTTTCAGTTGATTCCATTTTGCATTAACATCCATAGTTCCTTCAGATATATTCCCTTTGTTCCTCATTTTATTTTCCAGTTCTTCTCTGAATTTCCTACTTGCATCTCCTTTGAGTTTTTCTAGATTCCACCTTTTATGGTCTGAGTCAATATCAGCTCCTGGATATGTTGATATCTTTTTTTACACTGTTTCTGTACCTGTTTTGTATTAACATATAATCAATCTGGTATCTTGCGATATCACCTGGCATTTTCCATGTATATCTTCTTCTCTTTGGAAGTTTAAACCAAGTATTACCAATGATTAGTTTGTGTCTTTTACAAAACTATAAGTCTTTCACCTCTCTCATTCCTTTTTCCAAGGCCATATCTTCCTGTTATTCCCTTCTCTACCTTTTCACCTACCACCGCATTCCAGTCTCCCATCCAGATGGTACACCTTTTAGTTCTGTTTTCTTCCATTATCTCTTCTATTTGATTATATATCTCTTCTACTTCATTTTCATCATGGTCACTTGTGGGCATATATATCTGTATAATCATTATGTCCACAGGCTTTGCTTTCAGTTTAATCATAATCACCCTGTCACTTTTATATCTTATTTTCTTGTACTGAATTTGTAACCTTTTCATTCAAAACAAACGCTACTTCATTTCCCCCCGTGTTCTACAGGAATATATAATTCTATAACCATCACTTTCAAAATCTCCTATATCTTCCCATCTGACTTCACTCAGACCAACCACATTCAATTTATTCCTCTTCATTTCTTTCTTCAAGTTCTCTAATTTACCAGCTCTTAACATTGTTCTTATATTCCAAGTTGCAACATGTATAGTTTCTATTTCATTCTCTCTTGTATGTCTTATTTTCTTCCTATTTTCCTCAATACTTGGGTTCCCATCCTTATTGTCCATTTGAGGATTTCGTAGGTTAACGACTTGAGAAGCCTCATTTCTTCTTCTGCCGGGCATGACATCCATTGTTTGCCGATAGACCCCATTTTTGTCAGTTGTCGAAACTAAATTTGCCGAGTTCACCATATTTTCTTGGAAATAATTCTGAGGTGGTTTCCCATTGCCTTCCTCAGAAAACCATTATGGTACGGTTTCAAACCTGGGAGAGCAGCAGACTCCCACTGCTTAAAATAGGCTACTCCTCTCACTACAAAAGGTAGAAAATAAAGTAAATAGAAAAGATTCACCCCTAGCCCTCGAATTATTCTAATAGCATTGGGGGAAGGAACAAGAAGAAGAAGAGAGGAAGTATAAAGAAAGAAGATAGGGACCAGTCTACAGATAACATAACAGACGTACACATTACATGAAGTAAGACATAGTCCAGCATCAGGTATCTCTGGTTTGCCATTCCCGTACTCACTAGAGTGAGCCCTTGAGGACGAGTAGTACATAGTAGTACATAGAAATAAATAATTCGGATTCATCTAGTTTACTAACTTCTATGATGAAAGATGGAGGCCTGTTGTCTGATTTGTTAAAAGCAAAGGGAGGGTTTAAAGTGCGTTCCTTTCTCTAGTGAGTGTAATTATTATTATTATTATTAATCCTGACACCTCCAAGGAGTCCGAAGACTCATCGCGGGAGGATACCTACAACTGTCTCAATCACTACATCGAACTTCTACTACGAATCATCTTCATCAACGCCATCTATCGCCCACCACAACTAGTATTTTTTGTCTGTAAATTGCGTGTGTTTTGAAGGGCCGATTTGTCTGTATTAATGCATTAATAAATCATGCTATTTACCTAATTTCTAAAAATAAAATATACTTTCGGTTAAAAATACGCAGTATTTTCCTCTATGGAGTTAATGGCTTTAAGGAATTAGGGGATTTTATTTATTATTATTGTTTTTTCATTGTTTGATGTTATCTCTTTGGTTTGTTGTTTTATTAACCTATTTTTCCTGTCATCTTACATCCGTTTCATACATCTAAGTTCCCTTGCTATCCTTTTTTACCCAACAGGTGGCGTTTATGATAATCAGTGTTAGAGGTGGTATGGCGGGTCTGTGTGTGAATGCGGATATATATAAAAGCTGGGAAAAAGGAGGAAAAAATGAAATGCAAGTTGAAATTGATTGTTATTATTATTGTTTCTTGATGTTTATGTAGTAAAAATAAAATTTATATTTTTTAGTTGGCCAATTAATTTTCTTATAACCAAATAAGTTGTTTTCATCTATATTCCAATTTTACTTGTATCTAAATTCTTAAATTTTCATTGCTTGAAAATTTAAATAAAATGGCAATAAAAACTGTAGTGTTCATACATGACTGGTAATAATAAAAGCTTGCAGATTCAGTTATGAATGAGCACAAAGAAAAGGCAGTTAAGAAGTTGTGTGACAGCCATATGAAGTTTTGAAATTGTGAGTGGATCAAATTCGCCAGTCTTATTGGCAACAAATGATAAATGTGGAAAATTCTAAATCATAAACATTACGTGAAATAAATAATTTTTTTTAGTGTTTCGCGCTATCATAGGTATGATGTACTCAAAAATTAATTCTGTTACTATGGATTTCTGTAATACGATCCAAGATCCAGACTAAGGCCATCAATAATCAAATATTAACGTCTCCATCTCTTATATTGATTGCCAGAAGAGTTCTTTGGATATTTCATAGCCCATAATACCACATGTGCATTAGAAATTGGAATCATCTCTGCTCACATCTAACATGTTTTTTAATATGAGAGAATACTGTATTGGGTTCATAATGTACTGTACAGTTGCTTCATCAAGTAGCAACTGTGAATGGTTGGTGGTTCAGCATAATGTATTTGTGGCTTAACCCTTATGCCTACATAGCTCAATCAGTGCTGATGTCATACGGAGATTTCACAGGGTTTTTGGAAACTTGAGTCATGCAAACTTGGCAAATTAGCCAGAGGAATATACAGAGTTGACATCCATAATACAGTGTTCTCATAGGCCTTAGGTTGCTTTGGCTGCAATCCTCGATATAGCAACAGCTTCATCCTTAGCAATAGATGTAGTGGTTTTGAATTGCCAGCACAAGATATTTGGCCATGTGTTCTGACAGTGACCATGAACAAGAAAGTCGTAAGCAGTTTGTGCTATAAATGTTAATATTATATGACTGACCATGAAGAAGTGTACTTCCTTTTTTTGTATAATAAGTTAGGATATTTTTCTTGTCTTTATATTATGTTTGATGGTTTTTAGATGATGATGATATTATCTGCCTAGTGGGAAAGAGTATGATGAGGACAGTAATGAAATCCTAATAAGTGTTCTGGTAGATGAATTGTGTGCAGCATTAGTTGTCCACTTCATGAATATGAAGTCATGGCAGCACAGTATCAAATGCTGATTGCTTTTCTTTATATGTGGTGAATATTATGTTAATTTTGATGTTAATGGTTGCTGATAATGTGATATGTCAGTAAATGGTTGGTGAAGAACATGTGCCTATAGCAGTGTTCTTTATGCTGATGAATGTGGCATGTATTAATGGAAAAATTATTAACAAAGCTAATGCTAATAAGAAGCTATATAGATAGTTTAATGAAATAATTTTTGAAAAGTTGCATCCATAAAAGACAGCAGTTAATAGACTGACCATGAAAGCAGGTTATGAATATCTTCTCCCTTTCACGTATTAGACCTTGTTACAGGTACGGCCCTTTCAAACCGCACCTGTCTCAAGGTTAAGGGTGTGTCCTATGTCTGTAGATGCGTGTGTTCACGGGGCCAGTTTGCCTACTTGTGGGATGAAAAACCCCAGATAAACTGGGGAGAAAAACCCTGCTGTTCACTCCCAAGACCGGCTAATTTGGCTATGTCCGAGAAAGATCCTTAAGCTCCTCACGTCAGTGACGAGAAATTGAACCCAGGACACTCCTTTCCGAGGCATGTGGTTGCGAAGCGCATAGCCACTGGGCTAACCGCACGGATCAGGTTATGAATATATATATATATATATATATATTTTTTTTTAATGAAAAAATTGAATGACTAGAACCGAGATTTAAGTAAAAAGGTTTTAATATAAAAACACTACTAGTTTCGGCCTGTAACAGCCTTCTTCAGGTGACATTATGAAAGAAAGAAAAAACACTAAACATTGAAGGTTAAAAGACTATGAACAACATAGACAGTCTCTATACATGATTAGCATGAAAACTTTGTAGTTATATTTGAAGATGATTGATGTCATCTTCAATCAATGCAATAAACGAAAGTACAGCTGCAAATACAACTATAACGTTTTCATGCTAATTATATATAGAGACTGTCTATGTTGTTCATAGTCTTTTAACCTTCAATGTTTAGTGTTTTTTCTTTCTTTTATAATGTCACCTGAAGAAGGCTGTTACAGGCTGAAACTAGTAGTGTTTTTATATTAAAACCTTTTTACTTAAATCTCGGTTCTAGTCATTCAATTTTTTCATAAAACAATGTATGTTAACTGAGTTAATGATCATTCTGTCATATATATATATATATATATATATATATTTGAGGGGAAGGGAGGACTAAGCATAGATATTATCCTTGCCTAAGAAATGAGCTGAAAAATCATGATAAGTGCAGCTATTACTACTGTTTTTATGTTAAGAAAATGTAAAATAGTGCGTAATTGATTATGCTGACTGATTCAGGCAAAAACAGAAATAGCCTGCATCTCTGCTTCATGTGTAATACTAAAAGGGGAGTGTGCGTGTGCATGTATATATATATATATATATATATATATATATATATATAGTAAGTACCTTTTGTTGCTCTGTGCATTTTAACATATTGGTTATGTGTTAGAAATTTGAGGCAGACAGAAGTGAAAGGTTAGCTTAAGTTTCAGTAGTGTGAAATTTGATGGCTGCACCTTCCTGATGACATGGTGGATATAAACCAACGTTGTACCGGAGAGATTAATTTTACATAAATTTAAAAATCATTGGCATTTCATTCTCTATCATACCATGGGTTAAGAGATCTCTCTTGATGCTGTACCAATAATGGGTTAAATTTTGATGATTGGCATCCTTAAAGCTTTGGTGCATATGCACATTGATTTCTCTCCTAATACAAAGTTTGATTAATTGTATCTGATGCTCAACTTATCATCTGGGACATCTTACATTCAGGAATGTAAACTAAAGTGATTGACATATTGATATCTTTTTAAGGAAGCCAGTGAGTTGCCTTTAATTTGATTTGTCCTAGAATTCTTTAGATTTTTTTTCTTTGTAGGGGGAAGAACTCTAGTTGCATAGCATAAAGTGATATAATATTGTGCCCTTCAGTCACAATATTTGAGGACTATATATTATTATATATGAGTAATATATATAATATATTTCTATATATTATTATATATATATATATATAATTATTAAATATATAATAAAATAATTATATATTATTATATATTATATATGTTGTTATATATAACAGCTTCACATATTATCATATATGAGGCTGTTATTAAAAGAACTTGTCCTGGATATTATATATTATTATATATATAATTATATATTAAATATATAATAATATTATTATATATTATATATATTAATGATATATTATTATATATAATATATATATATAATATATAATATAACAGCCTCATATATTATTATATATGAGGCTGTTATTAAAAGAACTTGTCCTGGTAGCTAGCAGCACCACTACCAGTACTGGATTGAGGCTGAAGAAAGATAATTTGGCAATGTTCAAGACCAGACAAATGTAGGCATGGACAATGGAGGTCTTTAATGGCTATATCACTGTATCACCTCATATTCCCCAGGCTACATAGCATGGAAGCTGAACTAAAAGATTACCAAGTAAGGAAACCAGCTCTCTTGAGAGATGAAGGGCTCCCCCAGCTGAAGAAGAGATTGTTGCAGGGCCTCTGTCTGTCAGCCAGTAAAATCCCTGCAAAATAGGCTTGAACTGTGAGGTCCATGAAGTACTTTGGATAACTAGAAAACTTAATAAAATTAAAAAATTAGAGTTGCGTGTACAATTATAAGTTTCATTCTTGAAGTAAATGAGGTAAGATGGCCAGACAGTGTAGATTTCTAGAGTAGAGATTATAGAATGATCTACTCAGGTTCCCTAAATGACAGAGCATGCGTTGGGTTCCTGGTAAAGAAGAAATTAGGACATAAAATTAAAACTATTTGAGAATATAGTAAAAAAAATAATCCTGATTAAGATTCAAGTAGAACCAAGAGACCTAGCACATGCTAACAACAGTATACCGCGATATGAACAGAATGAAGAAGTGCTGATGTGAGTAAATGATCAGGAAAACTTGATCTTGATGGGAGATTGGAATACAGTTGTTGGAGAGGAGGAGAAGATTATTGGTAAATTCAGACTTGGCAAATGAAATGACAGAGGAGAAAGACTCATTGAATTTTGCAAAAGCTACAACTTTATCAGTATACTATTTGAACTACTTAGAAGAAGAAGATACACAGGTGAAAATATGTAGAAGTTATCCTGGAGCAGATGTGAACATCGGCCATGTCCCAGTCATAATGACAAGCCAATTATGATTAAAAAAAAATCATGCACAAATGAACCGTACAAAAAAAAAAATGAAACATTAAAATAAAAAAAAATGATTAAAATGCTTAAAATGACTTTAGAGAAGAGATTGACAAATTAATACGTCCTCAAAATTACACGTGGAAATAAAATTAATGAAGTGTTGAAGTTTCTAAAGTGAGAATGAAATAAAACTGCAGAAAAACATTTTGGAAAAGAAGAAAAAATATAGTATAAGCCATGAATCGCTGGAGAAGTATTAGAGCTAATGACATGAAGAAAGCGCAAAGCAAAAAATCAAGAGAAGTATAGAAACATGGGGAACAGAGAAGCCAAGAAAGCAGAAGAAGAATGGATAGACCAAATATGCAAGACAATTGATATGAATGAGTAAAGGTAACTCATTCATATCAATTCTCCTGAGTATGCTCGAGTTAGGATGGAAGAGTGCTAATTAAAGATGATGAAATAACACAAATATGAGTGCAATATACCAAAGAACTGTATAGAGGAAAAAGTGCAGGTAGAGGAGGATGAGAAAAGACTACCTCTCTTAAAGTCAATTTGACAAGCTCCTAAAGAGCTGAAACAGTCTACAGCACTAGGAATAGAGAAAATCCCAGAATAAATTTTACAAGCACTAGGCAAAGAAGCAAAAAGTGAACTATTCAAAATGATCAATCAGATGTACTACATAACTGGAGAAATTCCAAAAAGATTTTGAGTAAAGCAATTCTAAAAAAAAAAAAAAAAAAAAAAAAAAAAGAAAGTCTGAGCACAAGCACGTGAAGATCACCTGATGTTATGTCTATTACCTCATAGTCTTAAAATCCTAACTGGAATTATCTATGCCAGTATCAAAAGAAAAATAGAACATCTACCTGATGACCAGTTTGATTCAGAAAAAATAGAGGGACAAGAAAGCTATACTGACTCTCTGACTGATCATAGATAAAGCATTTAGAATAAACACACCCATACTCATAGTATTCATCGATTTAGAAAAAGGTTTTGACAATGTTGACGCGAATGTCATGTTCAAAGACCTCAAAATGAAGATAGATTACAGTGACAGAAAACTAATTTATCAGCTATATAAAAATCGAACTGCAGTCATTGGAAAATAAGATGAAGTAAAAGGGCGTTAGACAAGGATGTAGTCTCTCACCACTATTTTAATAATGGTCGAAGAGTCTATGAAGGAATTCAAAGAAAAAAATCAATAGTGGAATAAAGATCAATGATAGGCTTTGTAATATAATAAGATTTGCAGATGACGTAGCTTTAGTAGCAGAAAATGAAAAAGAGCTATAAGAATTACTTCAACGGATGGATAAACTCTTAAATGAAAGATGCAAGATGAAAATCAATGAGAAAAAAAACAAAACTAATGAAATTATTATGATTATTATATAGGCATTTCCATGATCGACAGACTCATTAGGAAATTATTATTCACACAATACCTATCAAACCTCTCCTTAAACACATTATTACTATTACGTGACACCTCAAAGGAGTCCAAAGACTCATCGAGGGAGGGCATCTACTCTACAACTCTGTCTCCACCAACTACAATCAATCATTTACACCAACGCCATCTACTGCCCACCAACACCACTAGTATTTTTTGTCTGTAAATTAAAGACAATCACAAACATCCATGGCAGGATTCAAACCTGCAGCTTTTGGCTGTAGAGCAGATGCACTAACTACTCGCCCAACCAGGCTGGCTTATTATCCTAAGACCCTCCATGGAGTAACAAACTTATCTACTAGGTCCTGTTTGTCAAAACAACTTTAACAACTTATATGCTTTTATCATGCCCCTCTCTTTTTTTTTTTGATGTTATCATAGGGAGCATTCCAGCATTCCATGTTGCAAAGGTTGCAAAAATAGCACATCATATTATGCAGTTCTTGATAAACACACAAGCAAGGATAGAGAAGTTATTGTTCCCCTATATAAGCAATCTTTGACATATTCTTATGCCAAAGATTGCTACTTTGTCACTCACTTTTAGAATCTGGGTGTCCAGATTTACACACAGTAGTCCAAATATGGCCTTATATATGGGAACAATAACTTCTCTATCCTTGCTTATTGTGTGTGTGTGTGTGTGTGTGTGTGTGTGTTTATCAAGATGTGCTATTTTTGCAACCTTTGCAACATGCCCTCTAAACTTCAACCCCCTTTCTACAGTCACCCCACAGTTCCTGGCCTCATCAGTTTCCTGCAGTTTAGTTCCATCAAATAGTACACAGCTTGTGATTCTTTGCCCAAAGTGTATCACCTTAACACTTGGCCACTTTAAACTGGCAGCCATTTTGCCTTTGCCCATACTGTTAGTGGATTCAAGATTTCCTGCAGGATCTCTGCATCACTTTCATTTATCATTGCTCTTCCCAGTTTAGCATCATTGGCAAACAACAATATTTCCTTTCAAATCATTTCCTATATCATGATGTACAAATTCACTGATGTACTGTGACCCCCCCCCCCTATAGTACACTACTAGTCACTTGCCTTCTTATGGACTCAACTCCTCTATAAACCTCTTGGATTGTCCATCAGCCACTCTTTAATCACAATCACCAGATTCATATCTCCCTATTTTCTTCAATTTATGCAACAGAATTCTATGTGGAATCCTGTCAAATCCCTTTGCAAAGTATAGCAGTATCACTGAGTATCAATTTCCCTTATCATACTTTATTGTCACTTTATTATAAAAAAGTAAGCAAATTACTAAGGCACAACCTACCCTTCACAAAACCATGTTGTCCTTATAGAGTATCATATTCCTATCCATCAAGTCCTGAAGTCTGTCTTTCACCAGTCTCTTAACAACAACTGATAAAAAAAACAACAACTTCTGATATATGCTGTTTGGCCAATAATTTGCTACTTCTGTCTTGGAGCCTTTTTTATATAGTGTGTATGACTATTTTATCTTCTTTCCACTCCATTTGCACCTTCTCAGTACTGAGGCTTAAATTAATCAGCTTGATCAGATCTGATAATTCCTTTTGCACGTTCTCATAATACATGGGCTGATATGCCATCTAATTCCATGGCTGTGTTCACATCGAAGTTCTGTAATATAAGCATCTCCATTTCTTCAACCACTATTCTCATAGCAGTCTTTTTCACATCTGGCAATATAACATCACCCCCTATATGAAATGCCCTTGCAAAATGCTCACTCAATAATTCAACTATTTTGTTCTGTTACCTCCCCACATTACTTGTCACATAGTGAAAGAACTCTTTAGGATTTCTTTTGATCTCATCAGTTAGTTTTCTCTCAATTAGCTTTGGCTTTCCATATCATACATATGGAAAGTGTGTCTGACAATTCCCCAGTTCAAGACTACATAACCACCTTCCATAAGTGAAGGCAGAATAGCTAGATTGGTTACTGTTAAGTTCTCTAATGCTATGATCAGATCCAGCAGTCTCAAACTTTGTGTCCTCCATCCCTTATATGTTGCTTCAGATAATTCTCTCTCAATAGATGTATAAATTCCATTTCCTTCCCTTTCTGTGACTATTCCTCCTTCCAATCTATTATAATTTATTATAGCAGCCACCAATTACATATTTAGTCCTGTTGGCTTTATCTCACACCAGATAGCCTCGAATGAACTGCTCTCTGAATCCCTTTCCCACTCTCTTTGGTTTCAATTCGTCAGCTATCATTAACTCGGTTGCTTGAGGATGACTACCTCATCCTTAGTCAACTAAGTCTCATTAATGCCTGTAATGTTTGTAAGTTGAGCTTACCCATGCCATAAACTTCTCACCTTTATTTTGAATACTTCTGTTATTAGTATACATAAACTGCAATATCCCCCTTAATCCTACAACCTTCATTACACCTATTGCTTATCCCACTAAGGTTAAGAACCTTGCATGCTACATTTAACATCATGTGACCATGTACCAGGGTTGGTATGTGATTACATGGTACATCTCCATCCCTGGTACATGATGACATCATATACCAGGGATGGAGAACAAATTATAAATATCTCACTAGAAGGGAAAAGAATAATGCAAGTAAAAGAATTCACCTATGTAGTAGGAAATGTAATAACATCAGATGGGAGAAGTAGAATTGTAAGAATAGCACAAGCAAAAAAAAAAAAAAAAAAAAGGTATTTAACAAGAAAAGGACACTAATATCAAATATGATATAATATATAGTATGTCATTGAGAATAAAGAAGCACTTTATTAAAATCTTTGTATGGGATGTGGACTCTTCAAAATAGAGACAATTCAAGCATCCCACATCTGTTGGTACTGAATCCGACAGATCGCATGGGCAGAAAGACCTACAAATGAAGAGATATTAAGAAAGCCAGAAGAAAAAAAAAGAGAAATACTACATATGTTTAAAAAAATAGAAATAACATGATAGGACACTTACTAAGGCACTCAGATTGGACTACAAATTTAATTGAGGGAAATGATGGAGGGAGACCAAGATATGGAACGAAGTTACCAAATAGTCAAACTAACAGCACAAAACAGAAGACTGCTATCTATAGCCCACGCTGCCCACAAACCTATAGGTTGAGGAGAGAAGGCTGTTATTATACATATATATATATCAGGAGAAGAACCTGGAAGGTGTAATTCCTTGGTTCCAGTCATACCTACCCTTAAAAACATTCACCACATTTAGTGTTCACTGGCATCTTATTCATTCACTCACTACATGCCGTGATCTGGCATTCTTCCTGACCACATCTTATTCAGCTTATGCCCCTCCCCCCCTTTTATCTTATTTCTTCTTCTCCTGTTTTTCAAACTTTGAAGGCCACACTCCTTTAGTCTGTTTTCACATTTAAAGTTCCTCAAGTTGGATATGATTTTGGTTAGTATGGAGCTTTTTGACTGTTTCCTCATCTTTGTGGAACCTAGATGACCATAACCAAGTGGCATGTTAACCATCATATGACCTTTAGCTCGCTGTTTTTATCGCCCCATGTTCTCTAGCTTCATCAACCACTTGCAGCACATTTTCGTTTAATATGCAGTAATACTTATTCTACAGTATCTTCATCCCAAAATGCATAATCTTGCATTTAGTAACATTGAACTGACACTCATTAACATTTGCCTGTAGAATCATCTCAGTTAGCCTTCAGTGATTCTGTGTCACTCAGCACAACCTTGCATCATTTTCATTTACCATTGCTCTTCCCAGTTTGCATCATTAGCAAACTGAATATTTCCTGTCAGATAATTTCCTATACCATTAATGTACAAACTGAACAATAGAGCACCAAGTGTTGGGTCGTGTGGTATACCACTGGCCACTTTTCTTTCTCCTAGACTCATCAGCCATCCTCTAATCCAAATCTCCAGATTCATATTCATCCCCATTTGTTCTAACTTTTGTAACAGAGTTCTGTGCAGAATCCTGTCACATGCCTTTGCAGAGTCTTGCAGTATCTCAAAGTAGGCATTTTCTTTATCCAACTCCATTGTCACTATTATAAAAAGTAAGCAGATTACTAAGGCAAGACCTACCCCATCAATTTTTCTTGTTGCCCCTTATAAAGTATCACATTCATATCTATCCATTCCTTTGCTCTTTTACACAATTGTAAACAAATAAAAGTTTGTGCATAGAGGATCTTCATGACTAGGCTACTAGTATATTGAGGCTGTTGACTTCAGTTGCTTCAGTATCATTCCTAACACATTTGGATATGTAGATTGCTATGGGAATGGTCACTACCCAGAATGGTTTCAACCTTTATTGAGATCAGTGGGAACTAGACTCATGGAGATACTGAAAGTTAAATCAAGGTGCTGAAGTCATATAATTTCCATATGCCAGTAGCAAAATAGTGTATCACCATATTATTAAAATACTCTGGACAGGAGATTTTGTTTTCTGCTTGGTTCGATTGTAAATTATACTAGACCAGAAATTATCTTATTCATTTAAATCTTTACCTAAGCATAAGTGAACAAAAGTTTGCACATGATTAATTTAGGAATATAGTTTTTTTATCTATTATTTATTCTAATCAAGTGGAAAAACTTCCTACTTCTGCAGTATTTTTTCCTTAATTTCTTAACTTTTTAGATAAGTTCCAGAACGTTTTGCTACTTTTGTGATATTCATTTTCTGTATCCTCTCAAGGTTTTTGCTGATTTCCTAAAAACTTTCAGCTTGTTTTCGTCTTGGAATTTCTTTAACATTTTGAGTTTGGGTCTTTCTGAAGTTTATATTTTTCTATCCTTGCAAATAACTTCATCACAATCCTCCTTGGATATTATTTTCTTTACAGTTTGCCATTGAGCCTCTAGGACAGGGGTCGGGAACCGGCAGCTCTGGAGCTGCATGTGGCTCTTGGCTGAACAAGGTGCGGCTCTTTTAATTGAATTAGAAGATACATAATTAATACAAACAACTAAATATTGTTTTTTGATATGGCCTGTTCGTGGTGCTAGATACTATGCATCTGACGTGTGTTATGCATGAAATAGAGGAACTAGGTATAAAGATTTAGTGGTATTTACATCTGTACGATGGTTATCAAGAGGAAAAGCATTAAAACGTTTTTTTTCAGTGCTTAAAAGAAGTAATAGTTTTCTTAAACACTAAAAATTATAACATAGATCATGTGGAACTTCAAAGTAATCCAGAATGGATACAAAATTTTTGTTTTTTGCTTGATATGACAGAACATTTTAATAAGCTAAATTTGAAGTTGTAAGGGAATGACACACAGCCTTACAATTACTAGAGGAAGTCCTTACCTTTGAACAGAAACTAAGAGTGTTTTTCGAAGATGTTACTGAAGAAAAATTTATATACTGTATTTTGAAAATCTAAAACATTATAGATTGAATTTAAATCAAGAAAAGTTGATTGCAAAATATTCACTGAAATGATTACTGTAATTTTAGATTCATTTACAAGCAGATTTCAGGATTTTAAAAAACATCAGGAGATGATGAAATTTATATTACATCTGTTAAATTGCAATTTAAAATTAATAGATATTGAAGCTTTTCCTGGAATATCTATTTGCAGAACTACAGATGGAGCTTCTGGAAATTCAGAATAAAAGCATCTGGGTACAAAAACTTCAGGAAATGGTAGCACAAATTGAAGAAAACGAGGGAACTATGGAAGAAACACCACAGGAAATTATATTTAAATGTCGGAATTCTTTCCCAACTAATTATTCAAATGCCAGGCGACTTGCTTTTGGGGTTTTGACTCTTTTCAGTTCAACGTACAATTGTGAACGATTTTTCTCTTCAATGAATTACATTAAAAATAAGTATAGGAACAAATTGACTGATGAAAGTTTAAAAGCCGAATTACTATTAAAGTGCACGACATGCAATCCAGATTTAAGTAAATTGTCTGAGAAGATGCAAAATCCATCTCATTAGTGAATTTTAACAATCAATTAATTGTTTTAATTTGATTGTTAAAATTAAATTAAATGTTAATTTAATTTTAACAATCAAATTAAAACAATCAAATATCTATTAAAATACATAATGTATTTTTGTTCAGACTAATTCTTTTTGCAATATTATACTTACTTAAACATGTTCTGTGATTAAAAACTTAATGTTGTTTTATTTATTGAACATATAAAAAATTTATATGCAAACATAAAGGTGGTATTTGATATCTGGAAGTACTGAATTAAAAACAAATTTACCTAAGTTTGAACTGACTGCAACTTTGAGTCACCAGGAAAAATCGAATTGAAGTTGCGGCTCCCAAAATTTTGTTTTAATTCATTTTTTTGGTGGAATGGCTCTTTGGTTCAAAAAGGTTCCCGACCCCTGCTCTAGGATATGATGCTCGTCAAACTTTTTAATTTTTTCTTGAATAATTTTTGTATATTCCAGTCTACTCATCAGATGAGTTGCTTGTCTTTGATTCTTTTTAGAACTTTTTTGTTTTCTTTTCAGTATGATTTTTAAAATTTTTATTTATGATTTTTTTTTATCATCCCTACACAGAAGTCCCAAGACCTGTGACTTGATAGTGCTGTATGCATGCAGGCAGTTAAAATCAGAATGGAATTTATTGATGTGTTTCTTCAAGGCCTTGGAGTTGCAATAATTGGGAAAAACTGTTCCTAAGAGCAGAGGTGTAGGGAATGAAGGAAGAGAATGAGAAAATGGTTTGATAAGTTTGAAGCTTACATGTATGTGGGTTGACTAGCAGTTGCTCATGTTCATAAGTGTTTAGAGGAAAGTGGAGGAATGGTGGTGGCCAGTTCACTGGGCAGCACCCATGGATATACCTATAGAAAAGACAATGCAGCAATAGAGCATCTATGGGAAGTGAGAGGGGGAGTTATCGGTTAAGTAAATTGCTCTTCTGAATACAGTCAAGCATTCTGAGGGATATCCTAGGTGCACCACCCCAAATATGGGAACAGTGTTCCAAGGTTGGATGGATTAAGCTTTGTGAGTGTCAGGAGTTGAGCAGGAGAGAATTATGTCTCTAATGTGCTTGTGCTAGGTAGGCTAGATGTGAAAGTCAGCTGAAGAAGAAAACATTGATCAGAATATTATCAGAAGTGAAAGTGAGTGAACAGTGGAATTATCTGAGTACCACAAGGTTTTGAAAATGGGTGGTGGAAAATACTGTCATCAGCAAAGCTATGAATAGGATTGTATGTCAGAGAGAGGAGATCATTGATGTATAGAAGGAAGAGTGTAGATGAATGCACATAGCTCTAGCTATGTGCATTCATCTACATCAGTGGTTCCCAAACTTATTTGGCTTACCGCCTCTTTTTCCAAAAAAAATTTATTCAGCACTCCCCTGGAAACTATTTTCTAAGACCTGACCAGCTCTACCTGATACATATAAAAGAAAATCATATGAAAATTGGATCAGCACTTCTCGAGTTTTAAGCGAACAAACAGACAGATAGATACAGAAACAAATTTGCTTTTATTATGCATCTAGTAGAGATTTTTGAAGTTTGCAAATAAAACACCTTGGAATTAAAATTTTAAAACTATATATTGAAATCAATATATAGTTTTAAAAATTTCAACAAAAGAAATATAAATTGCACGTAAACATAGGACAAGTTGGAGCTGAAAATTTAATAATACTATTAAAATTAAGAAAACAAACATAAATTGCATCTAACATATGTAAAAATCACACATAAAATAGTAAATAATGATCAGTAATATCAAAAACAATCCTAATGAGAAGGGTGAGCCTGATGTGCTGCTACCAATTTATTAATAATTGGGTCTATATTCGTCAGCAGCATTCTTAAATTACCACAATCAGCTATTTGCAGTTGGTTTCTTTTTTTAGTTAAAAGATTTGTGACCACTGAAACCCATGCTCCACTAAATATGATGATAGAAATGCTATTAAAAACTTTTTTGCTACACCCCCACAATCCAGGATAAAGTATGGGCATCTGTTTTTGCATCCAGAACTGTTGGTACCTATATCTATTTTTGAATTTTAATTTCAATTCCTCATTTATTGTTACTTCTATCAGTTCTTCTTGTAATTGTAAAGATTTTTCTGTGTTTGTATTTGAAAATAGGTCCAAAACCAATCACATATTTTTATTCCAAGAGTATCTTTAAATCATTGGTTGAAATCACGATGGAAAGCCTCCGAGTGCTGACAATAGCTGAGCATGTCTTCATCAGATTTTTCCACTGTAGATAGATTTGGAAACTGGCTGAATTCTCCTCATCCTAAGTTTCATTTGTACAGGACAAGTTTTGACACACACATGCAGAAATAACAGCTTTTGTTTTTATTCAGTTCAGCTCATCTCCTTGGAGCTGTAGATTTGTTTCATTACATTTGTTAAACAAGTCGGTCAAATAAGCTATGTCACTTGAAATGAATCAAGTTGGCTTGTAAAGAATCATCTCTGTTTTCTAAAAACTGTAGCACTTCAATCATCCCAAAGAGCAGTGCGTTTTTAATTTCCTCTCATCGTTCATTCTACATATATGGCCAAATAGACATAGTTTCCTTTTGATTATTTTCTAAATCAGGTTTTCTTTTGGTTGTATTTGTCTATTTGTCTATAGATTTCCTTATTGTTCACTTTCTGGATCCAGCTTATTATTATTCGTGCACCTCCAAGGAGTCCGAAGACCCATCGCGGGAGGACATCCACTGTACAACTCCCCATCTCCACTACTACACAGAACCTCTACTACCAATCACCTACATCAATGCCATCTACTGCCCACAACCACCACGACCACCACCCCTTGTATTTTTTGTCTGTAAATTGCATGTTCTGAAGGGCCGCTTTGCAGGATGAAAAACCTGAGTTTCCAGGAGAAAAAACTCTGCTACATCCGTTGAGATCGGCTAACTCACCTTCGATTGAAAAATTCCATATAAAGATTCCTCCCATCATGACGAGAATCGAACTTAGTCCTTTTCTAATCGAAGGGCGCAACGTACCATCATTCTTCCAGTTTCGCTACAGAGGTGTTATTCTCAAGATCTTTCTATAGCACTTCCTCTTGAATGCTAATATCCTGCTTTCAGATTCTCTAAGGAGTACCCAGGCCCCACATTCATAGAGCACGCTGCTGAAGTTACAGGTTTTCGCAATATGCAGTTTAGTGTGTATCTTTATAGCTCGGCTCTTCCATATTTTGTCCATGTCTTTTAAGATAGCTGTTGCTCTGGCTGTTCTAATTTTTATCTCTTTTTTTGGGTCCAAATCATGCATCATGTGGCAACCAAGATATGTGAAGTGTTCCACATTTTCCAGTTGAAATTCTTCTATGGTAACTTTGTTCAGTAAGTCCTGTTGTCTGAATATCATTATTTTAGTATTTTCAAAATTGACATTTAGTCCATATCTTTTTCCTTGCACAGTCCGTTCCAGCCTTGGTGCATTTTCTTCAATCAGGATGATGCCATCTGCAAAGCAGAGGTAGTGTATTCTCAGGCCATTTATTGAAATGCCTCCATCTTCTTTTTTAATATTATCTATGTGTGATGAAGATGATTGGTAATATTGGTGATATACCAGTCACACTTGTTATCCAGACTGTTGCTTGTGCTTGGCTATTTATATCTTTCAACAGGTAGATCAGTTTATTGTCCACACCGTAGGATTCCATGCTATATTTTGGTCAACATTATCAAATGCTTTTTGGAAGTCCACGAAACAGCAGTATGTCTTTGTTCTTTCTTTGAGCTTTCGTTGTTATTAGTCTTAGTGTGAGTATTTGTTGCACTGTTTTTCAGTTTTTTCAAAATTCAGCTTGCTCATCAGGAAGACTTGCTTCCATATGACCCTTCAGCACTTTACCAAGATGACTCATTAGTGCAATAGTTTTGTAATTGCTGCATTCTGAAGTACTGCCTTTCTTATGAAGAACAACACGACTGATTTTTTTTGTCCCACTCTTCGGGGGGGGGGGGTGGACTTCAAATTCCCCCCATATTTTAGCATCTTGCCTATTATGCTGTCATTTCCAGGATTCTTGTTGTTCTCGAGATGTTTTATAGCCTTACTCACCGCCTCTTCCAAGATGTCATTTTCAAAGATCTCTGATGGTGGAGAGATTGCTTTTAGTTCTTTGATTACTTCTGTTGTATTATTATTTAGTTGATTTTTATATAGTTCGCTGCAATATTTTGTCCATCTGTGTATGATTTCGGTCTTGTCCATCAATACTTTATCATCTTCATCTTTGACAGCTACTGATCTTGTTTGCCACTTCCTATTGACAGTTCTTATAAGTTTATATATCTCGCTAGTTTTGTGTTCTCCATAGTACTGTTCAATGTCTTTGCATTGGTCCTCCAGCCATTTGGCTTTGTCAGATCTTGATGCTTTCCGACTTCATTGCATTTTTGACGGTATAACTCATCTGCTGCCCTTTGAATTATCTCTTAAGTTTCAGTTCTCTTTTCTCTTGTATCAATTTAAGTTTCCTGAGTTATCCATTTCTTGTTGATCTCTCTTTCAGGAATTACTTCTTTTACTGCTTTTTTTTTAGTGCTGTAGTCAGTTGTTCTACTCTTGCATTTATATTTTGTTTTTCACTTGTGGTCTTAAGCTTAGTTTCCAGTATGTCCTGATAAACTGTTTTTAGCCTGTCTTCATTTAGTCTTGAGATGTCACTAGCGTTTTGAAAACTTTCCTTTTTACTTCTGTTTCAGTTTTAGTCTTATATTTGCAATCACTAAGCTGTGGTCCGAATCAATATCAGCTCCTTGGAATGATCTGCACTGTTGAACTGATGGTCTCTATTTCTAGTCTATTAATATCAGGTCGATCATATTCCTATGCCTGCCATCGAAGGAGCACCATGTCCATTTATGACAATCTTTTTGTTGGAATTTGGTATTGCAAATCATCAGGTTGTTATCAGTGGCAAATTTCAGAAGCATCTCTCCACGTTCATTTCTTTCTCCATATCGAAATTTTCCCATAACCTTTTCCCATCCTGTGTTATTTCTGTCAATCTTTGCATTCCAATTCTCCTCCAAAGTATATCCTGCTTCAGCACCTCATCAATTTCTAGTTGTAGATCTCTGTAAAATGTCTCATGTCTTCATCTTCAGTGGGTGCATGTACTTGAATGGTCGTGATATTAAATGGTTGGGCACAATCTTGCAACCATTATCCTTCCACTAACTGGCTTGTATCCTATCATTGCCTGACAGACTTTGTTACTTAGCAGGAAACCTATGCCTGCTTCATGCTTACTTTCATTTCCTGACCAGAGAACTCTTCCACCATTTGTTTCTCCTGACAGTGTCCATCTCATTTCTGAAATACCCAAGATGTTGCATCTGTATTTCTTCTTGAAGCAACTGCAATTTTCCAGTTGCCCACAGTGTATGGACATTCCATGTACCTATTGATATTCCATCCTTTACAGGCTCGAGTTTGATTTTTTGTCTTTGTTTTCAGTAGCTGATTTTTCGATCCAACCCTGATTTGCTCGATTGGGAGCGTGGACCTTGTTTGACCGGGCGGCGTCCGAGCTGGCATGAGCCTTTTCTCTTGTTCTTTGGCATGAGATTTCAATAGTTTTTTTTTTATTTTTTTATTATTTTTTTTTAAATTTTATTTTTACTGTCAGCACATTGACACTTATCTGACAAACCCTCAGTCTTCCTTGAAGAGCTGAGAAGAGATGTAACAAGAAACATATAGGTTATGTTTAGGCTTAGGGTAGCCTAAGTTTGCCTTGACGCAGTACCATCATTGGACGTTTGTGGTATTTTATAGAGTTACTAGAGTTGTCCACTAACCCACCACTTCCTATTAGTATTGCTGCTGCTTGTCTGGGACTGCTTATTGGCTATTCGCAGCTAGCCACCATCTCTGGTGGCCATTCCCTGATCCGCATGACCTGGGGACCTATCCGATGGCATGCAGCTTTTCCTCTGGGGGAAAGACCCCAGACCAGATATTTATATATACACAGTGTTTTCTTTTACATGGTTCAAAAACACCACAATAATCCTTTATTATTTCTTCTTTGTAATTTTTTTTTTTATTTAATTTATTTTTTTAAGTAATACTGTATTTTGAAAATTGCTTCTTTTGAGCATTCTGGTTTTTAATTTAGGATTTGCACCTGCATGATAAACTATGGTAAAGTAATTAGTATATTTATCATGCATGTTAAAAAATTATGCATTTAATTTGCTTATAGGACAAAAATTTTACTTTACAGTGTTAAAATGTGCCGCAATTTGATTCAGACTGGACAGAATACTAGTGCTGTTCACCGGAGTTCTACCAAGGGTAAGAATTGCTTTTATGTTATACCACTTTCGTTGCATATCCATTTGTAAGCTTGCTCTTAAATCATAGTTTAACCTGTTAACGATTTTTTAAAAGAATAAACAGGAACTGCTTTGGATCTTTAATCTTGAGAGACACTTGTGACATTATGATTAGGAATTGTAGACACGTTAACACAAGATATTTTAATATTTGCCAAATATTTCAGTCTGAAACTAACAGACTATCTTTAGTGGCTACATAGGAACAGTCTTTAACAAGGTGGAATACCAACAATTGATCATTCAAAAGTAGAACGAGCTGCGCGATGTTATATTGCTAAGCATTAAAGAGAGGAAAAATTTCATCAGAGTGATGATTAAATTATAGGTATTAATTCACAATTTCATATAATTATTTTAATTTATAAATAACATTAGACTAATGTAAGAATTAAAGTCTCAATTAAAAAAAAAAATTTAATGTGTTATCCTGATTTAATTTTCTCATATTTTTGATAAGGATATACAGTCATTTTGATTTAAGTTAGGGCACTGAAGTAAGGCCTCAGCACTCTCTTTGAATAGGCGTTCAAATTTATAGCAACATCTGTGTAGAAGGCGAGTCTTGGACCAGAGGATGTTGTGGCTTGTCTCTCTCTATCCCGTGCTGAGCCAATCCAGATTTGTTGTGCAGAATGTATGATTGATGTTCTTGAATTCTTTTTCTATAGAGCGTCCTGTTTGTCCAAAGTAGGACAGATTGCAGTTTCAAGGAACTTGATACACACCAGGCAGAGACATAGTGTGTGGACATTCCATGTACCTATTGATATTCCATCCCTTACAGCAGTGATTCTTAACCTTTTCAAAGTCACAGAACACTTTTGATTATAAGAAAAATTTGGGGAACACCAAAAGCATTAGGGTCATAAAACTAACAATAAAAATATGCATGGACTTGCCTTTTATAAAAATGGAACTTATTTGAATGTGATACTTGAGATTGTCAGCTTTCAGCAATATCAGGTCTAATATATGATATAGTTGATCCAAAATTCCTCAAGAGTTATTTCAGAGAATTTCATTTTTAGAGTACGATCCATTGACAAGGTAACTAATTTTTCTTCTTCTTGTAATGAAAATTCACAACTCGATGTATTAACTGTGCCAAATGAATTTCATATCCAGTCATAATTGTGTGTATTTAAGGAAGGAAAGTAACTTGAAATCTTTTCTTCCAATATTGTTAATTGTTCTGTTATAACGGAAATAATTCCCTTGACATTTTTTATTCAGAGTAGCCATTTAATACTCAGAACTGTGTCATCTGACATCTTTTACCGGCAGAATACAAGCGTTCTGGGTAACACCGATTAAGAACCACTGCTTTGCAGGCTTGAGTTTGATTTTTTTTGTCAACTATGTCTGCCAGGTGTGTATCAAGTTCCTTGTAACTGCAATCTGTCCTGCTTTGGACAAACATGACGCTCTATAGAAAAAAAGAATTCAAGAATACGGGATAGAGACAAGCCACAACATCCTCTGGTCCAAGACTCGCCTTCTACACAGATGTCGCTATAAATTTGAACGTCTATTTAAAGAGAGTGCTGTAGCTTTACTTCAACACCCTAACTTGAATCAAAATGACTGTATATCCTTATCAAAAATATGGGAAAGTTTAATCAGGATAACACATTAAATTTTTTTTTTTTTTCATTGAGACTTTAATTCCTACATTAGTCTAATGTTATTTATAAATTAAGATTATTATATGAAATTGTGAATTAATACCTATAATTTAATCACTCTGATGAAATTTTTCCTCTCTTTAATGCTTAGCAATATAACATCACGTAGCTCGTTCTACTTTTGAACGATCAATTGTTGGTATTCCACCTTGTTAAAAACTATTCCTATGTAGCCACTAAAGATAGTCTGTTAGTTTCAGACTGAAATATTTGGCAAATATTAAAATATTCTTGTGTTAATGTATCTATAATTCCTAACTGCTTTGGATCATCTCCTACACATGGGATGTTTAAATAATTTTTATTCATCGGATTTAGTATTTCCTATCTTTGGTTTCAGATGAAAAGATTTATGTTAAAAGCACACAGCAGATATTAAAATTGATAACATTCTGGATATCTGCTGGTGCTTTTGAATTGGTCTCATCTATTGTTGAATAAAGAGAGAGAGAATTAAGTATCAATTTGATCTTAAAATGAATGTCTTCCAGATTTTTGGTAAATGGATATAGACATACTTGTTGAAGTTTAAGGAATGTTTTAAAGCTACTGCTGATTCAAAAGCAGTCTCTCTGACTTATGAGTTCTGTGTAGCAATATTTTTTTTTCATTTGATCCTGTGTGAAGGCGTATCCAAGGCATGGTCGGCTAGTCCTGACTTGTCATAATGATGGTGCCTAATGTATTTTTTATGTTCTTCGAGATGTTAGCAGTTCTTCTTGTCCATCCATAGTAAGCCAGGTCACAAATACAGGACACTTCATGCACTCCTGGATGTGATAATGGAGACAGTTTGTCCTTAAGTGAATGGATGAGAGTTGCGAATGTGATATATGGTTTAAATGTGGTTAGTAGTAGATATTTATTAAGCACTCTGGTTATCTTTTCTAATGTGCCATTAACTATCAATACTCTACTCAGCTAGCTGCGTAAAGAAATGCAGTAAAGTTGCATTTCTTGCTGATTTATTTCAATCTTTAAATACACTTAATAAAAGTATTCAGGGAGACTGTGAAAACATTCTTACTTCTTATGTTAATTGAAAAATTAACGCATTCCAGGAAAAAATAATGCTTTGGGAAGAAAGAATCAGAAAAGAAAATGCAGTAAATATGTTTGAACTAATGAAAAAGTGCACACTGAATGAAAATCTAATAGATCTAATTTTACAAACCTTAAGATTACTAGATACAAATATTGAAAAATATTTTCCCTCACGACATATCATCCTTCGTTTGGATAAGAGATCCGTTTGTCTTAAGCATGTGTAAATTGGGAAATTTAAAGATTACAGAAGAGGGCGAATTAACAGATTACTTCATTTTGGTTATCTCTAAGAAGTGAATTTCCAAATTTACCAAAAAAAGCAATAGAAGTACTTCTTCCATTCTCCACATCATATCTGTGCAATTCAAGCTTTTCCGCAATGAATATTATTAAGAACAAATAGATCATGGCTGTAAGCCTTGGATGATGATTTAAGAGTATACCTATCTAAAATTCGACCTCGCACAAAAGATATTCTGAAACAACATCAAGCTTGGATATCTCATTAAAATTAACTGCAAGTATGCATATTATTTGATACATTTAATATTCATTTGAAAAAATCAATAAAAATTTAAAAAATTAATTTTGAGTATTGTTTTTCTTACTCAAAATGTCAAAAATAGTTGCAATTTTTTTGGAGCAAAAAGGATAAGTAATTACTATTATCATCAAAAAAATTAAAAGAATATATTTTTAGTGTGCTGCAGAATTTTAATAATTAGTCTAGGTGTGCCATATTATAATAAAGGTTGAAAATCACTGATCTAGAGGATAACAAAGAGAATAACAGGATAACAAAATCTGAAAACAAACCCCAACTCAACATCACCAGAGTTAAAGATCGGTACTATCAACGTAAGCAGCCTGAATGGCAAAGAAATGGAACCAGCTGAGGAATTAGATAAGTACCAGATCGACATAATAGGGGTGACTGAAAAAAAAAATCCAAAACTGGTGAGATCTTTCTGAGCAATAAATACAAAATGTTATATTCAGGCAATGACAATCAAGGAAAAGAAGGAGTAGCCATAGTATTCAACACAAAATATGAGGCTAATCTTCTTGAATGGCAGTCAGTCTCAAGTAGAGTAATGTAGGCAAATATGAGAATGGGGAACTGAACAATGAGACTTATTTGTGCCTATGGTCCCACAGAAGGTTCTACTAAGGTAGAAGTGGAGGAATTTTTTGAGGCTTTAGAAAACGCAACTGACACAATGAAAAAGGAAAAGTTGGTCCTTGTTGGGGATCTAAATAGCAGAGTAGGAAATGATTGTGAGACATACAAAAATATTTTGGGAAAATTTGGAGAAAAGAGCAAAGCTAATAATAATGGCAAATATCTGTTGGATTTCTGCTCAGGACATGGACCGGTTATTACTAACACCATGTTCCAACATAAAAATGTGCACAAATTCACATGGAGAGAAGAGGCAAGGAATAAGAAAAGTCTCATTGACTATGTTATTGTTGATAGTGATGTTTTCTCCCTGGTGCAGGACACCAGAGTGTACAGAGGATTTGAAATTGGAAGTGATCACTATTTAGTCTTGAGCAGGATAAAATTGAATTTCATATCGAAAAGAATGACATGTAAGAAAGTTATAAAGCAAATAAAAGTTGAGCAGCTCTCAGATTTGAACTGTAGACTAAAATACACAAAGATTATTGAAGAAAAAATGAAAGAGTTTGAGAACAGGAATCAAACCTTGGAGATTCAGTGGCAAACTCTGAAGAAAACATTGATTGATTCAGCCAGAGAGGCATGTGGTGAAGTTATCTGCAAGGATAAAAAAAATCAGAACTCCCTGGTGGACACAGGAAGTTAAAGAGGCAGTGAAGGAAAAGAAGAAAGGTTATCAAAAGTTTCTGTCAAATAAGTCAGCTTGTGCTCTTAGAGAATATAGAGACAAATGCAAGAATCCTAAACACCATGTAAAACTAGCTAAACAAAAGTCATGGGAGGACTTTGGCAAGAATATAGAAAATAAATATCAAGAAGGTGGCAAAGTATTTTGGAGGTTGTTGAAGAAGCTTAAGAATGGAGGAAAGAGAGTGGTGTAAAAGGAGTTAGAGATGATAAAGGTGACATGAAAATGGGAGAAAAAGATATCCTTGAAGTATGGAGTAATTTCTTTGAAAAACTGCTAAATGAAACAAGCAGTGATGAAAGCACAGTGGTAAAAAACACTGACCAGGCATGCAGTCAGGAATACATATCCATACTTGAAGTAGAAAAAAGCCATCAATGGCTTGAAATGTGGAAAGGCAGCAGGAGTAGATGATAAATGACCAGAAATGAAGTATGGTGGTATAAGAGTCTTACGGTGGCTGCACTGCATAGTTCAGAAAACCTGTACAGAGGGATGACTTCCCAATGATTAGAGTAGAGCTCTCATAGTCCCAATATATAAAAAGGGAAATAAAACTGAATGTGAGAATTACAGAGGTATTTCCCTACTGAGTGTTTCTGGCAAGATCAATGCAGGTATACTTGAGAAACGGTTGAGAAGAATTGTGGAAGAAAAGCTTGGTGAAGAACAAGCTGGATTCAGGCCAAATAGAGGCTGTCAGGATCAGATCTTCACTTTACGACAAATAGTTGAGAAAGCATGGGAAATAACAAAGATCTGTATTTAAGTTTTGTCGATTTGGAAAAGGCATATGACAAGGTGCCAAGAGAGAAGCTATTCAACACGCTGCAGTTATATGGTGTCAATGGGGCATTATATCAAGCAATACTTAGTCTTTATTTGAGTTGTAAGTCAGCAGTTAGAATTGAAGGAAGTACAGGAAGATGGTTTAATGTTAAATCTGGTGTGAGACAAGGATGTACATTATCCCCTCTGTTATTCATTATCTATATGGATCACATTATGAAGGAAAGTAGTATTAAACATGATATCAAAATTCGAGATGTTAATGTCAGCTCTTTGCTTTATGTGGATGATGTTATACTTCTAAATAAATCCGCTACAAGTTTGCAAGATTCTCTGACTAAATTGAATAGCTGTTGTAATAGATATGGTATGAAGGTCAGCAGTACAAAGACAATGAAAATAGGCAGAATCATTGAGAATGTCAACTGTGTTGTGAATGGAGAACCTGTGGAACAAGTAAAACATTTCAGCTACTTAGGCACGATTTTTACTGAAGATGGTAAATTAAATATAGAAAAGACAACAGAATCAGCAAAGCTGGTATGGTGGGAAGTCAATTGAATAAATTCATATGGAATAAGAGAGAAATTAGTCGGAACACTAAATTAGCTTGTATACACGACAGTGTTCAAACCAGTTTTAACTTATGGATCTGAGAGCTGGGTTAGAAGCAAAACACTTGACCAAAGACTAGAGACCGCAGATATGAGAGTCCTGAGAAAGATTATAGGCGTGAACAGATTTCATCAATGGCAATATCATATTAAAAATGAGGATATTAGGAAAGAACTTGACATTGTCTGCATTCAGGAATGCGTTAGCAGAGCTAATCTCAGGTGGTATGGTCACCTAAACAGAATGGGCGAGGAAAGATTAGCAAAACAAGTGTTCTCTGCCAGGTTGGCAGGAAAACGACCCATAGGAAGACCAAGATATAGGTGGATTGATGCGGTATAAAGTGCCTTAGATGATAGAAATATATGATCTGATAATGTTGGAGTCTTGACAAGTAACAGACTGATTTGGAGGAAAATTGTAGATAGGAAGTTAGTAATGATGTAATTTTTGTCATGTAGTACTATCATATCCTGTACACCCCTTGAGGATACATGGCAGGAATTTGATGATGATGATGATCTAGAGGAAGAAATATTAGATTGTATACCTAAGTGAAAAAGGATTAATCAGGTAGGAGTTAGATGAATGAGTAATATCATTAATCATAAGCTACAGAAGAAGAAAATGTTGTGGAGGGTAAATAAGGAGAAAGGTGACCAGCAAACTCATGAACAGTACAAAACTCAGGCAAGAAAGGTGATTAGCATGGTAAGGAAGACAAAATCAGATTATGAGAAGACATATTGCTAAGGTTGCTAAAGTAGCTCATAAGATTACTTGGCTATTGAAGAACACACTAACAAGTAGAGATAAGGAAGTTGTTATTTTGCTTTATAAGGCCTTAATGCATTCACATCTGGATTACTGTGTTCAGATCTGCCTCCTGGGTTTCTTGGGAATAATGAAGCAGTGCAGAAGATTCAGAGGCGAGCAACCAAGATGGTGAATGGTCTGTGGAATGTTGCATATGAGGATAGATTGAGAGTGTGTGGACTGTAGGTTTGTTGTTAGGAGAAAGAGTGGGGATATGATAGAAACATTTAAGTTGCTTAAAGGGTTTTATAGGATTGAAGCAGGAGAAATGTTTCAGCACTTGGCTAGAGGGGCTTGAACAAGAGTTGAATAAAGTATGTGGTTAGCAGTGATGTGAGGACTATATTTTTTGCTTGGAGTGTGGTGAATGAATAGAATGTGTTGTCAGAGTCAGTTTGAGTATTTTGTCTGTTAATAGGTTCAAGGAGAGGTATGATAGATTGTGTGGATAGTTTGGGTTTCCTGCAATGAGTCTTCAGACTCCATGGAGGTGACCGTACAATAATAATAACAATTATGTGTTGATTATCGTTGATGTTTAGTGGGGAAAATGTCTAAAGCTAATAATTAACTAAAAGTTGTATCTTGGCCTGCATTGTCATTAAATCAGCTTTTGGTGTGAGATAGAACCCAACAGGACTAAATGTGTAATTGTTTGATGCTGTAATCTGGGGTGTGTGTGGGGGGTATACCAGAGAATGTAGATGACATGCACTTGCAGATTAGCATGATGAGTAGAGGTCAATTAATTATTATAGGGGATTTCAATTATGGGGACATAGATTGAGAAGAGGAATGGGGGCAGGGGAGGAAATGGAATTTATACACATTGAGAGATAATTACCCGAGTTAGCACATAAGGGAGGGAACATGAGGTTTGAGACTGCTGGATCTAATCATAGCATTAGAGAACTTAACAGTAACTCATCTCACTACACTGTTCCCCCCCCCCCCCTCACTTTTGGGAAATGATCATGTAGTCTTGACCCGGTAGATTGCCAGACATGCAGAATTTTTTGTTAAGAATCAGTTTTATTCGTTCTTTAGAAACTTGTATCATAATTTTATGAATTATTTACATGTAAACACAAGTGAAAGGTATGAACTCTAAGGTATCTTTGAGTGGGACATTCGTGAATAGAGAGGAGACATCAAAACTGACCATTATTTCCATAATTTCCTGAAATAATTTAATAGTCGTGTTATCAATGTATAAGCTTATCTACAAGAAGGAAGGTAAAGGTAATAATTTATTATTATTATTATGCAACACCTCCAGGGAGTCCAAAGACTCATCAAGGGAGGAAAGCTACTCTTCAACCTTGTCTCCCCCAACTACAACGAACCGCAACTACTATCATCATCTACGGCATCGCCATCTACCGCCCATCACCACCAGTCGTATTTTCACAGACAATCACAAACATGCATGCCCACAGTGCAATTTGAACCCTCAGCCTTTTGGCTGGAGAGCAAATACGCTGACCACTCAGCCAAACAGGCCGGCATAAATAAACACCTGATAAAGTTCCTCACATCATAGACGGGAATAGAACCCTGATCTTTCTGACCAAGAGTCTTTATCTATACCGACTGAGCTACAGAGGCTTTAAGGCTTTATATTTATAAGGCTATATATTTTGGTCAGAAAATTACAAACCATCATCAGTGGCAAAAAACAGTTGTTACAAGGTAGAATGCAAACAATGGATTTATTTGAAATAGAATGAGCTGTGAGATGTTATATTTCCAGTAATGTTATGTTTTTTTTTGTTTTTTTTATACTGTTATTATTATTATTTTTTTATATACGGTTGTGATTAATTTTTTCCTCAAGTTAGAACATAATGTTACTGGAAATATAACATCATGGCTCATTCTATTTCAGATAAATCCATTGTTTGCATTCTACTTTGTATCAACTGTTTTTTGCCACTGAAGATGGTTTGTAATTTTCAGACTGAAATGTATGGCCTTATAATACGTTATTACCTTAGCCTTGTGTTTACATGTAAATAATTCATATAGCTTTATTCACTTTTACCAAGCACCCTGCTACAAGCAGATTGAGGGCATAGCCACCCCCTTCCTCAATAATTCCTCAAATCTTTTTGTGGTGCATTTCGAAAATACTGCCCGTTCCATCTCTCTCTCACAATATGGCTATGTTACATAAAAAAGTGTTTCATGTTTATATTCCTTAAATTTTTTTCCTTCCACTTTAGATCTAAAGAACATTCTTTATGATGTTTGCTGTAATGTTGTACAAGGAACAGTTCGTCCAGAATCGGCAGTCATGACTTTTGTGGATATTGTGGTAAGATAAGTGAAATTCATATCTCATTTATAACCAAAGAAGTTTGACTTCTTATAATTTTTTTTCCCTTCTGTATATAGAATATGTATATAAGCATGGAATCAATAGAAATGTTAACATAATCATTCCAAATAATAGAATGAATAATTTAGAAAGTAATGATTGCTTAGATTACTCTGATTGTTATTGTAGTGAAATTTATTTTTCCTTTAATGTTGTTTTATGACATAAGTGCCTTATGCAATTCTAACCATGTAATGAGAAAGACTTCATTAACCTTTAAGCTGCAAGAAACTGTCAGAAATGCAGTGCTTATCAGCCTAAAATTAATCCAGTTTTTAATTATATTAATCATATTACAAACTATAGAAATTCTACTGGAATGCACTTAGCACTCAAACTGTGATTAAGCTGATAAAACTTGTGTTTTGCCATGACACTATAAGAAAACAGTCTGCATAAGCAAACACCTGTTTTGCCCATTGTCAGAATTAAGTCAAATAGCATTTTCAAAGAATTATTCCACAATTTATAACTTTTCTGCTGCCAGATTGCCCGATTTTATGTGTATCTTGAGTTTTTATCTCAGTTCCATTTGAAAATTTTTTTTTAAAAAAAAGTTGAATAGACACTTATAAATGTATAATACTATTAGAAGTTTTTTCACCTGGTTATATTATAAATTAAAGATACCAAGAAATTATATACTTGGTTTAATCATTTATCCAAGTGTAAGCAAACAAAGTTTATAGCTGAAGTATTTTTAGGACTAGGGCAACTCGTATAAGGAAGCTAGTATAACTAAGTGTAAAAACTTCTAACATCTTTCTCTAATCCAGAGTAATTTAATAATAAGGTGTGACACCTTTTGGCAACTCGTATATGAAAATATGACTTCTGCATTACTTCAACCTTAGTATCACGTCTGGATCTGACTCCCACTGAAGAGACTTCAATAAAGGTTGAAACCGGTCTGGATAGTGATCCTTCCCAAAATGAATAGCATTATACATGTCCGCAACGAGATGCGCTTTGCATTATGGGATACTAAGGCAAGTGATGCGAAGTCTTAGCTTCCTTACATGAGTTGCCCTAGTACTGAAAATACTTCTGGGACAAACTTTGTTTGCTTATACTTGGATTATGGATTAAAACAAGTATATAATTTCTTGGTATCTTTAATTTATGTATAATACTGTATATAGACAATTATGCTATATGTGAACTGTGGTCCTGTAAATATTATTTATAACCATAAGCTAGCTAGTAGTTTTTATTTTTTCTTTGTTAAATGTGTGTGTTTATGCATGCACACACATAGTAATCTACTGCTTGTGTAGATTACTATGTGTAATCTACACCAGCAGTAGATTGTCAGACAGACCTCCAAAATGGCAATCCTTAGTCAACTGATCCATGAAATTGCACACTCCCATGATATATTAGTGCTTGTGCAGTCAGCCGAATTTAATTGTGTTTTTTCTCTTATATCATTCTTTTTATATATATGTAGGAGTATGCTAAACTGCAAATCTAACATTAAATGAATAATATAATGGAAAAAACTATATCATTGTCAGTGAAAAAAAAAGCATGTCCCCTAAAACAAATTCAACAATTTTTCTTTAGAACGGCATTCTAATGTAATCCTGATTTATATATAGATATTCTCTTGTTTGTGTCAACTTAGCTATGGCGATATTGAGGTTTATTCTTCCTTTTGTCTTACCATTTTATATTGCACACTGTTGTTTTTATTTTTATTTGGCTAAGGAATATTGATGTTTATTCTGACTTTCTAAAGCAAAGATTAGAAGCATCTATATGTACTGTCTGTTTTTGCTATTTTGCACTATGCTAAGTGAAGAAATTTCATAGCGTGCACACTTTGCTTGCTGTATGTAATTATGTTACCAAAAGTTTAATTTCCTTTTAACTGTCTATGGGAAATTTGTATATACAATTACTTTGCCAATCTGTAAGTTGTATATTTTTAGAGTGCTTTGAAATGAAACATTTTTCAAGATATGGTTAACTCCTCATTAGGTGCCTCAAGTAAGCACACATGTCGCAAAGCGATTAACTTTTGGTTTTGGAATCATTCTGCTAGAATGTACACGACAGACACTAAGTGACTAATGTTAATCAATGTTTCTCATCCGGGAATCTGTGAGATGTCACCAGGGGTTCCACAAGAGATTGCGATTGAAAAAAAAATAAACAGTGTATAAATAACATAATAGGGCAAACTAGAATATAGCATGCTCTCGGGGAAAGTTTTCCAACCCCTTACAAACTTTCTGATTTTATTGGGAATCAATAGCAGATGTTTCCATGGCTCACCTGTGATGTTTCTATGTCAATTTGTGTCTATTATTGTCATGAAATCAATCATTTTTAAAGTAAGCATTTGACGTAATTTCCTAAGAATCAGAGAGGTATTCCTCTCTGAAATTAATAAGGATAGAAAAAGGAATGCATGATTTTCCTTTTCATAATGTTAAAAAAAAACAAACAAACAAACAGAGAAATAACATGACAGGGCATCTTTTAAGACTATCAGACTGGACTACAAATTTGATTGAGGGAAGACCTAGTAAAAGGAGACCAAGAACCCAATACATGAGTGACATCAAAAATAGACAGTTACAGGGCTGGTAAGTATGACAAGCTTAGGAGATTGCTTAGATCAGTGCCATGACATGTGAAACTGCAAGGGGAAGTGGTAAAGGATTGTTTGAGGGAAGTAATGGCAGACTGTATACTTAGTCAGGAGAGTAAGTTAAGTGGGAGTTAAATGGATGAATATCATCATTAAGCTGAAGCTACAAAATAAGAAAACCTTGTGGAGGGAATTCAAGCAGAAAAGTGACATGAGTAGTACAAAGCACAGGCCAGAAGGGTAATGAATGCGGTAATAAAGGCAAAAGCACAGTATGAAAGGAAATTATCAGTGCAGGCTAAAGATAATCCCAAACAGTTCTTTTGATATACTGCAAGTAAAAGGAAGAATGTTTATGGCAGAATGATTTTAATGAATGCCAATGGTAGGGAGGTAACCAAATCAGTTGAAATAGTAAAATTACTAAGTGAACACTGCAAGAGTATATTATCCAGGTGAAGATAGTGCAGTAACGGGAGAGGCAAAGACTTATATGGGAACTGAGGTAAATGAAATGAAGGTGCATAGCAGAACCTTGATGTGAAATGAGCTATGGGATTAGATGGTTTACCAGCTCGAGTGTTATGTGAAGGTGCTAGGGAATTGTTGGTGCCTTTGACCACATTGTTTAATGTAAGTCTCAGCTCTGGGTTAGTCCCAAGGGAGTGGAAAGAGTGGAAAATAGTTCCATTGCATAGAAGAGGCTCCAAGACTGATGCAGCAAATTACCGACTGATATCAGGAGCCATTGTCAAGGTACTGCAGAAATTGGTCAAGAGCAAAGGGATTAGATGGAAATGGGATACTGTATTGGGGGGGGGGTAACATGGTTTTGTGAAGGGTAGGTCATGTCTCAGTAACTTGCTCATATTTTATAATACAGTGACAACTGATTTGGATAAAGGTTTACAGTGACACTGCTGGACTTCGCAAAAGCCTTTGACTGGATACCACATGGAATTCTAATCAATAAACTGCAACACATGGGGATGGATATAGGGTTGGTGAGGGGGGATAAGAGAGTAGTTTATTCAGGAGTAGAGTCCAAAAGAAGGCCTGTGACTAGTGGCATGCCACAGGGTTCTGTTCTTGGGCCACAGCTGTTTAATTTGTACATTAATGATGAGAGGAACCATTCAGTTGTTTATTGATGGTGAAAAATTGGGTAGAGCAATAGTTAATACAGATGATATTAAAATTTTGCAGGATGATTTGGATAGACTGGCAGTCTGGGCAAAGGAGAGTGAATGTCATTTTAATTTGGCAAAGGGTAAGATTATGCATTTTGGGGTGAAAAGATTACCATCTGTTTACCACATTGATCGAACTGTACTCTGGGAAATTGATGAAGCCAGGATTTGGGGGGTGTTAGTAGATAAGGAGTAAAAGTTTAGAGGGCATACATATTGCAAAAGTGGCTGAAGCAGTTCATTGGATTACTTGGTTACCGAAAATACTTTGATGAGCAGAAACAAGCAGGTCATTATTCCTCTTTAATGAGCCTTGATAAGACCCCATCTTGATAACTATGCACAGATCTGGTCACCTGGGTTTCTTGACAATGAGGAAGAGGTAGAGAGGATCCAGAGTTGAGTGACCAAGATGGTAGCTCTTACGAGAAAACAGGTTGAAAAATTGTGGGTTACATAAAATGGTTGACAGGTGGAAAAGGTGTGATATGACTGAGACAAATTACTGAAGGACGTTTACAAGATTAATATAGAGGAAATTTTTCAGAACAGGTCTGGTGGTGTGGAGAACCAGGGACCATCTTTGGAAACTGAGCAAGAGTGTAATTAGCAAGGGTGTTAACACTAGATTTTTTGCTCAGAGAGTGGTGAATGAGTGGAATAGGTTGCCGGAGTCTGTTGTGGGTGCCATTACTGTGAATGAGTTCAAAGCAAAGGATGATGGATATTGCGCAAATGTTCGATAGTGCTTGGCATGATGTTTAATGTCTCTCTCTCTCTCTCTCTCTTTTGATGAGTCTAAGGACTCCATGGAGTAGCTCATAATAATAATAGCAATACAAATAATAACTTATAATTTTATAAGGACTATAAGTTATATTCCTTGTAACTTATATAATTTAGAAGCTTTATTATACCTGAATATTATAGATTTTGCCAAAGCATTGACTACTAATAAAGATACGTTATGATTGATAATTTTTAAAAGCCATGGAATTCCTAATTAATATGTGAGAATAATAAAATAAATGTATAAAGGAAGTAATTGTTGCACAGCACACAACATCAGAAATTTGTTTTTGATAATGACTGCAATTAGAGGGTTGCATAACATGTAGATTACATTTTAATGTGATCATTTATTGGATTATGAGAAAACTTACAGGCACAAGAAATGGACTCCTATATTGCAGCTAGAAGATCTAGCATTATGCAGACATCATAGTTTTAATATCAATATACACCAATATAAAACAAAATTGGAAGCATTGTATAAAACAGATGAAAAGGTTGGTCTTAAAATAAATACAAATAAAACAAAAATTCTTAAATTGAACAGAAAATTCCAAAAAGAAATTTAAATTGATCAGTATGCAGAAGAAGTGAAGAATTTTACATATTTGGAAGCTACTGTCGATACTGATATAATGCGAAGATTGACACAACCAGATACTGCTTTCAGAAAATTTAATAATATATGGAAATTATCAAAATCTTATAATAAAACCAAATAAAGATCCTCAGTAGCAGTGTTAAGGTCATTATTATTATACGTTATTATACGGATCAAAGAAATGGAAATTGATTACTATATATAGTTTTTAAAGAAAGCGTGTGTGTAAAATATTGAAAATATTTTGGTCCCAAAGAATAACAAATTATGAATTACAGTAAACCCTTGCCGAGCAAGGATTTGCAGAATGCGATTTTGCACATACGCGTTATCTTAATTGTTTCCATTTAATTTGACCAACGCTAGAATTTCATTCATACACAGTACGCTGCAGAGCATCGGCCGGCAACCCTGCTTGGTGCTGCCCGCTAGCTGCTGAGTGACCCAGGCCGAGTTGCGATCATTTCACTCATGTTAGCAGAGCTGTAATCACGTATTTATCAGTTTATCCTCTTCTCCTTTTGCATTTGTATTTCTTTTAATTTCAAAAATTCAATATGACATCTAAGAGGAAGAATGAAGATGATAAACCAGCAAAATTTCTGAGATAATGTCAAGACGCAAAGTTTTGACATTATCTCAGAAAATTGAAATTTTAGATAAGGTGAAAAATGGTACACATGTTTCATCACTTGCAAGAGAACTAGCTATAAACGAATCAAGCATAAGAACAATATGGGAGAATGAAGAAAAGATTTGATGTAGTGTCAAAGCTTCAGGCGATACTTCGGCAAAGGTTGCTCAAGTTTCAAGAAGAATTCTGCAATTGGAAAAGATGGAAAAAATATTAATAGCTTGGATTGACGATCAAGTAAACGAAAAAGGCTCAGTTGTGGATGGTGTTGCTATTCGAAACAAAGCTTTAGATTTGTTTTTTTTCCGTTTTAAATAAAGATGGCGCCAATCGTCAGAGAAAATTGACTTTCAAGCAAGCAAAGGTTGGCTTGAAAACTTTAAGTGTCGTTTTAATTTGCACAATGTAAAGCTTCAGGGAGAAGCTGGCTCTGCAGATGAAGAAGCAGCAGAGAAATTCAAACCCCAATTTTTGAAATTCATTGAAGAGAGGGGTTACTTTCCGCAACAAGTTTTCAATGTGGATGAGACGGGCCTATTTTATAAGCGAATGGGACAACGAACCTACATCACAAAGACACAAAAGGTTGCCCCAGGTTTTAAAGCTTTTAAGGATAGACTCACTTTGCTTTTTTGTGGAAATGCATCAAGCGACTTCAAGTGCAAGCCTCTGCTCATTTATCGACCTAAAACGCCTCGTGCATTGCAGGGAAAATATTTTGAGCAATTGCCCGTTGTGTGTAAGTGGAATAGAAAAGCTTGGGTAACAAAAGCCCTCTTTAATAACTGGTTGAAATTTCATTCGTTAAAGAAGTCAAACCTTACTTAGAACAGCAAAGCCTGTGCTTTAAAGTTCTCCTAATTCTTGATAATGCTCCAGGATACGATGCTGAAGCCCTCAAAACATTGCATCCAAATTTGAATGTTTTTATGATCAAGGGATCATAAAAACATTCAAAGCCTGTTATGTCAGGCATGTTTACACCTCTGCAAATAAAGCACTAAACGAAGGAAAGCACGACATGCTAATGGCATTTTGGAAGCGATTCAACATAAGCCACTGCATAGAAATGATTAAGCTCGCATGGGAACAAGTGAATTCATCAACTGATGAATTCTTCTTCTGGCCTTCTGGCCAAAGCTGATGCCAGCTCTGGCCAGAAGTTGTCAACAATTTTAAAGGATTTCCATCGATTGAAAATGAAGCCAAAAAAATCGTACAAATTGCAAAAGCAATTGGTGGCAAAGGATTTTCAGATATGTAAGGAGAAGTCAAAGGATTAATCGAGAATGACGATCGAGAAATGACGAATGAAGAATTGGATGATCTTGTAACATCAGCAGACAGTGAAAGCAGTGATAGTGAAGAAGAAGATAAAGCGCCTTTAACTTACAAGAAGTTAAACGAATTGTTAAAAAAGGCACAGGAACTGTCTGATTTTGCAATGGAGATTGACCCAGATGAAGAAAGAAGAGGACACTTTATGAAAGGCATTGAAAAACTCTGCACTCCTTATTGCAAAACTTTTAAAGAGTTGCATCAGTCATTGTCCCAAGCAAAAATCACTAGCTCTTTAAAAAAATAATTGCATCATCTATCTATTTATTAAGCAGTAATAAAAATCCTTTCAATTAACATTTGTGTCATTTTTCCCTTTTAATTATAACAATATTTAGGTTAGTTTAAATTATACATACATACTTTCTTAATTTGAACTATACCTGACAATTTTTTCCATAGAAAGTTAATTTTGCGGAACGCGATTTTGCCGTGTGCGCAATGTGTTAATGACGTAACCCCCGCGTTCGGCAAGGGTTTACTGTATATAAATAGACTAAGCAAAAAAAAATATTGCTAGTGAAATAAGACGCAGATGGAAATGGATTGATATGTACCAAGAATGGAGAGGGGAGAGATTCCAAGTGTAGATTTGACATGAATCCCAGAAGGAAAAGAGGGAGAACTTCAACTTGGCAGAGAATGATTGAAAAATAAAGAAGAATGACTGGTTGTGAGAGCTGGAAAGCAGTAGAATTATTTGCATATAAAAAAAGCACTTGTAAAAGTCAGAGGAAGATAAAATCAGACTATGAAAATCAGTTAGCCTTACAAGCAAAGGAATTTCAAGAGTTTTATTTTGCTATGCAGCAAATAAAAGAAAAAAAGACCATGGAAGTATAATATTAGCGAATGTGGAAGGTAGGCAAGTGTGAGATAGTTTAGAAATAACTGAATGGTTAGACACTCACTTTGGTAAGTTAGTCATTCCAAGCAGATGCATTAGTTACAAGACTCTAAGATGGAACTAGATGAACTGGTAAGAGGTGAATGAGTTGGTTGTATCAAATCTATTAAGCAGTGTGATTTGATGATATATCAGTGTGGATGCCAATGGATACAAAGGATAAATCTCTGATTTGGTTTTTCAGCTTGAGTCTGAACTCAAGTACATTTTTTTATGAGTGAAAGGAAGGCAAGTTAATTAATTCCATTATGCATAGCTGGAGAGCTAGAACAGAAGCAAACAATTATAGTCTAGTTATTATCCCTGGAGTTGTGATTCTGGAGAGTTTAATTTAGAATCTGCATTCAGAGCTGGTTAGATAGTGCCATTATTGTCTATAGAAGATAGCATTGTTAGAGCCTTTGATTTCATGGTGTGGCCTGCGTAAAAATAATAATAAGCAGCAGATTTTTAAACATGTATAAATATTTTTTACATTATAAAATACAGTAAAACCCTGAAGTTACGCAGTAAGTGGGACCAACAATAAACGCTTAAGTCGAATTCGCGTAACTCGGGGTATAATTTTGCATGTAATTTGTATATACAAACATACAATTGGGATCCAAGGTTTACAAAAACGGCTATGTTTTTTAAGAAACATAATCATAATTGTAGTTTTTCGTACATAAAAAAAGAAAGTTATTTCGATGTCGATGGTTTCATAAATTCTAATAGATTCGTCTGACGGCATAATGTCTTTTTCTTGTCACGCAAAATTTCTGCATAGCAAGCTAATGATTTTTTTATTCCTTGCCTTGTGGCCACAATTCATTCCTCGTTAGAATCTATGTCCTCCAAAATCTGTAAGCCTTTCTTTTATGATTGTTCTTACTGTGGATTCCTGTAGATCGAACTTCTTTGCTAGCTCACAAATTTTCATTCCGCCTTCAAAATCCTTAATAATGTTGAGTTTTGTTTCCAAAGTCAATGTTTTTCTTTTCTTGCTAGCTGTAGAAGAATCGGACTTGCTTCTTTTGGATGACGTTATTATTTTTTATGTGATAAAATTTTTATCAAGAACATAACATTAAACAATCGCAAGGTTTGTAGACTATAAAAATCATGTATGAATGGAGACCGCGCAAAAATGTCAGTGCTTGTTCACACATGTGCGACACTGGCGAATGCGGCCGGTGCCTGAAAGATACGATTAGTGGCGAGGCGTGAAGCGGGACGGGAATACGTACATATAAGAAACCACGTAAGTCGGGGCGTGACTGTATTTAGAGAATGTAAATCTATTTTGGATCTGTTGAATTACTTATCTAAAAACCTTAAGGATTTTTCTGTTTATGTGACCAGTATTCATTAAAATAATTGCAATCGTAGGCATAAAACTTTATTTTCTTTAAAGTATTGATATTTCTTATTCATTTTAACTGATCAACTTGAATTTCTCCTTGATAATGATCAGTGTTATTAATGGGAAGAAACTCCAACATTAAATTACAATTTCAATATTGTAAAACAAAACAATTAAAATGGAGAAAAAAAATACATCCATTTCATTCCTAATTTAGATAATGTAAATGTTTAAATTCCTGATTTGTGTAGAATTGGTAAACAACCACATCTCTCTCTCTCTAGCTTCTTCTTGTTAGAAACTACCAAGAAGTCTCAGTCAAAATCTCATAGCCATGTTTTGTTAAACAAATATACCAAAGCAAATACGCATATAATTCCTTTGATCCCTGTGATATTGCAATATCAACTGAGAATTGACTGTAACAATAAAAATTTGAATTTTTGTTGATAAATATTGATGATCCCTAAATAACATAATTTTACCATTATTTTTTTAGCATCTCCATGAAGAAATTCCATCAATTTTTGCTGATATTCTTCTTCTTTTGGGTGAGTTATTACACATTAGATTGATTTTATTTGGTTTGATGAAAAATAAAATGACTTTTTTTTAATATAGAGAAAAAATTTGTGGAAATACGATGAATTAACAAGTGTATCCAGTACATTTAGTACAACTTAATTTTGATATATTATGTACTTTGTATAACTTATTGCATAACATTTTTAAAAGAATAAGTTGAAGAAAGAAGGCGATACTTAAATGATTGGACCAAGAGGAATATTGTTCCAATATATAAATAAAACTCACAAACAACTTACAATTAGGTAATAAATTAACACGAAAGAGAAAGAAAGAAAGAGTGAAATTAATCTTGGATGAAGACAGAAATGTAGTTTGTTTCTGACTTTATGCAATATGTATTGATCAAATTATAAAATATGGCACAATAATAAGACAAGTTATAGCAAGAGCTGTTGCTGATTTGAAGCTATACGTATGCTGATGGTGAGATTATATTATGCAATAATGAAGATGACTTTTAAAAATCAGTTTTTGAATTAAATAAACCAATTACTGGAGACCTCAGAAAAGAAAATAGAATTGTTGTGTTTAAAGTCAAAGATCATAATAAATCAAAAGTCATAGCTGTCATAGAAGATCAATTAATAGAATGAGCAGTAGTTTAATTATTTAGGTTGCATCATCATATATCTAAAAGACAAAGATATAAATGAAAAAAGAAATTCAAATAATTCAACTTTGACATAAGGATATTGAATAAAAAGACATTAAAATAAATTTTATAAAGTAATCGCTACTTCAACTATTATATGGCTCAGAAGCATGGGCACATAAAGATCAAAGTGAAATACAAGCAGCAGAAACAAAATTTTTACAAACAATTATAAATGTTCAGAATTAGTTCTTGCAGAAATGAATATATAGAAGATAATTCAATATTTATAGCTTAAATGAAAATATCAAAGAATACAGAGGCAGAAAAAGTCTATTTACATACAATTGAAGAAATATCATCTACCAAAAGAGGAGGGTAAATATAGACTGGGGGTGGGGTAGGGAAGATGAGTAGAAAGTTAGAAAGGCCAGTGAAATGAGACAGATGTCTGATCTTCTGTTGTTACTTATTTCATTGTTTGTTTGATTTGTTGTAATGGAAATTACACCCATGGAAAAGTTTGGAAATCTTATCATCACATTCTGAATTTATACCATCAACTTTAGGATACAGTGTTTACTTTGTTAAGTTTGCAATATTAACTGGTTATTGACAATTTCCCTCCAAATTTGTCATTCACACTCAATATTGCACCAACTCATCAGTACTGAGTCTTACACTTCTGTCTTCTAAAGGCACTTATAACTGAATCAGTCTATTTAATTTAGGATTTTCTTGTTATCAAACACCTATTTTTCTAACCTTTCTTTTATTCTCTTTAAGTTCATCATACCATCTAAGATTAGCTCTACTTGCATGAATTTAAGAATTTCAGGTTCTTTCCTAATATCTTAATTTTTAATATGATTCTGCCATTGATGCCTACACACTTTGCTAACTATCCCTTAAAAACTCTGACTCTGCACTTCCAGACTCTCACTGAGCTACATTTTCATCTTCCTTCATATCCATTCAAATGCAAACAGTCATCCTTATAGAAGTCTTTACATCCATCAATAGCTCACCTCATACAACCATCAATTCCACACCATTCCTCCTGCATAACCTATGCATTGACTCATTTCCAATCATGGTTCTTCATCTCAACCTTGCCTCCATTATACTGTTGCAGGAATCTCACAGTCTTTACTCTCTGACTCTTCTCATTTGTGTGTGTCAGCATCTCATATATTCTCACCACAGCTTATCACCTGCCAGCAGAACTGTCTCTCTATTTCACCTTTCATCTGCATTCTAACATCGCTTGCATCCATAATCTTTGGCCCTGGAAACCTGATTTCTTCATACTCTCAAGTATACCCCTCTTATCATGAAGTCTGTACACTACCATACAAACTCTGTACACTACCTCTTTTGCTTTTTCATATTCTACTTTCTCTGTTTTTGTCCATCTCATGCCTCTTTGTCATAGCAATGACCAGGCATTTCTCCAACTGTTTTATCTCATATTTCTTTTCCTGGGTACTTCATGTAAGTATGCTATCGCTTTCATTATCATCTTATCATTCACCTCATCTTATACCTTTTCTTTCATACTATAAATTATACTTTGCATCCTTGCTTTTTTTCTCACCTTACTTTAAACAACAAATTCACTGATATTCTCACTTTCATTTTCCCATCCTTTGTTATTCAACCTTTCACTGCCATACTTCTGCCACTCCCTCTCAAAACACTTCCAAAAGAGTCACCTTCCAGGTCTCTATTTCCACAAATTCTCCTGCCTCCGAAGTGAATACATTTCATGCAGTGAACAAAATCCTATATAATCAGTTTTGCACATTATTCTTCTGATATGCATCATCATCATCACCATAATGAACAACATATATATAATACTAGTTGGCACTAATATTATATATATCATTATGATGCCAATTCATATCAGAAAGAACAATAGTGAGCAAATAAAAAAAAAAATGTTTTTTCCTAATAACTACATAAGCAACAAACAAGTAACCACTCATAAAAACAGTAATCAATTAAGAATGAATCCAATATCAATATCACTTATCTTTCACCTCTCAGTATTCCTGCTATAATTTAGAATACCCTTCTAAGTCCTCGTCATCACATAAAAGTGATGACGAGGACTTAGGTTGAAAAGAGTATTGAATCTGGATCACAAGAGCTATCCATAGCCAAGGTGGTCACATTGCCTCTGATTGTCAAATGAGACAATCATGCAATCTTGACTCAGGAGATTGTAAAACATGAAAAATATTCTGTTAAGAAGGGGTATACGTGGAACTGCAAGGCAGGTGATTATGGCAAGCTTAGGAGGAAGCTGTGACATGGCATAGGAAAGCAAGGAATGTTAGTACTGTACGGGAGATAGAATATGTCCAAAATAGATGACTTTCTCTTTTTAATTTCTTTTATCAGGCTCCTGTTTATGCCTACCATCTCTAGTACCTCTTCATTTGTCTTTCCATGATATCCTCATAATTCTTTGCAGCATCCACATTTCAAACGCCTCCAGTTTTTTCACACTCAGATTGGAGAGTATCCATGTCTCTAATCCGTATAATAATGTGGACCATATGTAATATTTGGAGTTTCTTAGTCTTGTTTTCAGATCGACATAATAGGGGTGACTGAAACAAAAAAGACAAAAACTGGTGAGATCTTTCTGAGCAATAAATACAAAATGTTATATTCAGGCAATGACAATCAAGGAAAAGAAGGAGTAGCCATAGTATTCAACACAAAATATGAGGCTAATCTTCTTGAATGGCAGTCAGTCTCAAGTAGAGTAACGTGGGCAAATATGAGAATGGGGAACTGGACAATGAGACTTATTTGTGCCTATGGTCCCACAGAAGGTTCTAGTAAGGTAGAAGTGGAAGAATTTTTTGATGCTTTAGAAAAAGCAACTGACACAATGAAAAATGAAAAGTTGATCCTTGTTGGGGATCTAAATAGCAGAGTAGGAAATGATTGTGAGACATACAAAAATATTTTGGGAAAATTTGGAGAAAAGAGCAAAGCTAATAATAATGGCAAATATCTGTTGGATTTCTGCTCAGGACATGGACCGGTTATTACTAACACCATGTTCCAACATAAAAATGTGCACAAATTTACATGGAGAGAAGAGACTAGGAATAAGAAAAGTCTCATTGACTATGTTATTGTTGATAGTGATGTTTTCTCCCTGGTGCAGGACACCAGAGTGTACAGAGGATTTGAAATTGGAAGTGATCACTATTTAGTCTTGAGCAGGATAAAATTGAATTTCATATTGAAAAGAATAACATGTAAGAAAGTTTTAAAGCGAATAAAAGTTGGCCAACTCTCAGATGTGAACTGTAGACTAAAATACACAAAGATTATTGAAGAAAAAATGAAAGAGTTTGAGAACAGGAACCAAACCTTGGAGATTCAGTGGCAAGCCTTCAAGAAAACATTGATTGATTCAGCCAGAGAGGCATGTGGTGAGGTTATCTTTAAGGATAGAAAAATCAGAACTCCCTGGTGGACTCAGGAAGTTAAAGAGGCAGTGAAGGAAAAGAAGAAAGCATATCAAAAGTTCGTGTCAAATAATTCAGCTTGTGCTCTTAGAGATATAGAGACAAATGCAAGAATGCTAAACAGTGTGTAAAACTAGCTAAACAAAAGTCATGGGAGGACTTTGGCAAGAATATAGAAAATAAATATCAAGAAGGTGGCAAAATATTCTGGAGGTTGTTGAAGAAGCTTAGGAATGGAGGAAAGAGTGCTGCAAAAGGAGTTACAGATGATACAGGTGACATGAAAACTGGAATAAAAGATATTCTTGAAGTATGGAGTAATCACTTTGAAAAACTGCTAAATGAAGCAAGCAGTGATGACAGCACAGTGATAAAAAACACTGACCAGGCATGCAGGCAGGAATACATATCCATACTTGAAGTAGAAAAAGCCATCAAAGGCTTGAAATGTGGAAAGGCAGCTGGAGTAGATGATATTCGACCAGAAATGCTGAAGTATGGTGGTATAAGAGTCTTACAGTGGCTGCAATGCATAGTTCAGAACGCCTGGACAGAAAGACGAATTTCCGATGATTGGAGTAGAGCTCTTATAGTACCCATATATAAAAGGGGAAATAAAACTGAATGTGAGAATTACAGAGGTATTTCTCTACTGAGTGTTCCTGGGAAAATCTATGCAAGTATACTTGAGAAACGGTTGAGAAGAATTGTGGAAGAAAAGCTTGGTGAAGAACATGCTGAATTCAGGCCAAACAGAGGCTGTCAGGATCAGATCTTCACTTTACGACAAATAGTCGAGAAAGCATGAGAATATAACAAAGATCTGTATTTAAGTTTTGTCGATTTGGAAAAAGGCATATGATAAGGTGCCAAGAGAGAAGATATTCAATACGCTACAGTTATATGGTGTCAATGGGGCTTTATATCAAGCAATACTTAGTCTTTATTTGAGTTGTAAGTCAGCAGTTAGAATTGAAGGAAGTACAGGAAGATGGTTTAATGTTAAATCTGGTGTGAGACAAGGATGTACATTATCCCCTCTGTTATTCATTATCTATATGGATCACAGGGGTGCTTAAGTGTCAAAGCTGTATAACTGAGAGGAGACCTCCACATAGCCTTTAAAGGAATGCGGAGAACCGACCAGGGCTTCTGACCTAATGTCCAATCCTCACCTTCTCGTGGGGCACCCTGTTGGGTATCTACTTTGATACTGAACGAAAGACAATGGGCTGGCAATTTGGGATTTAGCCGACCAAATTGTATTCTTATTGGTTAATCCAAAATAAAAAATGATGGTACAACATGAAAAAATTTCATGCCGGCTGGGGCGTCGCCCGGTTAAACAAGGCCCCGGTTGTTTTCGCCAGGGAACCAGGGCGAACAGCGAAAAGTCAGCTACTGGAACAAATCTGAAAATAAACCCCAACTCAACATCACCAGAATTAAAGATCGGTACTATCAACGTAAGAAGCCTGAATGGCAAAGAAATGGAGCTAGCTGAGGAATTAGATAAGTACCAGATTGACATAATAGGGGTGACTGAAACAAAAACGACCAAAACTAGTGAGATCTTTCTGAGCAATAAATACAAAATGTTATATTCAGGCAATGACAATCAAGGAAAAGAAGGAGTAGCCATAGTATTCAACACAAAATACGAGGCTAATCTTCTTGAATGGCAGTCAGTCTCAAGTAGAGTAATGTGGGCAAATATGAGAATGGGGAACTGGACAGTGAGACTTATTTGTTGCCTATGGTCCCACAGAGCAACTGACACAATGAAAAAGGAAAAGTTGGTCCTTGTTGGGGATCTAAATAGTAGAGTAGGAAATGATTGGGAGACATACAAAAATATTTTGGGAAAATTTGGAGAAAAGAGCAAAGCTAATAACAATGGCAAATATCTGTTGGATTTCTGCTCAGGACATGGACTGGTTATTACTAACACCATGTTCCAACATAAAAATGTGCACAAATTCACATGGAGAGAAGAGGCTAGGAATAAGAAAAGTCTCATTCACTATGTTATTGTTGAAAGTGATGTTTTCTCCCTGGTGCAGGACACCAGAGTGTACAGAGGATTTGAAATTGGAAGTGATCACTATTTAGTCTTGAGAAGGATAAAATTGAATTTCACATTGAAAAGAATAACATGTAAGAAAGTTTTAAAGCGAATAAAAGTTGAGCAGCTCTCAGATGTGAACTGTAGACTAAAATACAGAAATATTATTGAAAAGAAAATGAAAGAGTTTGAGAACAGGAATCAAACCTTGGAGATTCAGTGCAAACTCTGAAGGAAACATTGAGTGATTCTGCCAGAGAGGCATGTGGTGAGGTTGTGTGCAAGGATAAAAAAATCAGAACTCCCTGGTGGACACAGGAAGTTAAAGAGGCAGTGAAGGAAAAGAAGAAAGCATATCAAAAGTTCCTGGCAAATAAGTCAGCTTTTACTCTTACAGAATACAGAGACAAATGTAAGAAAGCTAAACAGTGTGTAAAACTAGCTAAACAAAAGTAATGGGAGGACTTTGGCAAGAATATAGAAAATAAATATCAAGAAGGTGGCAAAATATTCTGGAGGTTGTTGAAGAAGCTTAGGAATGGAGGAAAGAGTGCTGTAAAAGGAATTAGAGATGATAAAGGTGAAATGAAAACAGGAGAAAAAGATATATTTGAAGTATGGAGTAATTACTTTGAAAAACTGCTAAATGAAACAAGCAGTGATGACAGTACAATGGTAAAAAACACTCAACAGGCATGCAGTCAGGAATATATATCCATACTTGAAGTAGAAAAAGCCATCAAAGGCTTGAAATGTGGAAAGGCAGCAGGAGTAGATGATATTCGACCAGAAATGCTGAAGTATGGTGGTATAAGAGTCTTACAGTGGCTGCACTGCATAGTTCAGAAAGCCTGGACAGAGGGACGAATTCTCGATGATTGGAGTAGAGCTCTCATAGTACCCATATATAAAAAGGGAAATAAAACTGAATGTGAGAATTACAGAGGTATTTCCCTACTGAGTGTTCCTGGCAAGATCTATGCAAATATACTTGAGAAACGGTTGAGAAGAATTGTGGAAGAAAAGCTTGGTGAAGAACAAGCTGGATTCAGGCCAAATAGAGGCTGTCAGGATCAGATCTTCACTTTACGACAAATAGTCGAGAAAGCATGGGAATATAACAAAGATCTGTATTTAAGTTTTGTCGATTTGGAAAAGGCATATGACAAGGTGCCAAGAGAGAAGCTATTCAATACGCTGCAGTTATATGGTGTCAATGGGGCATTATATCAAGCAATACTTAGTCTTTATTTGAGTTGTGAGTCAGCAGTTAGAATTGAAGGAAGTACAGGAAGATGGTTTAATGTTAAATCTGGTGTGAGACAAGGATGTACATTATCCCCTCTGTTATTCATTATCTATATGGATCACATTATGAAGGAATGTGGTATTAAACCTGATATCAAAATTGGAGATGTTAATGTCAGCTCTTTGCTTTATGCGGATGATGTTATACTTCTAAATAAATCCGCTACAAGTCTGCAAGATTCTCTGACTAAATTGAATAGCTGTTGTAATAGATATGGTATGAAGGTCAGCAATAAAAAGACAAAGACAATGAAAATAGGCAGAATCATTGAAAATGTCAACTGTGTTGTGAATGGAGAACCTGTGGAACAAGTAAAACATTTCAGCTACTTAGGCACAATTTTTACTGAAGATGGTAAACTAAATATAGAAATAGACAACAGAATCAGCAAAGCTGGTATCGTGGGAAGTCAATTGAATAAATTCATATGGAATAAGAAAGAAATTAGTCGGAACACTAAATTAGCTGTATACAAGACTGTGTTCAAACCAATTTTAACTTATGGATCTGAGAGCTGGGTCAGAAGTAAAACACTTGACCAAAGACTAGAGACCGCAGATATGAGAGTCCTGAGAAAGATTAGAGGCGTGAACAGATGGCATCAATGGCAATATCATATTAAAAATGATGATATTAGGAAAGAACTTGACATTGTCAGCATCCAGGAATGCGTTAGCAGAGCTAATCTCAGATGGTATGGTCACTTAAATAGAATGGGAGAGGAAAGATTAGCAAAACAAGTGTTCTCTGCCAGGTTGGCAGGAAAACGACCCAGAGGAAGACCAAGATATAGGTGGATTGATACGGTACAAAGTGCCTTAGACGATAGAAATATAAGATCTGATAATGTTGGAGTCTTGACAAGTAACAGACTGATTTGGAGGAAAATTGTAGATAGGAAGTTAGTAATGATGTAATTTTTTCATGTAGTACTGTCATATCCTGTACACCCCTTGAGGGTACATGGCAGGAATTTGATGATGATGATGATATGGATCACATTATGAAGGAAAGTGGTATTAACATGATATCAAAATTGGAGATGTTAACGTCAGCTCTTTGCTTTATGCAGATGATGTTATACTTCTAAATTAATCCACTACAAGTCTGCAAGATTCTCTGACTAAATTGAATAGCTGTTGTAATAGATATGGTATGAAGTTCAGCAGTACAAAGACAATGAAAATAGGCAGAATCATTGAGAATGTCAACTGTATTGTGAATGGAGAACCTGTGGAACAAGTAAAACATTTCAGCTACTTAGGCACGATTTTTACTGAAGATGGTAAATTAAATATAGAAATAGACAACAGAATCAGCAAAGCTAGCATGGTGGGAAGTCAATTGAATAAATTCATATGGAATAAGAGAGAAATTAGTCGGAACACTAAATTAGCTGTATACAAGACAGTGTTCAAACCAGTTTTTACTTATCGATCTCAGAAGTAAAACACTTGACCAAAGACTAGAGACTGCAGATATGAGAGTCCTGAGTAAGATTAGAGGTGTGAACAGATAACATCAATGGCAATATCATATTAAAAATGAGGATATTAGGAAAGAACTTGACATTGCCTGCATCCAGGAATGCGTTAGCAGAGCTAATCTCAGGTTGGATTGTCACCTAAACAGAATGGGCGAGGAAAGATTAGCAAAACAAGTGTTCTCTGCCAGGTTGGCATAAAAACGACCCATAGGAAGACCAAGATATAGTGGATTGATATGGTACAAAGTGCCTTAGACGATAGAAATATAAGATCTGATAATGTTGGAGTCTTGACAAGTAACAGACTGATTTGGAGGAAAATTGTAGATAAGAAGTTAGTAATGATATAATTTTTTCATGTAGTACTATCATATCCTGTACACCCCTTGTGGGTACATGGCAGGAATTTGATGATGATCATGATGATAGTCTTGTTTTCAGATTTAGTTCTCTAGATGTCAGTAGATTTTTCATATTGTTGAAAGTTGACCTTGTAATTTCAATCTTTTTTCTAATTTCATCTTCTGTCCTGCCATTCTCTGTGATCAAGTGCCCGAGGTATATGTATGTTTGCACCTGTTCTAATTTATTTCCTTTTATATTGATGCATATTTTTGGTATATCCTTTTCTCTTGAAATTATCATGATTTTTGTCTTTTTAAAGTTGAAACTGAGGCCATACTGTTCTCAAGTACAGAGAACAATATCACTTTCATCTATAAAGGTTTTGAGGACCATATGACCATATTTTTGCCCTTGCAAAATCAATTAGTCTCATGTCATTTTCATTACTTTCTTCATGTGCACTGTCTCTTCCTTGTCAGTCAGAAGGTCTCTTCTTTCCTATTTTGGCATTCATGTCTCCTAGAACCATTTAAATGTCATGTTTTGGTGACTGTCGTATCCTCTCCAGCGATTCGTAGAAGTTCACCTTGTCTTCTTCACAATAGTCGTCGATTGGGGTGTGTGTGTGTGTGTGTGTATAAGTGAAATATTGAACATCTTAAATGTTATTCTCATTACAGTGTCATTCATTAACCGGTTTAAAATCAAGAACCAAGTGCTTCCATTTTTTTTTTTTTAATAAACCAAGAATTCAGTACCAAATGCTTTTAGATCTCCTCCACTGTAAAAAAAATAGCATGTGTTCTGGTATCAAATATGCTACTTCCTTTCCATCGCACCTCCTGCAATGCTTTTATTCTCACTCTATATCTCTATAGTTCTACACACACTATCCTCAATGCTCTTGGTCTGTTCAGGCTCAAGACATTCCATCTTCCAAACAAATATTCATAATCCTTTTTCCTTTGTCCAGGTCATTTTGTGACGTCTGTCTGGTTAATTTTCCTGTTGACTTTCTTAACAAGTTCAGGTTTTACAGGGCAGGGTTGTTAGCCCTGCACGCAACCTTATAAAAAGGAACCCTGCTATACCCCCAGGAACTGGGTACCCATTTTAGTCGCCTTTTATGACATGCATGGGCTACGTTGGGACTATTCTTTAACCCTGGTCACCGAACGAGGTATTTCGAACCTTATACACAGAGAAAGCAGACTGTACTTGAGAATGATAAATATTTTGCTATCCCCTTGTCAATGCATGTAATAATGCAGTTATACTCTTTACTGGGGTGCTGCATACAATGGATAATTGCTATATGTCTACTGAACTTGCTTTTACAGCATCATACATAGTTATGGTACTATAAATGTAAAAAAAAGGTGAGATGCCTCCAGATCTGGTATTAGGAAAGTTATCAAAGGTAGAAATGCGAGCTTATCACTGAGGAAGTCTTTGCAGTATGTTGGAAAGGTGAAAAATAATTTTTCTGCTGCTTTTCCTGCACAGTCCATCTGTAGAATCCATGGAGAAGCACAGTTTCAAGAAAGACAAATCCATTATTGTATGTGCATATAACAGCACAATGAGTGGGGTCAACAGGTACAATCAGCAGCTATGATATTACTCTGTAACGAGGAAACGACATAAAAAAACATTACAAAAAAGTGTGTTGAACATATATTGTATTTTATTATTTAGAACAGTTTCCTCTTGTACAAGAACAAATGTATGCTTACCATAACATATGTAGATTACAGAAATTGTGAATATGTAGAAATAATGTAGTAAAAGTATGACTACAAGCTATGCTCCTTCAGCAAGCAGAAAAGTAGACAATCCTTCCACACTGTGGTTAAGCACTGCTAACTCTAATCATTTCCCCCAAAACATCTACAGCTAATAGTCCTGCACACAAATATATGTCTGGTTAAAAAAAAAAACAGAAAGGAGACAACGTAGCGTCCTGAATATGAATGTGAAACTGCTTTCTGCGTTCACCCTTGTTTTAGGGTGTTCCATAATACTGTTTAAGATTTATAAATTTTGAACGGTATGAAGTCAAAAATGTTCCTTTTCAGGGGCATCAAAACAGTTCTTTTCAATACTACAAATATTGATAGAGAGATGCCCAACTGTATACTAATTCCAGTTCCTCTTGAAGATTATTTTTTTAAAATTGTTTTTATAACACACAGAATAATATATTGTTCCTTCGAAATGGCTAATCATACATTTTTGGGGGGATGAAATGAAAGTAAGGAGAACCATCAGGACACTTATGAATTCTAGTTGCAAACATTTTTTTTTTTCCTTTTTTTTTATGTCAACAACTATCAGCAACTGCAAAATTTTTGAAATCTCTGATACGTTAATACTATATGTAGGGTAATTAACATCAAAGATAACACTAAACATATTTTTAAAAGCCTCCAATAAACTGAATGATAGCCCTGTACAATGCGCTATTGCAGAACCAAATTCATCTACCACCTAAATATTTCCATAAGTATTCGTGCCGGGATGGTGATTCTAATCTGCTGCCACTCAGTAAAATAACAGCAAAGATGTGATTTAGTTCTGATTGGAATGATGGCAGAAGCAACTATGAGGAAAGTGCTTTGTGTGTCTATATTTTCCAGCTGCTTCACCTGTTTGCATGATGAAACACGTCACTTTCTGGTGGGGGGGGGGGACCATCATTTCAGTATGAGACTGGCTAACTTAGTTTCAGTTGAAAAGCCCTAATAAAGGTTCTCAGAGTACTAAATAGGTTTCGAACCCAGGTTTTTCTAACCGAAGAAAATTGTCACTCTCCTCACATCTGCTTTAGAGGTATATATTATGGGCCACATATCTTATACCTGTGAAATGCATGTTTGCTGGCAGATTTGTTTGTTTTGCATGGGAAAGAGCCATAATTTATAAAAAGGAATGAAATTGGGATAATTCTTCTTTTCTTTTAAAAACAACATTTATTAAAAAAATCTCATTCTCGCAATTGTTTACAGATCAAAGTATTTTGGAAGAGCTGTGAAATCCTCATTTTTCCCAGCTAGCAAATGTAAAAGTAATACTTGCAAGATTTCCCCCTGTTCATCCTAGAAGCACACACACCAAATTGCAAAAAATGAGGAAACCTTCAGAATACAGAACATAGAAAATATTGTTATTGTTGTTGTTGCTGCTAGCAGTAGTAGCAATATTTTATTAAAACTGGGATAATGGATTACTGGCCTGGTTGGCCGAGTGAATAGCGTATCCACTCTCCAGCCAAAAGGCTGCGGGTTCGAATCCCGCTGTGGACATAGATGTTTGTGATTGTCTGTGGAAGCACTAGTGGTGGTAGTCGGCGGTAGATGACGTTGGTGTTATACGATGAAGGTTGGTAGAGTAGTGAGCTGATGGGTTGTAGAGTTGATGCCCTCCCTCGATGAGTCTTTGGACTCCCTGGAGGTGTGATATAATAATAATAAATGGACTTTTTACATACATATCAATTTATATCAGAAAACTTGTGTTTTCATAATGTAAATTGCATTCTATAATAATATAGTGATAATAACAATAGTTACATAATAATATAATATTCTATTATTATTCACTCAGGAAGAATGCATAAAAGTAAAATAAACTATTACTGGTATCAAATATCATTTTTAATTGAAAACAAATATAAACAACTACTGTTAGAACATCCTCAACAGAAGATGCTATTGAGAATGTTCTAACAGATACTGTTGAATAATTCTGTTTTGCATGAAATTCCAGTTTTTATTAGGGGAAAACATTCTATAATTGAAATTAAATTCTCTCTCTCTCTCTCTCTCTCACACACAACCACCATAATGGGAACTTTTTTTTTTCACTTGCTCCGACACATCCTTACTGTAATATGGGTTCCAAATTTTTTGCGTAATACATTCCTGCAACTGATTTTTTGGAATTTACCTATTATGAGATCATTATTAGTAAATAAGAGTATGGGTTTGCTGATAGTGGAACTTTGACTTTTAAATTTTCATAGCAATGTGTGTCACTGATGAGAAATTTTCAAAGTAGCACTAATAATATTTTATTATAAAATAGCAAAATAAAAAAATTAAGTTGTTATGGCATATTCAAAGGGGAAAAAAAAGATTCTGTATAAATAGAAGTGCAGAAAAATTATTTCATACTGTTCAGCTTCCTTCCTTTCCCCCCTCCTCCTTTTTTTTTTTAAGGAAAAAAAAAAAGGAGGAGGTTATTTGGCTTAAGAGTCAAAGCCAAATAACTGGGAGAAGACCTCCACATCTCCTTTCAGGAATGCAGAGAACCAACTAGTGCTTTTGACTTAATGTCCAATCCTCACCTTCATATGGTGTGTCCCATTAGTAGGTATCCACTGGGTACACTTGCCATAGCAAGTGTACCCAGTGGATACCTACTCATGGATACATGTACCTAGTGGATACATGGTCTGCCAGTCGGGTCTGGCAGACCATGCTTTGGATACCCCGGCACACAGGATCAATTTGAAAAAAACAAAAGTACTGCACAAAAGCTTGTACAAGTCAGAGAGGTTGTTCCTGGAATCATCAGAAGCCTTAAAACATACTCCAAACCTTAACATGTATGGCTGCATAAATCTACCAAAAATTTGGAAAACAGTCATCCTAAGACCAAATTAATATTTTTTATTTATTTTTATTTTATTTTTTCAAAACTTTGGACTACTTTTTTTTTATTTATTTATTTATTTTTAACTTAGATGGTACCTTATTAGGACTTTAGGTCTTGTGTTGCATGCTGCAATTACTTATATTAGCCCCACTGTTGCACCGGATTGTGGTTGTCTCGCATTTGTAACAAACTTTGTTTGTGTGCTCTGAAGATGCTGGATATAATACCAGCGAAATATTAGCTTTTAAGTTAATAAATAGTTATTTTCTTATCAATCTGTGTTTGATTCAATACTGTTTAAATCAAATTCAACATCAATATAAGGAGTATTAATAGAAAGGTAATTGAATTGCAGAAGAATTGGAAAAGTACTACTTGGACATAATTGACATTATGTCAATTACAAAGAAGACAAAAAGAGGTGAAATCTTACTCAATAAGTATTGGGTGTTATATTCAGGTGATGACGATCAAGGAAAGGAGGGAAGGAGTAATGATAGTATTCGACACCAAACATGAAGATAGACTTCTTTATTGAAGGCAGTTTCAAGTAGTTATATGGACAAACTTATTTGTGCCTATAGTTCCACAGAAGGTTCTAAGCTGACAAAGAAAAAAGTGGTCCTTGGAGATCTGAACAGCAAAGTAGGAAATAAATCACACGAGGCTTATAGGGAGGTTTTGAGAAGATTTGGAGAAAATGGCAAAGATAATAATGTTAAGTATTTGCTGGACTTCTCAGGACATAGACTAGTCATTAATAATACTATGTTCCAACATAAAGATATGCACAAGTTCACATGGAGATAATAGGACACAAGAAATGAGAAAAGCCTCATTGACTACATCATTGTTGATAGTGATCTTCATAGTGATTCAGGATACAAGCTTGTACAGAGGATTTGAAATCGGAAGTGACCATTGCTTAGTGCTAAGTAGGATAAAAATGAATATCACACTAAAAACACATGTTAGAAAGTTTTTAAAAGAATTAAAGTTGAATAGCTTTTATAGGTAAACCATGGACTTGACTATACAAAAATTATTGAAAAAAAAATGAGGCAGTTAAAAACAAGAACCAAACCTTGGAGTCTCAGTGGCAAACTATGAAAAAGACAATGAGTGATTCAATGAGAGAGGCATGTGGTGAAAATTATCTGCAAGGATAGAAAAATAAGAACTCTATGGTGGACACAAGAAGTTAAAGAAATGGTCCAGTAAAAGAAGAAAGCAGACCAAAAGTTGCTAGCAAATAAGTTAGGAGTTGCCCTAAAAGAATACAGAGAAAAATGTAAGAGAGTAAGCTAGCTATGTGTAAAAGTAGTTAAAGTGATGGGAAGACTTTGGTTAAAAATATAGAAAATAAATGTCAGGAAGTGGCAAAATGTTTTAGAGGCTATTGAAAAAAAGCTTAGAAATGGAGGAAAGAGCAGTGTAAAAGTAATCAGAAATGATAAAGGTGACACAAAAACTATAGATAAAGATATCTTAGATGTCTAGAGTAATTACTTCGAAAGACTTAAATGAACTAAGCAGTGATAGAACCATAGTAGAAAATTTTCAAGAGGAATGCAAAGAGGATACATATCAATACTTGAAAAAACTTGGGGGAAAGTCAATTAGAGTAGTTATTTGACCAGAAATGTTAAAGTATGGAGGTATAAAAGTTTTGCATTGGCAACATTCCATTCTTCATAGAGCATTGGTCAGAAGGTTGAATTCCAAATGATTGGAATAGAGCTCTCATAATTCCCATCTATAAAAAAAAAGGGAATAAAGCTGAATGTGAGAATTACAAAGAAATTTCTCTCCTAAGCATTCCAAGTAAGATTTATGCAAGCATACTTAAAAAGAGGTTGAGAAAGATAGTGGAAGAGAAACTTGGAGAACAAGCTGGGTTCAGAACAAATAGAGGTGGTCGAGATCAGATAGTTGAGAAATCATGGGAATATTGCAAGCATCTGTTTTCAAGTTTTGGATATCTGGAAAAGGTATATGATAAAAGTGCTCACATTCTTTTCAAAACATTACAGTTATATGGTGTAAATGGGATTTTATACAGAGAAATATATATTCTATATTTAAGTTTTCAGTCCACAGAATTGAAGGAAATACAGGAAGTTGATTTGCTGTAAAATCAGGGATAAGACAAGGATGCACATTATCTTCACTCTTATTCATCATCTATATGGATAAGATTAAGAAAGAATGTGGCATTAGGACTGATATTAGAATTGGATATGTGAAACTTAGTTCTTTGCTTTATTCAGATGATGTTGTAGTGCAAGTCTCGAGGATTCTCTAATTAAATTGAATTATAAATAACAAATTTGGTATGAAACTGAGCAATAAAAAGACCAAAACTATGAAAGTAGGCAGGAACATAAGAAATTTCAGCTGCGTTCTGAGATGAGATCCTATAGAACAAGTAAAATGTTTCAACTGTTTAAGCAGAGTTTTTAGCGATGATGGCAGGTTTTGGGAGCAGGGAGAACTGGAAAGTTCTGATAAACACACAAAAATGACATTAAAGCAACTGATATAACCACAAGAATAACATACTAGTAGCAGAGTTATGAAGGTAACTTATGTTCTTATTCTTATGTGCTCGTATGTTTTTTCTGGTGGTTATATCAGTTGCTTTAATATCATTTTTGTTCTAGGTGTTTATCAGAACTTTTCAGCTCCTCTCAGAAATCTGGAAAATAGACAACAGAATAAGATGTGGTGGGTAGCATCTGAGTAAATTTATGTGGAATAAGAGAGAAATTAGCCAAAACACTAAGCCAGAAGTATACAAGAGAGTGTTCAAACCAGTTTTATGAATCTGAGAGTTGGATTAGAAATAAAGCACATGATCAAAGACTAGACCACAGATATGATATCTTGGAAAAAATTAGTGATGTGAACTGTTGTCATCAGTAGTAGAATAATATTAAAAATGAAGATATTAGAAAGGAACTTGACATTATTAGCATTCAAGACTTAGCACTTAAAAAGAATGGTGAGGAAAGGTTAGCAAAACAGGTGTTTGATGCCAGGATGGCAGAAAAGTGAAGAAAGACCAAGGTCTAGAGAGATTGATTCAGTCAGAAGTGTCTTAGAAGCATGAAATGCTAGATATGACAATATTGGAGTGCTCACAAGTAGTAGACTAATTTTGAGGAAGATTGTTTTTAGGTGATTAACTATAATGTAAACTTAATCACATAGTGCTGTCATAGTAACCTGAACATCCCTTGAGGCAATGAATCTTAACCTTTTAATAGTCACGGCCCCAAAAAGTATCCTAAAATATTTTTGCTGCCCCATAGTTTTTAGTAACATAATAATTAAACTTTTTTTTTATAATAGTCGTTTTACTTACTGATTATAATAACAAAAAAAAAAAAAAAAAATAGAAAACAGAAATCAAATTTACTTCCTTATATTTTAATGAGACCTCTGTTGTTGAACTCTATACTAATTTGTCTACTCTTGCTTCAATGTGTTTCTCAATGCTATTTACATGCAGGAGTCTTCTATTCAGAGTCAATTTTGTTGTTGTTTCGTTTTAATGGTTACCATTGTAGAAAATTCCTTTTCACACAAATATTTAGAAACAAAAGGCAACAAATTTTGAATGCCAATGGTAAACAGGTGTGGATATTCGCTCTGGATATGTATCCAAAATTGGACCAAATTTCTTCTTGAAAATGGAGATCAGATTTAAATCCTTTGTCAATTCCAGTAGTGTGTCATCGTCTGTTGGTGATAAATTAGTATTTTTGCAGTTATTATATGGATTGACTGGCAGTGTTATCAGCCAATCCATAGGCAGTGAAAGACTTGTGGTGCCTCGACAAAAGAAACTACTGCATTAAACTGCGTAATTCAGATTACTAATACAAAACAATACAAGTTTGAAACAAAGTAAAATAAAGAGCAAAACAATTATTTTAAGAGGTTTCAAAATTTTAAAAATGAGATGTTCTATACATTTTCCATGGCCCTCTAGGCCCTCCCAGTTAAGAATCACTGCCTTGAGGGTACATATCTGTAAATCAATGATGATGATCAGATAATAATATTATCATTCATATCTAACTTTTATAACAAAAAGAAGTCTTTTTAAGTACAAACAATAACAGGTAATCAATTAGTAAAAATTACAACTTTGGCTTATTGCTATTCCCTAAACAATTGAATACTGGAACATAGAAAGAATAGAAGATAGTGGTTGGAATAATCAAATTGCAAGGAAATATTATGGAATTTTGGATACTGAAATGTGAAATACACACCGTGAAAAGTATGAAATATGAAATTATAAGAAATAGATATTTTTAATTCAGTTACTATGAGTGGTTGTCACAGCTAGGGTTGAGAGGATTATTGGAGTACTTCAAAACAAACAAAATTTAAATTAATTCCATTAGGATGTTTCTCAGATAATTTCATCATATATTTGTTTTTTATGTTTCTCCTACCCGAAGGTTATTTTACAACAGTTAAGAAACAGAATTATTATTATTATTGTAATGAGTCCTCTACAAATAATAACAATAATAATTGTGTGTTGAATTTTTTCTTGACTTATTTATAAGAATATTACACTTTTTTTAATGTTCATCAAGTAGCTTTATTTTATTATCCTACATGTTTCGCCAATTTTTTTCTATCGGCATCTTCAGGGAGTACAAACTAGTAAGCTAAATGAAGGTAACAGACTAGGTTATAACTGATGGTTCTAATTCATACAAAAAATTAGTATTGAATGAGGCAATGCGCTTGTCTCGGGAATGTGATTTATTCGTTATGGCTCATGATGTAGTTGTTATGAAAATTCATTTCTTTGATGTTAAATGATCTGATTAAAGCTTTCCAAATTTCTGGTAAGGTTAGACCTTGATTCTTGTTTAGGTTTTCAGTTTTACGTGCGACTGTAGCTGCTTCCTTGAAGGTTCTTGAATGGTAGTTATCTTCTATATAGGGCATAAGGCTCTTATCCCATTCAGTGTGATGGTTAGTAGAGGCAAAGTGGCAAGAAAGGCCTGAAATGTCTTGTCTGTTGTTTCTGACATATCCTATGTGTTCTTTCTTTCTCGTTTCAAAGCTTCTAGAGGTCTGACCTACATAACTAATACCACATGAGCAAGGTATATTATATACTCCAGAGTACTTGTAGAATGGATGAGGATCTTTTGGTTATCTTAAAAATTTCCGAATAGTGTTGATTGGCTTGAATGCTACTCTGATATTATGTGGTTTTAGAAGGTTAGCTAATTTTTTGGAAATGCTGCTGACAAATGGAATAGTAATAGTACTGATGTATTGGACGTCATCACGTTGTCTATATGATATATCAGTCAAGAGAATCTTGTTGTAGAGTCTTTTTGGATAACCATTTAAAGATAGCGCTCTGACTATTGTAGTTAATTCCACTTGTAGGTCATTCTTATCTGTTGTGTACTGTATAGCTCTTTTCTTGAGCATATGGATAATGCTAAGTTTCTGAGCTATATGATGCGGTAACGTCCAGTATTTGTAGGTTTTCTATAAACTGATAGGTTGATACTATTATTGGTTTGTTTCTTTATTAGGATGTCAAGAAATGGCAGTTTTTGGCAAAAACCATTGGCAAAAAAATTGGTGAAACATGTAGGATAATAAAATAAAGCTACTTGACAAACATTAAAAAAAGTTTAATATTCTAACAATAATAATTGTTTCGTTTTTCAACTGCGAGTCGATATGAAATACTAATGAATATGAATTTGTGATATTTTAAAATTAACCTTTAAATAAAAATGTGATGCAATTTAACATCATGTTCATAAAAGCAGAAAGAGTTGTTTACAAACAGCAGCAGTGTATCTAAATCTGCAAGCATAATGACATGATAATGCATATTTGGCTTATCGGAGTAGTGCAAGGTCAGACCGTATTAATTTCAATAAATGTTGCTTGATAGCATTTTTTTTTTCTCAGAATATTTTATATTTGGAAACAATTCTTTAACACTTGCTTTTGAAATTTGTACCAAAATAATTTCCACAGTATTTTCTGTAGCACATCTTCCAAAGTGAATATATATCTTGGAATCCTGCAAAATGTTTACTTGAAATTTCTAATGCAGGAAATTCCAGGTAACACAGGTTCACTCTTCTAAGTCAAGAGGTCATAAATGTTGCAACTTCACTACAGTTAATGTCATTTTCATTATTTCTGATGTACAGTTGACAAAAATAACAAGAAAATAATCATGTGCACTCTTTTGAAATAAACACACAAAGAAAGAACATTGTAAATTACATTTCGTTCTGAAATCTCCACTCAGTGAAAAAGAAAATAATACATATTTTTCTTCTTATTATTATCTTGTATTTTCTTATAGTACAGAGAGCAAATCACTGCATATTTGAAAAATACATTTACTGCTAGTTTAGATTTGTGGCATTTTTGACATAGCTATATTTTACTACTGTTTTACAGTAAAATGTAAGAGCATGCTTCCCTAGTGATTGTAAGCATAAATGTCTTGTGAATGGTTTTGAAAATATCAGTGGGATGAATAGGTGTATCCCCCCCCCCCCCAAAAAAAGTTCAACAGTGTGCGATACATATGCACATTTTTTTAAAAAAAAAACAAAAAAAATCATATCTTTCTTTCTTTCCTTCTAAATAATAATATCAAATAATTTATAATTCTTTGATAATAAAAGTGAAAATATTATTATTATGAATTAAGAAATTATTTTGATATAAATACTGGATCAGCATGTAAAAGAAATGTCAGGATTTCTATTTAGGATATAATTGAAAATGAAACAAGACATTGCTGATGTATTCTGCACTATAGCTTGAGGCTCTTTAGTGTAATAGCTTAGATTACTATTGCTATTGAGAAAAAAAGAACAATAGTAATCTAAGTTAAGCTGTTAGCCTTTTCCTCCAGCTGAGAAGATTCTTCTTCTTCAACCATTTGGTTCTGTCCACTTCTGGACGAAGGTCTCCTCCATGGTTTTCCAGACCACTTGGTTTTCTGCCTCTCCCATCAATCTCACTCCTGCAATTTGTTCCAGTTCATCCCTTCACCTTCTTCTCGGTCTTCCTCTTTGTCCTGCTCCATCCATTGGTCTCCAATCTGTTGTTTTTCTAGTCCATCTCCTGTTACGGCATCTGGCAATATGATCAGCCCATCTCCACTTAGCCTGTTTAATATATTTTACAATATCCATGACACCTGTTTGAGATCTTATCCAGGTATTTGTCTTCCTATCTTTTAATATTATTTTATCATACTTCTCTCCATGCGATGTCGTTCTCAGCTTTTTTGTTTAGGGCTTCTGTTAAAGTCCATGTTTCTCTTCCATATGTTAGGACAGGAACTATGTACTGGTCGAGAGCTTTCCTTTTTAGACTTCTGAATATGTCTTTCATTTTCCCATAAGCCATCCATCCAAGGTGAATTCTTCGTTCAATCTCTTTTCTTTGGCAACCCTCAAAGGATAACAATTGGCCCAAATATACATATGAGGTAACTTGCTCTATTTCATGGTTTTCAACTTTGATAGTTCTACAGTTTATGTATTTATTCATCATTATTTTTGTTTTTTCTCTATTTATTTTTAATCCAATTATTTTGGAGCTTCATTTAGCTGATTTAGCCTTTCTTCCAGATCTTCAAGATTATCTGCTATTAGGACAATATCATCTGCAAATTTCAGATGATGCAGCCTTTCTCCATTTATGTTTATTCCTTTTGTTTCCCAATCAAGACTTCTAAAGATTTCCTCTAGTGCAGCTGTAAATAATTTGGGAGATATAGTGTCGCTTTGCCGGATGCCTTTTTGTATTGGAAACTTTTCACTGTTTTCATATAATTTAATTACAGACGTTGTATGTTGTAAATATGTTTTAGTGTTTCAATATATGGTTTCTCAGTTCCCTGGGTTTCAAGTGCTTTTAGTGTTGCAGATGTTTTAGCTGAATCAAATGCTTTTTCGTAGTTTATATAGACCAGACATAAGGGTTTATTGTATTCAATTGATTTTGCAATGAGCTGTCTTAATGTGTGAATATATGGTTCAAAGTATTGTAATTCTTCCTAAATCCAGCTTGTTCACAGGATTGCATTCCCTCTAGTTTAGATTTTATTCTATTATTTATAATTTTTGTGAAGACTTTATATATGGTGGGGAGTAGGCTTATAGGTCTGTAGTTTTTAATTTCTTCCTTATCGCCCTTTTTAAAAATTAATATTAGAAGAGAATCGTTCCAATTTTTGGAATTTTTCTCTGTTTTATGCATTTATTAAAGAGTTTAGTCAGCTGTTTGATGACAGGGCTTCCTCCCAGTTTTAAGAAGTCTACCATAATTCCATCTTCTCCTGCGGCCTTTCCATTCTTCATTTCCCACAGTGCCATTTCCACTTCACCTTGTAAGATCTCAGGGGGCATCGTATTCTTCCTCACTCCAGTTATCCATAGTTAATTCTTGGATGTCTCAGTCTTATTTAGTGATACAATAAGACTACTTGTAATTCTTTCATTTGCGGTATAGTGGCTGTGGGGAAGGGTGTGTTGTTTACTGCCACGAGGAAGTTACTATCACCCCGATGTGAACGTGTTTAAACTTTTCTTCATATTCGAGGTATATGCAAAGCTTTTAAATTTCTTTTTTCATAAAGTGAAATCATGGGTGTGAGTAATATGCGAGTAAATATGGTGATATATAGATAAGAGAAAAAACAACTAAAAAATAAAGTTTTATAGCGGAACTACATTAAACACATCTCTTCAGTCCTCTTATATTAGGGTTTTCTTGTGTTGAGGTTCTGCCTGCTATATGGAATTACCAATCCATCATTCTTGTTTAGATTCTGATGATGTTTAAGCATCTCACAGTTTTCTTGAACTTTCTTTCAAACCAGGTTTTGGGGTGGTGTGTAGAGACTTGGTGCCTTTCCAGTTGATTCTGTGATACCTTTTAAGTGGATGGTCTGACAGGCGTGTTTTACTATAGTGGCGGAATTTAATGTGGCATTTATGTTCGTCTTTTCTTATTGGGATGGTGCACCCTGTTTCCCCTATGTAGGGTAGGTTGCAGTGAATTTTGTGAATCTCTGGGTGGGCAAGTTAGTGAAGAGGATCTTTGGATGAACTTCTTAATTTTGCAGGAGGTTTGAAGGTTGCCTCAGGGTTGTATTTATGTAGTGTTATATCTATTTTTTTCTGATATTTCCTTAATGTGTGGTATGGCTATGGCATGCTTGTAATCTTTTTCTTTTTGCTTTTAATATTATTGTGGAGATCTTGTGAATGTTTTTTTTTTGTTGTTGTTGTTGTAGCCATTTTTCATAAATGCTTGGCTAATAATTTATTATTATTATTATTATTATTATTATTATTATTATTATTATTGTTGTTGTTGTTCCGGGAAACTCCAAGGAGTCGACAGACTCATCGAGGGAGGCCCTAACATCATGTCAAGAACAACTATTCAACATTCACACAGTATCTATCGTACCTTGCCTTGAACTTATTCACGGTCGTAGCACCCACAACAGACTCTGGAAGCTTATTCCACTCATTTACCACTCTCCAAGTAAAGAACCTAGCTCTAACACCCTTGTCAACCACGCTCTTGCCCAGCTTCCATGCATGGCCCCTAGTCCTCCCACCACCAGTCATATTTTCAAAAATATCTTCTGGATCAATCTTATAAAAACCCTTCAGTAATTTGAATGTCTCAATCATATCACCCCCTCCTTCGCCTATCGTCCAATTTCTGCAATCCACAAATCTTCAACCTATTCTCATAAGGTTCATTCCACAGACCTGCTATCATCTTGGTCACTCGTCTCTGGACCCTCTCCACTTCCTCCCCATCACGAAGAAACCCTGGTGCCCATAACTGGGCACAGAAGTCCAGATGGGTCTTATCAAGGCTCGATACAGAGGAACAACAACTTGTTCGTCTCTGCATGTTAAAGTATTTTTCAGAAGCCACGTGATTTGGTGAGCTGTTTTAGTTACTTTTGCAATGTGCCCCCTAAACTTCAACTCCCTATCCACCAACACTCCCAAATCCCTGGCCTCATCAATCTCCTGGAGTATGGTTCCACCAATGCGATATACTGCTGCTATTCTTTTCACCCCAAAGTGCATAACCTTACACTTTGCCACATTAAATTGACATCCATTTTTCCTAGTCCAGTCCTCCAAACTATCCAAATCATCCTGTAAAATTTTGACATCCTGTGCACTCACAATTGCTCTACCCAACTTTGCATCATCAGCAAACAAGTGAACACTTCCTCTCAGACCCTTTCCAATATTATTGATGAACAAATTGAAAAGCAGTGGTCCAAGAACAGAGCCCTGTGGCACTCCACTAGTCACAAGACGTCTTTTAGACTCCACTCCTGAATAAACCACTCTTTGATATCTCTCCTTCAACCACCCTCCTATCCATCTCACCAACCCTATATCTATACCCATCTGCTCCAGTTTACTGATTAGGGTTCCATGTGGTATCCTATCAAAGGCCTTGGCAAGGTCCAGTAGTATCACTGTAAACCCATTACCCCTATCCAGTTCAGCCGTCACTGTGTTATAAAACGTGAGCAAGTTACTGAGGCATGATCTACCCTTCACAAAACCATGTTGTCCCCCATACAGTATCCCATTTTCATCTATCCAATCCTGTATTCTTTTCTTGACTAATTTCTCTAAGACCTTGACAATGGTTCCTGATATGCTAATCGGTCGGTAATTTACAACAGCAGTCTTGGAACCACCTTTATGCAGTGGAACTATTTTCCCCTCTTTCCACCCGCTCGGGACTAACCCAGACCCGAGACTCAAATTAAACAAAATGGTCAAGGGTACTGACAATTCTTTAGCTGCTTCTCGTACAACACGAGCTGGTATACCATCCAATCCCACAGATGTATTGACATTGAGGTTATGCAATAGACTACTCACCTCCACTTCATTAACCACAATTCCCGTATAATCTACTGGTTTATTCGTTTCTGCAATGTCACCCTGGATGATGTCACCGTTTCTGCAATGTCACTCTTGCAAAGTGCCCACTCAGTAACTCAACTATCTCAACTGATTCAGTTACCTCCCTACCATCAGCATTCTTTAAAATCAATCTGCCATGTACATTTTTCCTTTTACTTGCTACATATCTAAAAAACTGTTTAGGATTCTCTTTAGCCTGCATGGCCAATGTTCTTTCATAATCCTTTTTTGCTTTTCTTACCACACTCGTCACCCTTCTGGCCTGCGCTTTATACCGTTCATGTGCCTGCCGGTCACCCTTCTCCTTAAATTCCCTCCATAGTTGTTTCTTTTTTTGTAGCTCAAGCTTAATGGTGTTATTTATCCATTTAACCCCTACTTGATTTATTATTCGGATTCTAGGTATACAGTCAGCCATTGCTTCATGCAAGCACTTCTTAACTACCTCCCATGCACTATCAACTTCTAGTCCTTGCAGTTGTACATGCCATGGCACTGAACCAATCAAACTCCTAAGCTTGTCATACTTTCCAGCCCGATAATTCCACATGTACCCTGTCTTAATTGAAAATTCTACACCTTTAGCCACCTCCCAAGTTAAGACCCTATGATCACTCTCACCGATTGGTGGCAATGTGGTCATATTTGTTACAGCCAAATCCTCAGATGTAATTACTAGGTCAAGCACTCTCTGACCCCTAGTATTTTCCATTACATGCTGTCGCAGATAGTTATCCCTTAATAACCGCATAAAATCCAGTTCCTTCCTTCCGTGTGTCCTCTCCTCACTCCAATCAATGCAACCATAGTTGAAATCTCCCATAATAATCACCCTCCTTCCACCCATTTCTTCTATTTGCTTGTGCATACTGTCACCACCATCTTTTCCATCACCTGGTCTATAGCAGCACCCAATTGTACATTTATTTCTGCTAGCCACAATCTCACACCAAATGGCCTCAAATGTGCTCTTTTCTCTATCCTGCAATTCAACTTCTATTCTCCTTGGCTGGAGCTCATCAGCTATCATCAACAATACTCCTCCCCCCATTTTATTCTCTCTGTCATTCCTGAACACACTATACCCATCACATTCAATCCCACTAGTTATATCATCTACAGTCAGCCATGTTTCACTAATACCTATAACCTGTGGTCTGGAAGTACCAACCATGGCCAAAAACTCTTCCTTCTTGTTCCTAATACTCCTAGTATTAGCGTACATGAATTTAAGACCCCCATTAGCCCCAACCCTACCTTGATGCCTTATATTAACTATCCCACTCAGATTTGTTGTCCTTATTTGCTCTGGCATATTATATTCATTCTTACATTCAATGCCTCCATAAGGACTGTATATCTACTCCCCCCCCTTAACAAATCTAGTTTCCCTGAATTTGCACATCCACTACATTCAGCAACACTTTCTCAAGTCTTCTTACACCGTAACCATTCAAATGCAAGCCATCCATCTTATATAGATCCTTTTGCCCATCAAACTCACTCCACACATCCACAAATTCCACACCACTCGTCATACATAACCCACGCATAAAGTCATTTGCAATTATGGCCCTTCTTTTAAACATTTCACTGTCCTACCGTGGCAAAAGACTAATCATTCTAACTCTCTCACTCTTTTCTTTTGCTACCTCAAACAATTCATTCAGGTCTTCTATCATTTCCATTTTATCTCCTTTCAAATCATTCGTACCTGCCACAACAATCATTTCTTTCACCCTTTCCTTTTGCTCTCTAATAGACTCGGTTACGTCCTTTATGGTCGCACCAGGTTGGTAAGATTTTGTCAAATCCTCTACTAACACACCTCGTACTAACGAGTCTCCATACAGCACTCTATCCTTCATTTTGTTCATGTTCACATTCATACGTCTATTTTTCCTGTCATACCTTTTATTATTGGTTGGTTCATTCAGTCTACTTTTGTTCATGCACTCTAGCTGCTGTTTTGCTCTTTCTATCGCACTATTCAACAACGTGATCTCACTCAATGCATCTATCTCATCTTTTTTATTCCCTGAGAAACCATTTATACTATCATTCACACTTTCTACATTCTCACACTCACAATTTTCATGTACAACCTTGCCGTTTCTTGTCATATCCCTATTTCCTTCATTCTGAAGGTTGACAAAAATATCACACTCACGATCCGAAATACACTTCAATTCCTCATTCTCCCTACATTTTCTACACACATTCAATCCTTTATTATCATCTAACCACACTCCGACCACACTCCGCAAAACGTACATTTCAAAGCTAGTACACTGACTCATTTCTTTTATACTACCGTTCTTTGATAAGGATGGCGAACCATCATTACTGGCCGCCATTTTCCTTCGCACAGGTGCTATACTTATTTGCAACGTGTTTTGTCAAATTATACGTTATAACACACCAAAAACAGACGCACTAAAATACGCAAGGCAAACAAAACAAAACTACACAATATTAAGTAATTTGTATCGATAACTGAAAATGATACTTATCTTATCTGGAGCTTGCACAAACACTACACATTACGAATTCATCTAGTGGCGACTTCCCGACATAGATTATGTTATAAAACACTTTAGTACACTAACCACGCTAATAAAGCTCCAATAATATACCAAAATTACACACTTAAGTCCATTACATTGAATCCAAAACATCAATAAATCAACAAAAATCACAAATCTCTCAGGAGCTCTCTGATAGCACGTCCATTCACCAGCTAGCCTCGACACCAAGTTCCCCAATATGACCACATTGCCACCAATGGCCTCAAATGTGCTCTTTTCTCTATCCTGCAATTCAACTTCTATTCTCCTTGGCTGGAGCTCATCAGCTATCATCAACAATACTCCTCCCCCCATTTTATTCTCTCTGTCATTCCTGAACACACTATACCCATCACATTCAATCCCACTAGTTATATCATCTACAGTCAGCCATGTTTCAAAGAATAAAGAATATTTCATATCTGAACAAAGAATATTTCATATTCTTTGTTCAGCGCTTACTCATTGCAGCAAATTGTTAGGGCTCTATGTTTGAGGGTGCTAATGATCCCTAGTTTTTGTGTTGGATGGTTGCATGAATTTTTATGTATGTATGGCCTGTGTGTGTGTAGGTGTAGATTTGTGGTAGACCGTGAATGAAAGGTAGCCCGAGGGAAGACGTGTCTAGAAATGGACACATTTTTCTTCAGTGGAAATTTACTATATTATTATTAGGGCGCTATGTAGGCATATGAATGGGCACATGGTGATATCGCTGACCCCCCCCTGTTTTTTTATAGTTTTAAAGTGGTTCCAACTCCTGTTTTTAATTTGAAAGTGTTCCCAAGTAACTTTACCAGTCACACCAAAGACAGTGATATAAAATTCACCGAAATCAGCTAAGAGAAACCAAATTTTGAAGTGTTTGAAAGTGAACAGAGAGGATCACGGTCAACAATGGGCTAAGAACAAATGGCTTCGCCATCTTTACAATCAAGCCACAATTGCTCAAGGGAAGAAAGATGAGTCACGAAGTGTATCAAATGCCTGGAGGATTTATCGTCCGACGGAAACCAAATAACCTGTATGAAATGCAGTAAGATTCTACACTTAAAATGTGCCAGCTTTTCAGAAACAACCTGGCCATGTAAAACCAATGCAACACATGAGGAATGGAAGTGTGTAATCTGCAGGAGGAACAAAGAAACGCACCTAAGGCAGCACCTACGATGCAGCCGATTATGCCGGAGGCAAAATCAGATGACGAACTGAACAGACAAAAAAATGCAGGTGAGTCCTATAATTTCAACTCTTTAAATATACTAATAGAAAATGGTTTAGAGACTATAAATCCAGCTTAGTAGATCTTGTGCAAGAACTCTTTGACAAACAGAATGAACAAATAACAAAAAAAATCTAGCGAATATGAAGATTTGGTCAAACATAATAATTTAGCAGTGATAAAAGTATTGCAAATGGTAAAAGACATCAAAATCAGCATGAACGCACTAAATAACAGGCAACACAATTTGATGAAAGAAACATCCGAACTCCATCAAGAACATAAACTCATAATTTTTCAGTCTTCCTGAAGCTGCACCTACAGAAAACCTCTGACACAGTTTTAAAATTAGGCCATGCAATTGACATCCCTCTACAGCTTAATGACATTCAGACCATAAATCGTATTCCTAGGAAGAGCAAAAAACAAGGCTTGCCACGACCTGCACCAGTCATAATTTGTCTTACAAGCAAGTCCACAAGAGACAATCTCATAAAAGCCAGCAGACAGAAAAAACCAGTTGCTAAGGACTTGAACGCATTGCAAGACAGCACACTAATCTTCCTATCCAAATATTTAACACCATTCAACCAGAATCTGTTGTACCAAGCAAAAACAGAAAAAAAATAACCAATTTTTGTGGATCAGAGATGCCAAGATATTCTTGAGGAAGTCACAAACTTCAAAACTGATACAAATTAAAACTCAGAAGACATAGAAAGGCTTCCACAGTGTGTGTGTGTGGGGGGGGGGAAACTGTCCTAATTAGTTCGAAAAGAAACCCACAATAAAAATGAATGTGAACCATCAAGACAGATGCAATAACACCAGAACATACCAGCAATTTCACTTTGATCAGACCTTTCAGATCATTCATTTGACCTCCCAAACATGAGCCTACTTCCAACACAGCAATCAAATCAATAAATAAAAAAAAATACTTACATCTAACCGGTGTCATCCTCAGATAAGCTCATTAAAAAACTTCAAGGCTGCAAGAAGAGACATTCTCAACCGAGATCAACAACAAAAAAAAAAAAAAAAGAATTATTTATTACATTGAAGTGTTGTAGTTACAGCAGTTAAAAACATTAAAAAGCAAAAATAGTAAAATATATAACTTACTGTTATACTATAAATGCTGTTAAAAAAATGTAACCTTATCCAATTGCTAACTATAAATTACCATCCATAATAACTATTATTAACGCATTTTAGAATACAAAAAACGGAAAAATTTGTATGAAATTCACTGTAAAAAAAAATCTAATATGTAAATGTGTGTATATATGTAAATGCTTTGTAAGATGATAAATAAAATGTTATTACAAAAAAAAAAAAATTATAAATTTAGTTTAATCCTTTATCCAAGTGTAAGCAAACAAAGTTTGTCCCTGAAGTATCTTCAGGACTTAGGCAACTCGTGGTAAAGGTGGACTAAGCTCTTATCACTTGTCTTACTATCTCCCATAATGCAAAGCACATCTTGCGGACATGTATAATGCTATGCATTTAGGGAAGGCCAGACCGGTTTTGAGATCTCATCAGTGGGAGCCAGACCTAGAGGGCAGTGATACTGAGGTAGATGTAATGGAGAAGTCATATTTATTATAGTCTAACCAAGTGGGAAAAATCTTCCAACATTATTATTACGTGACACCTCTGTGAGTCCAAAGACTCATTGAGGGTAACCTACTCACAACTCTATCTCCGCCAATCATTCCAGCAACTACACCACCGCCATCTACCGCCCACCACCACCACTACTACTAGTATTTTCACAGACAATCACAAACATCCATGCCCACAACAGGATTCGAACCCGCAGCCTTTTGGTTAGAGCAGATACACTAACCACTCGGCCAGCTAGGCCGGCATTCTGTACACATTTTGCAGGATATGTGCTGTACACGTATTCTGCAAAATGTGTTCTTCACTGTGGGATGCTAAGGCAATTAGGTTTTCAATAATCTATTTTAATGATAGATGATTTTCATCTTTGTTAAGTTGGAGAGACTCCTTGGTCTCTAGGTATAATTTTTAGGTTATCTAACCCTTATCATTTTTATGATACTAAGATCTGACAAGTTTACAGCTTTTCACTTTTGTTGATGGGATTCACACACAAAAAGAAGTGAGGATAGCTGCTCTCATTATGTAAGTAACTGTTCATAAAGATATATTACATGTAAAAGTATGTTTGCTTACAGTAAGAAATGAAATATGGATATTCTGTTTTATAATTTTGTTTATTTTTTCTAAATGTTGTTACACACCATGTGGAAGTATCTCAAAAAAGAAAGTGACTTTATCATTAAGTGACCCCTCCCCTTCAGTGTACGAGCATGGTTCAATATGTTTTTGGCCCTGACTAACTTTTAGAGGTGATAGAAAGAAAATAACTGTTTCTTTTCAACATAATCTTCTTTTACTTCAACACACTTTCACATCTTTATATTAACATTTCTATGCTCTTGAAGAAATAGTCTGTACTTTTGTCTGCAAAATGGCCTAAAACTGCAAATTTTCTTAATTGAAGATCTTCAGTTTCAGGAGGAGGTAGTAGCCACTGGGTGCTAAATCTGGGTTGTAGGGTGGGTTTTCAAGCCAGAGTCCTTCACTACAGTCTTCGCAAAAATAGCCGTATAGACTGGAGCATTGTCATGAAGCAGGTGAACACCATGATTCAGCATCCCTCGTCTCTTCTCCTTTATAGCATTGCACAGTCTGTGCATGAGTGAAGCATAATATTCTGCATTCAAGGTGGTATTCCTTTCCTTGAAGTCGATCAAGAGAATTCCCTCACAATCACAAAAGATTGTTGTCATGATCTTCTTGGTGGACTGAGTGACCTTGGCTTTTCTCGGCAGTGCTTTGCCTGGTTTACGCCACTCCATGGATCATAATAAAGGATCATGGTTTCATCCCTGATGACAGTGGATTCCAGCACTTCTCTCTGATTCTCTTGGCAAAGCTCTAAAAACTTGCAGGAACAGGTCACACAATGCTCCTGAATTGAAAAGTGAATTTGGGGTAACCACCTTGCACTGACCTTCATCATGTGAAGCTTCTTGTGAATAATGCAAAAGACGGTTGTTATAGAAAGCCACAACCTTGCTGAGATTTCATTTAGCAGTTCCTCCTCAACAAGAGAGACATTTTCCTCAGTCATCACTTCCACAGGCCAAACATCACGAGGATCATCTTCGATGCTCTCTCTTCCTAAGCGAAACTGTTTAGCCCATTCCTTCATGATGGAATATGAAAGAGAAGCTTCCCTATAAACACCATCCGATCACTATTTGATAGCACTTAGAGAAAGCCCTTCTTTGGTAAAAAACTTGATCACAGTGTGGCACTCAATTTTTAACATAGCCATTTAGCCTGCCACATGTTAGTCAAATGAGTGCCTCCAACTGAATGACACGGGTAGAGAATTGAAACTGGTACACTAAGCTCCCCATAGATGGTGCTGTCTGTCATGCATGGTGTTTTAAAATTAGCACAAATTTTTCATGTTAGGCCAGAAACTTTTGGAACCTACCTTGTATGATGATCTTGTGATAGGATACATACATATAGGTTTCACTATGAGGTGATAAATTTGTGCGGTAAGGGAGTTTATTTTAATGAAGTGTTATTATGTATAGAATGCTTAGAAATTGTTGATTGAGCTATTACTATATTATATTTTCATAATTTATTTTGCTGTGTTGAATACCGAACAGCCTTTGAATAACTAGATTGTTATATTCCTCAGGTTGTATTAATCCATTTAGTGCTGGTCACCAAATGAAAAAATAGTGCAACAATGTGACTGTATTATTTAGTTAATACAGAGTTTTTTTTTATTATTCCTTTCTTATTGTATTTATATTAAATTTGGATTTTTGTGTTGAATATAATTTTTAGTTTTGTTGCTTGCATAATGGTTGAAAAAAAAAACATCAACCATTTTAAGTTAAATATTTAGCAGATTGTATTTTTCATTTCAGATGTAGAAACACAGTGTTCTGAAAATCGGGATCTTAGGGAACGTTTCGTATGGCTTTTGAATGCTTGTAACAAAGTAAGTAAATAATTAAAAGTAAGTAAGTAAGTAAATATTTCTCTCATTTCTTATAGACATAGTAGTTTCTGACTTATCTAATGATATGTATATTTTGTTGTATGGATTTTCTAGAAATTTCTCGAGTTATTTGTTTTGTTGTTTTTCTATTTTCCATTTTATTTTTCTTTCTTTGTTTGTTTTTCTGTCTTTTACTCTCTCTTTTTGTTAACCCTTCAACTAATTCATTCAAACAGCAAACCTTGCAGACTTTGTGTGCTTTATTGACAAGTTAAATGCTATAAATAACAACTATGAAAGATAAAATGTAAACTTTAAGTATCTTGCAATTCCACAAGGTGCTTAAACATAGTTATAATTTAATAAATTAATTATTATATTCCTGGAAATAAAAGAACAAGGTGTTGTTTTTCAGAGATAAAATATACAAAGATTATTAGTTTGCAAAGTACCAAAGTAACTCATGTTCAGCATGAGTTAATTAGATGATTACTTTTGTTGTGTCAAGGAACAAACTTTACGTGTTTTACAGATATGTAAATTGCAAAATCCTAAGAAGCTTTTCATGAAGCTCAAAGTCGATTGTGTGTGTGTGTGTGGGCTTAGTCTGTGCGACATGTGCTCACTGCAGTTCTTCATTGGATGAAGAAACTCAGGTGTTTGATGAGGAGGTATTTTAGCTGTTACACAAATTGAATAGGAAATTGGCAATAGGAACTGGTGGGATATTAGAGTCTCAGAACAGGGAGAATTACACAGGAGTGGAAAGAATGTATAGCAATCCTATTTCATAAGGATGGTGCAAAGACTGATGTATCAACTACCGACCTATCAGAATCTCTGGAGTGGTGGTGGGAAGATTTTGGAAAAGTTGGTTAAGGCTTGCATTCAAAAATGGGTTGACAGAGGATCTCTTTGCAATGATCAGTATAGGTTTACTAAGAGGCGGTCATATTTGAGCAACTTACATTCTATAATAATGTTACTGTTGAGTTAGACCAGATACTTTTGGATTTTGCTAAGGCTTTTGACAGGATACAGCATGGAAGACTGTTGTATGAATTGGAGAATATGGGATTGGATTATAAAATTGACATGTATGGGGGAATGAGTCTGCAAGGTAACCAGTGGTATACCACAAGGATCAGTCCTTGGTCTATTGTTGTTCATTCTATACATTAATGAATTGGGAAGGATTTGACAGGCAACATACAGCTATTTGCTGATGATGCAAAAATAGGCAGGGTAATCAGGAATGTGGGTGAATATGCAGTACTTGGAAAATAATTTGAACAGACTGGAATTGTGGGCATGTTAAAATAGCTGTCTTCAGTAAATGTAAAATCATGCAGTTTGGTGTGATTAGATATCTAATGTCATAGTATATTGGTGGGATTATGCTAGAAGAAACTGATCAGACTAGGGAACTTGGAGTTTTAGTAGATAGAAAGTTGAAGTTCAAGGACTATATAGCAAATATAACTCAGAGAATAATTGCAGTAGTGAAGCGAACCTTGACATGTAAAGATAAGGTCATTTTGCCACTTTACAAACCTTGATAGGACTTCACCTGGACTGTTGCAGGTAGGTTTGGTCTCCTGGTTTCCGTGGTCGTTCTGATACAGTGGAGAGAGTGCAAAATGATATTAGAATTGTGAAATACCAGTTAAGACAGACTGAGAATTTGTGGACTGAAGACACTAGCAAACAGGAGAAAGAGGAGCAATATGATTGAGGCTTACAAACTCTGGAAGATTCATATAGGTTAACAATAGTTGGAATTTTTCATTTTATGAAGGATGGGGAAAGGACGAGAGGGCTCTTTGAAGTTGAGAATGAATGCTGTCAAGAAAGGGATGAGAGCTAGAATTTTCTTTTTAGTGGTGCATGATTGGAATGGATTTCCATTGAATGTTGTGTGTGCAAGTAGTGTGAATGAATTCATGAATAGATATGACAAAGAAATGATGCAAGTTGTATGTGGGCTTGAGTCCCTTACTCACTAGCGGTCTCTCTTAATAATAATAATTTACAAAGTGAAAGAATTCTTTGTGGGAATTCTTGCTCTATGTAAATTAGGCATTCATTCTGGTAGATTTGAAATTGTACAAAATGCCTTTTGTTACTATTATTATGTAGTATTATGTATTATTATTACTATTATGTATAAAATTTCATTAATGGTATGAGTCATAGTGTAAATTACTGCTCTCCTAATCTTGACAACCATGCTGCCTTTGATTATTTATCTTTATAAGTTGATTTCACTGATTAAGCTAGAATAGAAGTTGAATTATTTGCTATCAATCATGATTAAAGCAAATTGTTAACCTAGCAACCAAAATATCAGATAATTCTCATTCTTCTTTCAGCAGTCCCGATATTTTCTTAACCAGCTCTCCCTCCAAATACATTGTAGATGTTTGCTGTCCTCTTGGCAGTTACAACCATACACTTTTTCATATTACCTTTTCTACAAAATTTCATCCTTTTTACCCTATGCTACTGCAACCTCACCAATTCATGGCCTCCAAGATTTCCATGTCTCTTTTCTGTGGTCTGATTAATATTTCATGTCTTGATTCGGACACCTGCTCCAACCAATAATTCTTATGGAATGAGGTCCTTCATTTCTCATCCACTGCAAACCTCTGACATCTATTAAATTTCATAGATCTGGAAAAGGCATATAATAAGGCAGTTGCCCAGAGAAAAGTTGTTCAAAATGCTACTGTTATATGCTGTAAATGGGACATTATATCAAGTAATATATTGTCTCTATTTAAGCTGTAAGTCAGCAGTTAAAATTGAAGTAGGTACAGTAAGATGGTTTGTTAAATCAGGTGTGCGAAAAGGTTGCACATTATCTCTACTGTTGTTTATTGTGTACATGAATAACAGCAGAGACATGTCATGCATTTTGGTGACTGGGTTATCCTTGCTTCACTGAAGGATGATATGGAGATTAGAGTTAAAGGCATCAGTTGCAGATGATCTTGAAGTGTAGGATGTCTGAGAACTACACAGTCTTTTGAAGGAGTAGGATGAACAGAATGTATTGTCGGCAAAGCTATGGGTAGGATTAGTGGAGATTGAGAGTATGTCATTTATGTATATGAGAAAATAGGTAGCTAATAGAATTTACCCCCCCCCCCCCCCACGAGCCATTCTTGCTTTGTGGCAAGGCTTAAAGATCACCATAACGTGCAAGAAACAACCAGGGAGAGAAAGTTGGCCATCCACTTGGTAACCTCAAGTCTGATCTGGTGGAAGAATGGGATTTGCTGCCACAGAATCTTCTCGACTCTCTTATCAAGCATGGTTCAATAATTAATTTAGTTTAATCCTTTATCTAAGTGTAAGCAAACAAAGTTTATGCCTGAAGTATCTTCAGGACTAAGGCAACTTGTGGTAAAGGTGGACTAAGCTCTTATCACTTGTCTTAGTATCTCCCATAATGCAAAGCACATCTCGTTGCAGACATGTATAATGCTATGCATTAAGGGAAGCTCCACTACCCAGACCAGTTTCGACCTTTATTGAGGTCTCGTCAGTGGGAGCCAGACCCAGAGGTGGAAGTAATGGAGAAGTCATATTTACTTGTACACGTTGCCAAAAGTTGGTGGATTGAGTGCTGACAGAGAGTTGTAGAGCAAGTGCTCTATCTCGATGAGTCTATGGACTTCCTGGGGGGTGTCACGTAATAATAATAATAATATATCCTAATAAGCAGATTCATATGTGGAATATTATCTGAGATTTTGCAGAAAGCAAAATAAATCACATTAGTGCCACAATAAAAATTATATCTCTCGTGATCTCTTCATATAAAAAAAAGTTAAACTTGTCAAGAATGAATAATGAAAGAATTAATTAATGAAATGAAATTCAAAGAATGAATTAACTTGGGAGCTACTCATAGATCTCCATCAGGTATATACTGATTACAGTATTAACCAACAATCAACTCTTTCACCACGTGGAAGCCCAGCAGTTTATTAGTGACCATCAATGTTGATTTCACTGCTCTCAATCTGCAGTTGATTTCCTGGTCAACATCACCCATCTGTGGCACAAGCTATGGTAAGGTCTAGTGAAACCCATGGTTACTCTAGACATTTCGACAGCATTTGATCAAATCTGACATGAGGTGCTACTTGCCAAATTACCATCTTTTGGTCTGCTCGCCATTCTTTGCAACTGGATCAGTTCTGGATTTCCCCAGTTATCTATACTTTCATCCATGCTCTTTCTTCTGTTCACAAATTACCATTTCTGTTTTTATTTGACAAATTTTACACAATCTACACAATCTTTAGTATTCAATGCTTTGGACACTTATCTCCTTGACATATTTCATTGGGATGAGGATACTCTTGTTAACTTCTTGAACTAAACATAAAAACATAATCCTATCCCCCTTTCTCACAGAACATCACATTTCACCTCCCCTGAGATCTCTTCTTGGACTGATTTATACCTCTGATCTCTTCCAGCATAAACATATCACATCTACAGCCTCCAAAAAACTAGGTATCCTTTTTTGCTCAAGACATCACTTCTAATCTGTACAATTTAAATCCCAAATCTGCCTTATCCTAGAACAATGATAACATGTATGGAGTGGTGCTCCAAAAACCTTTAAAAATACTTGTTGCTGTCCAGAATGGGACTATCCAGTTAACTGGTGATCCTTTCTCACAGATTCCCCAAGTCACCTGAAAGATGTTCTCTGTCTGTTTCTTTTATAGGTATTTTCAAAGGTACTGTTCCACTAAAATCAGAGGATGAGTCGCAATAGATAGCAGCATAGTCTTCTAATCATGTCCAGTACCTTGGTCGCCTGCAGACAATTTGGTGTCTGCACATCACATCTGAATGGTGTGGAAGCAGTGACTGCATAGTCTCAATGGTTGCCTTGACGCTTTCGTTCTAGTGGCCTCATTGCCAGAGTGACCACACTGTAACAGTACAAAAGTAACTCCAGCTAATGCTGCCTTTCAACACGCAATGCTCAAATAGTATCGTTGCAGTGGCTAGATTGGATTCTGACTTGGAGGTTAAGTCATTATCTCACATTAAGAACCTAAACATGTTCAGCTATTAATGTGGTGGTAGTACATGAACCTAAATTCTTTCATTTCATGCATTAATTGCAGTATATGGCTGTTAGCCATATGCACCACTACATTGGTATTAACCTTGTAAATTTCTCATCAGTAGGGATAATTTGTAATCTCTGTAGCTTGTTAATCGAAAGAGATATAATATAAACAGATATTTATTTCTTACCAGGGCAGCATATCATCCCCAGCTTTAACGACTGTCAAATAATATAAAATATCAGAAAATTTCTGTTTCTGTAGTAGCTCTTAGGCCTATTTGCTTATGAAGTACTTATTATATATATATTCCTTTGCAATCTTCTAGTAGAGTCCTCCCAGCCCTAACCTTAGCATTCATTATGACCTAATTACCCATTTGTTTGATTTACTCTTTTTAACATAGCTATAACAAGGGCTCTGGAAATCCTCTTGCCAACAGCAAGTAAACAAAGGCAAGTGAATATTTGACCTCGTTCTAAATACATTCAAAATGTTTCTTTTTCCCTCCCCTCACATAATTTATACTTTTTTTTCCCTTAAAAATTTTCACTGTCCAGTTATTTGATCATGGGTGGCTGCCAACGAATTCATTAGAGAAGTTTTATTTCCAGAGAGCTGTAAACAGTTGCTATTTTCTCTAAAAGTCATAACGTGAGTTAGTCATCTGCACTTTCTTAGTTCCTTTTATCTCCTTTAAGGTTCAGAAATTTATTTTTCTTTCTATATGAAAGTCTGTTTGTTTTTTCATAGTACTTAAAAACACAACCTGCCATTACCTCCCCACTAGCGCTTGTTCTGTTATTGTCATAACATAACAATTGACAATAACAGTTGCTTTCTAGACACACTTGTCACACATCTTCCCTCAGGTTGCCTTTCATGCACAGTCTTCCACAAACCTACACACACACACACCAATACGTACATAAAAATTCATACCACCATCCAGCACAAAAACTAGGTGTCATTAGCATTACTCTCAAACATGGAGCCCTAACAGTTTGCTCTAGTGAGCAGGTGCTGAACAAAGAATATGAAATTATTAGCCAAACATTTATAAAAAAATGGCTACAACAAAAAAACAGTTCATAAGATCCTCCCCAATAATACCATTAAAAGTACAAAAGATTACATGAATGCCATAGCCATACCATACGTTAGGGGAATATCAGAAAAAAATAAACACTACATTAAGGCAACCTTCAAACCTTCTGCAAAATTAAGAAGTTTACTCAGTTCATCCAAAGATTCTCTTCCCTACCTTGCCTATCCAGGGATTTACAAAATCCAGTGCAACCTACCCTATATAGGAGAAACAGGGTGCACCATCCCAATAAGAAAAGACGAACATAAATGGCACCTTAAATTCTGCCACTATAGTAAAACATGCCTGTCAGACCATGCACTTAAAACGTATCACAGAATCAACTGGAAAAGCACTAAATCCATACACCACCCCAAAACCTGGTTTGAAAGAAAGTTCAAGAAACCTTGTGAGATGCTGAACATCATCGGAATCTAAACAAGAATGATGGATTAGTAATTCCAAGAATCTGGAGGACCCATCTGCAACTTATATAGCATCCAGAACGCGATGACAGAACCCTAACACAACAAAACCTGAATATATAATAGGATTGTAGATGTGATTAATATAGTTCTGCCATAAAAGTTTATTTATTTAGAAAATTTTTTTTTCTTCTGGCATCTGTATAATTTTTTTTATTTTATTAATTAATTTATATTTTTATATATATTTTATTTTTTTTTATTATTTTTTTTTACCAGAGATCAGGCTAGGGTAAGCAGTTAACAGAGCATTTATATTTATCTTACTTTTGTGTTGTATCATGTAGCTTGTGTTCTGTGCATATCTATATTTTCCTGATGATGACATTAATAAGAGGTCAAAATGTTGACTGTTATTTTCTTAATTATAATTAAAGTAATTACTCCAGTATGTGTATTTTTGTCTCCATAAATTCTTCACTATGAGCATGGCATGTGTGCTGCAGTTTAACAGAATTAAGAATGTACTATGACTCTGATGAGAGAGAGAGAGAGAGAGAGAGAGAGATTTTAAGTACAACCATGTTGTTGTTGTTGCATTTAAGCATGAATACTCATTTTTAATAACATCATCACATCAAAATCTTTTAATTTCTTTCTCTCTTCTGTTCTACTTAATTTATGAGGCATATAAATTGGGTCTGCTCATTAGAAGACAATTTATAGACACTACAGTGAATCCTAGTCCTAATGTGAGAATATTTAATATTGTTTATTATTTCGTGAATCTTTTTTCTGTTTAACTGTTTTTAGGCAACCACTTGTCTTAAACAGTTTTATATATATATATATATATATACACTCGGGTCTCTTTTTATGCAATCTTTTTTTATGCGGTTTTGAAGTTATGTGGTGCATATTTCATGCAAATTTGGTATTTCCCTTGTACATACAATGAACGTTGTATGCACATTCTGGCGTAACGTGAGTAATGTGTAAGCAGTGAGTGTCCATGAAGTTTAATTTTGCATGTGAGTAAGTGTTTAGCTTTTCATTATTGTAAGTCTAAATTTTGCTAATTTTATTTTAAAGATTTAATTTGGCCCGATGGAGAAAAAAAGCACAAAGAAAAGCAGTTTCTTTGGAAATGAAAATTGCAATTTTAGATCGCATAGCAAAAGGAGAGGGATCTATGGTGATTGGTAAACATTTTAATTTAGGCGAATCTACTATAAGAGCAATTAAAAAGAATGAAGTCACATAAAGAAAATCTGTCACTTCTGGCACAAAATTAAGTGCTAAATTATCATTGTACCCAAGAGATGCTTTATTAGAAAAAATGAAAAGAGCACTCGTAATTTGGATTGAAGAATTAACGCAAAGAAGAATTCCTATAAGTGGTTATTTAATTAAACAAAAAGCTCTTTGGTTTTATGAACAGATCAAGCAATTGATCTGTTCATAAAACCAAAGAGCCATCTACTTCTGCTTCCCAGGCTGATAAAAGAATTTTCAGCTAGAAGGATGGCTAACAGGGTTTTTAAAAAAGAATTCACTTCATAACGTGAAGATTACAGGCGAGGTTGCAGCAGCAGATGAAGAAGCAGCCAAAAATTTCAAGAGAAGTTAGTAAAAATTAATGCAGATGGTGGATATTGTCCTGATCAAGTGTTTAATGCCGATGAAACAGGAGTGTTTTGGAAGAAAATGCCTAGTCGAATTTATATCGCAATGTCTGAGAACAAAGCAAGTGGGTTAAAGCAAGCAAAGATCAAGTAACATTGTTACTTTGTAGCAGTGCATCAGGGGATCGAATGTTGAAACCACTCCTAGTAAATCGATCTCTAAGACCACGTGCTCTAAAAGGTAAAGATCTAAAACATCTGCCAGTACATTGGATGGCTTAATACAAAGGCCTCGGTAACAAATACTGCATTTGCTGAATGGTTCAATAATTGCTTTGTACCAGAAATGAAACATATATGAAGCAAAAAGCTCTCAATAATTAATATTGAATTAATGTTAATTGTTGACAGTGCACCAAGTCATCCGCATTTAGAATATCCAAATGTGCAGGTAGTGTTTTTTCCACCCAATACAACAAGCATTATTCAGACATTAGATCAAGGCATAATTGCTACTTTAAAAAAATATTGCGTTAAGCACACTTTTCAATTTATATTGGATAAACTAGAAAATGAATCATTAACAGTAACTCACGTTTGGAAAAAAAAATTCTATTTTGGACTGTTTAAATCGTGGTGCATCTGCTGTCACTGAAATAAGATCACAGACTTTAAATGCCTGCTGGAAACAGCTTGACCTGGATGTGTTGCAAACATTGCAACTATTCAAACATCTACATTATCAGCTGAAATCATTACTTTGGCACATGAAATTGGTGGAGAAGGTTTTGATACATTTGGCCAGAATGATGTAGACGAATTGCTTGTGGATAATGCCTTAAGTGGCGATGATATTATTGGATATCGATTAATTTTAGATATCGTCGAAGATCCAGAAAACGATAGTGAAACAGAAGAAAAACCTGTCCCCTTCACTGCGAATATAATTCGAGGTCTTGAAATGTGCAATAAATTAACAAGAAAATGACACAAATTCTGAACGAGCATTTAAATTCAAACGTGAGCTGAAGAACTGTATATTTGCATATCTTCAGCTGTATAAAAAATTAGTAAAAATCATCATCGCAAAGTTTAATCACTGATTACATTGTCAGGAGAAAAAAAATCAGCACAGAATGAGGGCAAAGCTAATTCTGTTTGTGAAGAACCATTACCTTTACCTTACAGATCTGATGCGCTGACTGTCTGTTGCTGAAAGTGATTTTGCACCAGTTTGCAAACGTTGCCAAATATTGTCTAATAGCGACGATAATTCTGATGAAAAAATTAAAAAAAAAAAAATTGATTGTTACTTTTCAAATGAAATGAATAAAGTTTTAAAACATGCTTAGGCATTCTTATTTTCCTGAAATTTATAAACTTTTTGTGATTTTAGGTTTATTTTAATTCATTACTTCAGTTTTATATGGTTTTAGAAAATTATGGAATGTATCCGTAATTTTTCAACGTAAGTTAGGTTTTTTATATGCAGTTTTCTGTGGAACTTATCTACCACATAAAAAGAGACCTGACTCTCTCTCTCTCTCTCTCTGTCTATATATATATATTTTTTTTAAATACAGAGGTGATCTTTCTCAAAAAAAAGCAGAAAAAAAAAAAAAATTAAGCAGATTGATCTATTTTTAATTTTCAAACTTTTAAACAATCACAGTCACTCAACAAAAGATTGTCGTGATGATCACTGTGCCTCTGGTAATCGCTCATGGAACTGAGTGAAATCACAAAACTGTTTGCCTGTATTTCAAGTTTTTAGATGCTAGATATTATATAGTTTACTATAATTATTAACACTCCCTACCGGCTGAGGCGGATAAATAGTGAGACCAAACTGCACTTCTTATCCATATTATTCAATGGGTATTTCAGAATCGTACCAGATTTTGCTGGACGTCTATAGACGTCCTGGCCAGTTGTGGGGTTAAAGCAGTGGTTCTTAACCTTTTTTGAAGTCACGGAACACTTTTGATTATAAGAAAAATTTGGGGAACAATAAAAGCATTAGAGTCATAACAACAAAAATATGCATGGACTTGCCTTTTATAAAAATGGAACTTATTTTAATGCGATACTTAAGTTGTTGGCTTTTGCAGATTTCAGCAATATCAGGTCTAATATGTGATATAGATACCCATATTGAGAAACTGAGCTCACCTTAAATATGATGTTGAAAACTGTAACAAAATTTTCAGTGCCCTTGTGGAGGGAGCTCGGAATTCAAGTTGGACAAAAATCAAAAATTCCTCAAGAGTTATTTCAGAGAATTTCATTTTTAGAGTACGATCCATTGACAAGGCAACTAACTTCTTCTTGTAACGAAAATTCACAACTCAATGTATTAACTGTGCCAAATAGATTTTGTATCCAGTCATAATTGTATGTATTTAAAGAAGGAAAGTAACTTGAAATCTTTTCTTCCAATATTGTTAAATATTCTGTTATGATGGAAATAATTCCCTCAGTATTTTTATTATGGAGCGAAGGAAACATATCTACTGTATTTTTTTCTGATTGCGGTTTTCCAAAGAGATACTTTTTTCTGATGAGCTGACAATTTGTCAGTGGATGTCAAAATATTTTCGTTTTCCCCTTGGATACTTGTATTAACTCTATTTAAGTAATTAAAAATATCTGCTAAATATGCCATTTTAGCACACCAAATATCATTTTGAAGACATTTTACGAAAGCATCTGTACCTTCATTTTGAAAGCAGGCCAATAATTCATTCTTAAGTTCTAAAATTCGGAATAGCATTTTATCCCTGGATAACCATCTTATTTCAGTGTGCAAAAGCAAAGATTCGTACTTGGCTTCCATAGATTATGCAAAGATTTTTTAAAAAGGTGTGCTTTTAAAGTTCTTGACTTGATGTAATTTAGCATATTTACAACTTGGTCTAGTACAGGTTTTCATATTGCTGATAATGTTTTTGTGCAAAAAACAGTGCGTAGATATAATATTCGGGTTTATTTTCTTTGCAACGGTAACAAATCCTTTAATAGAGCCTACCATTGACCTATAAATGATATTCTATTGGTTTAGAAGTCAATGCGCATAGCAGTCTTCAGTTGTTAGGATCAGAGTAGCCAATTATACTCAGAACTGCGTCATGTGACATCTTTCAACTGTGGAACACTTGTAACCAGTTCGCGGAACACAAGTGTTCTTGGAAACACCGGTTAAGAACCACTGGGTTAAAGGATAAAACTTCAGGTTTGCATTTTCACATATGAAAATATAAATATACTTTATTTTTTTCTAAATTGAAATTAATTGCATAAAATTAATTACATGTAGATTACTTGTGTGTCTAAATCATTTGCAGTTGTTTGTAATTGAAAATCTGTTGAATGTCTGCTTTCAGAAACTTGTTCCTGAATATATTATAAAAGAGCGTTTAGACTTTGAAACTACTGGAGATGCTGGAATAATTAAAAGCAGAAAGACTACACAGACCAAATTTATCAAAATAAAGACTAGATTATTGTAAGTTGATGGTTGTGTTGAAAGTAATAATTTATTTTATTTTATTTATTACATTTCAAAGGCGAGTTTAGCTAAATCACCTTTGAAAGACCCTATAAAAATTTCTCATTTTATGATGAGACCTTTGAATCTTCATCAAATTTTTCATGAGACTCCGATAAAGAAAAATCTTTTTAAAATTATTATAATACTAAATTATGTCATAGAGATAAAACATGATTATTATTAGTACTATTATTACTTACAAGCTGCCATGGAGTCTGAACAGTCATCACAGGAGGTCAAACACTCACAGATTATAGTCATATCATACCTTGCCTTGAAGTTCTTCATCTCACCATGCAAAAAAAAAATCTCCTTTTTTTGCTTCCTTACAAACATTACCTTTGTACAGTTTCCAGGGCTCACCTCCTGTCCAATCATCCATTACCCTGTGCAATAATTCCCTTACTTATAGGCTCTTCTCACCAAGTTATACATCTCAATCATTATATCTCCTCCTGCTATCTACCATACTGCAGACCACATTCCTTTAATCTGTGTATAGAAATTCAAATGTGTCATGATTAGGGAATTAGCATACAAGTGGAACTGTCACCTCCTTATTCATATTTGTCAAGATGTCTCCCTTTTATTTGCACATCTGATTTAACTTCAAACCATCTTCCTGTACCTCCTTCAATTCTGACTGTTGACTTACAGCTTAAGTAAAAACCACGTATAGCTATTTAACTTCAGAAGAAGAGTTTGGGATACAACATGAAGCATTACTAAGTCAGCAGAGATTTGAAGCAGCATTATTACAGCGACATCTAGAAGAAGAAAAGAACAAATGGAAATCCATTTCCAAAAGATGTTACCCAACTGTATGTAAAAGTAAAAATGTATATTCATGTTTTTTCCTTCTACCCACATAAGGTTGCAAACCTATAAGCCAGCCTGGTTGGCCAAGTGGTTAGCGTATCTGCTCTCCAGCTAATGGCTGTGGGTTTGAATCCTGCCGTGGGCATGGATGTTTGTGAAATACTGGTGGTGGTGGGCGGTAGATGGTTGGTGTAGTTGCGGTTCATTGCAGTAGGTGGATTGAGTGGTGGAGACAGCTGTTGATTAGGTGCCCTCCCTCGATGAGTCTTTGGACTCCCTGGAGGTGTTGCATAATAATAATAGTATTGCTTGATATAATGTCCCATTTACACCATATAACTATAGGGTTTTGATTAGCTTTCCTCTTGGCACTTTGTCATATGCCTTTTCCAAATCAACAAAACTTCAATACAAATTTTTTTTATATTCCCAAGATTGCTCAGCTCTTTTGTCTTAAAGTGAAAATCTGATCCTGACAACCTCTATTTGGCCTGAATCCAGCTTGTTTATCACCAGGCTTCTCTTCCACAATTTTTCTTAGAAATTTCTCAAATATACTTGCATAAATCTTACCAAGAACACTCATTACGGAAATATCTTTATTTTTCACATTCAGTTTTATTTCCCATTTTATAGATGGGTACTATGAGAGCTCTGCTCCAGTCATCTGTAATTTGGCCCTCTGACCAGGCTTTCTGAATTTTGCAATACAGCCAGCCACTGTAAAACTTTTATACCTCCATATTTGAGCATTTCTGGTCGAATTTCATCTACTCTAGCAGCCTTTCCACAATTTTGATAAATTTTTCTACTTGAAGTATGGATATGTATTCCTGACTGCATTTCTTTTGGGAGTTTTCTACCATTCCGCTGATGCTGCTTGTTTAATTTAGCAGGCTTTCAAAGTAATTACTCCAGACATCTAGAATATCTTTATCTTCAATTTTCATGTCACCTTTATCATCTCTGATTCCTTTTACTGTACTCTTTCCTCCATTTCTAAGCTTCTTCAATAGCTTCCAGAATATTTTGCCACCTTCATGATATTTTCTTTTCGTTGAACCAGCTCCCCTCTCTAATACCTCAAAAAATTCCTCCATTTCTTCCTCGATAGAACCATCTGTCAGACAATAAGCACAAATAAGTCTCATTGTCCAGTTCATATGTGCTAATGTTGCTTGTGATCCACTATATATATATATATGTTAAAGATACCAAGCAATTTTTTAAGCTAGGTTTTAATCTTTTTTTCCCAAGTGAAGCAAACAGACAAATAAGTCAAGTTTGCGCCTGAACGTAGTTCAAGTCTGAGGCAACTCGTAGTAAAGGTGGAGTAGGCTCCGATCACTTTCCTTAGTATCCCCCCCCCCCCCCAATGCAAAGCACATCTCTTTGCGGAGATGTATGATGCTATGCATTAAAGGCAAGGGGGCCACTACCCTGACCGGTTTCGACCTTTATTGAGGTCTCGTCAGTGGGAGCCAGACTCATAAATTCCAAGGTTATAGCTTATATAAGCTTGGCATTTATAGATTTTACCTAAACAAGTTGCCACAAGGTGCTTTGACCTTATTAAATAAAAATCTCCGGATGATAGTAAGATGTAAAAAGTATTTTACCTTGGGTATATTAAATGTTAAAGATACCAAGCTATTTTAAACCTGGTTTTACTTCATTTCCCAAGTAAGCAACCAGACAAATAAGTCAAGTTTGCGCCTGCACTTAATGCAGGTCTAGCTGACCCTGCAGGTAGTGCAAGACCAAGATAACTCATGGTAAAAGTAGAATAAGCTGTGATCACTAATCTTAATATTTACCCATAATGCAAAGCACATCTCCTGGAGGAGATGTATAACATTTAACATCTAATATTTAATATATTTAATATCTTTAACATTTAATATACCCAAGGTAAAATACTTTCTATATTTATATCTCCTCCTGAGATTTTTATTTAATAAGGTTAAAACACCTTATGGTAACTTGTTCTGGTAAAATACTTATAAGCTCTGTATTACTAAAATCTTGATATCTCTAGCCTGGCTCCCACTGATGAGACCTCAATAAAGGTCGAAACCGGTCTGGGTAGTGGCCCCTTGCCTTTAATACAAAGCATCATATATCTCCTCCAGGAGATGTGCTTTGCATTATGGGTAAATATTAAGATTAGTGATCACAGCTTATTCTACTTTTACCATAAGTTATCTTGGTCTTGCACTACCTGCAGGGTCAGCTAGACTTGCATTACGTGCAGGCGCAAACTTGACTTATTTGTCTGGTTGCTTACTTGGGAAATGGAGTAAAACCAGGTTTAAAATAGCTTGGTATCTTTAACATATATATATATATATATATATATATTCCTGAAGATGACCTTGATATTAAGATCAAAATATCAACTTTTAATTTAATTAAGGTGAGTTCTTAAACACAGTAGGTGTCTCCATAATTATTCATGATAATTGGTGATCACCATGTAATTCTAAAAAAAGAATCCTCTACTCATCAAAATCATCTCACTTCACACTGCTGCTCTTACTCAAATGCAGACCACCTGCAGCAGACATCTCTCTCCTACCTTCAAATCTTCTCTCTCTGCATTTTGCAGCTATCATGCCACTCATAATTATTGCTCTTCTCTTGTACTCCTTACTCTCATATCTTAGACCTACTGATTTTTCCTCATGCACTTCTACTTCCCTGCCTAGCAATATGCACAAATCCTGTGCTACATCATTTACACTTCCTTTCAAATCATTTGTTCCCATCAGCACAACCAACTCTTCTGCACACTTCCTCCCTTCTGCACAGCCTGAGTCACCCTTCCTATACTTCTCCAGTGAAACATACTTTTGAAACCGGCTTCATTTTCACATCTTTCACCACAAAGTTACATATTGCAGTCATTCATCTCTTACTTCTTTATCACTGGCACTTCTTTTCTTACACCTCTCCAACACCACCAATCTCTTCTCTAAATATTTTATTTCACACTGCACATGCTTCAGTTTATTCCTCAGTTGTGCCAATTCTTTTATAATATTCTTACTTGTATTCATATCTTTTATACTAGCTTATTTACCATTCTGCCTTTGTTGTTCTGCAGTTCCACTGTCTGTCACATCGTCATCTATGTTAGTACTCTCTGCTCTGTAATTCATTGCCATTATACCACATTTGCTCTTCCCAACTTTTGCTGTGCCCATATTGCTTGTCATTCATGCTGCCATCAATGATTTATTTCACCAGATCACTTACCTGCTTTTTCATAACTTATTACTGCTCTTTCACATTATCTTTTTTTGTTATCAGACAAGCACTCATTCTTGTTACTCTCACCTTCAATCACCATTACATCACTTCCCATTAATTCAACATTCAAGTTGCACGTCATACACACCCTCCTTCCATCCACTTTAAAAATCCACACTTTATTCAAATATTTCAACTAATACATGTATATACACCTCATTTCACGAAATGAAAAAAATACAAAACAACCACCATCTTGCTCTTGAAGCCTGTCAGTATACATCATTCTACCTTTAAAAAGTTTGGAAAAAACTGAAATAAACAAGCACATGCACACACACATTACATATAGGGTGTCTGAAAAAGAATTCTTCCAGGGTTTCAATGAAATTATCTTATAATATTTCGAAGCAGAAATGTATGTGGCATATATTATCAATGTTACAAGTTTGATTACCTGTTAGTGAAACTCAATGTGTGCAACCATTTATAGCCCTACAGCCACTAAAACGAAATTCCACATCAGACAACATTCGGAAAAGAATATCCATAGGAATTGCTTCTATAGTTGCTGTTATTTCAACTGTTAAATGAGTGGCATACCTGGATATGCTTTTTTTTTTTTTTTGGCAAAAATCCTTTCCACGAATATAGTTCTCTTTAATTCTGACAGAATATACCTTAAAAAGTTTATTTGGATGTTGTAATGCCTTGCATTTTGAAAATTATGGAGAAAATTTCTCCATCTTTTACCTAATGTCTACCTTATTTCTTTTAGACTTACCATTTCAGGGCACACTAAATCCCCTAGACTTAAATTTTTGTTTTTCCTAAGTTTATTTATGTATTCTCTACTTCCAGAACTTAGTTTACAGTGTTGCTTTATTAAATTATGAGTAAAATGAAATTTTTCATTTGCAGTTTCCAAGTATTTGTGTATATCTTTAAAGCCAGTATTAGGAATTGTATACTTAATTCATTTGAAAAAATTGGAATAATGCAAATGCAGGTGTTTCCTTTATAGTTGTATAGAATACGCAACATCCGAAAAAAGAGTATCTGAAAATTATCATCCATTCATCTTAGCACAAGCTAAATTTGATAGAATTTATGAGAGACTGAACAAAAGCATTAAAAAATCCTATATGATTTAAGTGTATGCTAAGAAGAATGGATGATAATCTTCCACATGTTCTTCGTTTGGCTGTAGCAATGCATTCCATAAAACTGGTAAAGGAAAAACCTGCATTTTCATTCTTCCAATTTTTTAAAATTAAGTATAACACTTAAGAGGGCAAGGCATTTTAAAAATCTTGATATTTACTCATCATCATCATGCATATCAAGGATTTAGGCCTGGCATGACCTGTTCTGGCCTTAGACGTCATCGTTGAATCGTTTAAGAGGATGTCTTGGTTTTCTTTTTCCTAATGGCTTGTACTTTAAGGCTTGTTTCGGTAATCTTTCTGTTTTCATTCTTTGAATGTGTTCCATCCATTTATGTTTATATTTTTTAATTTTTTCTATTACTGGTTCTTGGTTTAATTCTTTCATAATATCTTCAACAGATCCTGACAGCCTCTTTTTGACCTGAATCCAGCTTGCTCTTCACCAAGCTTTTCTTCCACAATTCTTCTCAACCGTTTCTCAAGCATACTTACATATATCTTACCAGGAACACTCAGTAGGGATATACCTCTGTAATTCTCACATTCAGTTTTATTTCCCTTTTTATATATTGGTACTATGAGAGCTCTACTCTAATCATTGGGAATTCGTCCCTGTAAGACTCTTATACCACCATATTTCAGCATTTTTGGTCGAATATCATCTACTCCTGCTGCCTTTCCATATTACAAGCCTTTGATGGCTTTTTCTACTTCAAGTATGGATATGTATTCACTTTACGACAAATAGTGGAGAAATCATGGGAATATAACAAAGATCTGTATTTAAGTTTTTTTTTGATTTGGAAAAGGCATATGACAAGCTGCCAAGAGAGAAGCTATTCAAAACACTACAGTTATATGGTGTCAATGGGGCATTATATCAAGCAATACTTAGTTTTTCTTCTTGTAAGTCAGCAGTTAGAATTGAAGGAAGCACAGGAAGATGGTTTAATGTTAAATCTGGTGTGAGACAAGGATGTACATTATCCCCTCTGTTATTCATTATCTATATAGATCACATTATGAAGGAAAGTGGTATTAAACATGATATCAAAATTGGAGATGTTAATGTCAGCTCTTTGCTTTATGTGGACGATGTTATACTTCTAAATAAATCTGCTACAAGTCTGCAAGATTCTCTGACTAAATTGAATAACTGTTGTAATAGATATGGTATGAAGGTCAGCAATTAAAAGACAAAGACAATGAAAATAGGCAGAATCATTGAAAATGTCAACTGTGTTGTGAATGGAGAACCTGTAGAACAAGTAAAACATTTCAGCTACTTAGGCATGATTTTTAGTGAAGATGGTAAATTAAATATAGAAATAGACAACAGAATCAACAAAGCTAGTATGGTAGGATGGCAATTGAATAAACTCATATGGAATAAGATAGAAATTAGTCGGAACACTAAATTAGCTGTATACAAGACAGTGTTCAAACCAGTTTTAACTTATGGATGTGAGAGCTGGGTCAGAAGTAAAACATTTGACTGAAGACTAGAGACCGCAGATATGAGAGTTCTGAGAAGGATTAGAGGCATGAACAGATGGCATCAATACCAATATCATAAAAAATCGAGGATATTAGGAAAGAACTTGAGATTGTCAGCATCCAGGAATGCGTTAGCAGAGCTAATCTCAGTTGGTATGGTCACTTAAACAGAATGGGCGAGGAAAGATTAGCAAAACAAGTGTTCTCTGCTAGGTTGGCAGGAAAACGACCCATAGGAAGACCAAGATATAGGTGGATTGATACGGTACGAAGTGCCTTAGACGATAAAAATATAGGATCTGATAATGTTGGAGTCTTGACAAGCAACAGACTGATTTGGAGGAAAATTGTAGATAGACAGTTAGTAATGATGTAAATTTTTCATGTAGTACTATCATATCCTTCCTGTACACCTCTTGAGGGTACATGGCAGGAATTTAATGATGATGATGATGTTGATAATTTCTTCATTTCTTTTGTGATCAAATAGGGTATACTTTGCTGTCATAAACTTCATTTCTGCTGTTATTAATCTTTGTTTGCCTTTTTGTTTTATTGTCCAGATTTCGCTTCCATACATTGACTGGTAGGGCAATGTATTGTATACTTTTAGTCTGGTTTGTTTTTGAACTAGGTTTGGTTTAAATATAGAGTTAATTACACCTGTTATTTTTAAATATTTTGCAATTTTTACGTTTATATCTTTTTCATTTTCATATGTGATCATACATCCTAGGTAGTTAAATGAATTCACCTGTTCTAAGCTCTTGTTATCTATTACTATTTTAGTTCTTGCTGGATCTTGTCCTTTAAAGGCCATAGTTTTTGATTTTTCTGTTGATATTATCATACCATAATCTTTGGCTATCTCATTTAGATCTAAAATAGTTTTCTGTAAGTTATCTTCAGAATTTGTAATTATTATTTGGTCGTCGGCAAAAAGGAGAATGTTTAAGTTCACTGTAGGAGAAAGTTTAATTCCTTGATGTAAATTTTTATTCCATTTTATTATTATTTGATTTAAGTAGATATTAAAAAAGAGTTGCTGAAGGGGACATCCCTTGGTTTATCTCTCTCATATATGATAGCTCGTGATTTAATCTTATTTGTATTTGATTATTTTCATATATACTTGTGATAGCTTTTATGATATTATTTGGTATTTGTCTTTCTTTTAATATGTTAAATAATATGTTTCTTTTAACTTTGCCAAATGCTTTTTCAAAGTCAATAAATGCAATATGTGTTTCTAAATTGTATTCTCTTCTTTTCTCTATTATAATTTTAGGCAAAAGGTCAGGTCTATACATGATCGTCCTTTTCTAAATCCATTCTGTACTTCTAAAATAAAGTTTTCGGAATATTTCATTAGTTTGCTATTTAAGATTCTACTATATATTTTGTAACAGGAATTTAGTATACTGATACCTCTATAGATTTTAGGGTCATCTCTACTACCTTTCTTAAAGATAGGAATCACAATTGCTTTTTTCCATTCTATTGGGGTGATACCAGTTGAATAAATTTTATTTAAAAATAATAAGAGTCTTTCTTTGAATCTTGTTCCTGCGTATTTATATAGTTCTGAACCTAGCTTATCTTCTCCAGGTGATTTTCCGTTTCTTGTTTCTTTCAGGCTGATTTCTAATTCTTCTTGAATTATTTCCTTTTCATTTTCATTAATTGTTTGCCAGTTGTCTTTTTTTTTAAATATTTGTCTGTCCACAATTCTGCGTAGTAATTTAGAAATTCTTCTAATTTCAATTTGGTGTTGTTTTATTTTATGTTTTCTTTGGTATCTGCATTTAAGTGTTTCAAAATCTTATATATATTGGGTCTTATTTTATATAAATCATGTTCTAAATTAGAAACAAATTTGTTCCATGATTCTCTGTCTTTTTCTGACTTCACTTTTAGCAATGGCTCTTATTCTTTTATATTCTATTTCATCTTCTAATCTTTTACTGCTTAACCATTTGTGATAGGCTTCTTTTTTTCTTTTTGATTATTACTTTGATTGTATCATCCCAGATCTTCGGTTTTTTCCTTTTATTGAATTTTTTGGTCTTTCCTAAGCTTTCATTTGCTGCTGCATTTAGTATCGTTTTTATATTAAGCCATTCTATTTCTATTTCTTCATTTTGTTTTATTTTATCTAGATATTGGTTAATTCTTTGTTCATGTAGTCATTGTACATTTGTGTCATTCAATAGTCTAGTTTTATAAACAAATGGTTCAAATTTTCTTTCTGTTCTTGTTACTTGAAGCCATTTAGGTGGTAATCTTAATTTTATTTTAACAAGGAAGTGGTCACTGCTTATTTCATATCCTCTGTGAACTCTAACATCTAGTGAAAATTTCGATGTCTTTTCATTTAATATAAAATAATCTAATATTGATTTCCTTCCTCTTGCTGCCCAAGTATATTTATGTATGTCTTTATGTTTATAGAAGGAATTCATTATTTTTAGGTTATTATAAACTACAAAGTTCATCAATTTTTTACCATTCCTGTTTAGAGTATGTTCTCCATGTATTCCTATATTATTATTAATTTTCGTGTTTCCAATTCTTGCATTTAAGTCTCCTGCTAAAGTTATGTAATCATTTTTATTTATTTTATTATATATGTTTTGTAGCTGATTATAAAAATCAATATTATCCTGTTCTCTTCCTTCTTCTGGGGCATTTAAATCAATTATTGTTAAATAGCCTCTATCTATTTTTATTCTAGCTTCTATTATTCTTTCATTCCATAATTTATAATGTTTTAACTGTTTTGAAAGGGAGTTATGAATCCAAATCATGACTCCTGCTTGTGCTCTTTGGTCTCTGTGGACTCCACTGTATATCACATTAAAATTTTCGGTTCTCCTAGTTCCTTTTAATTTCTTTGTTTCAGTGATTACTGCTATTTTAAAATTTCTTTCATTTAATAGTTGTTCTAATTCTGTTTCTTTATATGCTATTCCTCTTACATTCCAGTTTGCTATATGTATTATATTTTGTCGTTTCCATTTTTGTTTTACCTTTTCCATTCCAGGGTCATTTTCCATAGATTCAATCTGATTATCTTTTTCTGTCAGCTTACAAATAGAATTATGTTCTCCATGTCAGGGGACCAGCCTGACGATGGAATAGTTCAGTGGTAGGATTGCTACCTTAAGGCTTCTGAACTAGCCTTCTTCCGAATTTAAACCCATAGGAGGAATAGGGTATATTGAAGGGGGAAAGAGTAGGTTATAGAAGAATTATAGTAGGGTTTATAGAGAGGGCATAGTTGTAAGGCCAGAAGTGAAAAGACCCCATGGCCCTCGAGTACTCTAATAGCATAAGGGTCATAAAATAAGTAAAGTTGGCTGATAAGGCCTTATAGGAAAGATTAAAGCAAGTGGATCTTTCTCAAAGTAGAAGAAGAGAATAGATCCAGCTAAGGGGTCCATGGGAGTGCCACTTCTCTTACAATCAAGATGATTGCCCCTTATGGCCCTGTTGGTCCACGAGTCCTTATTCAGTATATTCGGACCACCCCACCATACACACACACACACACGCACGTTCACACACATGGTGGGCTCCCCTATCCGCCACCCAGGAGATGCACTCTCTAGGGGTTACAGGGTCCATCTCCCGACAGCTTGATATTCACTAATTTGCATAACTGTAAAAATATTTCTGAATTAAAGTTTGTTCCTTGATCAGAGAAAAAGAAGTATTTGAGGAGTCCAACACCTGCAAATTATAATTTTTAAGAATTTTCTGCACAGTCTCAGAAGTCTGGTGTTTTATTTGACAAGCTTCTGCATATCTTGATAACATATCAATCATGACCAGGATATATTTACCTTTCTTTGTTCCTGGGATCTATCACATCTGTTGCTACTCCTGAAATTGTCTGGTAGGAGTGGGATGATCCTATAACAGGGCTTTTTCTTCCAATTCTGATGTTAACTGATATTGATGGCATGATTTAACATACATCAGTATCTCTCTCCTTTTTCCATTTTATTTTTCTTTTATTTGGAATATTATAACAAACTATTGAAATTAAGGGGATATTGAATCCAACTTTATTTCAAAGCCAAATAGAGAAACTACAAGAGTTTCGTGTCGAATATATAGAAACTATAAACGTTTCGGCAGATCCAAGCGCAAGCAAACCTCTCATGATAGGGCAACTCGTATTAAAGGTGGAGCAAGCCCTGATCACTATCCTTAGTATTTCCCATAATGTAAAACACATCTCCTAGTGGACATGTCTGATGTTATACATTATGAGGGGGGGGGTTGTCACTACCCATAACATCATAAATGTCCACTAGGAGATGTGTTTTACATTATGGGAAATACTAAGGTTAGTGATCGGAGCTTGCTCCACCTTCACTATGAGTTGCTCCTGTCATGAAAGGTTTGCCTACACTTGGATCCACTGAAACTTTATAGTTTCTATATATTCGGCGTGAAATGTAGTTTCTCTATTCGGCTTTGAAATAATGTTGGATTCAATATCCACTTAATTTGAATAATTGTGTATCGCCGAAGTTAAGCCTTTTGGCTCTCTTATTTCAATTATAATAAACTACAGGTATCCCTTGCTTAATGCAGATTTGATTATCACGGCGAAATTAATTGTGACAATCCCTTGATATACGAGGCAAGAGTTTTGATTAATGCGCCTTTAAATTTACCACACAAAATCATGCTCACACCACGAGACTGCTAGCCTCGTGGTCATCCAAATTCTCTTAATGATCTGTGTGAGAATGTGAAAGTTTTATTTTTCCCACCAAATACGACATTGCTACACCCCATGGACATGAGTGTCATTGCAACTTTCAAAGCCCATTTTCTTAAAAAGACTTTCTCAAAGGCAGTAGAAACAACAACGAAAGAAAATGCGATTACGCTCCATGAATTTTGGAAAAAATTTAATATTAAACACGCAATTGAGAACATTCGTGACTTCTGGGAGCAAGTGTCTTCTAGTTGCATGAAGCTGTTTGGAAAAACCTTCTGCCAGAATGCGCTAGTGACTTAGGTTGTTTTCAAAATCCTGTGAACAACGTGGTCAAAGAAATCGTTGAAATTGATGAAGACCTTGGTTTTGATGTTGTTGATGCAGATGTTAAAGAATTATTGGATTCAAATTCAAAAGAATTTGAATCCAATAATTTGAATTCAAAAGTGACAACGATCTTCTTAAAATTGAACAACGCTTGTATGAAGACAACGAACAAATGGAATGTGAAGATGAGGTTCCAAAGAAAATAACAGTCAAAGAACTGGATGGAATATTTCACAGTTTAGAATCACTTAAGCAGCAAGTAATGGATATGGATCCAGATGTTAATCAATCGAAGAATGCTCGTTTGCCGAGGTCTGGAGAGTCATTTTACTTGTTATCGTAGAATTTATGCCAATAAGAAAAAAACGAAAACTGTTCAAACAACTCTTTATAACTTCTTTTGATTAAAAAAAAATTGCAGTAACTAATGTAGGTACAAGTATTTATTAAACATTTACTTTGCATTCATTTATTATCTTTCCTAAAAGAGTACCATATAAAACGAACTATTAGTACAGTAATCGATCAGGGACGAATTGTATTTTTTACCATTGATTATTAGATTTGATTAATGCGATTTTGATATATGCGGTAACATCGAGAGATTAATTAACTGCATTAATCGAGGGATACCTGTATTTTGTATGAGGGTGGTTTGAAGAGTCCTCGGCCACAATGAAAAAACGAATTTATAATTTCAAAATTATTTTTATTTTTCAGCATAATGTCCCTTAACACTAATACATTTATTCCAGCGATGCTCCAGTGCCATTACCCTGTCCCTGTAGTTTTTTTCTCAGTAAGATCTGCAAATTATCCCTCTACAGCTGCAATCATCTCTTGATTTGAAGAAAAACACTGACCAGCGAGGAAGAGTTTTAGTTTTGGGAAGGGATAGAAGTCAGAGAAAGCCAAATCTAGGGAATAGGGTAGAGGTTCCAACAATTCATAGTGCAGATCCCTTAATTTTCCCATTGCCAAAACAACTATGTGCAGGTGCATTGTCCTGATGAAAGATGATTTTTTTCTTCTGCAAACCGGGTCTTTTCCTCGCGAATTTTTTCGTCTAGTCTGGTTAAAAGATCGGAATAATATTCCCTGGTTATTGTTTTATCCTTTTCAAGATAATTAATAAACAAAATGCCTTTAGCATCCCAAAATACCGATGCCAAGACCTTTCCTGCTGATGGAACAGACTTTGTCTTCTTTGGCACTGAACAACCGGCTTCTGTCCACTGTTTTAACTGCTGTTTGGATTCTGGTGTGTAATGGTGAATCCAAGTCTCATCCATAGTAATAAATCAATGCACAAAATCAGTTTTATTCTTGTTAAAACACTCCAAGCACTATTAAGAGATTTTCATGCGAGTGTGTTTTTGATCTCTGTGAGCAAGCACACCACCCATCTTATGCAAAGCTTTATCATTTACAATTCTTCATTCAAAATATATCCTACAGGTTCTTTTGAAATGCCTATAGTCTCAGCAATTTCACGCACTTTGACTCGCCGGTCATCCAATACCATATCTTACTCTTGATCAATGATTTCTGGTGTTGTTACACTTTTTGGATGTCCTTCACATGGATCATCTTTAAGGCTGGTACGGCCACGTTTAATCTTGGCAGTCCATTTCTTAATTGTCGAAAATGAAGGAGAAGAGTGCCCATAAACTTTTAAGAACTTCGAATGAATTTCTTTTGGTGTTAATCCTTCTTTTACAAAGAATTTTATAACTGCACTATTTGATAGAATGGCAATTTGACATGGATGCTTAAGACAGAGGTACCAACTTAGAAAAAAAATATATACTAGTGTAGATTGTAGTGTTTTTTAGTGTATTTAGTATTTTATCACATATTTTTATTAGATATTTCCATGTTTAGTATATGTTTGAAATGGCACCAAAGAAGGGCAAGAAATGTAATGCTAAAAAAAAGCACCACAGGCGAGAACAAGAAGGTTAGCCCTGCTATTGAGGTTAATTAATGAAAATGAATTAACTTTCAACATAGCGAAGTTGAAGCAGATCATCAGAGAGACGATGCAGGAATTGCAGAAAAGGTGAGAGGTGCTTAAATGAACAGAGGGAGAAAAAGAAAATTAAACAAGAAAATAAAAAACAACAAAGCAAGGAAATGGTTAAGTCAGGAAATAACAGAAATCAGGTAAGTAACGTTGTTAGTAAAAATAAAGAAGTTATTTGGTATGGTGACTCTATAATAAAACATGCTATAGATGAGCGAGTTATAACATTGAGTTTTCCTGGAGCACAAATTAAAAAGATAATGCAAGCAATTCAAAAACTGAAAAGAAAAGTAAACGAAATTGTAGTTGTAGTAGGTACGAACGATTTAACTGACGATGAGTTCAGTATGAGAGATGACATGAAAGGGTTGTTGGAAGAGGCGAGATTGAAGAGTGCGAGAAAGTGAAAATTGTTAGTATTTTACCTTGCTATGATAAAAATGAATTAAGAAGAAGGACTGTGATATCAAACGATTCAATGTATAGGCTATGTAGAAGGAATTGTTGTGAGTTTTTGGATGTGTGGAGTGAGTTTGAGGGAGGATTGGATTTGTAAGAGGGATGGCCTAAACCTGAATGCATTTGGTATCAGGAGTCTTGAAAAACTAATAACTGGTATGAGATTTAACATTGAGAGTCAGGGAAACTAAATTATAAAGGGAGGAATGGTATGAATGTGAGTGTAAGAGCAACAATGTTATATAACTGTGTTAATGACAGGAATGGGCTTTGTCATGGAAATGTTGCTGAGGAGAGAACGATTTCGGTTTTGTGTTTGTCCAGTTCAGATCTATCATGTGTGCAAAGATGTCTACATATTAAGGCATTAGAGAATAATAGAGATCTGCAAGTTGTCCAACTGTGTCAGGCAGAGTGCAGACAAGACAGTACAAAAGAACAAACAAGTAGATTATTATGTCTGTACACAAATGCTAGGAGTATTAGAAACAAAGGGATAGAGTTTGTTGCCTTAGTCAATATGTTGCTAATTCAGATTGTAGGTATTAGTGAGACCTGGCTATCAGAATCAGACCTACTAACTGATAACGAGTGTCACGGTACACTATTTTTAGGGAACAATAGAGAGGACAGGAGAGGAGGGGGGGGGGGGGCATGCTGCTAATGATATGAGATGACTTGAATCCAGTTAGAGTTGAGACCTATGATTGTAGTAATACTACTAACAATATTTCATGTAGCAGTCTGGTGTGAGGTGAAATCTAACAAGACTAATTACATAGTGGGGTGTTGTTACAGACCTGGATTGGAGTAACTAGTGATGAAGAAATGCATCACCAAATAGAAAAGATGAGCGCAAAAAAGCGTAATCATAATGGGAGACTTTAATTATCCAAATATTGATTGGGTAGCAGTAGATTCTCATGAGAAGAATGAAAATGCATTTATTGAGCTGTTGCAGCACAACTTCCTCAAGCAGCATGTGACAGAAGGAACTCGAGGGCTGTTAGGTTTGATTATAGTGTCATAGGTCATTTCAGTTAAAGACGTAACTATTCTGCCTCCAGTTTGTGACAGTGATCATGCGGTACCCACTTGGGAAGTGACCAAGTTTATGAATGTTCCATTCAGAAAAGGTTACATGCTGAACTACAAAGCAGAAAACTATAACCAACTGAGGAATATACTGAGTTCAGTGGAATGGGATCAGTTGCTGGATGGAAAGAATATCGAGAGTGCATGGTAAACATTTAAACAACACTTGAATGATGCGATATCAGAATGTGTCCTGAGAGTTCAAAGAATAAATAGGGTAGGAGTCAAATTGATGTGTAATCTTATTAAGCAACAGATTCATAAGAAAAGGAAGATGTGGAAGGAATACTGTGTGCATAAGGATGACATCCGTTATGAGCATTAAAAGCAGCAGGCTAAAATAGTCACAACTGTTGTACGGAAAGCAAAGTCTGAGTATGAAAAGAAACTGGCTCTGTGTGCTAAAGACAACCCACAAGAATTCTATCGATATACTGCAAGTAAAAGAGAGAATGAATATAAAGAATAACTTCTAAATCCTGATGATGTGAGGGTTACAGATGCAGAAGAGGTTGTTTAGTTAATGAGTGCCGATTTTGTTAAAAGCTATCAACCTGGTCTACGCAACATTGAGCTCACTGTTACTTCTTCATTAGATGAAGAAATGCAGGTGTATGAGGACGAGGTATTAAAGCTGTTGCACAAACTGAATAAGAATTCAGTAATAGGGGCTGATGTAATATCAGCATGTGTGCTAAAAGACTGTTCAGCTGAACTGGCCATTCCTTTGACCAGGCTGTTTAATATGAGTCTCAGAACAGGGAAGATTCCGCAGGAATGGAAGGAGGTATGGTAATTCCATTGCACAAGGGTGGTGCAAAGACTGATGTATTCAACTATCGACCAATTAGTATCTCAGTAGACGTGGTGAAGATTTTAGAAAAATTGGTTAGGGCTTGCTTTCAGAAATGGGTTGACAGCGAATCACTATTTTGTAATGAACAACATGGGTTTACTAAGGGAAGGTCATGTTTTAGCAACTTGCTCACATTTTATAACAATGTTACCATTGAACTAGACAAGGGGAATGAATATGGCATGTTACTTTTGGATTTTGCTAAGGCTTTCAACAGAATACAGCATGGCAGACTGCATAAATTGGAGAAAATGGGTCTAGTTTGTAGAATGTTAGCATGGTTAAGAGGATGGCTGACTGACGTATCAAAAAGTAGTATATGGGGAATGTGAGTCTGCAAGATTTAAGTTTCCTCGCTTGCAATACCTCATCAGATGAAGGCTCTGACTCTTATAGGCTGGAGCCAGGAAACTCTTTGAGTGTGAATCCGGATGTCTGTTTCTTGTTTGGAGGTGATCCTGCTACCCGTTCCAGTGGTGTCCTCAGGAAGAAAGTTAAAAGAAAGCTCTTCAAAGACTGTCATCAACCCATTTATTCAAGTTCTCATCATGCTTGTACTGGCAGTCAAGGAGCAGACACTTCATATGTCAGGTCTGCGATCATGCATTCTCTACTGCAGTTGGCCTTGGCGTGCATCGTGCCTCGAAACATCCAGCCGAAGCCAACATGCTGTAATAAGAAAACAGAGCGTGTCAAAGCATGTTGGACTGCCGAAGAAGAAAAGATCCTCGCCACTCATGAGATCAAGTTGACGGCTCGAGTGATAAAGAAAATCAATGAGGCTTTATTTAAGGCGTTCTCATTGGATGCCATCAAGTGTCATAGACGGAAAGCCAGTTACAAAGCCTTACTTCAAGAATTGGCAGCCCATCCACCACAGGGAGGGACAGGTAATATCTCCGCATCTCCTGTCCCTGCCTCTCCATCTTCCAGCCACCATCCTGCTGTTGAAGAAGAGGCTTTGATTCGAAGAGGACTGACATCTCTAGATGATCCTCCTCTTCCAGAATATAACCATCAAATTCTTAAATACCTCATCCAGACTCACCTTCTGGGAATGGATATCACAGATCAGTTGAATGACTACCTCCACACTGAATTCTCTGAACACTTCATGCCTCGTCAACATCACCTACGTCTCATTCTACACTGACTTTGTCAAATAGGAAGCAGAGGAAGAGGGCCTATGCAGCTATGCAGGCCCTCTATAAAAAGAATAGAGGGCAATGTGCCAAAACCATCCTTGACGGTGCTTCCCCTCCACCTCTAGCAGACTTACATGATGATTTTGTAAAATTCTGGAGTACAGTCTTTTCTGCTCCACCTCCACACTTCTGTGATTATGATGACCAACCTACGATATTGAGGTCGATTCTTGCCCTTCAAATATACCAGCCTGTCTCCATCCAGGAGATTAAAGCAGCTCTTTCATCCAATTTCTCTGCCTCTGGACCTGATGGCTTTCCTGCGTCTAGGCTTCAGAAGATGCCGTTGAAGATTCTTCAAGACTTAGTGGACATTCTCCTTTCCAGTAAAGTAACACCACCATACTTACTTGCTTCAAGAACTATCTTCATTCTGAAAAAAGAAATTTCAACCTGTCCATCAGACTTTAGACCTGTTACCATCTCCCTTGTGTTACTTAGACTCTATCATAAAATATTAGTTAAACGACTTCAGCAACATATACACCATGATTATAGACAGAAAGCTTTTGTCCCTTCAAATGGCTGTGCCAAGAATATATATTTTCTTTCTTCTCTTTTCTCTGATTCCTGACGCCACCTTAAGCCTCTGTATATGACGTCGCTGGACCTCCAAAAGGCCTTTGATAGTGTCTCCCTTCCTGCTCTCCTTCGAGCGTTGTCTATTGCTGGATGTCCAGAACCTTTTCTTTCCTATGTAATGGAGCTATACTTGGGTAGCTCCATCACTATCACTACAGGGTCCCATGCAACTTCTATTCCTGCAGTACAGGGTGTTCGCCTGGGTGATCCTCTATCTCCCCTTTTCTTTAACTGCGTCATAGATGAGTTTTTTTCATTCTCTTCCTAGCCATATAGGCTACTCTCTAAGCGCTTCTTCCTTTAATGCTATGGCCTTTGCAGACGATCTTATTCTCGTAGCCTCTACTAAGATAGGCTTGCAGGAACTCCTTGACTGGGCAGTTGACTTCTTCTCTATTCGAGGCCTTTCTATTAATGTAGAGAAGTCCTGCTCTTTAGCTCTTGTCCCCTCTGGTCGTGACAAGAAGCTTAAGGTCGAGGCTGTAGAGTTTTCCCTGCACGGGAGGGCGTTGCATGCTTTGACCATCCTGGAAGAGTGGCGATACCTCAGTATCATGTTCACCCCAAAGGGAAGGTCTTCTATCCTAGAAGCTGGGATCGCTTCTTTGAGGAAAGTTCCTCTCAAGCCCCAGCAAAGACTGTTTCTCCTTTCCTACTATCTCCTACCTCGCTTTTACTACAAGTTGGTGCTTGGTAGGACATATATCTCGGTACTGTCCTTAATGGACAGGGCTCTCCGTTCAGCCTTGAGATCATGGCTCCACCTGACACTGCATATTTCCATGCGAGGGTGAAGGATGGTGGTCTTAGTGTTCCTTCACTTAGATGGCTGATCCCACACCTGCGGCTGTCAAGAATCGCACAGTTAGAACTATCTTCTGCTCTCATCTGCAGAGAGGCTTTCTATAGCCCATTAATACAAGAAGACTTTAGGCAGGCTAAAGGCTGGTCCCATTATCAAGGTACTTTAATCGAATCAGCACCTGCAGAACACAAGAGATGGGCATCTCTGTTGCACTGTTCTGTAGATGGTGCTCCTTTAAAAGAGTCATATCTGGTGCCTCCCCAGCATGATTGGGTAAGGGATGGCACCAGACTCCTCCCTAGGTTCGAGTATATTCACCTTATCAGGATGAGGATCAATGCCCTGCCTACTTGAGCCCGCCCAGCTTTATGGGGTAGTGACAACTCCAACTGTAGGGCTGGCTGCCACTACAGTGAGACATTGTCTCATATAGCCCAGTGTTGCTTCCACACCCATGGGGTCTGCATGAGGAGGCACGATGCCATGGTCTCCATTCTGAACAACTGCTTTAAGAACAAAGGGTGGGTTTGCATAAGCCAGGCTTAGTGATTAAAAGAGATGGTGATGTTTGGGTAGTTGATGCCCAGGTGGTGGGAACAGGGCACCCACTAGCCTATAGTCATAATAATAATAAAGTAAATTATTATAAAAATAACCAAGATCTATTTTTATGAGGTTTGCCTGTGCCACCATCTCTTTACATGGTGTATGGAGTGCAGATAGTTATAGGGACTTAAAACAGCTTGGGCTTACGCAGAATTCTGCTAAGGCTTTTTGACAGATTACAGCACGGAAGACTGTTACATAAATTGGAGAATATAGGATTGGATTATAAACTATTGGAATGGATAAGATGATGGCTGAATGACAGATATCAAGTCTGGACGTGATGTAAGGGTAGTTCTGCCCATAACCAGTACAAAGATTAAAAAAAAAAAAAATGGTGTGCTACAAGGATCAGTGCTTTCACTGTTATTCAATCTGTACATTAATGATAATGGGAAGGATTTGAGAAGTGAAATATTATCATTTGCTGATGATGCAAAGATAGGTAGGGTAATCAGAAGTGCAGCTGATATGCAGTACTTGCAGAATGATTTGAATAGGCTGGAATTGTGGGCATGTGAAAATGGCTGTCACTTTAATGTTAATAAATGTAAGCCCATGTACTTTGGTGTGATTAGCTATCCAATGTCGTATTATATTAGTGGGATTAGGCTAGAAGAAACTGATGAGGCTATGGATCTTGGGGTGTTAATAGATAGGAAGTTGAAGGAGTCGTGTGGCAAAGATTGCAAATACAACTCAAAAGATAATTCAATGCTGAAACGAATGTTCACATGTAAAGATAAGGATGTTATTTTGCTTCTTTACAAGGCCTTGATAAGACCTCAGTTGGACTATTGTGCACAGGTCTGGTCTCCTGGTTTCTGTTGTGATTCTGTTATGGTGGGGGAGAGAGAGTACAAAGGAGGGTGTTAATAATGATATCAGGATTGTGGAATACTGAGTATGAAGACAGATTGAGAATTTGTAGACTGCAGACACTAGTAGACAGGAGAAAGAGGGGAGATATGATTGAGACTTACAGACTTCTGAAAGAGTCATGCAGGATTTCAATTGATGAAATTTTCAATTTATGGAGGGTGGGGAAAGGACGAGAGGGCATCCTAGGAAGCTGAGAATGAAGGCCGCTAAGAAGGGGGTGAGGACTAGATTTTTTCTCTTATATGGTGGTGCACGATTGGAATGGATTGCCATTGGATGTTGTGAGTGCAAGCAGTATGAATGAATTGAAGAATAAGCACGATAGCTGGTGTGTGTGTGTGTGTGTAGTATGTGGCATCTGATGTAATAGATTTGTCTTTATAGTATACAGTATATCTTTATAGTAGTAAATGATAAAATAGACTAGTAGTATCTATATATATTTTATGCATTCATGACATATCTAACTTTTTCTTAATTTTTTCAATATTTCTAAGCTACACAGTGTGTCTGTGAGTTTTTTCAAGTTGTCACAAATCTCCAAAAAATTTTTCAATATATTTATTTCAGAAAAAAAAAAAAAAATGCATATAAGTGGAACAATGCAGTTTAAACCCATGTTCTTCAAGGGTCAACTATAGTTGAAATTAAGAATTAATAGTAAACATTTTAAATATTTCATCATTAATTCATTATCAGTACTGCTGTTACAAGGCAGTTACAAAGAGGAATTAAAGCAAATATTATGGTTTATGTGTTTCATGTTGCATTTACACCAGTTATTAATTAATTTATATATGAAATAACATTGCTATCTCTGTGGTGTGCTTCATATACAAGCATCATGCTGGCAATTTACATTTTTGTCAAAAGGTTCAGGCTTGAAACAGAAGACAACAGAATGTTTTTTCTCTCTCTCTCTCTGGACATATTTATATCTATATTCAGCCAGAATAAGCTAACATTTGCAGAATGCAGGAAGAAAATGACTCTATTAATTGACAAAGAGGAGAAAAACCAGAATTTTGTTTTATGTGACCATTCATCAATATCCGGTACGATGCTAATTTATATTATGTGCAATCTCATGATATAAAAATAACTAGAGAATATTACAGATGAAGCGTTCTTGCTTCATACTAATATAGAAATTTCAGCACATATCTAGTTCCTTGATGAGCTAGAGATGTGCTGAAATAGGCAAATGTGGCTATATCAGCTCAACCCTTTCACTGTTTACCTCCATTCTTTTCTTTTGCATGTTAGTGTCATGTTCCCGACAGTAATCAAACCGATATGAAGCATTCATTTCAAAGCAAATAATAATCTGATGACAGCTAAAATAATCAGTGAATTATGCTATTTTATCAGTACATTATCAGAATTTTATTAATACAAGAAAGCTTGTGTCATGATTAATCAGAAGATAGGGTTCACGGAGAGAAAATCTTATAAGTTTGTGGACAAGTTATTAAAAAGAAAAAAACCTTCAAAGAGGATTTAAGTTCATGAAAATGATCACGAAAAATGTGATATTTTAAACAGTGTAACAGAAAATTATTTCCCAGTAGGGCCATTTGAAAGCATGTTAATTTAACACAACTGTCGAAATGACAACTTTGAAGATCTAGAATCAGACACCCTTGGCAACTGCCCAATGCCAAAGTGTCCCTATGGCTTTGTTCCTTCGACAGAAAAACTATTTCTATCCAAGTTATACTTGATAAAAAATAAAATAAGGCATAACAAAACTTAACAAGAAAAGAGTATATGACTTTTGTATGATATAGTGAAAACTATCAACTGAAAATTAGCAGAGTATTTTTTGCTCTGTCCAACAATATAAATATCCACTATAATCATAATTTTTCATTTGACAAGTGCTTATTAAGATAGGTTCTCTGTTTGAAATGTGCTCTACATATATTGAAGCTATACTGCATATTATTTCTCATTTAGCTGCTGAGCTATTTGTGAAATATAACATTTGATAAAATAAATGAAATATTAAATATTGCAATTTAATTTCACTTAAATATATGCAATTATTCCTCATTTCCTCAACTGTGACTTTTCTTCAGATTTTTACATAAAGTTAAATTTCCTACAAAAGTTCTGAATTGATTTTGTTTAGAATAAAATTTAAAACAAATATTTAAATTTGATTCAGTTACCTTTTATACTCTCATCACAGAATCAAATTTTATTTTTAATTTATGAATTTGCATATTCATAGTCTTGCCAATTCATTATTTTGTTCTCATAATAGTGTTTTCACATTTTAATTCTAGCTACAAGCAGCATAAGTTCAATCTCTTCCGTGAAGAGAGTGAAGGATATGCAAAGTTAACTGCTGAGCTAAATCAGGAAGTTGATGGTAAAGTGAATTGTGTTTATATGTTGGAGGTTATCAAATCTTTAATTGGTAAGCTCTTCATTCAGTAATAACTTTATTAAAACTTTCACTTATAAGTGAAATTTAACTTTTATAAGTGTTTTATAAAAAAATTATATAATTTTATTTCATCATCATCTTCATCATCATCATCAAATTCCTGCCATGCACCCTCAAGGGGTGTACAGGATATGACAGTACTACATGAAAAAAATTACATCATTACTAACTTCCTATCTACAATTTTCCTCCAAATCAGTCTGTTACTTGTCAAGAATCCAATATTATCAGATCATATATTTCTATCATCTAAGGCACTTTGTACCGCAACAATCCACCCATATCTTGGTCTTCCTCTGGGTCGTTTTGCTGCCAACCTAAGATTAGCAAAACAAGGAACACTTGTTTTGCTAATCTTTCCTTGCCCATTCTGTTTAAGTGGCCATACCACCTGAGATTAGCTCTGCTAACGCATTCCTGGATGCAGACAACATCAAGTTCTTTCCTAATATCCGCATTTTTAATAAGATATTGCCATTGATGCCATCTGTTCACGTCTCTAAGCTTTCTCTCATATCTGTGGTCTCTAGTCTTTGGTCAAGTGTTTTACTTCTGACCCAGCTCTCAGATCCATAAGTTGAAATTGGTTTGAACACTGTCTTGTATACAGCTAATTTAGTGTTCCGACTAATTTCTCTCTTATTCCATATGAATTTATTCAGTTGACTTCCCACCATACCAGCTTTGCTGATTCTGTTGTCTATTTCTATATTCAATTTACCATCTTCACTAAAATCGTGCCTAAGGCTGAAATGTTTTACTTGTTCCACAGGTTCTCCATTCACAACACAGTTGGCATTTTCAATGATTCTGCCTATTTTCATTGTCTTTGTCTTTTTATTGCTGACCTTCATACCATATCTATTACAACAGTTATTCAATTTAGTCAGAGAATCTTGCAGACTTTTAGCGGATTTATTTAGAAGTATAACATCATCCGCATAAAGCAAAGAGCTGATATCAACATCTCCAATTTTGATATCATGTTTAATACCACTTTCCTTCATAATGTGATCCATATAGATAATGAATAGCAGAGGGGATAATGTACATCCTTGTCTCACACCAGATTTAACATTAAACCATCTTCCTGTACTTCCTTCAATTCTAACTGCTGACTTACAACCCAAATAAAGACAAAGTATTGCTTGATATAATGCCCCATTGACACCATATAACTGTAGCGTATTGAATAGCTTCTCTCTTGGCACCTTGTCATATGTCTTTTCCAAATCGACAAAACTTAAATACAGATCTTTGTTATATTCCCATGCTTTCTCGACTATTTGTCGTAAAGTGAAGATCTGATCCTGACAGCCTCTATTTGGCCTGAATCCAGCTTGTTCTTCACCAAGCTTTTCTTCCACAATTCTTCTCAACCGTTTCTCAAGTATACTTGCATAGATCTTGACAGGAACACTCAGTAGAGAAATACATCTGTAATTCTAACATTCAGATTTATTTCGCTTTTTATATATGGCTACTATGAGAGCTCTACTCTAATCATCGGGAATTCATCCCTCTCTCCAGGCTTTCTGAACTATGCATTGCAGCCACTGTAAGACTTCTATACCACCATACTTCAGCATTTCTGGTCGAATATCATCTACTCCTGCTGCCTTTCCACATTTCAAGCCTTTGATGGCTTTTTCTACTTCAAGTATGGATATGTATTCCTGTTGAGTGTTTTTTACCACTGTGCTGTCATCACTGCTTGTTTCATTTAGCAGTTTTTCAAAGTAATTACTCCATACTTCAAGGATATCTTTTTCTCCCGTTTTCATTTCACCTTTATCATCTCTAACTCCTTTTACAGTATTCTTTCCTCTATTCCTAAGCTTCTTCAACAACTTCCAGAATATTTTGCCACCTTCTTAATGTTTATTTTCTATATTCTTGCCAAAGTCCTCCCATGACTTTTGTTTAGGTAATTTTACACAGTGTTTAGCATTCTTGCATTTGTCTCTGTATTCTCTAAGAGCACAATCCGACTTATTTGCCAGGAATTTTTGATATGATTTCTTCTTTTCCTTCACTGCCTCTTTAACTTCCTTTAACATCCACCATGGAGTTCTAATTTTTCTATCCTGCAGACGACTTCACCACATGCCTCTCTGGTTGAATCAATCAGGGCTTTCTTCAAGGCTTGCCACTGAATCTCCAAGGTTTGATTCCTGTTCTCAAACTCTTTCATTTTTTCTTCAATAATTTTTCTGTACTTTAGTCTACAGTTCACATCTGAGAGCTGCTCAACTTTTATTCGCTTTAAAACTTTCTTACATGTTATTCTTTTCAATATGAAATTCAATTTTATCCTGCTCAAGACTAAATAGTGATCACTTCCAATTTCAAATGCTCTGTACACCTGGTGTTCTGCACCAGGGAGAAAACATCACTTTCAACAATAACATAGTCAGTGAGACTTTTCTTATTCCTTGCCTCTTCTCTCCATTTGAATTTGTGCACATTTTTATGTTGGAACATGGTGTTAGTAATAACAAGTCCATGTCCTGAGCAGAAATCCAACAGATATTTACCATTATTATTAGCTTTGCTCATTTCTCGAAATTTTCCCAAAATATTTTTGTATGTCTCGCAATCATTTCCTACTCTGCTATTTAGATCCCCAACAAGGACCAACTTTTCATATTTCATTGTGTCTGTTGCTTTTTCTAAAGCGTCAAAAAATTCCTCCACTTCTACCTTAGTAGAACCTTGTATGGGACCATAGGCACAAATAAGTGTCATTGTCCAGTTCCCCATTCTCATATTTGCCCACATTACTCTACTTGAGACTGACTTCCATTCAAGAAGATTAGCCTCGTATTTTGTGTTAAATACTATGGCAACTCCTTCTTTTCCTTGATTGTCATTGCCTGAATATGACATTTTGTATTTATTGCTCAGAAAGATCTCACCAGTTTTTGTCTTTTTTGTTTCAATCACCCCTATTATGTCTATCTGGTACTTATCTAATTCCTCAACTAGCTCCATTTCTTTGCCATTCCGGTTTCTTATGTTGATTGTACTGATCTTTAACTCTGGTGATGTTGAGTTGGGGTGTTTTTTCAGATTTGTTCCAGCAGCTGACTTTTCGCTGTTCACCCTGGTTCCCTGGCGAAAACAACCGGGGCCCTTGTTTAACCGAGCAACGCCCCAACCGGCACGAAATTTTGTCGTGTTGTACCATCATTTTTTATTTTGGTTTAACCAATAAGAATACAATTTGGTCGGCTAAATCCCAAATTGCCAGCCCATCCTCGTTTATTTGTTATCCAAGTAGATATCCAACAGGGTGCACTACGAGAAGGTGAGGATTGGACATTAGGTCAGAAGCGGTGGTCGGTTCTCCGTTCCTTTAAAGGCTATGTGGAGGTCTCCTCTCAGTTATACAGCTTTGACCGTTAAGCACTCGATCTGTAATTATACCTTATTATATGATTGGCCTTCAGAATAGGGATATCAGGAGTAGTTTTGTATAGTGGATATTTTGTTGTATTCCTTTAGAATAGCATACCCATTGTATTTTCTTATAATGATGGTTACCAGAGTCAGTCAGTTATATATCCAGTAAGATCTTGATTAAATTAACTGACTTAAACAAGAAAAGAAAATGTTGGTGCATATGAAAAAAATTGAGACAGTATACGCTTTGAAGAAGTATTATTATAATACGTGACACATCCAAGGCATCCAAAGACTCAGTGCAGGAAGGCACCATATCATCATCAAATTCCTTATATGTACCCTCAGGGGGTGTACAGGATATTGTGTTGTTCTTGTTCTTATTCCTTCCCTCTCCTTTTACCTTACAGTGTCGAGTATTTTTCTGCATTTAACCACTACCATATCGTGGATAAGGTGGTTAGCCCTATTCCTCCCGGTGTGTCCTATGTTTGTAGATGCCGGTTTGCCTGTTCTGGGGGGATGAAGAACCGAGTTTCTGAGCGGGAAACTCCCCCCCCCCCCCCCAACTGTGCATGATACTGGCTAACTCACCTTTCATCGAAAGAGACCAGATAAAAGTTTCTCACGTCACCGACAGGAATCGAACCCTGGTCTTTCCGACCAAAGGGCTTCGTATATGCTGACTGAGCTACAGAGGCTCATATTGTGATGTTACTACCTGTAAAGTTTTTCTCGTTATGAACTTTTAATCGACACATTTCTTCCAAAGTTCTCCGTCTGGGCTCGAGTATTGTCAGATCATACTGTCTTCAATTTATTAAAAATCTTTTTCTAAGCTTTCCATTCCCATTCTGTTTAAGTGACCATACTATTTCATATTAGTTCTGTTTGCACATTCCTGAATTTTAACAAGGTTAAGTTTCTTTCTAATATTCCAATTTGCAATGTGATTCCGTCATTGGTGCCATCAATTCCCTAATCTCTCTCAGAGGTCTGATCAATTGTTTTATTTCTAACTTAATTTTCAGAATTTTAGTAATTTCTCTCTTATTTCACAGGAGTTCATTCATCTGTAACAGTTATGCAAATTCTGTTGTGGTTTCCATATTTAATTTGCCATCTTCACTAAAAACTATGCCTAAATAATTGAAATGCTTTAATTGTTATATCAGTTTTCCATACAGGATGCAGCTGATGTTTTCAGCATTCCTGCTTATTTTCTCAATCTTTGTGAAAAAGGTGGTAGAATTCACTTAGTGTTAAATCTTAAATGAAAGGTTAAATTTGTCATAAAACATTTCATTCGGGATTTAACTAAGATACCAAAATTTCCCAAAAAGGTACTTGTATATGGGTATAAATGAAACTGTAAATAACATATTAGTCCTTTGTTTTGTAAATTCTTCTAAATTTTTTTACATTGTTAACTGTCCTGTGAGTAAAAGACAAAAATTGAAATTTAGTGAGAATTGTAATGGAATGGGAAAGGTTAGATCAAACTTCACAGTGAAATAATCGACATAAAGACATAACCCGAGGCAGTAGCGTGTGCAAGGTACGTGCAAGATATCCACACTGAAAACGTAACGAGCAGAAGATAGTACCGAGTGCAAAAGGCTCAGGTGCTGTGAGGAATTGGTGACGTAGTAGGGAGAGCAGCTATGCGAGGATATAAGAAGTTGGGGTGGCGCGAACTTGGGGCTTTTTTTGCTCCTGCTTCTCCTTTTGGCTTTCAGGTGCCGATGGAAGTCGTTCGAGCGGTCGGGAAGAATGATGGTCAGCGATGGCTATGCGGCGAGGTAGTGTTCCAGTCCAGGCAGAACAATGGTGCAGCTAGACTGTAAGCAAGGACCGAAGTTTCATGCCGAACCACGAGGACCTATCCAGGCAGAGCAGTTTCACTTACATCGGCATGAAGGTGATTCATGAACTTAATCACTGGTTGGTCATATTCAAAGACAATGGACCGTAGAATGAAAAGACTAGCCACGTGAATTCAGCAGAATTGTTTGAGTGGAGACGCCAGCGTGATCTAAATGGTCGGTAATGTAAAACCTTTCTAGTTCCATTATATTCTGAACAAAGCTAGAGTGTAGAAAAGTGCTGGTATATTATGTGATAGGACTTATTAACTGGCAGCAAAGCTCTAGTATGTAATCCACTAGCTAATTCTTGTAATTCTAGAGGTGTGTTGTAGTAGAGTTTGATATTGAATTGTTGAAAAATGTCACAGTCTAATAGCCTTAGAATGACTGGAATAATCTCTTGCATAATGTGTTAAATGAATGAGAGTAGGACATCTTAAATTGATATTGTCTTTTAATGTGAAGTATTAATTGTGGTGAGATTTTGTCCGGTTAAATAGCGTTACATGCAAGCGTAATAACTCAGCTTAGTTAGGTGTAATTTTGATAATTGTGTAACGTACTATAGAATGAATAAACATTCCTGTTTTCTTTACCTTATAAAATTGCCTGATCTTTAAAATCAATGCACCGCTCATTAAGATTAGGACCTGTACGAATTCAAACGCGGGGGATTAGCCACGACTGTATTTAGAACAAGTTCATTAAGAGTTTGAAGTTGGGAATATTAATAGCTCAATTCCAGAGTCATGGGTTAGTCTGGTTGTTAACTATCTGACAAGGAGACTTCTCTTGTATAGGAAATAAGATGGCACATCTTTAACAAACAAATTTTTCTTAATTCTAAAAAGAAGTTAATTCCAGATTTGCATCCGAAGAAATTTAGCTCAAACCCAAGTCATTCTCTTTGTTTGCTGAGAGTTGCACACATATCCAATAGAAGGATTGGCCACAGAAAGAATAGAATTTAGCTAAAACAGATTGTAATATTAGAGGGGCTTAAGAAGGACAGGATACTATAAAAGCTAGAATTAAAGAAGTAATTAATAAAAAGAGAGTTTAGACATATATAAATAATAAGATACGTATATAACACCTAGGTTTTTTCCCTCCACTATTTTCACTTTTCATCCCTCATTTACTTCCCCACAAGAGAGTGTCCTTCATAATTCTGAAGAAGATACCACACTGAAATGACTCATACACTGTAGTTATGATATAGCATTCTTATTCATTCAACCTTTCTTGGTATTTTAAATTATTTCTCCATTTTCTTAACTTTTAATTTTTTACAGTTTACTCATTATCATCAAATTCCTGCCATGTACCCTCAAGGGGGGTGTACAGGATATGATAGTACTACATGAAAAATTTACATCATTACTAACTTCCTATCTACAATTTTCCTCCAAATCAGTCTGTTACTTGTCAAGACTCCAACATTATCAGATCTTATATTTCTATCGTCTAAGGCACTTTGTACTGTATCAATCCACCTATATCTTGGTGTTCCTCTGGGTTGTTTTTCTGCCAACCTGTCAGGGAACACTTGTTTTGCTAATCTTTCCTCACCCATTCTGTTTGAGTTAATCCTGTATTAGCTCTGCTAATGCATTCCTGGATGCTGACAATGTCAAGTTCCACTGAAGAGACCTCAATAAAGGTCTGGGTAATGGCCCTTCCCTTAATACATAACATTATACATATCCACAAGGAGATGTGTTTTGCATTATGGGAGATACTGAGATAGGAGTGATGTTAGCTTGCTCCACCTTTGCAACGAGTCGCCCAGTGTTGTACCACCTTACCCCAGTCCTGAAGATACTTTCAGATGCAAACTTCGTTTGTTCACACTTGGATAAAGGATTAAAATAAATTTATTTTAATCAGAGAATCTTGCAGACTTGTAGTGGATTTATTTAGAAGTATAACATTGTCCGCATAAAACAAAGTGCTGACATTAACATCTCCAATTCTGATATCATGTTTAATACCACTTTCCTTCATAATGTGATCCATATAGATAGTGAATAACAGAGGAGATAATGTTCATCCCTGTCTCACACCAGATTTAACATTAAACCATCTTCCTGTACTTCATTTCTAACTGCTGACCTACAACTCAAAGACTAAGTATTGCTTAAGTTTTAAAAAGTACTATCTCCCATAAAGGGTATAGACATAAGCCGTTGGATCTGTTTAAGTTAGGAGAATGAAGTAAAGTTTGCTTCTTTTTAAAGGCATTTCATGAGGAACTGACTTTTGTGAAGGACTCTTGTCTTTCTCCAATGAAGTCTGTGTCTAGTGAAGATGGCATTTTCTGCAAGTCCAGACTTTTCAGGTTTAAAGTATTCAATATAAGATTGGTTCTTCTAGCTGAATAGAGACAGATCTTCCTGTTTGTCTGAAATAAGATAATCCACAAGAGGCACTGAATCTGGTAGACACCTGGATAATTAAGGTGTGGAAGCTTGTCCTTAGGAGAAGTGAGAAAGGTGGAGATTTTTCTAAACGGTCAAAAGGCAACAAAAATATTCAGCGGTTTTAAAACTTTTGCTATACGTTCACTAATGCCTTGTACATAAGGGATAGGAATGCGTGTTATTTCTTCTGTATTTGAAGAGGAAGACATATTAAAACTACTTAAAGCTCTTTTAATGAAGCAATTCTTATAACCATTAGATAGAAAGGAAGAAGTTATATATTGCAGTTCTTTCTGTAAAAGATCGTCTGAAGAACAAAAGGAGTGGGTCCGATAAACCAGTGTTTTAATAGTTCCTGCCTTTTGACTGGGATGGTGATGAGATTCAGGATGGATATAATGGCCTGTATGAGTCTTCTTTCTATAGACTGAGAAATGTAGGTTACCATCTGGTTGACGAAGAATTAGAAGATCTAAAAAGGCTAACTGCTTATTTGATTCTACTTCTAGGGTAAACTGGATCCTAGTACGAAGTGCTTTTAGCCTAGTGAGAAACTTTTGAAGTTCATCAGAAGAGCCATTCCATAGAGCAAAAATGTCATCGACATATCTGAACCAATGCGTAGGTCTGGGAGAAATGTTGTCAAAGATACGTTGTTCAAAATGTTCCATAAAGAAATTGGAGATAGCAGGAGAAAGAGGATTGCCCATTGCTGTTCCTTCAATTTGTTGATACAACTTATTTTTTAAGGAAAAATAACCAGAATGTATTACGAAATCAAATAATTTTACAATGTCTGAAGGAAATTCCTGTTGCAGTAATTCAATGCTTTCAGAGAGAGGCACATTTGTAAATAAAGAAACATCTAAACTGATCATGATATCAGAAACGTCCAAATGAAGATCTGAAATTTTATTTTTGAAATCTGAAGTATTTTTTATATGAGTATCAGTTCTTCTAGTTGAAGAGGAGAGTAAATTTGATAAAAAGTTTGAGATTTTGTAAGTGGGGCAACCTATACAATCTACGACAGGTCTCAACGGAATGCCTGGTTTATGAACTTTCGGAAGACCCATACAATCTAGGTGGACAACCGAAGAAGTTTTAAGTTTTTTCTTTTGATCTTCATTCCATGCAGATACATAATCTATAAGAGAATTAAGTCTCTTTAATTGACTCCCAGTAGGATCCGATGTAAGAGGCCTATAAGTTGAATAGTCTCGCGAAGTAATAAAGACCTTTTTTCTCTCATATTCCTTCCTATCTTGAATCACTACAGCCTTCCCTTTGTCAGCTTTCGTAATAATTAAATTATGGTTCTTCAGTGATTTCAATGCTTTTAAGTAAGAGTAAGAAAGATTAGGACGAGGAGGCTTGGCATTAAAAAGAATTTCCGCACATTCAAAACGTAACCTGTTGGCTGTTTTTTGGGATAAGGATCGAATACCTCTGTCTATGTTATGAAAAAAATCCATAAGGGGCACCTTATTTGGCGTAAAGGCAAAATCATGTCCTTTTGATAAAACAATGTTCACAGTCTGTTAGTGGACGTCCGGAAACATTTATAACTACTTTATCTGTATCAATAGCATTATTACTGGATCTAGATAGGCTGACCAGTGATTCAAATTTGCATTTTAGCTTGTCACGAATTCATTAAAGACCTTTAGGTAAGACTTCGAATGCGTACTATAGTATTAAAGTTTCAACCTTTAAAACAGATTGTAGAGTGTTTTTGATGTCCATAATTTCCCTATTTAAAAGGGAAAGAGATTTTTTAGCTTCTTGTAACTGATTTTTTTAAAAAGAGACTTACAAGCTTTTAAGTAGATCCAATGACCTTTATGGGACCTAAAAACTTCTTTTATTTTACAACAGGTAGGAATAACCTGAGCCATCTTACATCATTTAAGGAATATTAATCTATTAATGCATTTGGCCTTCTTTACCAACTTTACTGTAAGGTAAAGTATTGGTAAAAAAGGGTCAATAAATTGGTAAAAGAAAGGTCAATAAATTTCCTAATATTGTTAGGAAATTTATTGATCTTTTTAGTTATCTTACACCAGCTACTTAGATGGCGCTTTTTGGAATTGTCAGTTATTGTATAATTTGAGCTTAAAATGTACTGAAGATGCCTGTGACACACAGGCGAAAATTATTCTATTAAATAATCTTTGTATGTGAGTTTTCCGTTATTAATTTTGTAAGTATTGCTTGATATAATGCCCCATTGACACCATATAACTGTAACGTATTGAATAGATTCTCTCTCTCTGGCACCTTGTCATATGCCTTTTCCAAATCGACAAAACTTAAATACAGATCTTTGTTATATTCCCATGATTTCTCCACTATTTGTCGTAAAGTGAAGATCTGATCCTGACAGCCTCTATTTGGCCTGAATCCAGCTTGTTCTTCACCAAGCTTTTCTTCCACAATTCTTCTCAACTTTTTCTCAAGTATACTTGCATATATCTTACCAGGAATACTCAGTACAGATATACCTCTGTAATTCTCACATTCAGTTTTATTTCCCTTTTTATATATGGGTACTTTGATAGCTCTACTCCAATCATCGGGAATTCGTCCCTCTGTCCAGGCATTTTGAACTATGCAGTGCAGCCACTGTAAGACATTTATACCACCATACTTCAGCATTTCTGGTCGAATATCATCTACTCCTGCTGCATTTTCACATTTCAAGCCTTTGATGGCTTTTTCTACTTCAAGTATGGATATGTATTCCTGACTGTATGCCTGTTGAGTGTTTTTTACCACTGTGCTATCACTACAGTTTACTGTGATTTTTAAATTCGTTTCTAACTTATTCTTTTGTGGTCATATGGTTCCCCCTTGTAAGTCTTTAAGATATACAGTCTCACTTAAATTATTAGTTTTATGAAGATAGTAGAAGTATGCAGTATTGAAATTCCACCCTAAATATAATTTCGAGTGATGTTTTTCAAAATATATTATCTGTTGTTGATTTCAATTTACTGCAGTTTTTATAATAGTTTTAATCACTAAATCACGATCTAAGCAAGTTCGAAACTTAGAAGTCCTCCTAAACACAAGAAGCATGCTATTTTATACTAACATGCAATAAAAATTGTACACATATTCATAACCACTGTTGACAATACTATTCTGAACAAAACTACGTGGATCATGTGAATTACTTTGGAAGATTATGCATGCAAATGTAGAGAGTTCATAGTATAGGCATAGTATTCAACACTAAATACGAGGCTAATCTTCTTGAATGGCAAGCAGTCTCAAGTAGAGTGATATGGGCTAATATGAAAATGGGGAACTGGACAGTGAGACTTATTTGTGCCCACAGAAGATTCTACTAAGTAGAAGTGGAGGGATTTTTTGAGGCTTTAGAGAAAGCAACCGACACAATGAAAAAGGAAAAGTTGGTCCTTGTTGGGGATCTAAATAGCAGAGTAGGAAATGATTGTCAGACATACAAAAATATATTTGGAAAATTTGGAGAAAAGAGCAAAGCTAATAGTAATGGCAAATACCTGTTGGATTTCTTCTCAGGACATGGACTGGTTATTACTAACACAATGTTCCAACATAAAAATGTGCACAAATTCACATGGTGTGAAGAGGCAAGGAATAAGAAAAGTCTCTCTGACTATGTTTCTGTATAGTGATGTTTTCCCACTGTTGGAGGACACCAGAGTGAGTGTACATAGGATTTGAAATTGGAAGTGGAGCAGGATAAAATTGAATTTCATATCGAAAAGAAGAACATGTAAGAAAGTTTTAAAGCAAATAAAAGTTGAGCAGCTCTCAGATGTGAACTGCAGACTAAAATACACAAACATGATGAAAGAAAAAATGAAAGAGTTCGAGAATAGGAACCAAACTTTGGAGATTCAATGGCAAGCCCTGAAGAAAATACTGATTGATTCAGCCAGAGAGGCATGTCGTGAGGTTGTGTGCAAGGATAGAAAAATCAGAACTCCATGGTGGACACAGGAATCTAAAGAAGTAGTGAAGGAAAAGAAGAAAGCATATCAAAAGTTCATGGTAAATAAGTCAGCTTGTGCTCTTAGAGAATACAGAGACAAATGTAAGAATGCTAAATACTGTGTAAAACTGGCTAAATAAAAGTCATGGGAGGACTTTGGAGATATCCTTGAAGTATGGAGTAATTACTTTGAAAAACTGCTAAATGAAACAAGCAGTAATGAGATCACAGTTTTTAAAAAGCTGACCAGCCATGCAGTCAGGAATACATATCCATACTTGAAGTAGAAAAAGCCATTAAAAGCCTGAAATGTGGAAAGGCAACAGGAGTTGATGATATTCGATCAGAAATGCTCAAGTATGGAGGTTATTTATTTATTTAGTGAATGGCTCACACATGAAAAGTTACATTACATTAATCCTTAATATGTACGGACATTGTAATAAACATATGTTCTATAATAAGACATAATACAGTCATAAAAGAGACACTCAAGAATAGGCACTTGGTGTAGCATGGATGGAGTCTGACAGGTTTCCACTGTATGCACATTGGACACATTCTGCTGTAATATGATTAATTGTCTGGCGGGGTGATCCATAGTCATACCTGGGTGAGGCAATCATGCCCCATTTATAAAGGTGGTCTGCACATCTCCCATGGTTGGTGCGGATTCGGTTAAGAGCAGACCAAGTTTTCCGATGGTGGCCAAAACCCCAAGGTATCTGTGTTGGGTCCACTAATTCATGGAAGATCCCTGTTGAAATGTTACACCAGGACTCTTGCCACTTCTCCTTCATGTTGAAACCTGTCTCTGCAAGATTCTTTGCTGTTAAGATTGGATGGTGGCATGACTTTAGCCTGTTTATTTCTAGGTTTGGGATGTCTTCATGAATTGGAAGATTTTGGATTTCCATGATTTTGCTGCATTGATGTAGAAGAAAGTTGGATCTACAGATGTGTGGAGGCAAGATGTTGCTTAGCACTGGGAGCCAGTAGGTTGTGGTTGATTTTACAGTTCCAGAAATAAGGCACATAGTGGTGTTAAGCTGGGCATCAACCAGATACGCATGGGCGCTGCTCAGCCATACGGGTGAGCAGTATTCAGCTGTAGAGTAAACGAGGTCAAGAGCAGTGCTGCAAATCGTTGTTGCTGAGGCACCTCAAGTTGTTCCACATAGTTTTTGCAGTATATTGTTTCTTGTTTTTAGCTTGGATGCTATGTTAATGAGATGTGGCTTAAAAGATAGTGTTCTATCCAGAGTGATGCCCAGATATTTTGGAAATCTGTTGTAGTGTAGCAGTTTGTGGTTGAAGTAGACCATGAGTTCTTTGTTAGCCTGATTATTGTTCAGGTGGAAGCATGGAACTTCTGTTTTGCTAGGATTTGGGTGTAATCTCCATTTGCTGAAGTGTTCAGCTAGGACTGCAAGGTCATTTGTTAGTGTATCTTCCATTGTAGTAAAATTGGTGTGTCTGGTGTCTAGAGCAATGTCATCAGCATAGCAAAACTTCTTGGAGGCTGTATTAGGCAAATCTGCAATGTATAAGTTAAAAAGGAGGGGAGCCAGAACTGACCCTTGTGGTAGTCCATTATCCAGTGTTCTTTGTTTACTTTTGTTCTCGTCCATACATACTTAGAACAGGTGGTTGCTTAGCATGTTATCGATTAGTTTTGCTATTGTTCTGCATGGGACTGCACGGAGCAACTTGCAGACTGCGCCATGCCTCCAGACTGTTATCATAAGCCGCAGTAAGATCTACAAAAGCTACAGCTGTTTTCCGGCATTGTTCGTAGCCTGCCTCTATATGTGTGTGGTGAGTGACAGAACCTGATCACAGCAGCTTCGTTTATGTTTGAATCCGACCTGTTCCACTGGGACTTGTTCTATTATCTTAGGGGGGGGGGGCGATTCTATTAAGGATGAGCCTTTCTAGGAGCTTATAACAGGTGCTAAGCAGGGCGATTGGTCAGTAGTTTTCTGGTTTGTGGTTGTTGGTTTTTTCCTGGTTTTAAGATGGGGATAATTTTTGTCCTCTTAAACTCTTTTGGAAGTCTACCAGTCTGGAGGATGTCAGAGAAAAGGCAAGCCAACCACTGTCGAACTTTTTGGCCTGTCTTCAACAGGAAATCAGGATGAATTCCATCGAAACCTGGAGCCTTGCCTGGTTTCATATCCATTAGAGCAGTGCTAATATCTTCAAGAGTGAAGGGTCATGAATATAGAGGATCTGATGGTTGTTATTTTTCAAACATGTAAGTTCTTTTTTTATTTGAAGAGTGTGTTGTTTGTCATTGGTGGTATATCTTGACGTGTTGATAATATGTGATGCATATTGGTAGGAGAAATAGCTGATTGTTCCCAGGCAGTCAGGGTGCCACTACCTAGTTGTCTTAGAAGTCTCCATGCTTTTCTACTGGAGTGCCGACAATCGAGTCTTTCTACCGTTTCAGTCCATTTCTTCTGTCGACTGGTGTCAAGGCTGTGATCTGACAAAGGGTACCTGCAGACTTACCTCTAACACAATTGGTCTATGTTGGCTTTGGGGAAAGTTGGAGAGAACTCTTCTTGATGTAGGTAATGGTCATCCATTGTCTTGACTGACAAAGCAGAGGTTGGGGTTGTACTCACTGTTCCAAGCTGCTGACCTGAAGGAAGATCTATCTTTTGCATCGAAAATTAGGTGCACGTTATGAATTTCTACCTGTTCAGTCAAAGTCTCCCTCTCTCTGCATTCATTGTTGGAAGCATATTTCCATAGCGTGTGGTGGCTGTTAAAATCACCTATATGCATTGCAGGGTGGTTATGCACTGGTAGAACTTGTGGAGGTCACAAAAGGGCAGGGGGTTTATACACGTTGGTAATGTTCCCTATCATAGTTATCAGATGCACGCCACTGACAATGCTGGTTGTTATGAGGTGGGAATCTTCTACGGTACTACGCACATGTGCCATGTGCATGATGGTAAGTGGCTCCAATGATAATGTAACCATGAATTCGGCCCTTATGGTGGAGCTGATCTTCATCCTTACAGTGAGTCTCTTGAATAAGAATGTCAACATTGTTGTCATATAAAATCTTTGAGAGGTATTCACATTTTGCTCTACATATACCCTCAGTGTTAATTTGGCAAATTCAGACAACAGGTCCAATATTCCTAGTCATCTTGCCCTTAAGAGTGCTAATTCATGTGTTTGAGTTCATGTGTGCTTTAACTAGAAGATCAAGAAGATAGTCTGGTTGCCAAGTCGCTCTAGCTCTTTAGCGTTATCCAGGGTGCACCACGAGGAGGTGAGCTAGGATTGCACCCCGAGTATGGCAGTATAAAAGTCGTATGGTGGCTTCACTGCATACTTCAGAAAGAGTGGACAGAGGGACGAATTCCAGATGATTGGAGTATAGCTCTCATAGTACACATATATATATATAAAAAGGGAAATAAAATTGAATGTGAGAATTACAAAGGCATTTCATTACTGAGTGTTCCTGTTAAGATATATGCAAGCATACTTGAGAAACAAAAGAAGGATTGTGGAAGAGAAGCTTGGTGAAGAACAAGCTGGATTCAAGCCAATCAGGATCAGATTTTCACTTTACGACAAATTGTTGTGAAATCACGGGAATATAACAAAGATCTGTATTTAAGTTTTGTAGATCTGGAAAAGGCATATGACAAGGTGCCAAGAGAGAAGCTATTCCAAATGCTACAGTTATATGATGTTAATGGGGCATTATATCAAGCAATACTTATCTTTATTTGAGTTGTAAATCAGCAGTTAGAATTGAAGGAAGTACAGGAAGATGGTTTAATGTTAAATCTAGTGTCAGACAAGGATGTACATTATATCCTCTGTTATTCATTATCTATATGGATCACATTATGAAGGAAAGTGGTATTAAACCTGATATCAGAATTGGAGGTGTTAATCTCAGCTGTTTGCTTTATGCGGATGATGTTATACTTCTAAATAAATCTGGTACAAGTCTGCAAGATTCTGTGACTAAATTGAATATACTGTTGTAACAGATATGGTATGAAGGTCAGCATTAAAAATATAATGAAAATAGGCAGAAACATTGAAAATATCAACTGCATTGTGAATGGAGAACTTATAACACAAGTAAAACATTTCAGCTACTTAGGCATGATTTTTAGTGAAGATGGTAAGTTAAATATGGAAATAGACAACAGAATCAACAAAGCTGGTATGGTAGGAAGTCAACTGAATAAATTTATATGGAATGAATAAGAGAGAAATTAGCCAAAACACTAAATTAGCTGTATACAAGACAGTGTTTAAACCAATTTTAACATATGGATGTGAGAGCTGGGTTAGAAGTAAAACACTTGACCGAAGACTAGAGACTGCAGATATGAGAGTCCTGAGAAAGATTAGGGGGCATGAACAGATGGCAGCAATGGCGATATCATATTAAAACAAAGATATTAGGAAAGAACTTGATATTGTCAGCATCCAGGAATGCATTAGGAGAGCCAATCTCAGGTGGTATGGTCACTTACGCAGAATGATAGAGGAGAGATTAGCAAAACAAATGTTCTCTGCCCAGAGTAAGACCAAGATATAGGTGGATTGATACAGTAAAAAGTGCCTTAGAAGACAGAAATATAAGACCTGATAATATTGGAGTCTTGACATTTAACACACTGATTTGGAGGAAAATTATAGATAGGAAGTTAGTAATGATGTAAATTTTTCATGTATTACTATCATATCCTGTACACCCCTTGAAGGTATATATATCAGGAATTTGATAATGATGATGATGTAGAGAGTATGAGAAGTTGTATTTCCTATTCTTGTCTAGTTAAAGCATTGGTTGACATGTTTCTAGCCACAGTATTAGTGGTATATATGTGCATGAATAAACAATAGGTTATTTTTAAGTACCACTTTTCCACATTAATAATTAGATCGAATAATTTTTATATTTCCATAATACAGTAATAAAATCATGTTGGAGGTTTAATGGATTGTATACAGCACTCAGAAAGGATTAAAAACAGAATTTAATTCTTCCTGTATTTCATCTCAGTCAATGAGACATTGTTAATAATTGGTGGGGATTTTTATATTCCAGGATATTCATAGATATTATATCTTAATATTAATCCTACCATAATGATGATCTCTGTTTCTAACAATTATTTTTTTAATTCCGAGTGCACTTATATGTTATTATATGCACAAGGGTTCACTCCAATTGGTGCAATGATCTTAACTCTTTCTTTTAGAATCCAAATAATCACTGACTCAAGACCAAATATAAAATAAATACATTTAATAAAACAAAAACAATATATATATATATATATACACTTCAAACAATATTACATAGCTAACTACAAATTAATTAGATCCAAGGCCTTTTTAAAATAAACTTACACTTAAGACTAAACACTTTGTTTTCAAAATGACAAAATGTTCATAGCCAGTTTCTCTCTCTGTCAAAGCCCTTCTCCAAAGACATATGACTTTATTCTTCATTTTACAGGATCCTTTCTCATCACTTATGTAGCACACATTAATTCTTCCGAACTTAATTCTGTCTCTTTTCTTCAGTAAAAATAATAGTCAGATCCGGCGTCCTTAATACAGATGAAACTTCCTAATCAGAGTTTTCTCAAATATTCCTCTAGAACGTAAATGGTAAATTCTTCTTTTATTTACTAAATGCTTATTGACAGTCTTACTCTTCCAATTAAAAAAAAACTTACAGTTCTAAGATTCCCTTTTCGGAATCTACTATAAATCTGTCAATTAGTGTTTCCTTCAATATCCCGTTTAAAACGCATATAGCAATAATTTTTATTATTTATCCACATACTTATTCCATATTAAAACTTAATAGTTCCACGATTCCTTTTTTGGAATATACTATTTATTTTCCTTCGACTGTCACATAAAAAAACTTAAGTTCCTCCGAACCTAAATATCTGCCGGCCTGTGTTCTAAATTCCTTCAGAACGCTTTCTTGTTTACAGGCGTTACTCAGATACCGAACGCTTTCCTTGTCAGCTGTCAATCACACATCAAACTTCTCGGCAAGCATGCGCACTCCACAAAACTGGTAAGCAAGAAGTTATAAATAATGGCCGACGCGTTGTCCCTGTTAGCGACAAGAGAATGCCTTCATAAAACGCAACCGTTGATAATTTTAAATTACAATAAAATCATTTTAAGTAATACAAATATCAAATCTGGGAAGTACATCAATTTTTTGACTTCTTTACATATCACTTTTGACAAAACAATTTCCATAACAGGCACATCGCAAGTGCCGACAATGCGTGTTATGAAACTAAAACTAATAAACATTTTAACATAAACAATTCGTAAAAATATTCAGAATTTTACTTATGATTATTTTTACAACATCTTCAGGGATTACAAAAAAACTAATGTGACATAAAAACAAACAATACTAAGCCCAACCACGTGGGAGACACTAAATTCCTATCAAGGTGGAACGCCCTCTAAGGGCAGTTGTAGGTAGCCTGGAATGTAAAGTGGGACCTCTGGTGATAAGCTTTTCCCAAATCTTAGGAATCTTAATGCAACCATATTTGTTAAGATTTGGTTGATTCCTGAAAGCTGCTGCTGATTCTAAGAATAGTCTTTCTCTTTTGAATTTGCTGTGGTGGAGCATGGTGGTTTTTTCCATGAGATCCTGTGGGTTGTATCCAAGACATGGTCAGCCAGGCCTGACTGACCATCGTCGTGCTTGCAGATGTATGACTTATGTTCCTCCAGGTGGATAGTAACTGATCTGCCTGTCTGTCCAAAGTACGCTAGTTTACAGGAACAGGGTACTTTATAGACTCCAGGCACTGAGAAAGGAGGGAGCTGATCTTGTGTAGAGCGGATGAGGGTAGCAAGTTTGTGGTGGGCTTAAATGCTGTGTGTAGGTTGTATTTTTTAAAAATCTTGGCTATTTTTTCAGATGTGCCACAGATGTAGGGTATGGTGAACGCATTTCTAAACTCTTTTTGAAGAGAAGATGGAGGAATGGGGGAGGAACTGATTATTTTTCTAATGCTGTGATCTCTGATCCCCCTCACTGGACTTTCCACATTTTATAAAAAACTCTACCCATTTCAAAACCCTCATAGAAAATTTAACCTTAAATAACGCAGACATATTGGTAAGCTTTGACATCTCCTCATTGTTTACCAATATTCCTTTAATTGATACCTTAACACTCTTAAAAAACGTTTTTCCTTCTGACATCTTAGATCTCTTTTCCTTTGCTCTATTCTGGTTATTTTTCTTGAAAGAACAAAATCTATAATAAGCAGATTATAGATATCCCCCCCCCCCTCTCACCTTCCCTTGCCAATTTTTATATGGAAGATTTTGAAAAACGAGCCATAGACTCAGCCCTTCTCAAACCTTCCATCTGGCTAAGATATGTAGATGATGTGTTCTCTATTTGGCTTCATGGCCCAGACACATTAGAAGCCTTCTTCAGTCACCTCAACAGCCTACATCCAAGAATCCAGTTCACGATGGAAAAGGAAAAGAACAATTGCTTACCCTTCCTAGACACCTTAGTTACACGCCTCCCCAACGGTACACTTTCCTTCACGGTATATATAGAAAACCCACACACACACAGGCAGATACATCCACAAACGCTCCCACCACCACCACCACCCTGCTCAACAAAATGGCATTATTAAAACTCTTACCAAGAGAGTCCACAATCTTTGTTCCAGTGGAACTGCCCTTACAACTGAGCCTGACCACATACACAACACTTTCCTCTCCAATGGCTACAGTGATCACAGCATTAGAAAAATAATCAGTTCCTCCCCCATTCCCCGGTCTTCTCTTCTAAAAGAGTTTAGAAATGCCGTCATCATACCCTACATCTGTGGCACATCTGAAAAAATAGCCAAGATTTTATAAAAATACAACCTACACACAGCATTTAAGCCCCACCGCAAACTTACTACCCTCATTCGCTCTACAAAAGATCAACTCCCTCCTCTCTCAGTACCTGGAGTCTATAAAGTACCCTGTTCCTGTAAACTGCGTACTTTGGACAGACAGGCAGATCAGCTACTATCCGCCTGGAGGAACATAAGTCATACATCTTCAAGGGGGGGGGGGGGAATACCTGCAGATGTATGACTTATACGACGAAATATAGGAAGAATTAAATTCTGTTTTTAATCCTTTCTGAGTGCTGTATGCAATCCATTAAACCTCCAACATGATGTTCTCACAGCACTTAAGCTAAGTCACTACACACGGACAGTAATAAAATAATAATAAAATCAATTAGGAATGGAAATTTATTTCTTAACTATTACCAATCCACAGTCTGTAGTTATTGCAATTCAAAAATGATTAAATATATGCCGCAACTACATTTATTTAATCTCAAACGAGGTAACACTATGTTTTTTTCTGATTTTATTTATTTGCATATTTATGTTTTAATAAAAGAAAATGAATAAATCTGAAAACACACCCCAGCTCAACATCACCAGAGTTAAAGATCGGTACTATCAATATAAGAAGCCTGAATGGCAAAGAAATGGAGCTAGCTGAGGAATTAGATAAGTACCAGATCGACATAATAGGGGGTGACTGAAGCAAAAAAGGCAAAAATTGGTAAGATGTTTCTGAGCAATAAATACAAAACGTTATATTCAGGCAATGACAATCAAGGAAAAGAAGGAGTAGCCATAGTATTCAACACAAAATACAAGGCTAATCTTCTTGAATGGTAGTCAGTCTCAAGTAGAGTAATGTGGGCAAATATGAGAATGGGGAACTGGACAATGACACTTATTTGTGCCTATGGCCCCACAGAAGGTTCTACTAAGGTAGAAGTGGAGAAATTTTTTGAAGCATTATAAAAAGCAACTGACACAATGAAAAAGGAAAAGTTGGTCCTTGTTGGGGACCTAAATAGCAGAGTAGGAAATGATTGTGAGACATACAAAAATATTTTGGGAGAATATGGAGAAAAGAGAAAAGCTGATAATAATGGCAAATATCTGTTAGATTTCTGCTCAGGACATGGACTGGTTATTACTAACATTCACATGGAGAGAAGAGGCAAGGAATAAAAAAAGTCTCATTGATTATGTTATTGTTGATAGTGATGTTTTCTACCTGGTGCAGGACACCAGAGTGTACAGAGGATTTGAAATTGGAAGTGATCACTATTTAGTCTTGAGCAGGATAAAATTGAATTTCATGTTGAAAAGAATAACATGTAAGAAAGTTTTAAAGCGAATCAAAGTTGAGCAGCTCTCAGATGTGAACTGTAGACACATCTCAGACAACTGAATACACAAAGATTATTGAAGAAAAAATGAAAGAGTTTGAGAACAGGAATCAAACCTTGGAGATTCAATGGCAAGACTTGAAGAAAACCCTGATTGATTCAGCTAGAGAGGCATGTGGTGAAGTTGTCTGTTCAAACCAATTTTAACTTATGGATCTGAGAGCTGGGTCAGAAGTAAAACACTTGACCAAAAACTAGAGACCGCAGATATGAGAGTTCTGAGAAAGATTAAAGGCGTGAACAGATGGCATTAATGGCAATATCATATTAAAAACGAGGATATTAAGAAAGAACTTGACATTTTCAGCATCCAGGAATGCGTTAGCAGAGCTAATCTCAGGTGGTATGGTCAATTGAACAGAATGGGCGAAGAAAGATTAGCAAAATATATGTTCTCTGCTAGGTTGGCAGCAAAACGACCCAGAGGAAGACCAAGATATAGGTGGATTGATACGGTACAAAGTGCCTTAAACGATAGAAATGACAAGTAACAGACTGATTTGGAGGAAAATTGTAGATAGGAAGTTAGTAATGATGTATTTTTTTTCATGTAGTACTATCATATCCTGTACACCCCTTGAGGGTACATGGCAGGAATTTGATGATGATGATGATAAAGAAACTGAAATCTGAAGATCCAATTGAGATCTATTGAATACAAGTATTAAAACTTCCAATTTCAATAGTGCATCTGTATTAGATATTTCAAGCAACTGTTTATCTTAATTATTGATTTGATGGCAATTAATTTGATTGGTCTTCTATACTATTCCTAGAATCCAATTTAAAAGAACATGGGAATAGTTAGAAAGTTGATGATTTTGACTGCTGCCTACCAGTCTGGATAGCCAATATCAGAATTTCTGAAAACATGGACTATATCCATTTCAACCAATACAGCCATTCTGGACTTGCCGACCATGCTTTGGATACCCACCATAGATAATCTAGAAGACCACTTTATTGCACCATAGCAAATACAGATATGAGAGGCTATTCCAGGAATCTGCAGCAGCCATGAGAAACTTTCCAAACTTTGAATAAATTTGGGAAGCTCTCATCCTCAGTGCTTTAGCCCCCCCCCCCCCCCCCCCCCCCCGTGGGGGAGCAGCATTTTGGGTTCTAGTCCTGATGTTGGGGTGTCTTTCTTCATGATAATTTTACACATATATATATATTTTATTATTTTTTTATATTTTTTTTTCCCCACACGGAGCATTTATTTTCTATTAGTGAGCTTTTTTGCACTGTCCCAGAAATATATCTTCAGTGGAACGTGTAAATTGTTCAAATCCAGATAGATAAAATATTCACGATAACAAAAAAATTTCTATCCAGGATTATTGATATGTGAGATTGGAGGACTAGTGGGGAGATTCCTTTTCAGTTGTTCAAAACATTTCAATCCCTGGCTGAAACAGATGTTTACTGACTTCAGAATAAAGAAATATTCTGATTGACTATTTTTATCCTCTTTCTTTGTCTTTTTAGTATAAACAGATATGCATACAATGTATACACATAATATGTGTATCCATTGTAAATAAATATGGATATAATGAATACATTACTGAAATAATTTAGTACTAATTAAAAAAAATTTTTTTTGCCATTTTTAGAGATTGAACATAATGAACTCAAAAAAAATCATATACAGTAGAACTCGGTTATAACGATCATGATTACAGCGAATTCACATTTATAACGAATAATTTCGAAGGTATATTTGAATTACATTTGATTTAATGCATGTATTTCATGTTTATTACGAATTCGTTTCATGGGAATAACGAACGAATAATACATGTTAGTCGTTCCTTTACTGACATTTCGTACATACGTATTTTCTGATTGTGGAAAAATGTCGGGAGTCAAATGGAAAATTTTATCGGTTTCCGAAAAAGTAGATATTATACGGGAGGTGGAAAGTGGCCAATCAAATCTGACAGTAGCAAAGAAGTATGGTTTGTCCCCATCTACAATATCAACAATTTGGAAGAATCGCGAGTTGACTCTGAAAGCTTTTGAAAACAATTTATCGAAGTGTAAAAAACTTAAAAAGTGTAATAAAAGTGATGTTGACGAGGCACTTCTTTCGTCGTTTGAAGTGCAAAGAACCGCTGGCTTACCTATTAGCGAACCAATTTTGAAAGTTCAAGCCAAAAAATTTGCTGTTCAACTTGGTTATAGCAATTTTAAATGCAACAATGGGTGGATTGATCGCTTTAAGAACAGAAACGATATTGTCTATGCAAAAGTAAGTGGCGAGGCATTGTCCATTGACAAAAACGTTTCTGACTGGATCAAGAATGTATGGCCGGACATCAAACGAAGGTATGGATACAACAACATTTATAATGCAGACAAAGCAGGGTTTTTTATAATTTAACGCCCGATAAAACTTTTCAATTTAAAAACGAAAAGTGCATTATTGGCAGAAAACTTATCAAAAATAGACTCACAGTTTTAGTTTGTGCAAACATGACTGGTAGCGATAAAAGAAAGCTTCTTGTAATTGGAAAATCGGCAAAGCCTAGATGCTTTAAAACATAAAGAAACTTCCCGTTGATTATACAGTGAATAAGAAGGCCTGGATGACATCTTCAATTTTCGAAAATGAAATTCGCAAGTCGGATAAAAATCTTCGCAGTGAAAACCGGAAAATTTTGTTATTGATAGACAACTGTCCTGCTCATCCTGTAGTGGCTAATTTAACAAACATAAAACTTGTTTTTTTGCCACCGAATGTGACATCTGTCTTGCAACCACTTGATCAAGGCGTAATTAGATGTTTTAAATCCCATTTTTGTTATCTGTTAGTCTTGGAACTGATAGAACGCAAAGAAAAATCCACTGAAAATGCTTATGCTTACAACTTGAAGATCAGTGTACTTCACGCAATATGTTTAATGAGTGATGCTTGGAATTTGGTGTCATCGTCTACAATACAAAACTGTTTTAAGAAAGCCGGTCTTGCGGAATACGAGTGCGAATCTGAAGAAGATGAAGAGGATAACGTACCGTTATCAGCGTGGTTAAAAGCACGAAACTTGAACAATTTTGAAACGTGTGCAGAGATAGATAATTTTATAGACATTGATAATGGCGTCGCTACTTCAGGTATACCGACAGACACTGACATCTTAAAACAAATCTCTCATACACCAGAAGAAGATAATAGTAGTAGTGATGCCGAGGAAGAAAATAGCAATGATGAGAAAATTGTTACCTGGTGTGAAGCAGAAAGTGCTTTACATATTTTAACAAGATTTATGGAATCGTGATCTGTAAGTTCAGACGACACATTCAAGCATCTTAGTGGTATAAGGAACAATTTCAAACGTATGAAATATGCGTCTTGTGCAAAGCAAAGCATGCTTGATGATTTTTTATGTAAAAATGTGAGGTTTTAAAAATAACTGTTTGTTCTTTATATGTATTTATGTTACCCAATATACCTATGCTGAGAAAAATCTGAAAACATTTTTAATTCGCTCAAATTATGACCTTCTTGGATATAACGAATAACGGTTATTACGAACAAATATATGCGATCCTGTGGAATTCGTTATAACCGAGTTCTACTGTATTTCTCCCCCCCCCCCCCCCCCCATCTCCATATTTTCCCAAGTAATTTAGCTAAATTATATTGCTAAACGGTTAGAATTTTCTTCATAATTAAGTGCACCCCCCCCCCCCCCAGTTTTTTCTAATTTCCACCCATTTAGCCATCCACATTAAATTCACGATTCATGATATGAATTTGAATACCTTATCTTTTTAATAAATATGCACGCATATTCTTTCAGCAAAGAAGTTTATTGAGGATCATGTCCCTTCATTTCCTGAAGGAGCACATAGAGATAATTGCTATCACAATAGAAATTGCAAAGTTGACTGAACAGCTTAAGAAGCAATTTTTTCACTTATCTGTTATGTTATATTATTGCAAATATTGAAAGCATTATCCTTTATATTGTTGTAACTACATTTTTAATTTTATTCTAGATTTTGTGTTAGTTTATGGGAGCTGCTTACCTCGCTTCCAATTCCTGTCCTTTCTTTGAGCAGATCAAACCTGCATGACATGCTTTACGAGAATTCAATCTTCAATTCCCCACTTCCCATCGCCCCCTTCCCATTAAGCATCTGTTCAAAAAATTCATAACTACACTGAGTGAGCTTTGCATTAGGGATCCTCTTCCCTTGATTTACATATATGATGCAATAACGAAGTACTATGTGATATCAACATCATGTACGGTTACTATCAATGAGCACACCCTCTTTGTACATAATCTGTAAATGTTTGCCAGTAATGGGGGAACACAACATAAGCCACAATCAACATGGCAACATAAGCCAGTTTGATTGTGGGCAGATAGTTGGTGCCTGGAGGACATGTGCCAGTATTTTGGAAACAGCTGCACTTGCTTGTTGCTCTCGTACTACTGTATTAAGGGTGTACTTGAACTGGATTAACTATGAACAGATATCCAGCAGATGGGCTCACGTTGGTCAGCCACAGTGTCAGATCATGACTGGTATCTCAGTAATGATGGGCAACAGTCACACAGCTCACCCATCAGTACAGCAGCAAGAAAGTTCTACCCATTTCCACGTGCACCATGTGCTGTATCTTGCGTCGCCTGGGGTTCCACAACTGAAGACCAACAAGGGTACCCATGATGATGGCCAGGCATCTCAAAGAATGCCTCACCTGGACAAATTAACATTTTCAATGGACCCTTGACAGATGGAAGAAGGTTGTCTGGAGTGATGAGACCCATTTCCTGCTGCGCCATGCTGATGGCGAGGTTTGCATTTGGTGTAAACAACATGAAGCCCCTATCCCTTGGTTGCACAGTTGGGGTTTAGCAGGCCAGTGGAGGTGATGTTATACTCTGGGGTGCTTTTTCCTACCCTAGGTCCATTTAGCATATTCCCACAAATTGAATGGTGAATGCTACAGGGACCTGTTAGTCAACATCTTCATCCGTATCTGGAGGTCTACTCTGACCATTGTGCCAGCTTTCAACAGGACAATGCAGCTTGTCATTGCAACTACTGAGTGGTTGAAGAAACAACGAATTCACAACATTGCTTTGGTCCCCAAACTCCCATGTAACCCAATTGAGCACGTGTGGGATATGCTAGAACAGGGGGGGGGGGTGAGAATTGCTGATCCACTTTCACAGAATGAGCATGAACTGATGGAGTTGCTGCAGCAGACATGGGGGATGTTCAGCACCTTGTGGAATATGTTCCTAAGTATCTGTGAGCTGTGATTACGCAGAGAGGTGGACCAGCACATTATTAGGTGGGTGTTCCTAATGCAAAGCTTCATAATATGATCCATGTAGATAATAACAGGGGGATAATGTACATCTTTGTTTGACACTAGATTTAACATCAGACCATTTTCCTGTACTTTCTTCAATTCTAACTGTTGACTTAACAACTCAAATAAAGACTGAGTATTGCTTGATATAATGCCCCATTGATATTATATAACTGTAGCATTTTGAATAGTTTTTTCTTGGCACCTTGTCATATGCCTTTTGAGGTTATATTCCCATGATTTGTCGTAAATGAAAATCTGATCTTGACAACCTCTATTTGTCCTGCATCCAGTTTATTCTTCACCAAGCTTTCCTTTCACAATCTTTGTCAACCATTTCTCAAGTATACTTTATGCAAGTAGTTATACTTGCATAAATCTTGCCAGGAACATCAGTAGGGAAATACTTCTAATTCTCACATTCCATTTTATTTCCCTTTTTGTATATGGGAGAGCTCTACTCCAATCATCTGGAATTCGTCTCTCTGTACAGGCCTTTTGAACTATGCAGTGCAGCCACCACAAGAAAGTTGAAGCTGTATAACTGAGAGGAGACTTCCACATAGCCTTTAAAGGAATGTGGAGAACTGACCACGGCTTCTGACCTAATGTCCAATTCTCACCTTCTTGTGGTGCACCCTGTTAGGTACTTGGATACTGAAACGAACGTGGGTGGCTTGCAATATTGGATTTAGCTGACCAAATTGTATTCTTATTGACTTTAGCCACAAATAAAATGATAGTACAGTATGATCTGTCAGTCAGCCATTCTCTTATTCATACCAGTAGGTTATAATCCAATCCCATTTTTTCTAATTCATACAACAGTCTTCCATGCTGCATTCTGTTAAAAGCCTAAGCAAAATTATTATTATTATTATTATTACGGGCGACTCCAGGGAGTCCTTAGACTCATCGAGGGAGGCTGTAAACATCATGTCCACAGACCTATTCGACATTCTCACAGTATCTATCATGCCTTGCCTTGAACTCACTCACTGTCATAGCACCCACAACAGACTCTGGCAGCTTATTCCACTCATTTACCACTCTAAAAGTAAAGAATCCAGCTGTAACACCCTTGCTAACCACACTCTTGCCCAGCTTCCATAGATGTCCCCTAGTTCTCACACCACCAGTCCTGATCCCAAAAATATCTTCTGAATTAATCCTATAGAAACCCTTCAGCAATTTGAATGTCTCAATCATATCTCCCCTTTTCTGCCTATCAACCAGTTTCTGCAAACCACAAATCTTCAACCTGTTCTCATAAGGTTCATTCCATAGACCTGCTATCGTCTTGGTCACTCGCCTCTGAATCCTCTCCACCTCCTCCCCATCAAGAAGAAACCTAGGTGACCAAATCTGGGCACAGTAGTCGAGATGAGGTATTATCAAGGCTTGGTACAGAGGAACAATAACTTGCTTGTCTCTGCTCTTCAAAATATTTTTCAACAACCAAGTGATTCGATCAACTGATTTAGCCACTTTTGCAATGTGCTCCCCTAAACTTCATCTCCCTATCCACCAACACTCCCAAGTCCCTGGCCTCGTCAATCTCCTGGAGTACAGTTCCACCAATGTGGTATACTACTGCTAATCTTTTCACCCCAAAATACATAACCTTACATTTTGTCACATTAAATTGACATCCATTCTCCTTAGCCCAGAACTCCAATCTATCCAAATCATCTCCTGCAAGATTTTGACATCTTATGCATACACTAATGCCCTACCCAACTTTGCATCATCAGCGAACAAATGAACTGTTCCTCTTAGATCCTTCCCTATATCGTTAATGAACAAATTAAACAGCAGTGGTCCAAGAACAGAATCCTGCGGCACATCACTAGTCACAGGCCATCTTTTGAACTCTACTCCTGAATAAACTACTCTCTGATATCTCTCCATCAATCACCCACCTATCCATCTCGCCAACCCTATATCCATCCCATATGTTGCAGTTTACGGATTAGAATTCCATGTGGTATCCTGTCAAAGGCCTTAGCTAGGTCCAGCAGTATCACTGTAAACCCATTACCCTTATCCAGTTGACCCGTCACTGTGTTATAAAACGTGAGCAAGTTACTGAGGCATGATCTAACCTTCACAAAACCATGCTGTCCCCCGTACAGTATCTCATTTTCATCAATCCATTCCTGTTTTTTTCCCTTGACTACTTTCTCCAAGACCCTGAGAACGACTCGTGATATGCTGATTGGTCAGTAATTTACAACAGTAGTCTTGGATCATCCTTTATGCAGTGGAACTATTTTCCCCTCTTTCCACACCTTCGGTGCTAAACTAGACCCGAGACTCAGATTAAACAACATGGTTAAGGGCACTAATAATTCTTTAGTGCCCTTAACCACATAAGACCTGTGCCAGTATACCATCCAATCCCACAGATGTATTCACATTAAGATTCTGTAATAGACTATTCACCTCCACTTCATTCATCACAATTTCCGTATAAAGTAATGGTTCCTTCATTCTTTCAATGTCACCACCTGGAGAATATACTCTTGCAAAGTGCTCGCTCAGTAATTCCACAATATCGACTGAATCGGTGACCTCCTTACCATTGGCATTCCTTAAAATCATTCTGCCGTGTACAGTTTTTTTTTTGCTTGCAGCATATTGAAAGAACTGTTTGGGATTCTCTTTAGCTTGCATAGCTAGTTTCCTTTCATAATCTGCTTTTTGCTTTTTTTTTTTGCCACACTCGTTACCCTTCTGATCTGTGCTTTATACCGTTCATGTGCCTGCAGGTCACCTTTCTCTTGTTTCTCCACAGTTGTTTCTATTTTTGCAGCTCAAGCTTAATAGTGTTATTCATCCATTTAACCCCTACTTGTTTTACTATTCGGACCCTAAGTATACAATCAGCCATAACCTCTTGTAAATGCTCCTTGACCACTTCCTATGCTCTATCGACATCCAGCCCTTGCAGTTTTACATGCCATGGCATTGAACCAAGCAATCTCCTAAGCTTGTCATACTTGCCAGCACGGTAATTCCACATATACCCTGTCTAAATCGAAAATTCCACACCTTTAGCCACCTCCCAGGTCAAGACCTTATGATCACTCTCACCAATTGGTGGCAACATGGTCATATTCATTACAGTCAAATTCTCAGATGCTATTACTAGGTCAAGCACTCTCAGACCCCTAGTATTTTCTATTACATGCTGTCTCAGATAGTTATCCCTTAATAATTGAATAAAATCCAGTTCCTTCCTCACGTGTCCTCTCCTCCTTCCAATCAATGTTACCATAGTTGAAATCCCCCATTATAATTACCCTCCTTCTACTCATTTCATCAATTTGTTTATGCATACTATCTCCACCATATATTCCATCACCTGGTCTATAGCAGCACCCAACTGTATATTTTGTTCTGCCAGTCCCAATCTCACACAAAATAGCCTCAAATGAGCTCTTTTCACTATCCTGCAATACAACTTCAATTCTCCTTGGCTGCAGTTCATCAGCTATCATCAATAACACTCCTCCCCCCATTTTATTCTCTCTGTCCCTCATAAACACACTATAACCTACACATTCTATTCCACTAACTATATCATCTTCTGTCAGCCATGTTTCACTAATGCCAATAACCTGTGGCCAGGAAGAGCCGACCAAGGCCAAATATTCTTCCTTCTTGTTCCTAATACTGCTGGCATTAGTATACATGAAATGCAGAGGTCCCTTTGTCCCACCCCTATCTTGATGCATTATTCTAACTATCCCATTCCGATTACTTGTCCTTAGTACTGGCTCAGGTACATTATATACATTCTTACACTCAACTGTCTCACCGATGTCTGCATATCCACACCCCCCCACCCCTCCTTGGTAGTTCTAGTTTCCCTGGTTCTGCTATTACCAGGTCAGGTTTGCCATCCAATTTCACTTCATTTAGCAACACTTTTTCCGCACACAAATCCATTCAAATGCAGGCCATCCATCTTGTATAAATCCTTTCTCGCCCATCAAACTTATTCCACACTTCCACGAATTCCACACCACACCATCTGCATAACCTGCGCATAAAGTCATTTGTGATTATGGACCTCCTCCTAAATTCCTCTCTGTTGTACCGCGGCAACAGACTCGCCATCCTAACTCTGTCACTCTTTTCTCTTGCTATCTTTAACAATACTTTCAAGTCCTCTCATAAAAAATTTATCTCCATTAAATTCATTCGTACCCGAATCCAAAACTATCAAAGTGTGTATCCATTTCCCTCATCTAACTGAACCCTGACATTATTATAAAATATGAGCAAGTTGCTCAAACAAGACCTTAGTAATAAATTTAGTTTAATCCTTTATCCAAATGTAAGCACACAAAGTTTGCACCTGAAGTATCTTTAGGACTGAGGCAATTTGTGGTAAAGGTGGACCAAGCTCTCACCACTCATACTCTTAGTATCTTCCATAATGTAAGGCACATCTCCTTGTGGACATGTATAATGCTATGCATTAAGGGAAGGGTCAGTACTCATACCAGTTTTGACCTTTATTGAGGTCTCATCAGTGAGAGCCAGACCCAGAGGTGGTGATACCAAGGTGGAAGTAATTAAGGTAAATATGACTTCTCCATTACTTCCACCTTGGTATCACCACCTCTGGGTCTGGCTCCCACTGACGAGACTTCAATAAAGGTTGAAACCGGTATGAGTAGTGGCCCTTCCCTTAATGCATAGCAAGGAGATGTGCTTTGCATTATGGAAGATACTAAGAGTAGGAGTGATGAGAGCTTGGTCCACCTTTACCACGTATTGCCTCAGTCCTGAAGCTACTTCAGGTGCAAACTTTGTTTGCTTACACTTGGATAAAGGATTAAACTAAATTTATTATAGTCTAACCAAGTGAAAAAAAAAACTTTCAAGACCTTAGTAAACACATGCTGTTAATTGCAAAATATAGATTTTCTCTCAACCCATTTTTGTATGTAAGCCCTAACCAAGTTTTCCAAAATCTTCACCCACCACTCCAAAGAATACTGATAGGTCAATGGTTTGGATACATCATTCTTTGCACCACCCTAGTGTGTGTATATATGTACACACACACACACACACACACACACACACACACACACACACACACACACACACACACACACACACACACACACACACACACACACACACACACACAAGTTTCCACAAATTAAAGAACAAAGAGAAAAATCACAATAACTTAACTATGTGATGAATTTTTATGCAATTCGCTAAAATGCAGTATGGTATGAGGTGTGAAAGAAACACTCACCAAAGTTGTAAATAAATTGCTTAATTCAGTGACAAAACATACATGAAGATGATTGTCAATACATGAGGTCAAACAAGATTGTCAAAGTTCCTCAGTATGGAATGTTGTCACCCTTCACAGGAATACAGTGCTCACAAGAATGTTCACAGTGTTTATAAGAATATTGAAGAGCTCAGCTGGTAATAACAACCATTGCTCTCATAAGTCTTTGAAGAGTTTTGTGGAGGGTTGAGAGCAGCAGCTGCAACACATCTATGTAGAACATCCCAGACATGCTCAGTAGGATTAAGGTCTGGAAACCTGGCTGGCCAGACCATACGTATGATAGTCTCTTCTTGAAGATATTGGTCGACAAGCTTCACTTGATGAGGACAAGCATTATTGTCTTGTAGGATAAAAATCTCTCAAATCGCTCTCATATACTAAAAAACATAGGTGTCCAAGACGTAAATCTCTATAAGTTGCAGCATTAACGGTTCCATTAGGAAGCATATGTAGGTTGGTGCTTCCAACTAATGAGATGCCTCCACAAACCACTATAATACCTTCACCATAAGTGTCCCTTTCATGAATACTGAAGAGATGACAACATGTCCCTGCTTTTCCCCAGATCAGAGGTTGTCTGGTCTCGCTTTGTAGAACAAACTGAGACTTGTAGTGGATAATAAGGGACATGCAGACTACCCAATCATCTAACATACAGATCACCATACCAATGTTCTTGTAGCCAATGCAAGGTCATATCGTATCTGATTCAGCAGTACTCCTGTTTTGGCAAGCAGATAATCAGAGATATCAGGCATCCACTGCGGTTGTACCTTGTTGCCTTCTTTCATTGTATCTCCAAGATGCTGTTTGTAACTGTTGGAGTTGGTTCCACAGTCTTAGAACTACAGATCGACTCACATGCAACATTTTGCTACCTCTGTCAGACTTTTGCTTCCCTCTATTCTTATGATAGCTTGTCTTCTACATTCATTGGTTAAATGATGCCTTCCAGCCATATCCCAGAATTTTGCTACACAAAATGTCTTGTTCTCACTATAGACACAAAATGGAAAACCACCATAAATTACCCACTTTTATGGCATAAAGCAGTGGCACTTCCTGAGGATTGTGTTATCAAGGTATGCAGGTGGATTACTCTAAATATGTTTAATTCATTTTATAATCATCTCATTCACTTCATACTTTTCACGATAGATGTGTAGTTTTGTTAAATGTGCAAATAATTTTCAAAGTTAGTTTATCTCATATAAGTGAAAGTTAATTTGAAAACCAGTTTATGAAATTTTTGCACCTTAACTCTAAACTAAAACAAATGAAGGTTAAAGACACAGATCCTCTTATAGCAATAAAATAGCAATTTAATGTCCTTTACTTTGAAAGTATAGATTACTCATTTTTTCTATTCCCTCTCCCTTTTTTTAGCCCCAATGCAATCCATGCTGTTTATATTTGCACCAATTTTTATCAGTTTGACTTTCACTGATATGATAACCAGATTCAGATCTGGTTATCATATCAGTTATCATATCAATTCAATTATTTTTAGAGAAATAGTTTTTTCTCTAAAAATAATTCTTAAAAAAAAAAAAAAAAACTGAAATGCTATGAAAGATTTATAGATTCTGTACAGTAATGCATATTTTGCTAATTCTTTTTCATCTGTTGAATTATAAATTATTTATTCTGATGAATTAATAATTTATAATTCAACTTGAAATTAATAATTTCAATTCATGCTTGAAAAATATAAATCACTTCAGAGCAGCAGTTGCATTATTAAAAGAGTAAATGAGATATTTCGCTTACATTTTCGATGGGCATTTTATGTTTTGCACGTGCATGTTGCAAGTATTTTCCTGATATGATTTTATATACTTAATTTCTTTTTTATTTATTTTAATTTTACTTAATTTATTTACAATATTTTCAGGATGCTTTAATCTAGATCCAAATAGAGTTCTTGATGTGATACTTGAGTCTTTTGAATGCCGTTTGGAACTTGTAGAATTTTATGTCCCTCTGCTTAAATCTTTTCTCTGTAATTCATCAACTCTTAGTCAAGTACTGGGTTTTAAATTAGGCTTTTATCAGGTAAGGAAATTTGTTGATGTCTATTTTTTTGCATCAGTTTATATTTTAAAAATCAGTCTTACTTTTCAAGTGGCAAGAAATACTTGAAAGACAGAAACAAAATAGTGTACCTTGAAAAGCCATCCTTAGTTTAAACTCCATTAAAATATTTAAGAAAGCGAGTAAATCAAAATATAAGAAATAAAATACTACACTAGAAAAATTACACATCCAACTAAAATTACAAGAAGAGAAATAGTTGATTAAAACTGTCTTAAATGTTTTGAACATTATAGTATATCTTGAAGAGGATATCCAGCCAATAGCATCTATATGAAACTTGAGGTTTAAATAAATTATATAATTTAAGACACAGTGCAACCCTTGTTTACTTGCAAAATATTTACAAAATACATATATATTGCATTTATTACTTCTTACATAATAGCTGCTTCACTCATAACATAAATTAATCACATCACAGCATTTATATACTTATACAAATCTGTTATAATTTCAGTAATGCATTGTGTTCAAGGCAGCCAGCACAGACTTTCTTGTATTAGTAATCATCAAAAGTATTAGTATAAAGCTGTACCAACTGATACATGCCTGGTTTCAGTTTCTTAACCCATAAATTACTGTTAAAATCTGAAAACACACCCCAACTCAACATCACCAGAGTTAAAGATCGGTACTATCAACATAAGAAGCCTGAATGGCAAAGAAATGGAGCTAGCTGAGGAATAAGATAAGTACCAGATTGACATAATAGGGATGACTGAAACAAAAAAGACAAAAACTAGTGAGATTTTTCTGAGCAATAAATACAAAATGTTATATTCAAGCAATGACAAGTAAAAGAAGATGTAGCCATCGTATTCAACACAAAATACGGCGCTAATCTTCTTGAATGGCAGGCAGTCTCAAGTAGAGTGATGTGGGCAAATATCAGAATGGGGAATTGGACAATGAGACTTATTTGTGCCTATGGTCCCACAGAAGGTTCTGCTAAGGTAGAAGTGGAGGAATTTTTTGAAGCAACTGACACAATGAAAAAGGAAAAGTTGGTGCTTGTTGGGGATCTAAATAGCAGAGTAGGAAATGATTGTGAGACATACAAAATATTTTGGGAAAATTTGGAGAAAATAGCAAAACTAATAATAATGGCAAATACCTGTTGGGTTTCTGCTCAGGACACGGACTGGTTATTACTAACACCATGTTCCAACATAAAAATGTGCACAAATTCACATGGAGAGAAGAAGCAAGGAATAAGAAAATTCTCATTGACTATGTTATTGTTGATAGTGATGTTTTCCCACTGGTGCAGGACACCAGAGTGTACAGAGGATTTGAAATTGGAAGTGATCACTATTTAGTCTTGATAAGGATAAAATTGAATTTCATATTGAAAAGAATAACATGTGAGAAAGTTTTAAAGCGAATCAAAGTTGAGCAGCTCTCAGATGTGAACTGTAGACTAAAATACACAAAGATTAAAATAAAAAGCCAAAAGGCTTTTTATTCTAATTGCCTTCGCCAATAGTTTTTCGGCAATGAAACTCATAGATCGTAGTTATCGATCTTAAGTTTCACTTACTGGCTATATAACAATATAGGATTCTTATCCATTTAATACACAAAGTTTATTGAAGAAAAAATGAAAAGAGTTTGAGAACAGGAATCAAACCTTGGAGATTCAGTACCATGCCTTGAAGAAAACCCTGATTGATTCAGCCAGAGAGGCATGTGGTGAAGTTGTCTGTAATGATAGAAAAATCAGAACTCCATGGTGAACACAGGAAGTTAAAGAGGCAGTGAAGGAAAAGAAGAAAGCATATCAAAAATTCCTGGCAAATAAGTCAGATTGTGCTCTTAGAGAATACAAAGACAAATGCAAGAAAGCTAAACACTTTGTAAAACTAGCTAAACAAAAGTTATGGGAAGACTTTGGCAAGAACATAGAAAATAAATATCAAGAAGGTGGTAAGATATTCTGGAGGTTGTTGAAGAAGCTTAGGAATTGAGGAAAGAGTGCTGTAAAAGGAGTTGGAGATGATAAAGGTGTCATGAAAACGGGAGAAAAAGATATCCTTGAAGTATGGAGTAATTACTTTGAAAAATTCCTAAATGAAACAAGCAGATAGCGCAGTGGTAAAAAACACTCAACAGGCATACAGTCAGGAATATATATCCATACTTGAAGTAGAAAAAGCCATCAAAGGCTTGAAATGTGGAAAGGCAGCAGGAGAGTAGATGATATTCGACCAGAAATGCAGAATATTTCTGGTTGAAATATCCTGCATTTCTACTTCAAAGTAGAAATGCAGAATAGAAACAGAGGGACGAATGCCTGATGATTGGAGTAGAGCTCTAATAGTACCCATATATAAAAAGGGAAATTAAACCGAATTTGAGAATTACAGAGGTATTTCTCTACTGAGTGTTCCTGGCAAGATTTATGCAAGTATACTTGAGAAATGGTTGAGAAGAATTGTGGAAAAAAAAGCTTGGTGAAGAACAAGCTGGATTCAGGCCAAATAGAGGCTGTCAGGATCAGATCTTCACTTTACGACAAATAGTCGAGAAAGCATGGAAATATAACAAAAATCTGTATTTAAGTTTTGTCGGTCTGGAAAAGGCACATGACAAGTTTCCAAGAGAGAAGCTATTCAGTACACTACAGTTATATGGTGTCAATGGGGCATTATATCAAACAATACTTAGTCTTTATTTGAGTTGTAAGTCAGCAGTTAGAATTGAAGGAAGTACAGGAAGATGGTTTAATGTTAAATCTGGTGTGAGACAAGGATGTACATTATCCCCCTCTGTTATTCATTATCTATATGGATCACATTATGAAGGAAAGTGGTATTAAACATGATATCAGAATTAATGTCATCTCTTTGCTTTATGTGACAATGTTATACTTCTAAATAAAACCGCTACAAGTTCGCAAGATTCCGTGACTAAATTGACTAACTGTTGTAATAGATATGGTATGAAGGTCAGCAGTTAAAAGACAATGACATTGAAAATAGGCAGAATCGTTGAAAATGTCAACTGTGTTGTGAATGGAGAACCTGTGGAACAAGTAAAATATTTCAGCTACTTAGGCACGATTTTTAGTGAAGATAGTAAATTAAATATGGAAATGGACAACAGAATGAACAAAGCTGGTATGGTAGCAAGTCAATTGAATCATATGGAATACGAGAGAAATTAGTCGGAACACTAAATTAGCTGTATACAAGACAGTGTTCAAACCAGTTTTAACTTATGGATCTGAGAGAGGGATCAGAAGTAAAACACTTGACCAAAGACTAGAGACTGCAGATATGAGAGTCCTGAGAAAGGTTAAAGGCATGAAGAGATGCCATGAATGGCAATATCATATTGCCATTGATGATATTAGGAAAGAACTTGACATTGTCAGCATCCAGAAATGTGTTAGGACAGCTAATCTCAGGTGGTCTGGTCACTTAAACAGAATGGGCGAGGAATGATTAATAAAACAAGTGTTCTCTGCCAGGTTGGCAGAAAAACGACCCAGAGGAAGACCAAGATATAGGTGGATTGATACGGTACAAATTGCCTCAGACGATAGGAATATAAGCTCTGACAATGTTCGAGTCTTGACAAGTAACAAAATGATTTGGAGGAAAATTGTAGATAGGGAAGTTAGTAATGATGTAAATTTTTTATGTAGTACCATCATATCCTGTACACCTCCTTGAAGGTACATGTAAGGAATTTGATGATGATGATGATGATGATGACGATAAAACTGTTTTGCTTGTAGTGCAGCATAGTGCTTTTGGGGGAGGTATTTTCCATTATATGGGGTTATTTTTTATTCCAGTTGCCAATATATTGGTACTAGTGTTTTTTTTTTTTTTTTTTTTTTTAATTGATTAGTTTTTAAATATATCAACCAAATATAGAATTTCCCATAAGTATTAATTTCTAATATATCTTAAAACAACCCCCCCCCCCTCCCCTTCTGTATGGTGTCAGTGGAAGTATTTGTCTTTGTCTGTTGCAAATTAATTAAACTATCCAAGTATTTTGACAGTGTATATTAATGATAAAATTATATTCAGTGATTCTGTGTTTTGATTGATTGTTGAGAGATTGAGAGAGAGTAGCAAATTATGTCGGCTGTTTACATATTGTGTCAGAGTGAAAAGCTAAAAGTAAGAATTAGAATATTTCACCTGACTTGATATTTGATAAAATCAGGGATTGTAAAGGGTTTTTTTTTGCAGCAAATGTTAAAAATTCACTATGGTAATATTTTAAATGTACTAAACTAGGAAATGTAGGCATATGTGTAAATAGTGCTTAAAAAACAAACAAAAAAAGAACAGACAGTTTGTGGAAGTACTAGCACAAAATTAATTTATTAAAAAAAAAAGAGGGAAAACTAAAAATCTTGATGATATAGCACCTTCAACTGAAATTATCAATACTAAGACTGATTTGGATTTGTAATCAAAAATTGCATCCTGTTTTAACAAAACAATTGATGACTTTTTCTTCTGTAGTAACACACATGATAGCATGCAATGGGGCCCCTTTATTAAATTTATATATAACTTGAGATTACTTTTCTACGACATCAGCTGAGTTCTCAATGAAGAAAAGATTTTAGTTGGTGATAAAGAAAAATCTGAAGTATCCTGTGAAAATCCAAAATGTGAATAGCACTGAAGACCTAACATAAGAAAGGAACTCACGTGTTCTCAAGAATAAAATATAGCAGGAAAATATTGAAAAAATGCTTTTGATCAGTTAACAAGTGTCAAATCAGCTTTTTCCACTTCTGGATTAATTTGCATAAAAAATTAGGTTTTAGAGGACTACATCCTCAATAAGTTTTCTATGTGATTAGTTTAATAAATAGGACATTATATAAAATAGCTTATGTGTTAAGCATAAAAAACTTATTGTTTAATACTGACCATATACAAATATTTTAACATTCTTTGCCTACCAGTTTCACTAGCAAACTGTCTAGCTTATTCAAGGCGTTGATGGAAAAGTATAAAAAATACTAGTAAATGCAAATTGAAAGGAACATTAAAAACGTTGTAAACACTCTAATAGCTAAGGTTGCATGTTTGCGTGACAGAGACTGAGTGGACTTATTGTTCTTAATCATTATCACGCATGCGTGTTTGTTGTAAACGCATAATGTGATTACTAGCTAGCTTTAGTTCAGATGGATTTAGAGAGAGAGGATGAGGTTTTTCCATGAACAAGAATAGTACCCTGGTTTCTGTTGAGGTTTTCTCCAGTTTTTAACACTACTGCGGCTTCCTTGAATCAACTATGTCTATAATCTTCGTCTAAATATGACATGGAGCTATTTTACCACTCTTTCGTGTGGTTAGACGTACAGAAATGATGTGCTAAGCCGGAAGAAATACTTCTGTTGTGGTTTACATCGCCAACGTGCACTCTCTGTCTGATCTCCAAACTCCGTGAAGTTTGTCCGATGTAGGCAAGACCACAGGAGCAAAGAATGTAATATACCCCTGGATATTTGTAGAATGGCACCTTGTCTTTTGGTGATGCTAAAAAATGTTTGATGCTGGTGGTTGGTTTGAAGATCACTTTGATGTTATGGGCTTTTAGTATTCCAGCTATTTGATAAGAAATTGACTTGATGAAGGGAATCACTACAGTAGAAATGTGCTGGGAGTATGGTTCTTCTTGTCTGCGGTTGTCACTGTATAGATATTTTTTGATGATGTTAAAAAATTATCACAAAATGGATACCCTCCGAACATCATCAAAAAATATCTATACAGTGACAACCCTAGACAAGAAGAACCAAACTCCCATCACATTTCTACTGTAGTGATTCCCTTCATCAAGTCAATTTCTTATCAAATAGCCAGAATACTAAAAGCCCACAACATCAGAGTGATCTTCAAACCAACTACCAGCATCAAACATATTTTAGGATCACCTAAAGACAAGGTGCCATTCTATAAATATCCAGGAGTATATTACATTCCTTGCTCCTGTGGTCTCGCCTACATCGGACAAACTTCACGGAGTTTGGAGATCAGACAGAGAGTGCACGTTGGCGATGTAAACCACAACAGAAGTATTTCTTCCGGCTTAGCACATCATTTATACGTCCAACCACACGATAGAGTGGCAAAATAGCTCCGTGCCATATTTAGACGACGATTATAGACATCGTTTATTCAAGGAAGCTGCAGTAGTGTTAATAACTGGCAAAAACCTCTTAACAGTTAATGGAAAAACCTCATCCTCTCTCTAAATCCATCTGAACTACAGCTAGCTAGTAATCACATTATGCGTTTACAACAAACACGCATGCGTGATAATGATTAAGAACAATAAGTCCACTCAGTCTCTGTCACGTGAACGTGCAACCTTAGCTATTCGAGTGTTTACAACGTTTTTAATGTTCCTTTCAATTTGCATTAACTAGTATTTTTTATACTTTTCCATCAATGCCTTGAAAAAGCTAAACAGTTTGCTAGCGAAACTGGTAGGCAAAGAATGTTAAAATATTTGTATATGGTCAGTATTAAACAATAAGTTTTTTATGCTTAACTTTCAAATGACCAAATGTGTTTAATTTGAATAGCTTATGTGTGTGTTATATATGTTTGTGGTTTCCTTATCTTTAAAGTTACTTTTTATCTTTTGAAATAAATTTTGTTTATGTATAATTTATATTAATAAATATCTTTTTCTTTATTAATATTTATTGATTGTCTTTTAGTATAATATCTTTTAACACCTTCATTGCCAATCACGTGATATCGCGTGATGCGAGTTTTCACCAAACGGCCGATCACGCGTTATCGCGTAGACGTCGCTATCAAGTAAAAAAAATTTGGCCACCACACGAAATTCCAATTTTCAGCTTGGCAATGAATGTGTTAAAAAAGGTAAGAAATTACCTTTTACCAGTAAATCCATATTTATGAAAATTTTTTTAAATTACAGGTAAACTGAAAAAGTGTGTAAATTTATCTGAGTTTCATCTGATCGTTAATTTGCCTGTGGGTGATGGGAGTTCCACTGATATGCTATATATTTTTAATCAGAACAGCTTTTTGTTTGATGTTGGTTTTCAAGCTGCTGACTGATATTTAGCAGTAGCGCTACTTGCCTTGCCTCCTGTGCCAACATACCACTGATGTTTAAGTCTATTTGATATTTGAATCTCTCCTGCTTCTTGATATGTAGCTTTTTCAGCTTTTAGGTTTCCTCTAAACATCACTTTCTTATTTCTTTGAAGAAATGTAATGCTGTTGAATAATGCAAACTCTGAATAGCTCCTTTTTTGATACCATTCATGTAATTTCCTATGATTCCCTTCTTTTAAAATTTTGTTTTATTTATTTATTTCTTTATAATCTAGAGCAGTTATAAATAATGAAATTAAAAAACAAAAACATGAAATTTTTATTATAATAACGGCTATTATAGCCTGTTTTTGTTTAGGAGTGTCCCTTATTTTAAATACATTGGCTGTTATTACCATTCCGAAAAAGTTCCGATGATGGTCAGTCGACCGAAACGGTCCGCACTCCTTTAACCCCCCCCCCACACACACACAAAAATGCGCCCCTAAACACAATAATATATATATTTATATATATATATTATTAATACATAACCCGGGTTTCCAAATTTATTTTCCCACGTCAAAACACACTCCCACGCTCCCTTCCTCCTTCCTCCCCCCTCTTTACAAACAACCTTAAGCAGGATCATGAAATTGGAAGACATCCTGGAATCAAAACAAGGTATGTATGTACAAAATTTTTCTGACTCTTTTATTCTGCTATAATTGCCTTCTATACTCATCCATAATGTCCTAAAATATATATACCCCTTTTTTGAGTAATAATAGCCAATGTATTTAAAATAAGGGACACTCCTAAACAAAAACAGGCTATAATAGCCGTTATTATAATAATAGTGTTTAAGAGGAGTAGCATGGGAATTTTCCCAGAAACTATACCTAATGAAATTGTTAGCTTCAGTAAAGTTGATAATATCATCATCATCAAATTCCTAACATCTATCTTCAGTAGATGGACAGGATATAGATATTATGATACGACATGAAAATGTTATATCATTCTAACTTCCTGTTGACGCTTTTCCTCCAAATTAGACTATTTGTCAAGACTCCAGTATTTTCAGATCTCATATTTCTGTCTTCTAAGGCACTTTTTACTCTATCAGTCCATCTAGATCTTGGTCTTCCTCTAGGTATTTTCTTACTGTCCTGATGTTACACCTGATATCTTGAGAATATAGAATTCTCAGCTATCATGGTGTAACATGAAGAATAAATAAAATAAATTAGAACCCTGCATAAAAGATAATTGTTGAATTAATAAAAAGAAAAAGAAAGATTCTTGCATCCAATAAAATATATAAGAAAATAAACTAACTAACTAACAAAAGAAAGAATATATTAATATTGTGATATGACTTAAATGAGAAAAGTTAAATAAATAAGACAGAAAAGGATTAGTCATAAGAGATGGTATGTGAGAGGCTAGTGATTAAGTTATTAAGTAAGTTCTTAGAAAAAATTTGGAAAGGGGGATTAAATTAGAGGATAGCAAAGGAAAACAACAGACTATCGCTCAGGCCTGATTCCCAGATTGAGACATCGTTACGGGCCCACCGATCAAATGACGTTTGGCAGAAAAATGCCACCCTAATTGGTCGGTGAAGTAAAAACAAGTAGGGGGCAGAGAAAAGAAGTTAGAAAAAGTGCCGTTAGGAGAACAGGTTATAAAAGGGTTGGACCCCCCCACACGGGGCTTTTCTTGGTTTTGGTTTTGATTCTGTTCCAGGAGAGCCCTTCACGAGCTCTTTAGTAGGGATTTCACGATGTTTTCCTGAGTGGCGAGATAGGGGTTATATCTCCACGCCACAACATGGGCTAAGAATGCCATAAAGTCGAGGAAAAGAAAGCATATTCTTTGTGTTCCAACTTCAGTGACAACTACGAAAAACAGAGAGCTGAAAAGAAATCGATGTCCACGTGGCGAGCTGCACAGCCAATATATAGATGATTCAAAGTGTTCGGAGTTACGAAAAGTTAAGCCAGCGTAAGTCTAGTTCAATTCCAAAAGGAATGTAGGAGAAGCAGATTATCGGTGAGGTTATATCAAGATAATTCAATCAGAAGAAGGTAAAGATCCATATGAAAATCCCAAGAAAGAAAGGTACTGTAAAATATCTCTGATGTTAACTAAAAATGTGTCTGTGATAAGTATCATTATTCTAATACGGAACTGTTTAAGTGACCAAGGAAAATTTATATTAGGACTTTAGTATCTGACAGAATATAATGAAAGTAAGCTTGCTAATGAATATTATATAAGTAATCAAGTATCCTGAGAATTTTTGCATGTCTATTGTAATGTATTGGAAAATTAAAATGTCATAGTTGTGTGTTAGTTCAGAAAAGGGTTTAGTTAATCTACTTAAGTTTGAATAGTTAAATAGTGTTAATTAATCTTATTTGTCCATGCCAAATGAATTTACGTGTTGAATGTGTATAGCGGCATGATCGTAATACCAGTTATATGTTAGTGCAGTAAATGGTTTAGTTAATCTACTTAAGTTTAAATAGTTGAATAGTGTGAATTGATCTTACTTGTCCATGTCTAATGAATTTGTGTGTTGAATTGTTATGGCGGCATGATCGTAATACTCATTATAGGATCATAGCCTAATTACTTGTAATAAGATATTGTCAGTTTGTAAGTATTTAGTTTAGCATTAAATTGAGTAATCATAAAAAATTGAATTGTACCATGTTAAGAAATTTAATAAACCTTTGTTCAATGATAAAAGAGTTGTCTGAAATTGCTGTCCAATGCACCACTTGAAAAATACGAACCTAATCACGAGGGAAATTAATGTTAAGAAACGAGATAAAGTGTCACGACTGCAACATAGTTACACTTTCAGACATATTTGAGTTCTTTCTCCTTGTTTTTGTATATAATATCTTAAACTAAATATCCCAAAAGGTGCAGTATAAATACAAATATTAGGGGTACTAAGGGGAGAAATAACTTAGATATTAGTATAAGTTTTGGTGATATCTCGTGCGCAGATAATAGAAGAACATAGATAAGAGGAAATTATAAAATAGAATAAAGATCGTAAAATGGGACACAACACTGGCAAAGAACGCTTGTTTTGCTGACACCTTTCCTGTTCCATTCTGTTTTAAGTGAACCATGCCACCTGAGATTAGCTCTGCTAACACAATCTGCATGCTAACATTGTCCAGCTTTTTTTCCTAATATCCTCATTTTTTTATATAATACTGTGATTGATGTTATCTGTTCTCTATTCTAATTTTTCTGAGAACTCTCCTGCCTGTGGGTTCCGGTCATTGATCAAGTGATTTCTTTCTTACCCACCTCACAGATCCAAGTTATTTTAGGGTACCTGTTATTTAGGTATATAAGGTTATCTTATATTTTTTGAAAAATATTTTAGTTGCAACTGATTTTTAATAAATAAGAAGGAAAGGATAACTTATAGTTCTATTATATATGCAAACATTTCCTAAACATATAACTAAAGTGTATTATTTCTTGTAATAAGAAATTTTTTTACTAATGTTACATATAAAAGAAATCTTTATATAGTTATCTTGTAGCAAACTTATTATTTGTAAAAAGGACTCGCCTCTAATTTAGTATTTTTTTTTTGTAACATAAACTTGAGGGAAGAAAATATTGAACTTTCTGATGATTTCACACCATTAAAGAAATGTAGTCTTGTTTACAAGCGATTGTTTCGCTCTCATCTCACCACCATGTTAGTTTCTGCTCTAACCAGTAGTATACTTGCATGAAGTTTATACTTTTAAACAGGAAGTTGAATTAGTGTGAGAAAATAATAGATCAGATATTGACATGAATTGCAGAAAAGCTATTTAAAAAACTTTGAAGTCATCATCATCATCAAATTCCTGCCATGTACACTCAAGGGGGTGTACAGGATATGATAGTACTACATGAAAAAAAAAATTACATCATTACTAACTTCCTATCCACAATTTTCCTCCAAATCAGTCTGTTACTTGTCAAGACTCCAACATTATCAGATCTTATATTTCTATCGTCTAAGGCACTTTGTACCGTATCAATCCACCTATATCTTGGTCTTCCTCTGGGTCGTTTTGCTGCCAACCTGGCAGAGAAATTTTGTTATGTTGTACCATCATTTTTTATTTTGGTTTAACCAATAAGAATACAATTTGGTCGGCTAAATTCCAAATTGCCAGCCCATCCTCGTTCGTTCAGTATCCAAGTAGATCCCCAACAGGGTGCACCACGAGAAGATGAGGATTGGACATTAGGTCAGAAGCCCTGGTCAGTTCTTCGCATTCCTTTGAAGACTATGTGGAGGTCTCCTCTCTGTTATACAGCTTTGACCCTTAAGCACAGGGAAAAATATAGTTTAAAGGAATTCTTAAGCCAAAAAGATGGAAAAGTGTATTTTGAGGGAAGCAAACAGTTATTCCAAAATTAGCGATGAATGAAGCTGAGTTGTGGTATAGATAAAAATTATGTATATTATTTCTGGGAAAACTCCCATGTTACTCCTCTTTATAAACTATTATGATTACAGCTATTTTGCCTGCTTCAGTTTAGGAGTACCCCTGTTTAAAGTCCCTATTCCAGAACATTTAAACACTAAAAAACGCAACATCAAAAAGAAAAATCGTATACAAAACACAGGAAAAACGGAAATAGCTGTTCATGCCCTTGAACAAAAACACACCCCGCAGATAGACAAGGCCATCATAATAGACAGACAAGACAACGAAACAATGCTCAGAATATCGGAAACAATAGCTATAAAGTGTGACGCGAACTCTATCAACGTACACAGGCCCTACATAATCTCTGAGGTTTGGAAGCTTCACAACATAAAATTGAGGTCACAACCCCGACCAATAGGAGACAACACAAACACCTCTAAAGCAGAAGCACTCACCCAACCTGACATAGCTTCCACTTTCCCAATGTGTTCAGATGACGACCACGAATAGTCGAAACGGTCCACACCCCATCAACCACCTTTCCCCTTCCCCCTCCCTATTTTAAAAAAATTAACCCTTTCATTTTTTCCCCACCCTATATAAAAGTATATGTTTCTATATGTTACGAAAAAAACCCGGGTTTTTCTAACTTATTCTACCAAACTGCCTACCCCCCCCCACACACACACACTCTGCAGTTTTCGACATCGCAGACTGAGGAAAAGCCACAACACCCAGAAAAAGGTATGTGCAATTTTCTATTCCTTAGGCTACATATACTTTTTAGTACATCTAAACTCATAATGCCCTAAGAATCCATGAGTAAATAGCCAATGGCATTTAAACAGGGGTACTCCTAAACTGAAGCAGGCAAAATAGCTGTAATCATAATAGATAAAAATGATATATAGTTTCTCCCAAAGCAGCAGACAGTTCCTTTTGATACATTATGCAGCAAACATATTCTAGTTAATTGCTGTAAACCTGAAAGATATGAATTCTTTTCCTGCTCAAGGATAAGGAAGAAGTTTACACAGGGAAAAAGAGAACTAAAATTATCTTTGTATTTCAAGGAAATAGAAAAGGAACTGATATTGCAGAGATGATATGAAAGAAGAAAACTTTCTTAAGAAAATTTGCTTTTAGAGTTATGAGCTAATTAGATTTCCAAGGCTACTGTTTAGACTGGAAGAAACTGTACCTTATAAGTTGGAAATTTGTGTATTCTCATTAAATCCTGTGATCTTGAAGAGAAAAAATCTTTTGTGATGTTTATGTCTGATGTTAAGTTTGTGTCCCATTTTCTCTTTAGGAGATAAATTTCTATTTATAATGCAAATTTGTATATAACACTTGTGAAACATAAATATTTTGCACACACTCTTGAAACAATACCATAAATTTACATTACTATTATTGTTTGTAAATTAAGATATTATTTTTGTATTTTTTCTCTCACTCAATCTCTTAAGTTAACTTATTATATCTGGATCTGAAACTGTGATATTATGCTTCTGTAGTGCAATTGAAAGAAAGCAGAACATTGTGTCCTTTGATTGGAAGAGACCTGGGTTTGACTCTCTTTGTGGGTAAGGGAATCCTTATATGGGCTTTTTCAATTGTAGGTGAGTTAGCCGATCACATACAGAGGTAGCAGGGTTTTTTCTCCTGGAAACTTGGGTTTTTCATCCTGCATACAGAGAAATTGGCCTTCAGAACACACACAATTTACAGACAAAAATGTTGTTGGTGATGAAGGGCGATTGATGGAGAATTAAGCAGTAGTGTAGAGGGTGTGATGTATTTATTGAAGTAGAGTAGAATGCCCTTCCACGATGAGTCCTTAGACTCCTTGGAGGTGTCACGTAATAATAATAATATTAACTAAAACTTTAATGAACCACTGTCATACTACTCTGGTATTTATATATATATAAGCAGGAAGAAGACATAAATGGTGCAGTTGCTGACAGGATTTTTAGTAAGAGATTTTTAAGTAATTGAAGAATTGAGTCTTAAGAATAATTTTGTGTAGTATCATCATCATCAAATTCCTGCCATGTACTCTCAAGGGGTGTACAGGATATGATAGTACTATATGAAAAAAATTACATCATTACTAACTTCCTATCTACAATCAATTTTCTTCCAAATCAGTCTGTTACTTGTCAAGACTCCAACATTATCAGATCTTATATTTCTATCATCTAAGCCACTTTGTACCGTATCAATCCTCCTATATCTTGGTCTTCCTCTGGGTCGTTTTGCTGCCACCTGGCAGAGAACACTTGTTTTGCTAATCTTTCTTCACCCATTCTGTTTAAGTCACCATACCACCTGAGATTAGGTGGTATGATCACTTAATTAATTATGGTCCACTCAGCCCCACTTAAACCTTCTATCTGGCTAAGATATGTAGATGATGTGTTCTCTATTTGGCCTCATGGCCCAGACACGTTAGACTCCTTCCTCAGTCATCTCAATAGTCTACATCCAAGAATCCAGTTCTCTATGGAAAAGGAAAAGAACAATTGTTTACCCTTCCTAGACACCTTAGTCACATGCCTGCCTAATATATCTTTGTTCCAGTGGAACTGCCCTCACTACTGAGCTTAACCACATACACAGCACTTTCCTCTCCAATGGCTACAGCGATCACAGTAGCAAAAAATAATCAACTCCTCCCCCATTCCCCGTCCTTCTCGTCAACAAGATTTTAAAAATGCCATCACCATACCCTACATCCGTGGCACATCCGAAAAAATAGCCAAGATGCTAAAACAGTACAACCTACACACAGCATATAAGCCCCACCGCAAACTTGCTACCCTTATCCGTTCTACGAAAGATCAGCTCCCTCCTCTCTCTCTGCCTGGAGTTTACAAAGTACCCTGTTCCTGTAAGCAGGCGTACTTTGGACAGACAGGCAGATCAGCATCCATCCGTCTAGAGGAACACAAGTCTTACATCTTCAAACACAACTATGGCCATTCAGGCTTGACTGACCATGTTTTGGACACCACCCACAGGGTATCATGGAAGAAAACCACCATGCTCCACCACAGCAAATTCAAGAAAGAGAGACTTTTCTTAGAAGCAGCAGCAGCTCTCAAAAACCAACCAAATCTCAATAAATACGGTTGCATTAAGCTTCCGAAGATTTGGGAAACACTCATCACCAGAGTTCCCACCTTACATTCCAGGCCACCTACTACTAAAGTCCTATCTAGGCCACCTACTAAAGTCCTATCTAGGTAGAGTGCCCTCTAAGGGCACTCTACCTAGATAGGACTTTAGTGTCACACATGTGGTTGGGCTTAGTATTGTAAGTTTTTGTGTGCATGTTACACTAATTGTTTTTGTAATCCCCGTAGATATCCTAGTGACTAGGACGAAATATAGGAAGTATTAAATTCTATTTTAATTCTTTTGGAGTGTTGCAAAAAATCCATTAAGCCTCCAACATGATGTCCTCACAGCACTTAAGCCTCTACACACGGGTCCACCATGGAGTTCTAATTTTTCTATCCTTGCAGGCAACTTCACCACATGCCTCTCTAGCTGAATCAATCAGGGGGCTTTCTTCAAGGCTTGCCACTGAATCTCCAAGGTTTGATTCCTGTTCTCAAACTCTTTCATTTTTTCTTCAATAATCTTTGTGTATTTTAGTCTACAGTTCACATCCGAGAGCTGCTCAACTTTTATTCACTTTAAAACTTTCTTACATGTTATTCTTTTCAATATGAAATTCAATTTTATCCTGCTCAAGACTAAATAGTGATCACTTCCAATTTCAAATCCTGCACCAGGGAGAAAACATCACTATCAACAATAGCATAGTCAGTGAGACTTTTCTTATTCCTTGCCTCTTCTCTCCATGTGAATTTGTGCACATTTTTATGTTGGTACATGGTGTTAGTAATAACCAGTCTATATCCTGAGCAGAAATCCAACAGATATTTGCCATTATTATTAGCTTTGCTCTTTTCTCCAAATTTTCCCAAAATATTTTTGTATGTCTCCCAATCATTTCCTACTCTGCTATTTAGATCCCCAACATGGATTCCCTGGGGATCAAATGGATTCCTTTGCTGATGTTAGGTGTGAAGAACGTGAATTGCATACATGAATACATCAGTTCAATATCTGTATAAGGTAACCACAATGTTAACATTGATCACTATCAAATGGCATGATGTGCAATTCTTTTAAACTTGCAACTTTATTAAGGAATCCCTTGAAGACTTTTTTTACATCAACCTGGTCTACTTAAGACTGATTCCATGTGATTCTCTCACATTTGAGAAATAGATATCTGTATGATAAGCAGTTGTTCAAAAACGCTTTTCTGTTCTTCCTCTCCCCCCTCCCCCCAATTAGAAACAGAGATAACTGTTTAAACCCAATATAATCTAAAAATGAATTGAATTTAATGCTTTTTACTGTTTCACATAAACAGTGAAAGAACACTAAATCACAAAAAAAAAAAAAAAAAAAAAAACAGTGCTTGTGTTACATAAGAGAATTATTAACTTTTAAGGATTTTATTATTATTACTATTGCTATTAAAGCTTGAAACAAAGATGTATTTTTTAAAATAAACTTTAATTTTTTTCTTTTGCCATGTTTTTATTCATTCTACACTATTACAATAATGTTAAAAGAAAATGTAACTGTAAAATCTTAAATGTAAAATATCATGAGGGAGCAAAGATGTAGAACTTTGCCCATTACATGATATTTATATTCTTCCTGATATATTTTAATTACTTCTTTAGTCATTTAGTATATGTTGAGTTACCTGCCATGAACTTCTTGTATGATGCTTTTCTTTTCCTGGGCTGCTCTTTTTTTAAATTCTTAGTATGCTACATAGTTTATTTTTCTATTTTTGCAAATAACTTCATCAGCTATTTGGCTGAATCAGTTTTTGAAATTTTGTCACTCATTCTCTGAGGTATAGTTTGCATTTTCAAACTGCGCACCTCACATCTGAAATTCTGTTTAAGACTTTGATATGTATTTATATATTTATATATATTTCTTTTACCAGGTACTCATTTTTATCTTTCTCCTTCTAATCATATATGATCATCTATTTTCGATTATCCTCCCCCCCCCCCCCTCCCACCACCATGTCTGTAAATCTTCTAACACCACTTCATTTCCACTTGATGCTGTGTGTATTGATGGTCTACCTGTTGTCAGTTCCTGAGAATGCTTCAGTAGTTGGCTTCAGTGATCCATCCTGGTTACCTGATGAAAACATATGAACTCTGTTTAACCAAGCAGTATCTGAGAGACTAATGTAGTGCATGTGCAGTTAAAACCAGTTTTGAGCGTGGGTTACATTAGTCTCCCAATTGCCATTTAATCCTGTTTCATTCACTGTCTGTTTGGATTCCTACTAAATACTGTTAATAATATTAAACTATGTTTCTTCAGAACATGAGTTATTTATTTCCTTATTATTATTTATTTATTTATTTTAATTTTTTTGACATTTTTAGAATGATACTACTGTAAGGACTCCTTCGTCATTATATAAAGTTGCTGCCCTGTTACTTCAAAATACTCTAATAAATTTAGATCAGCTATACAGTTTAGTAAGTATAATTTTTTCATTTTATTTATTTCATAAATGCATTTTAACAATAAAGCATTGATTCATATTAAATGGTTATATTTCAGTTTTCCAGTGTACAGAAGCAACAGAACATGTTTTTAGTTGTTATATACAACCACTCTCATTATAGTAAATACATTAAAACATACTAATTTGCTAACAAACTGGTGAATAGTTCCAGCAAAAGTTTCAGGATTCTTGAAAGAAATTTGAAGGACCTCTTCTTTGCCTGCTATCCCTGTACTTAAATAAACGTATATGTTGATTTACCAAGAGCACCATTTCCTTTTTTTTTTGCAGATCAACCATTTCCTAGCTAATCTCACCCTCAAATGATGTAGTACCACAGCCGTGCTAATAGGGATGAAGCTTAGAATTTTTGTATTTCTTTTCTGTTGTTTGATTACTGTATCTGTTGATGCAAACACTTATTTGGACTGAATAACTGAAATAATCCTTGATGGAATGAGAGCCTTCATTCCATACTCTCATCAAACCTCCACCCACTGTTCAACTTCTCAAATAAATTTCCAAGCAGTCCAGGATAAAAAAAAAAAAAATATTAATAAATAATAATAATAATAATAAAATTAGCATATTTTAAATAGTCATCATCATCAATTTCCTGCCATGTACCCACAAGGGGTGTACAGGGTATGATAGTACGACATGAAAAAATTACATCATTACTAACTTCCTATCTACAATTTTCCTCCAAATCAGTCTGTTACTTGTCAAGACTCCAACATTATCATATCTTATATTTCTATCATCTAAGGCACTTTGTACCATATCAATCCACCTATATCTTGGTCTTCCTCTGGGTCGTTTTTCTGCCAACCTGGCAGAGAAAACTTGTTTTGCTAATCTTTCCGCGCCCATTCTGTTTAAATGACCATACCACCTGAGATTAGCTCTGCTAACGCATTCATGGATGCAGACAATGTCAAGGTCTTTCCTAATATCCTCATTTTTAATATGATATTGCCATTGATGCCATCTGTTCACGCCTCTAATCTTTCTCAGGACTCTCATATCTGCGTTCTCTAGTCTTTGGTCAAGTGTTTTACTTCTGACCCAGCTCTCAGATCCATAAGTTAAAACTGGTTTGAACACTGTCTTGTATACAGCTAATTTAGTGTTCCGACTAATTTCTCTCTTATTCCATACGAATTTATTCAATTGACTTCCCACCATACCAGCTTTGCTGATTCTGTTGTCTATTTCCATATTTAATTTACCATCTTCAGTAAAAATCGTGCCTAAGTAGCTGAAATGTTTTACTTGTTCCACAGGTTCTCCATTCACAACACAGTTGACATTTTCAATGATTCTGCCTATTTTCATTGTCTTTGTCTTTTTATTGCTGACCTTCATACCATATCTATTACAACAGCTATTCAATTTAGCTAGAGAATCTTGCAGACTTGTAGCAGATTTATTTAGAAGTATAACATCATCCGCATAAAGCAAAGAGCTGACATTAACATCTCCAATTTTGATATCATGTTTAATACCACTTTCCTTCATAATGGGATCCATATAATGAATAACAGAGGCGATAATGTACATCCTTGTCTCACACCAGATTTAACATTAAACCATCTTCCTGTACTTCCTTCAATTCTAACTGCTGACTTACAACTCAAATAAAGACTAAGTATTTGATATAATGCCCCATTGACACCATGTAACTGCAGCGTATTGAATAGCTTCTCTCTTGGCACCTTATCATATGCCTTTTCCAAATCGACAAAACTTAAATACAGAGCTTTGTTATATTCCCATGCTTTCTCGACTATTTGTCGTAAAGTGAAGATCTGATCCTGACAGCCTCTGTTTGGCCTGAATCCATCTTGTTCTTCACCAAGCTTTTCTTCCACAATTCTTCTCAACCCTTTCTCAAGTATACTTGCATAGATCTTGCCAGGAACACTCAGTAGGGAAATACCTCTGTAATTCTCACATTCAGTTTTATTTCCCTTTTTATATATGGGTACTATGAGAGCTCTACTCCAATCATCGGGAATTCGTCCCTCTGTCCAGGCTTTCTGAACTATACAGTGCACCCACTGTAAGACTCTTATACCACCATACTTCAGCATTTCTGGTCGAATATCATCTACTCCAGCAGCCTTTCCACATTCCAAGCCTTTGATGGCTGTTTCTACTTCAAATATGGATATGTATTCCTGCCTGCATGCCTGGTCAGTGTTTTTTACCACTGTACTGTCATCACTGCTTGCTTCATTTAGCAGTTTTTCAAAGTAATTACTCCATACTTCAAGGGTATCTTTTATTCCAGTTTTCATGTCACCTGTATCATCTCTAACTCCTTTTACAGCACTCTTTCCTCCATTCCTGAGCTTCTTCAACAACCTCCAGAATATTTTGCCACCTTCTTGATATTTATTTTCTATATTCTTGCCAAAGTCCTGCCATGACTTTTGTTTAGCTAGTTTTACACAGTGTTTAGCATTCTTGCATTTGTCTCTGTATTCTCTAAGAGCACAAGCTGACTTATTTGACAGAAACTTTTGATATGCTTTCTTCTTTTCCTTCACTGCCTCTTTAACTTTCTGTGTCCACCATGGAGTTCTGATTTTTCTATCCTTGCAGACAACCTCACCACATGCCTCTCTAACTGAATCAATGAGAGTTTTCTTCAAGGCTTGCCATTGAATCTCTAAGGTTTGGTTCCTGTTCTCAAACTCTTTCATTTTTTCTTCAATAATCTTTGTGTATTTTAGTCTACAGTTCACATCTGAGAGCTGCTCAACTTTTATTCGCTTTAAAACTTTCTTATATGTTATTCTTTTCAATAAGAAATTCAATTTTATCCTGCTCAAGACTAAATAGTGATCACTTCCAATTTCAAATCCTCTGTACACTCTGGTGTCCTGCACCAGGGAGAAAACATCACTATCAACAGTAACATAGTCAATGAGACTTTTCTTATTCCTAGCCTCTTTTCTCCATGTGAATTTGTGCACATTTTTATGTTGGAACATGGTGTTAGTAATAACCAGTCCATGTCCTGAGCAGAAATCCAACAGATATTTGCCATTATTATTAATTTTGCTCTTTTCTCCAAATTTTCCCAAAATATTTTTGTATGTCTCACAATCATTTCCTACTCTGCTATTTAGATCCCCAACAAGGACCAACTTTTCATATTTCATTGTGTCTGTTGCTTTTTCTAACGCATCAAAAAATTCCTCCACTTCTACCTTAGTAGAACCTTCTGTGGGACCATAGGCACAAATAAGTCTCATTGTCCAGTTCCCCATTCTCATATTTGCCCATATTAATCTACTTGGGACTGACTGCCATTCAAGAAGATTAGCCTCGTATTTTGTGTTGAATACTATGGCTACTCCTTCTTTTCCTTGATTGTCATTGCCTGAATATAACATTTTGTATTTATTGCTCAGAAAGATCTCACCAGTTTTGGTCTTTTTTGTTTCAGTCACCCCTATTATGTCGATCTGGTACTTATCTAATTCCTCAGCTAGCTCCATTTCTTTGCCATTAAGGATTCTTACGTTGATAGTACCGATCTTTAACTCTGGTGATGTTGAGTTGGGGTTTGTTTTCAGATTTGTTCCAGTAGCTGACTTTTCGCTGTTCGCCCTGGTTCCCTGGCGAAAACAACGGTGGCCTTGTTTAACCGGGCGACGCCCCAGCCGGCATGAAATTTTGTCATGTTGTACCATCATTTTTTTTTATATTTTATATTTTAAATAGTTTAAGTTAAAAATATCAGATTCATACTCGGCTGACTCTACAGTCCACAATAATTGTATAAAATAATCAATAAATCCAAAACAGACTTCATAAATAGACCAAATGTAAAATTGCTTAACTCTTGGCCAAATGGCAGTCAAGCTTTCTGGTCCCTTGCTTAGTCTTCAACACTTTGTTTCCATGTCTCTCACTCATCTAGATGGTACCGTGGTAACATCATATACAGATAAGGCTGACCTTTTTGCACAAGTCTTCTGTAATTTTATATAGATGACCAAGGTAAGTCATCTCTATAAGTTTCCTGTCACTCTGCCTCAAATGTGATACCATCTCTAATTGATCTCCCTACCAGTCCTAATTTGTGTAGACATTGACAAAATGTGGATGTGAAGTATATGATAGAGTTGAAATGATACGTATGTGAGTTTAAGATATGCTTCTATTGCTAGATGTGATGGAAAACTCCGAACCAGATTTAACTTATGTTCATAGCTACATCTCTTGAACCAGTGTTACCAAAAGCAAACACATGTTGTTCCTTACCTATTATGCATGCAAACACACACACACACACACACACACACACACACACACACATATATATATATATATAGTTTCCTATTATCATGTTTGTTTTTAATATCAAGACATTGAGAGGGGAAGAAAAATCACTTGTGTATGAAATATATGATTTTATTATTATCATCGTTGGGGGAAAAAAAAACTGCGACCATCACTAAATAAAACAATTGTTTGAAATCATGTACTTCATGTAAATATTGTATCACTCTTTGAAAATAAATGTCAGAATCAATTTTTTATGTGTGAATTTTGTCTAATTATGCCCAACTCGCAATGCAGTTGTTGCTGTTGTTAATGGCTGGCTCCATGAAGGTTATTATTATTATGAAGCAGCTTATAAACAACTTGTATATATCCATGTCTTTAAGAATTTACTGCTTGTCCTAAAATTTAGGTTGCTTTAATTATTTATTCATAATTCTAGTTAGAAACCATTTCACAGAATGCATACACTTTCTGCACACTTACATGATTTTTCTTTATAGGAAGTAAAAACATTAATCTTTACACATATGAGGTGTATAAGACAATATAAGAAAAGTATAATTACAAAACGGTCTGCAGTTGAGCAGCAATCTTTCTGAGCTTTTCTAGAGTTGCCCATTGCAAATCAAGTGTACTAGTTATGAAATAAATCATGTACCTTCTTACTTCTGTGTAACTTGCAACTAATGTAATGTATCAACTTATTCTTTTAATTTTCATTGTTCACTTGGAAAAAGCAGAAGAAAATTATCTCTGCAGACATTAAGTTTTGAAAAAGCATTATGTTTAAAAATCATTTTTATACTTCTCAGCTTTTGTCTATATTAGAATCAACTTTATGACTACAAGTTTAGTAAGAAATTTTTTTTCTCAATCTACTATCCCAAAGAAGCCAATAGGTCCTTAGTGGGTGGAGCAAGTGAAAGTAGAAGCATAACAGTATTGAATATAATTGAAATTGTCTTTGCTGAACTTCTGAATGCAGCTTTTTCCAGCATTTCTACAAGATCTATTGCTGTGCTTTTGGCAGCTAATTTTTATTTATGCTATTCATTGAATCTGTCAGATGTGTGCAATATGTAAGCCAGTAGTGGATTGACTTATTCTTGGCATAGGTACTATTGACATACTACATACATTATTTTATTTTGCCATTTCAAATCACCTGATCTTGAAATGATTTAACAAATTTTAATAGAGATTCTGAATACAATGGTTATCTACTTACCATGATCAACTGGGGAGGGGGGGCATCTTGATTAATGAATTTTACAATCTGTGAACAATGGAGACTAGACCTGTCCTCACAAAATTAATGTAAATTGCTACTGAATGTTATAATAATTACAATTATAATAATATACAGATGGTGCATTAATAATGAATGTACAAAAAACAAAAGTGCTATTGATCTTCAAATTAAAGATAACAAAAAATTATATACTTAGTTTAATCCTTTATCCAAGTGTAAGCAAACAAAGTTTGCACCTGAACTATTTTCAGGACTTGGGGCCACTCATGGTAAAGGTGGTAGGACTTCACATCACTTGCCTTAGTATCCCATAATGCAAAGCACATCTCCTTGCAGACATGTATAATGCTATGAATTATGGGAAGGATCACTACCCAGACCAGTTTCGACCTTTGTATAGGTGAAGCGGGCTCTAAAAATAAGACGATCCCGAAAGATCGCCCAACTCAGCGTTGTTCCACTCAGTGACAGGCTCACCCAATCACCGAGAAGAACTTCTCAGCATTGGGTCTACCCAGTGGCAGGCTCATCCCCACCACCAAGCACGGCCATAATCTCAGCAGTGGCCTCACTCAGAGACAGGCAAAAACCTACCCCCCAAACAGAGCCTCTCAAATCAGAGCCAGAGCTGCACCAGTTTCAACCTTTATTGAGGAATCTTCTGTGGGAACCAGACCCAAAGGTGATACCAAGGGTGAAGTAACACCGAAGTCATATTTTCCTATTCCAGTTGCCAAAAGGTGTCACTCCTTATTATTAAATTACTCTGGATTAGAGAAAGGTTGTTGGAAGTTTTTCACTTGGTTATACTATAAATTCAAGATACCAAGAAATTATATTCTTGGTTTAATCCTTTATCCAAGTGTAAGCAAACAAAGTTTGTGCCTGAAATTGATCTTTCTTTTTTCAAGCAAATTGTATGCACATAAAATGAATATCAGTATAAATTACACCTTGATAATAATAAAATCAGCAAGAAATTAAAGTGAAAAAATGAATTTTTGTTTAAAACCTTGTTAAAAATAAAATTATTAGCATATTTTAATAAAAAAACAACATGAAAGTTGTAACAAAGAAATGTAAATGAAGAAAATGTTTAATCCATGCAGTACAGCTACGCACATTATCTCTTTCAGCTTATTCAAAGAGTCACGAATCTAAAGTATATTAGTATTGTGGGCAGTTTTTTTGTATTTCTTATTTTATACAGAATCTGAAAATGCTGCATAGAAACCATATGTGGAACTTTTCCAAGCTTATTCAGGTGTTCAGTATTCTGGATTGTGATCTCACAATGGGAGATGAAATTTATCTCCTACTTTAGGACAATCCTGAACATCCATTCCTCCAGAGGATTCAGACCCACAGTTTGCTGGTTGGATAGCAGGTATATTAACCACTCAGCCATCAAGTTTACTCCCTCCCAAAGTAAACTTGCTAATTTAGTTACATACCATTTTTTTTTTTTTTTAAATCCAGAGGCTAGACTAAATTGAAATCCATATATGATTAACATCATTTTTTCCATATTATAATAAACTAGTAAAACAAGATTATATTTTAATAAATCCATGCACTATCCTGTGCATTTCCTAATTCTAATCAGCCAGGTACTGGATATTATGCATCAGGTTTACTTTTCTTCCTCATATTGCTTTAACTAGAGCACTTATAATACAGACTGGCTGATTTCCGCATATGTGCAGTAACAGCTTTCTGTCTGTCAATTTCTTGGTTATGAACAATTTTATGATCACACTCTCGCATCTGAGCATTTTCCTCAAGAATCATTTAATATTGATTGAAATAGATTCATTAACAATGCTTCATTTTTTGTGATTACATCATAATAGGTAAACAGTTCAGCAATTCATATAATAAGCAAAAAAAAAAATCATAGTGAACTATACAATTATAGTGAATTTTCATTTTACAAGTTCACTTTAACTTGTAAAATTTTTCAGATGTTTGGAAATAAATCCAAAAAAAAAAAAAAAAAAAAAAAAATATGGGATAACTATGTGCTAAGGAGTGCATCCTCTTGATATGATCTAGGAATGTATCCTGTATCTCTTTTATGCTATTTTGGTGCTACATACATGCATGAAATTTTTCTGTATGGCCTAAGATGAGAAAGAAAATTGAATATGTGCGATTTCCCTCTAAGTAACTGGGGGGGGGGGGGGATTAACTATTACATAAATACGGAAGAAAAATGATCCAACTTTGTTTTGGCTTGGTTTTAAAAAAAGTGCACATTCTAATTAATAGTTATTAATTTGTAGGTTCAGTGCTTTACTTCTGCTTGCTTATTTATTGCTGATAGGCAGTATCAGATTTCACTAATTTGAACTGTACAAATTTTTTTTGTGTGTGTGACTTTGAAAATCATGGTCAAATGGATTTGACCACGGTGTGTATTTTATGAATTTCAAAAGTAAAATCGCTATAACATAATTCTTTTTTTGAATTGATACCAGCATTAAATTCTTTCCAGCAAGAAATTAGTCAATCAATTTGAATTGTTTTGCCAGTAAAATGATCTATTTGAAACCAAAACTGAACAACATTCCAATCATTCAGAATTAGTACTATATGAAATTTTGAAATGCATAATGGACGTGATCACGATTAGTGTTTTGAGTCCCCTTCAACTATTTTGCACTGCTTTTATTTTATTTTTAAGCCTCATTCTTTTGGTCTGCTATATTATTATCTTATTGCTGTATAAAGCCATTTATTCCCCCCCCCCCCCAGAAGTTAGTTCAATAGATCTTCAGTCACTTCATCACGGTCATCAAAGTCACTTCAGTAAATTTCGTAGATTTAATTTGAATATCAAAAATAAATTCTTCATTTTGAAATAAATAAATTGGTGAAATATTTTACAAGTGTTCTGCACAAGATAGATGATGTAAATACAAGTTCTGCATTTCACAAAGAATATTGTAAATAAATAAATAGAGATGCAAAACTTACCATACTGACATGCTTTTTTACACTCGTCATTTTTTGTCCATTCTGTACAAAATCTTCCTCCATACTTCTCCATTCTGTCCTATCTTGAGCTTTACTTCTATACCAATGAGTTCCAGCTATCTTTTCAATCTCATTCTCCTGCCATCTCTCTCTGGTTTTCTTATACCTTTCATTCTATCTCAGATATCATATTTGTCCATTTTTGAATGCTACTTCTTGTGCAATGACTTGCTCATTGTCATTTAGGTCTTTTAATGGCTATTGCAATGTCTCTACCTGTTTGAGCTTTACCCAAGCTGTTGCACTTTCTCTGTTGAATGGTAATACCAAGCAATGATCTTCTCATTTTCCTGTGGGTAGTCCTCAGCTTGTTGAACTTTTTAGTCACAGTCCACATTTCTCTTTCATATGTTATGACTGTAAGTAAACAATTTTTGAATATTTTTATTTTTAAGCACATTCAGATGCTTCCTTTGAATGTGCTTCAGGCTACCCAAGTTGAAATCTTCATATAATTTTTTCCTCACAGTATTTTTATTACTTGCTTTATTACAGGAATGGTACATGATTTCATTTGCCTTTGAAAGAGATTTTTAGTTTTCTTTGAAAACTGAATAGAAATATCTTCAGCATCATAAACATATAAAGGCAATAATTATGAAACTATTAGAAGCATAATTACTTTAATGACAAGATATATGAGCTTGATCAATTTTGCATATTTGGAGTGAGGTGGGGAAACTGCTTGCATTCATTAATCATGCTACTATGGTGTATTGAAACATCTTACTGCTGTGACCATCACTGTATTCAACTCACTTTGATAATATGCATAGGGTATGGAAATTATGTAATTTATTATGTAGTTACTGTGTTTAGAACCAAGGACGTCCCAAATTCATCTTTATTTTCAGCTTTATAACAAAATTGAGGTTAATATAAACAAAAACACAATTCAGAGATGTATTTTATATGAAATAGATATTTAATCAAGATAAGTAAATAGATATCAAAATTTGAATATTAAAATATACACGATAACAATGTTATCATATTCCTTTCTTCTCTCACATTTCTATAGAAGTCATTATTTTAAAAGTTAGCAATTGATGTTAAATTACATCGAAAATCAGCATTTATTTTTTCTTCATGCAGACAACATTATCAATATCAGAACTCAAAAAATCTGTTTCCAATTAACTTAATTATGAGGGTGGTCTCTTCTAAAATTCTTAGTTTTGGGAAGAGATAGAATTCAGAGGGAGCCAAATCTGAGGAATAGGGTGGGTATTCCAACAATTCATAATGCAGATCCCTTAATTTTCCCATTGCCAAAACACCTTTGTGGGCAGGTGCATTGTCCTGATGAAAGATGATTTTTTTCTTCTGCAAACCGGGTCTTTTCCTCGCGAATTTTTTCGTCTAGTCTGGTTAAAAGATCAGAATAATATTCCCTGGTTATTGTTTTACCCTTTTCAAGATAATCAATAAACAAAATGCCTTTATCATCCCAAAACACCGATGCCATCATCTTTCCTTTTGGAAAGGTGATGGCATCAGTGTCAGTTTCAAGACAAAGTCAGTTTCCTGGTGGAACTGACTTTGTCTTCTTTGGTGCTGAACAATTGGATTCTGTCCACTGATTTGACTGCTGTTTGGATTCTGGTGTGCAATGGTGGATGCAAGTCTCATCCATAGTAATAAATCGACGCACAAAATCAGTTTTCTTTTAAAACACTCCAAGCACTGTCAGAGATTTTCATGCAAGTGCATTTTTGATCTGCTGTGAACAAGCACAGCACCCATCTTGCTCAAAGCTTTTTTTATTTGCAATTCTTCATGCAAAATATATCCTACATGTTATTTTGAAATGCCTATAGCCTCAGCAATTTCGTGCACTTTGACTTGTCAGTCATCCAATATCATATCATGCACTTGATCAATGATTTCTGGTGGTGTTACACTTTATGGACACCCTTCACCTGGATCAACTTCAAGGCTGGTATACGGCCACGTTTAAACTCAGAAGCCCATTTCTTAATTGTCGAAAATGAAGGAGAGGAGTGTCCATAAACTTTTATGAACTTCGAATGAATTTCTTTTGGCGTTAAACCTTCTGTTACAAAAAATTTTATTACTGCATGATACTCAGTTTTATCCATTTCAAAGGATACAGATAACACTTTTGCTTCAGACAGCTGTATAAAACAAATTACTTGATAGAATGACTTGCAATTTCACATGGATGCTTATGACAGATGTACCAACTTAGAAAAAAAAATCTTGCTGATAGCGTTGCCATCTGTGGTTGAGGCTGAGAACTTTTCAGAGCACCCTCATATAATGCTAGATGTTAAGTGTCAATCATTAATATAATTTATATATGGCAACAGATCAGAATATACCATAGTATTTTTAATATGCTTAATTAGTATTTGTGTTTAATGTCAATCAATAAATAGAAACTACCTGTAATGTAGGTATTTTAGTTCTTGTTCATAATATACAGTAAAACCCCGAAGTTACGCGGTAGGTGGGACCAACAAAAAGCGCATAAGTCGAATTCGCGTAACTCGGGGTATAATTTTGCATGTAATTTATATATACAAACATACAATTGGGACCAAAGGTTTAGAAAAACACCTATATTTTTTAAGAAATATAATCATAATTGTAGTTTTTTGTACATAAATAAAAGAAAGTTATTTCAATGTCGATGGTTTCATAAAATCTAATAGATTCTTCTGACTGCATAATGTCTTTTTCTTGTCATGCAAAATTTCTTCATAGCAAGCTAATGATTTTTTTATTCCTTGCCTTGTGGCTACAATTCATTCCTCATTAGAATCTATGTCCTCCAAAATCTGTAAACCTTTCTTTTATGATTGTTCTTACAGTGGATTCCTGTAGATCGAACTTCTTTGCTAGCTCACAAATTTTCATTCCACCTTCAAAATCCTTAATAACGTTGTGTTTTGTTTCCAAAGTCAATGTTTTCTTTTCTTGCTAGCTGTAGAAGAATCGGACTTGCTTCTTTTGGATGACATTATTATTTTTTATGTGATAAAATTTTTATTAAGAACATAACATTAAACAATCGCAAGGTTTGTAGACTATAAAAATTGTGTATGAATGGAGACCGCACAAAACATGTCAGTGTTTATTCACAGCATGTGCGACACTGGCGAATGCGGCCGGTGCCTGAAAGATACGACTAGTGGTGGGGTGTGAAGCGGGATGGGAATATGTACATATAAGAAACTGCATAACTCTGGATTCGCATAAGTAGGTGTATGACTGTGTGTGTGTATATATATATATATATATATATATATATATATGACTATCTGGTATATTAACTCAGAATTGGGATATGTTCATATTTTTATAAACTGACTTAGATCCAACAGTTAGAACAAACAATTAAATTTATTCACAAACAGCATGTTTCGTCGGAAGGCCGACTTCTTCTGGCGTTAAGAAACACAGAAAGCAAATAAAAAACACTAGAAAGAAACATTGTGTCACTGAAATTCGACTATTATAAACTACAGTTAACTTTGAACTGGAGCTACAGTCCATGTTAAAGTTCTATTGTTAGGCATTTCTGTGCATTTCACTTCATGAATGCGGCAGAATCTGATAGCAGAGTTGAATGAGTCTGGTAAATTGTAACTAAGGTTATATGATGAGGGTCCATAACAATTTCCTTACACTCGACTATGCAGCGTTCTACCTCGTCGTGGTGTATATGAAGGTTTGAAGTTGTTGTCCAGTTTATCTCATGTTGGCAGCCTTCATTATTTGTGTTTACTGAAAACAGGGCACGGCTTGACAGGGCACTTGCTCTAGTTCTTTTGTAGGCAATGTCTCTGGTGTTCTTAGAGACGTAGGAGGATGGATTTCTCAGTCTGACCATAGTATGGCTTACCACGGTCGTATGTATTTTTGTACACTCCTGGGAACTGTAGATGATTGTGAGCTGGTTTGTGTTTGCTTATAATTGAATTTAATTTGGGAAGAGTAGAGAAGCACGTTTTTATGTTAAACTTTCTTAAAATTCTTTGTAGTTTCTTGTAGAGCAAGCTGATGTATGGTAAGGAGATATAACCTTTGGAGTTGTCCTGTGTTTCTGAATTGTTTTGATGGTGGCAGTATAGATGTTTGTTAATAGTTTTTGAAGAGTAGCCATTACTCGTGAAGGTTCTTCTTAGATGTTGTAGTTCATTTTTTAGTTCTTCATCATCTGACAGTACAGATCTGGCACGATGTGCTAGAGTTGAGATGATACCCACTTTCTGTGCTGGATAGTGATGTGAAGATGCATGCAGGTATCTATCTGTGTGTGTAGATTTTCTAAACATGGAGATTTTTATGGAGTCAGATTGTAAAGATCTCCATCTTTACAATCGTGTGACTGTGGTAAGCTATACTATGGCCAGACTGAGAAATCTATCCTGCTACGTCTCTAAGAACACCAGAGAGATATTGCCTACAAAAGAACTAGAGCAAGTGCCCTGTCAAGCCATGTCCTGTTTTCAGTAAACACAAATAATGAAGGCTGCCAACATGAGATAAACTGGACAACAACTTCAAACCTTCATATACACCACGACGAGGTAGAACGCTGCATAGTCGAGTCTAAGGAAATTGTTATGGACCCTCATCATATAAACAGTTACAATTAGTTACAATTTACCGGACTCATTCAGCTCTGCTATCAGATTCTGCCACACTCGTGAAGTCAAATGCGCAGAGATGCTTAACAATAGAACTTTAACACGGACTGTAGCTCCAGTTCAAAGTTAACTGTAGTTTATAATAGTCGAATTTCAGTGACACAATGTTTCTTTCTAGTGTTTTTTATTTGCTTTCTGTGTTTCTTAACGCCTGAAGAAGTCGGCCTTCCGACGAACCATGTTGTGTTGTGAATAAATTTAATTGTTTGTTCTAATTCTCGGATCTAAGTCAGTTTATAAAAGTATGAATATATATGTGTGTGTGTGTGTGAAAATATCCTAGTATCATTTCCTTGTGTATTTACTGTTAACGGGCAGGCTAATGCAGAATGAAATTACACCCCCTGAATCAAAATTGAATGGTTATTGGTCAACAAATTGCTCTTCAAAATTAATTTTTTTTTTTTTTTTTTTTTTTTTTTTAAATTACAAAAAATCCCTACATTCACTTCACTAATAATTGTGGTATGAACATTGACTTAAATGGTGTTGCACCATCACCTACAGACATTTATTCCTGATTGGTTAATTTACCCCAAAAATTAGAGTGCATCTTAAATGTCCAAACTTCATTTTGTGCAATTCCTTCTGTTATCTGTATACATTTGCATAATCCGTTATTCCTTGGCTGAGTATGCCTAATGTCAAGTCTCCGCTTTTGACCTTCTTCATACATATGCAGGGCCTTTGGAGTTCTCAATCATTTCTGTTCGGATTCAGATGGTGAAGCAAGATTTTGCATCTCCTTGTATAAATAGAGTTGTGAAATCCCAACTCACTTGGGAAGTGACACTAATTTTAAGAATGTTCCATTTAGAAAAGATAACATGCTAAACTAGAAAGCAGGAAATTATGACTGAGGAGAATACTGAGTTCACTGGAATGGCATTGGTTGCTGGATGGAAAGAATATTGAGAGTGCATGGGAAGCATTTAAAAAATACTTAAATGATACAGTATCAGAATGTGTCCAGAGAGTTTGTAGAATAAATAAGGTAGGAGTCAAATGGATGTGTAATCTTATTAAGCAAGAGATTTGTTAGAAAGGATAATTTGAAAGAAATGAAAAGAAGAAACAAGAAATGAAACTTATAAGTAGCAGGCTAGAAGAATCACAACTGTTGTACAGAAATTTAAGTCTTGAGTATATATTAAAATTAAAAAAATAAAATAAAATAACAGGCTCTGCAAGCTAAAGACAACCCACAAGAATTCTATCAGTATGCTGCAAATAAAAGAAATAATGAATATGAAAGAATGACTCTGCTGAATGCAGAAGGGGTTGAATGAGTGCCCATTTTGTTAAAAGCTATCAGTGTGGTGTATGCAACATTGAGTTCACTACTAGCTCTTCACTGTATGAAGAAACACAGGAGTATGAAGAGGAGGAATGAGAGCTGCTGCATAAACTGAATGAGTGCTAAAAGAGTGTTCAGCTGAACTGGCTGTTCCTTAGACCAGGCTATATAATTTGAGTCTCAGAACAGGGAAGATTCTGCAGGAATGAATACAATGTATGGTATTCTCATCACACAAGAGTGGTGCAAAGACTGAAGTATCCAATTATTGACCAATCAGTATCTCAGGAGTGGTGTGAAGATTTTAGAAAAATTCATTAGGGCTCAATTTAGAAATGGGTTGACAGCGAATCTCTACTTTGCAATGAACAGCATGGGTTTACTAAGGAAAGGTCATGTTTTAACAACTTGCTCACATTCTATAATAATGTTGCCATTGAACTTGACAAGGGGGGGTAATGGATACACCATGATACTTTTGGATTTTGCTAAGACTTTTGACAGAATAAGCATGAAAAGACTATTTCTTAAATTGGAGAATGCTGGATACATTATTGGCATGGATGTCTGACTGACAGATATCAAAAAGTGATATACAGGGGATGTGAGTCTGCAAGATTTAAGGTAACCAGTGGTGTACCACAAGGATCAATCCTTGGTCCACTGTTATTCAATTTGTACATTAATGAATTGGGAAGGATTTGACAGGCAACATACAGCTATTTGCTGATCCAAAAATAGGTAGGGTAATCAAGAATGTAATCAAGAATGCTGTGGATATTCAGTACTTGCAGAATGATTTGTGAATAGGCTGGAATTGTGGGCATGGGAAAAGTGATGACAATTCAGTGTCAGTATACGTAAAGTCATGCACTTTGGCGTGATTAGATATCCAATGTTGTATTATATTGATGGCATTGTGCTAGAAGTAACTGGTCAGGCTAGGAATCTTGGAATGTTAATGGATAGGAAGTTGAAGTTCAAGGGTCATGTAGCAAAGATTGCAAATACATTGCAATTATCTCAAAAGATAAGTGCAATGCTAAAACGAACATTGACATATAAAAATAATGATGTCATTTTGCCTCTTTACAAGTCCTCGATAAGACCTCACTTCGACTTGTAATAATATCCATCTTTTATATTTTTTTACTTTAATATTACTTTTTTCTTAATGTGTTACTACTGCGCTATTTGTAAAATTTTTCTTACATCATAATATCTTAGTTAATATCATTGTTGCTTGAGCTATGCACAAAACTTGTGATTATTCTTAATCCCTTTAGTCTATAGTTTATCCCCCCTTTCTCTCAAGGCCTTAAGTAAGCTATTTCATATGCTCGAAGTGTAGGCTTAGGAAATGTTTCTGGCTGGAAGAACCAATTCCTTAATCTACCTTGCTGTATTTCTCTTGTATTGATCCTTAAAAATTTTTTTTTTTATTTTTATTATTTCAACTGAGCCATTAAGGATCGCATAAAATAATTGTTTTTCTTTCCCTTATATGCAAGAGAAACATTCAGCTAAGCATGAAATATATCTCTTAAGTTAACTCTAATTCAAGCAACTCCTAATTCTTAATATCAGTCAGTCATGGCTCTCGCTATTCTTTGGTCACACAGGTTCTATATTTTTATGAGACAGTGCATTGGTAAGGCAAGATCAGGCAAGTTATTAACAAAACAAACATGTTTATTCATTCTAAGACAAATCAATTACAAAATTTAAACTGCATATATCAAGTGTCTGGCTCAGCCTAATACAACTAGATAACAATGGAGACAATACAAATCATGTGTCTAATTCCCCATACAATCATTCAAGTATTTTTGCTTAAGCTTTAAGACAAAGACAGTAAAATTTCACATAAATTTTCAGACACATGGATAGACTTAAATACACTTTATCTTTACGCATGTTATATATAAACAGGAAACATTCACATTCAAACAGAAGTATGGCTTTCTGACTTCTCTCTAATACTTTCTTTGCTAATCAACAATAGAACCAACATTCGTCACTTAATTTTCACAATCTAGGAATTAACATAAAATATCTTACTTACAATCTTGCCAGCTCATTACATATAGTCCTAGATCCTAAAGGTACAGGCTCCGCTTCTTCCAAAAAATTTTTTTCGATCGGGCTCTAGGTTACGGCAGCAATACTACAGCACACACGTAGCTCATCGAAGAATCATACGGTAGGACATATCGAAAAGATCATCTCCACTGCTATCTAACTTTCCATCTTTGTCGGAACTGCTTGCTCTCAGGAATGTGACTCTCCCCTGTCCTTGGGAAAAGCCTTGGCACAACTAATAAAACCTTGACGCAAGAGCCATCTTTTTGGCCCCCCAATTTCTGCCTTTTTTCCTCACTCTCCTGACCTTGACTCTTCTACAAATTTAGTCCCCCAGATTTGCTGGAAGGTTTTTCCTCCGCCTCCCATGATATTATTGCGTTTTGGCTAGAAAACTCGTAATCCGGTGACTTTGTCACTAGCCTTAAGTCTATTTGTCTAATCCTTTCTGAGCTTATTCTTTTGTCTTTACAATTCTAGTGGTTCGTATAAAATTATTCTAACAATTTGTTACCAGATTTAATACAACAAAGAGTGAGTTATTACATTAATTTATTTACGAGTATTTTATGTAAAAATTAATTTCCCATGTAAAATCGACATAGAAAAACATATTACTATGTTTTTTTCTATACAAGATTTTACAGACTATTGTACGCAGGTCTGGTCTCCTGGTTTTCATTATGATTCTGTTACAGTGGAGAGAGTGCAAATGAGAGTATTAAAATGATATCAGGATTTTAGAATACTGATTATGAAGACAGATTGAGAATTTGTAGACTGCAGACACTAGCAAACAGAAGAATGAGGGTATGATATGATTGAGACTTACAGACTCCTGAAAGGGTCATACATGATTTCAGTTGATGGAATTATTTCATTTGCCTTGATTCCACTCCACTCAGGGTCATCTAAAGGCATGGAGAAGGTCATCAACAGTCAACTTACTTTTGCATTACCTAGTGATCTGTCAACTAATCAGTGACCATAAATATGGATTCCACCCATCAAGATCAACAGTCATCACCTTACCTAAATTTCCTATATATGTTTGGACTTAGGTCATTGAAACATTTGGATAGACTTGTATTATTTAATCCGACATTACGTTTCCAAGGCATTTGATAGCATTTGGCATCAAGGGCTTCTCAGCAAATTGTTATCTTTTGGTCTACCTTCCTTCTCTTGTAATTATATTGCCAGTTTTGTCATGTTATTCACTGAATGCAATGGTGAAGAGTGTTCTCATGTAGATTTTTTTTATTGTTGCACGTGTTACTCACTCCTGTTATTTCATCCACCTTCTTTCTCATATACATAAATGGTTACTCTCACTGACCTCATGCACTATCCACAGTTTTGTTGAAAGCATCCTCAACTTATCTACTTATATAAATATCCCTGCAGTGCTCAGACATCTCCAGCTTTCTGATCATCCACAGTAAGTGCCCTACACATACTGGCTCCCACACCATTCTTTAGTGGAGCACTAACAACCAAGTCATTTTCATTTCTTTCAAAACACAACTTATGCCTTTTTATTTTTTATTTTATTTTTTTTATATTGCTTAACTTAAATATTGCTCAACTTAAAGTTAGGATCAGATCTCTCTGTCTTCTCAGATGACCAGGTCAGATGCAAAGTAACATCTTGGGTGAAAAAGGATGGTAAAACTTGGTATCAATTTTTACTCAAAATGTTTCTTTTCATCTAACCAGCTACTTATTCAGTTGAAAGTTTATTTTTCACTTGGTTAGAGTATAATAAAATTAGTTTAATCCTTTATCCAAGTGTGAGCAAACAAATGTTGTTGTACCACCTTACCCCAGTCCTGAAGATACTTTCAGGTGCAAACTTTGTTTGCTCACACTTGGATAAAGGATTAAACTAATTTTATTATACTTATTCAGTATAAATCCTAAATCTGCCCAACCTTGAAATAATGTTCTTACATTTGGAGTGATCAAAAATTCTTGACGATCTTCAAAAGAAGACAATTTGGCTGATTGGTGACCTTTTCTCATACATTCATTTTCCTCACCCTGTCTCTTCCACAGATATTTCCATGGGCACTGTTTAACCGAACTGCATCCATCATGCCTATCATTGATGCTAAACTCATAGTACATAGGCAACAGCTGCTTATTATTCTTTTACAGTTGAACTGTTGACTCACTGAACTTTGATACTCCCATCTATTTTCATTTCCTTTTCTCTGATTCTGTGGAGCTTTACCCATGAAGTATTCCCCAAAAACTATAACTCCAGCTCCTCAAAAATAATAGCAAAATACCCCCCCCCCCACACACACACAGCACTTATATGCTATAGGTCTTATGGTCTCATTTTTTGGGGTTGATATATTTGGGAAGCAAGAAAGAAATGGTTTGCACTTACTATTTGATTTAGTGTTTGAAAAAAGAAACTGAACTAAAAAAAACCATACGAAAAATATTTTTTATTCACTTGTACAGCTGTGAGCAGTCTCATTATATGCCCTAGTGTATTAATTGTGGATGCTGCCATCTCTTGGAGTGATGTCAGATCTACTGCTGAAAGTTGGCTGCCATTCAGGTTGGAAAGGAATGTTGAAATCATCACATGCTCCTAAAGATTATAGGTTTTTTTACTTTTGAACCATCTGAATTATTTTTTTTTATTTGAATAAAAACCAATCTTTTGTTTGACTAGTTTTAATTAATTTGAGATGACAGTATTTTAAAGTTAAATTAATACAAATCAAATGGGCAATGCAGTACTTTGTATTTAAAATGAAGAATTTTTCTAAAGAAATGAATTATAAAGCATGAACAACTACAGTATATGTTTTATATTTATTTCATGGTCAGGGAAATGGAATTTATTTTGGATTAAATGGGGTTTTGAATAATTTGAGGTTAAATTAAATGGCATGTATTGTATATTTTTTTGACTTCTAAGAGGATTTATGGAGATATTTCACCGTGTATAAAATTGTAAATAACACTTGTCAGTCATTGTTTTTTCCTACTAAGCATAAAATTATGGGAAGAAATTGACAGTGCAGAAGAATTTCATTGCTTCCTTTACACATTTTTATTCAAATTAAAATAAAATTTCAGTTAAAAATTTTTTAAAAAATTCAGACTTGGTAGTAACTTAGTCTCTGTAAGAGACTAAGTTAGTCTCTTAAAGAGACTGATACAAAGATAATTTTTATTCCCATCTTTCTAAAATTGCATATTTTCTGTGATAATTATTATAAAATTATCCTGAACTTCTCTTGCATTAACTTACTGCATAAAGAACTGGTTTCAATAAGAGCATTTAGCACACATTATTTTTGATTTCATAAGAAGGATGCAAGTTTGACGATAACATTCATATGTTATTCATAATGTTGCATGAGTTTAAAATAATAAAAAATAATCTGGCTGGATGCACATTTCATAGTGTCATTTAGAATAGAATTAAAATTCAAAATAAATAATAAACCCTTTCTTCAATTGTTTTTGAATATCTCAGACACGGTAAGCTGGTTTTTTTTCCCTTTTCATCCTGTAAATTCAAGAACACCGAATGCAGAACCCACACTATCTCAGACATTATCATACTGTGGTAGGGACTACACTGTGCTGATACTGGCACTTGTCACTGAATGCCGTTTATAATTAGTGATAGTAGTTGGGCCAGCTATCGCTGATTGGCTGCTGGTGGTGAATGAGCTGTCCCCTCATTCTCCAAAATGTTAGATAGGGCTAAAATGGCCTCACCTACTCCCTATAGGGAATAAAAGGCATTAGAAGATAGAGAGGAAGAAATAATAAAACTGCAGAATTTAATTATGAAGTAATAAAATTTAAATAATATGGAGTAAGTAAACTTCTTTTCCCCTCTTCAGTTTAAAAAATATTTTATTTCATAAATGCCATGTGACTTGAGTGCTAATTTTATTATCAAATCTGTAGCAAAGTATTTATGAATAATTAAACATTTCTTTTTCTATAATTATCTTAGCTGATTCCTGATGACAATAAAATTGTGGAAAAGCATAAACAAGATCTCCAAGATGCCCGAATATATGCTAGACGTCTAAATGTTGTTTTGATATCATCTGATAAAACAGAAGATAATAAAGAACTGAAAGATGAAGAAAATAGCTGGGTATAATAAAAAAAAGTTTTTATTTGTTAATTATATGTTATAGGGCTTGATCACTTTTACTCTGATTAAATTCATTAAAAAACATACTCTGTATAAATGCATGCATTCCAAGTTGTAGAAATGCCATTTCTTGAAACTTCTTGGAGTGGTAGACCTTCATTGTCCATTGAAACACTTATTACTTTTGGTTATGGAAAGTCTGAAGTGACTGATGCCTTTGTTTCCAAAGAGTGTGAGAATGGAACCATCTAAGTCTGAAGTGACTGATGGCCTTTGTTTCCAGAGATTGTGAGAATGGAATATCCTCTCTCCACTCTTTTTGTACAGCATCATTCAATGGCATGCCATGCATAATGTTTGGTATGGCTTTGAAGGATATTACTCATCGAAGACAAAAAACTTTCTCCATACAACCAAGTGATTCACAGGCTAGCTGCTAAATAATATTGACATATTAGGAGCTTCTTGTCATTTGGTATATAATCATCCTGGCTATGCATGGAGAGAATCTAAGTAGTGTGGTATGGTATGTGTGAAATGCTGTCACGGTTATGTTATGCAATAGGCCAAGTGCTGCCCACTTCTCTGTAGAGTTGTTGTTCAAATCTTGAATAATCTTCTATTTGACCTTCTGTAGCTTAATGTTTATTTCCCCTTTCCCACAGCAAGTGAGGAAGGGGGAAAGACAAGAGAATGGAGATGGTTACATAGCAGTAACTGTTTTCATTCTCCTATCACTCTTAATCCTCAAGTAATTCTTTGAATAGAAGTCATCTCTCCTATGGAATGCTCTTTGCCCAGCTGTGCTCATCCTTTTATCCTGGATCACAAGAGCATTAAGTGGGATGATTTCATTGACATGTTTGCTGTTTCCACTCTCATTTTCCAAACACTTACTGTGATTGAGTTATGGAAATTATTCTTTCTGGAATGAAGTTTCACATCTCTCATACCGTTCAGCAATTAAGATTGCTGTCTGAACTTTGATTTTCTCGCATGCAAGTCAAAGTGGTCTTTGACTTGCTTGCTGGAAATCATCTCTTGCTTTCCTGGCAAAAACCCATAGCCTTCTCATCCTACAAACAACATGGTGACCGCTCTTTATTCAGGACACTAGTTCTCAGCTGTACAACTTCTCACACTGTATAAATCCCTAGTCTGCCCAACCTTAGAATAGAATACTCTCTTTATATTGATGTGGTGCTTCAAAATCCTCTCAAAATATTGGGTACCATCGAGAAGAGAGAAATCTTAATAGATGTTTCCCTTCCAGCCACCACCACCACACACACACACACTCTTATGCATGCATATACATACCTAGATGAGGTTTAATCATACTGAAAAACAGTACACTACTTGTCTCCTTCTTTCACAAAAAAGACAGAGAATCTTGAATAACAGTAAAATTAATTTTCTGATCCTGATTGTATTCATCAGTTGTATCAAAAGATATTTAACAGAACTAGTATATTTTCTGTATTATCTCTGTACTTTTACAGAGAAGATGCTTGCTATAGCAAACCTCAAAAGAAAGGGCATGAAATAGTATACAAACAAAATGCCGGGGGGGGGGGGGGTGCTTAAGGGTCAAAGCTGTATAACTGAGAGGAGACCTCCACATCGCCTTTAAAGGAGTACGGAGAACCGATCAGGGCTTCTGACCTAATGTCCAATCCTCACCGTCTCGTGGTGCACCCTGTTGGGTATCTACCTGGATACTGAACAAACGAGGATGGGCTGGCAATTTGGGATTTAGCTCACCAAATTGTAATTCTTATCGGCTTAAACCAAATTATAAAATGATGGTACAACATGACAAAATTTCATGCCGGCTGGGGTGTCGCCCGGTTAAACAAGGCCCGCGCTGTTTTCGCCAGGGAACCAGGGCGAACAGCGAAAAGTCAGCTACTGGAACAAATCTGAAAACACACCCCAACTCAACATCACTAGAGTTAAAGATCAGTACTATCAACATAACAAGCCTGAATGGCAAAGAAATGGAGCTAGCTGAGGACGCTATCGACATAATAGTGGTGACTGAAACAAAAAAGACAAAAACTGATGAGATCTTTCTGAGCAATAAATACAAAATGTTATATTCTGGCAATGGCAATCAAGGAAAAGAAGGAGTAGCCATAGTATTCAACACAAAATACGAGGCTAATCTTCTTGAATGGCAGGCAGTGTCAAGTAGAGTAATGTGGGCAAATATGAGAATGGGGGGACTGGACAATGAGACTTATTTGTGCCTATGGTCTCACAGAAGGCTCTACTAAGGTAGAAGTGGAGGAATTATTTGATGCTTTAGAAAAAGCAACTGACACAATGAAAAAGGAAAAGTTGGTCCTTGTTGGGGATCTAAATAGCAGAGTAGGAAATGATTGTGAGACATACAAAAATATTTTGGGAACATTTGGAGAAAAGAGCAAAGCTAATAATAATGGCAAATATCTGTTGGATTTCTGCTCAGGACATGGACTGGTTATTACTAACACCATGTTCCAACATAAAAATGTGCACAAATTCACATGGTGTGAAGAGGCAAGGAATAAGAAAAGTCTCATTGACTATGTTATTGTTGATAGTGATGTTTTCTCCTTGGCGCAGGACACCAGAGTGTACAGAGGATTTGAAATTGGAAGTGATCACTATTTAGTCTTGAGCAGAATAAAATTGAATTTCATATTGAAAAGAATAACATGTAAGAAAGTTTTAAAGCAAATAAAAGTTGAGCAGCTCTCAGATGTGAACTGTAGACTAAAATACACAAAGATTATTGAAGAAAAAATGAAAGAGTTTGAGAACAGGAATCAAACCTTGGAGATTCAGTGGCAAACTCTGAAGAAAACTTTGATTGATTCTGCCAGAGAGGCATGTGGTGAAGTTGTCTGCAAGGATAGAAAAATTAGAACTCCAGGGTGGACTCAGGAAGTTAAACAGGCGGTGAAGGAAAAGAAGAAAGCATATCAAAAGTTCCTGTCAAATAAGTCAGCTTGTGCTCTTAGAGAATACAGAGACAAATGCAAGAATGCTAAACACTGTGTAAAACTAGCTAAACAAAAGTCATGGGAGGACTTTGGCAAGAATATAGAAAATAAATATCAAGAAGGTTGCAAAATATTCTGGAAGTTGTTGAAGCAGCTTAGGAATGGAGGAAAGAGTGCTGTAAAAGGAGTTAGAGATGATAAAGGTGACATGAAAATGGGAGAAAAAGATATCCTTGAAGTATGGAGTAATTACTTTGAAAAATTGCTAAATGAAACAAGCAGTGAAGACAGCACAGTGGTAAAAACCACTGACCAGGCATGCAGTCAGGAATACATATCCATACTCGAAGTAGAAAAAGCCATCAAAGGCTAAAATGTGGAAAGGCTGCAGGAGTAGATGATATTCGACCAGAAATGCTGAAGTATGGTGGTATAAAAGTCTTGCAGTGGCTGCACTGCATAGTTCAGAATGCCTGGACAGAGGGACGAATTCCCAATGAATGGAGTAGAGCTCTCATGGTACCTATATATAAAAAGGAAAATAAAACTGAATCTGAGAATTACAGAGGTATCCCTATTGAGTGTTCCTGGTAAGAAATATGCAAGTATATTTGAGAAACGGTTGAGAAGAATTGTGGAAGAAAAGCTTGGTGAAGAACAAGCTGGATTCAGGTCAAATAGAGGCTGTCAGGATCAGATCTTCACTTTATGACAAATAGTGGAGAAATCATGGGAATATAACAAAGATCTGTATTTAAGTTTTGTCGATTTGGAAAAGGCATATGATAAGGTGCCAAGAGAGAGAAGCTATTCAATACGCTACAGTTATATGGTGTCAATGGGGCATTATATCAAGCAATACTTACTCTTTATTTGAGTTGTAAATCAGCAGTTAGACTTGAAAGAAGCACAGGAAGATGGTTTAATGTTAAATCTGGTGTGAGACAAGGATGTACATTATCCCCTCTATTATTCATTATCTATATGGATCACATTATGAAGGAAAGTGGTATTAACATGATATCAAAATTGGAGATGTTAACGTCAGCTCTTTGCTTTATGCGGATGATGTTATACTTCTAAATAAATCCGCTACAAGTCTGCAAGATTCTCTGACTAAATTGAATAACTGTTGTAATAGATATGGTATGAAGGTCAGCAATAAAAAGACAAAGACAATGAAAATAGGCAGAATCATTGAAAATGTCAACTGTGTTGTGAATGGAGAACCTGTGGAACAAGTAAAACATTTCAGCTATTTAGGCACGATTTTTAGTGGAGATGGTAAATTGAATATGGAAATAGACAACAGAATCAACAAAGCTGGTATGGTAGGAAGCCAATTGAATAAATTCATATGGAATAAGAGAGAAATTAGTCAGAACACTAAATTAGCTGTATATAAGACAGTGTTCAAACCAGTTTTAACTTATGGATCTGAGAGCTGGGTCAGAAGTAAAACACTTAACTGAAGACTAGAGACTGCACATATGAGAGTCCTGAGAAAGATTAGAGACGTGAACAAATGGCATCAATGGCAATATCATATTAAAAATGAGGATATTAGGAAAGAACTTGAGATTGTCAGCATCCAGGAATGCGTTAGCAGAGCTAATCTCAGGTGGTATGGTCACGTAAACAGAATGGGCGAGGAACGATTAGCAAAACAAATGTTCTCTGCCAAGTTGGCAGGAAAACCATCCAGAGGAAGACCAAGATATAGGTGGATTGATACGGTACAAAGTGCCTTAGACGATAGAAATATAAGATCTGGTAATGTTGGAGGCTTGACCAGTAACAGACTGATTTGGAGGAAAATTGTAGATAGGAAGTTAGTAATGATGTAAATTTTTCATGTAGTACTATCATATCCTGTACACCCCTTGAGGGTACATGGCAGGAATTTGACGATGATGAGAAAATGTGGGGAAAAAAACAGAACACAATAGAGAGCTCACACAAGTTTTGCAAGCTTTATGTACCGTTCCTGTGTTCCACATTTTCTTTGTCTGTTTACTTCAGCTGTGGTTTTTCCCCTTTATTTTCTAGTTTTAATATATAACTACAAGTTTGATGCAGTATTTCCTACAACGCTACTCTCAGTAGCTGTATTTTGTGACTTTATTTGGTAGGTAATTCAGTTCATTGTCTTATATGTTTTGCTGTTTGCAATAAAGAACTTTAAAAAACACTGGATGGGTCTTAGACTTGGTGATATAGTGCCATTTGCTATACTTCATACCAATTGTACTTTGCTTGCATATGCCCACATAACATAGAAGTGAAGTAAGCATATATTCAGCCCATTGAGGAAAAAAAAAAAAAAAAACTACCATCAAAAAGTATATCCTTACTGCAATCCATTTTAAAATAATGATGACAGTTAAGAGAGAAATTCCTTGCTATTTGGAGGCTCACCAATATTGATTCTGGCATATAGACCCACAGCAGAGCCTACATTATCCACCTCTGGATACATAGTATTAAAGATTTGGAAACCTGGACCTGTCAATGTGGTCAATGTTTGCAGTTTGGGAGCTAGTTTTCTCTCTTTATTTCTCCAGTTGTTCACTGCATATTGAGATTAACAACTTCTTTCAGATTTATCTAAAAATGCAAAAATTCACCTACTCTCTTTCATATCACTTCACTTTCACTTTTGATAATATGTAGATCTCCTGACAAGAACTAATCTCCTGGGCTTATGTTTTTCTTCATCCTTCTTGACTTATGATATTGATATCAATTCGTGTAGAAAGGGCTTATATGCTGATTAAACATGATTATTAAATACTTAAGGAATTGAGAGTGTATACTAGAAATATAAATTAAATCAAACTTTAATATATACTTTCCAATATTTCGGCAACGCCACGTTGCCATCGTCATGGGAACTTAAGATAAAGACACATGCACACAAGTACTACACAACAGCATATGAGAAATGAAGCGAGGAAGCTACCGTTTTCTTGAAGTCCTGATGGTGCCCTAACAACGTTAGGGCACCATCAGGAACCAACAAGAACACCTAATATAACCCAGCGGGCTATATTAGGTGTTCTTGGCCTTTGGGCTGAAGTTCTCCTGATGTATGTTTCCCAAATTTGGGGCAGTCTCATGCATCCAAATTTGTCGAGGTTTGGCATGTTCTTAAGGGCTGAGGCTGATTCCATGAATAGTCTTTCATATTAACTTGCTGCGGTGTTTTACTGTGGCTTTCTTCCACCTTATTCTGTGGCAAGTATCCAGAGCATGGTCTGCAAGCCCAGTAACCTCACTCGGAAGATATATGCTTGCAAGGCTGTACTAGTGAAATCAGATGTAGTCCTTGTGTTCTGAGATTCTGATATTTGCTGTCCTGCCTGTTTGGCCAAAATCGGACAGTTTACAGCTGCAAGGGACCTGGTATACACCAGGTAGGTCTAGGGGAAGTGGTTGGTCTTTAGTGCAGCTGATAAGGGATGCCAATTTTCTATATGGTCTGTAACAAGAGATAAAGTCATGTTTTTTTTAGGATTTTGTTGAATTTTTTCGAGGTGCCTCAGATATAGGGAATGGTGATGGATTAGAGTAATCTTTTTTTGTGAGGGGGGTGTGTGTGGATAACTGGTTTTAGTATTTTTTAGATTTTTTTTTTTTTGGGGGGGGGTAGCCATTGGCTGAGAAAGTGTTAAGGATGTGATTTAGATCTAATACGCTAAATCACGAACTTTGGTCAATTCTACATGATGTCTCGTGCACTGCCGCAAATAAAGAATTCGAAAAAAAATACGGAGTGGACATATCAACAAGTTTGATAAATTAAAAAAGAACTCGATGTCCAAACCAAAACTACAAACCAACACTGTAGTTGACCTTTCTTCAGTTATAATGAAGCCTGAAGCACTCAAAGCTCTGTCACGTGGTCACAACTTTGCCATTGCTCCTAGGAAAATACCAGCCAAGGAATTAATGATCCAGATTAAACACGGGATTTGCCACCTTCCAAACCACATCGACAACGATATTAGATTGAATGTAGCCTGTGTTCTCACAAAAGCAAGACCACTAAAAACCAACATATCCAATAGTGAATACAAGTCTCTACTGGAAATGAAGAAAAACAAAGAAATAGTTATCACCAAAGCGGATAAGGGGAACGCCACTGTGGTACTCAGTCATACTGCCCACACAGGTAAGCTTAATGCTTTACTGTGAGATCGGGCAACTTACCTCCCCATTGAATACAATCCCACCAACTCACAAATTAGAAAACTCCATAGGCTCCTTAAGAAGGTCATTTCTTGGCCTGTGGAGATTACTAACAAACTAAAACCATATAACTCTAGACCCTCCTGTATATATATATGGGCTCCCAAAAATACATGAAGAAAATATGCCATTACATCCCATAGTGGATTGCATTGATTCTCCCACGAACAAACTAGCTAAATATTTAGCCAAAGCACTCACATACTACTGGCAACACACCATCACACATAAAAAACTCAGCCCACTTCAAAGCCAGTGTAGAAAACCTTACACTCCAACATAATGGTCAGTTTTGATGTCTGCTCCTCATTCACAAATGTCCCCCTCAAAGAAACCTTAGAGCTAATCCAAGCTAAATTTCCTCTGATATCTCAGCCCTATTTCAGTTCACAATGAACTCAGGCTGTTCGTTTGGCAGGAAAAATTCTACAAACAGATAGAGGGGACAGCCATGGGTTCACCACTTTCCCCACTCTTGGCCAACTTCTTTATGGAGACTTTTGAAGAGAAAACCTTAAACTCAGCTCCACAAAAACCTACCATATGACTTCGCTACATTGATGATGTGTTCGCTATTTGGCCACATGGCTCAGATATAACTCCTCTCCTTCTTAACTTGGTTGTTTAAGTGTGTTAAGAAGGAGAGGAGTGTATCAAGTTCACCCTGGAAAAAGAGGAAAACAATAGCCTCCCTTCCTAGACACACTAGTCACCTGCCAACCTGATGGAACCTTGGTTTTCTCAGTTTATAGAAAACCCACCCATACAGGCAGATACACTCACCAACATACCCCTCCCCACACACGCACAACAATATTGAGTTATTATGACACTATTCAACAGGGCTAAACTAATCTGTTCAAATGACAAAGCCCTAACCACTGAACTAAATCACATCCTTAACACTTTCTCAGCCAATGGCAACCCCCCCCCCCCCCAAATAATAATAATAATCCAAAAAATACTAAACCAGTTATCCACACCCACCTCCCTCTTCACAAAAAAGATTACTCTAAATCCATCACCATTCCCTACATCCGAGACACCTCGGAAAAAATCAACAAAATCCTAAAAAAACACGACTTGACCTCTTGTTACAGACCATATAGAAAATTGGAATCCCTTATCCGCTCCATTAAAGACCAACCACTTCCCCTAGACCTACCTGGTGTATACCAGGTCCCTTGCAGCTGTAAATTGTCCTATTTTGGCTAAACAGGCAGGACAGCAAATCTCAGAACACAAGGACTACATCTGATTTCACCAGTACAGCCACTCTGGGTTTGCAGACCATGCTCTGGATACTTGCCACAGAATAAGGTGGAAGAAAGCCACAGTAATACACCAGCAAGTTCAAATATGAAAGACTATTCATAGAATCAGCCTCAGCTGTTAGGAACATTCTAAACCTCAACAAATTTGGATGCATGAAACTGTCCCAAATTTGGGAAACATACACCAGGAGAATTTCAGCCCAAAGGCCAAGAACACCTAATATAGCCCGCTAGGGGGCACCATCAGGACTTTAGGAAAACGGTAGCTACCTCGCTTCAGTTCTCATTTGCTTTTGTGTAGTACTTGCGTAAACGTGTCTTTATATTAAGTTCCCATGAAGATGGCAACGTGACGTTGCCGAAATATTGGAAAGTAGATATTGAAGTTTGATTTAATTTATATTTCTAGTATACGCCCTCAATTTCTTAAGTATTTAATAATCGATATTGATATCATCCCCAGCCTTCAGAAAAATTAGCCATTCTTTTCTGCTGAAACCATTACTTTTTTTTTTTTACTCGGTACAAATCTTTTCCCAGTTCTTTAGTATGTCGTTCTTCCATTTTTGCAATTGTTATTGCTATCCAGAAAAGAGCAGTTTAGCTAGCATTTGTTCTCTCTCTCTCTCTCTGACTGACTGACTACTGTTTTTATAGGAAGTTTGTGTCTGTCTTATGTCTCTCTCTTGTATATATCCTTCCATCAGTATTGTTCCACTAAACTGGTGTCTACTGTGTCTCACTGCTCAGCAGTAGTAGGTGAGCCCTTCATCTTTCATTTTGCTATTCAGCTATTCACAGCAGCCTTTCTCATCAAGTATTCCCATTTCATATAACTTTTTATATATTTTATTTGTATATATATTTTTATTTATTTTTACATGGTCTGGCAACTCTCCTCTAGAAATCAAACATGGAATTTTTTAAATCTACTATTTGCAACAGCCTTTCTAGTGAAGTATTCCCAAGAACTAATTGCCAGCTATTCAAAAAAAAAATTTTTTTAAATAATAATAAATAAAATAAATAAATATATATCAGTAGTTTTCTTCCTTCTTTATCCCCTTATGCAGTGATGTGACGATTCTCTAACTCCTTGTGTGTGTGTGTGGGGGGGGGGGTAACAGAATTACACCTGAAATTGTACAGTTACTATGCTAATGAATGATGTATTTTTTTTCTTTTTATAATGTGTTCCCACCCACAAAAGATTATTAGTAAACCTATAGTACATTTGTACCATGGATGGGCTAAGGATTTCTTCTTCCCCCCCCCCCCCCCCAATTTTATCAGTTATGTATTTTTTGTAATTTTTAAAATTTATTTTTATATAGTCTGGAAATCCTGTTCTAGAGACCAAACATGGAACTTTTTGAAGCTACTTCAGGCCTCCAATAAGCAGGATGGTGGTCTTACACTGGGTGATGAAATTCATTTCCCACATTGGATAATCACAAACATTCCATACCCATGGTGGGATTTAAACCTATGACCTGTTGGTTGGAGAGTAGGTATATCCCACTCAGCCATCTGGGCTGGCAAGAATGCTGCTGTTTTTATATGAATTGCCAACTACTTAGTCTAGTTCCCCAATAATCATAACAGGTTAACTAAGCAGACTGTGCATGTGTCCAGTTTTTGTCATATTAGTCTGTTAAAGGCATGGCTTCAACAGTTCAGACTACCTTAAGGCAGTGTTTCTTAACGTTTTTTGGATCATGCCCCACCTCAACACCTCAAAGATTTTGAGGCATTGAGGTGGGGCATTGCCCCCTCTAGCATAATATTCAGCCAAGTTCTGAAAAAGTATAATATAAATAGGTACTTTAAATAAGAAAGGAACATAGGTAAAACGGTTTTTAATTTGACTTTCTTCAATGAATATAAATTTTATATTACACTTTGTATACTGTAAAACATAAATTGAACTGAACTCGGGAAAATAAAATCCAAGTTAATGCGATCATTGAGCTTGATGTCTGCTGCTAAGAGTTTTTATTTTCGGTACTAATTTAGTCATTTTCAATCTCAAATCCCCATGGTTTGTGGTATCCAGATGATTTTGTTTTTTCAGTACCAAGTCATTTACAGCACTAAAGCCACATTCAACTAAATATGATGATGGGAAGGGCAACATTATTTTTTTTTTGCAAAACTAGTTGAATTTCGGTATTTCATTTCTGCCTCATCAGAAGGCCATGCCATTGTTCCTTTTATGTTGATTCTAATAGACTTATCATTTTGCTTTTCTGAGAGTTCTTCTTGATACTGTATTTATGTTGACTGCTGCACTAGTGATGTCAGCTTTTTTTCTCGGAAAATCGGGTTGCAACATCGACAATTCATCACCAACAGTGGTGAGTTTTTTGAGTATATCGGTGATGAGGTGACGAATGCAACATTTTCTAATTGCCCCCCAAAATATTGAAATCGTCCCCCCTTTGGGGCATATGCCCCACGTTGGGAAACACTGCCTTAAGGTATATTTGGGAAAACAAGAAATATGATCTGATTTGAGGCTATATCACAGCCTTACATTGCCAAAAAGCTTTGTACACTCATTCATATTGTCATTGAGCCATTGTACAGGAGGTATGTAATGATATGAAGGTATCCTTATTGCTTTATACTAGTTATTTATACACACACACACACACACACACACACACACACACACACACTCACAGAGTCCGTCAAAAAATATATATACACACTTCACCAGATGTTATGGCAGATACATGGACGATATTCTATGCATTGGAGAACTAACACACACATCACCACCCTACAAACGTCCCTCAGTTACAGCAACAGACTAAAATTCACCATAGAAACCGAACAGAACAAATCCATCAATTTCTTAAACTTGACATTAATCAGAAAAACAACAAAATAGAATAAAATATAACACAACCCATGCATATTGGAAACTATCTCCATTTCTACTCATACCATCCATGTTTGGTTAAAAAATCGGTCATCCTATCAAAATTCATAAATGCTTACAAGTTTTCAACTAATCATTATTATCTCAACACACAAATAAAAAAAACTAACACAGATTTTTAAAAATCGCAACTATCCCGCTCAAGTAATAAATTATGCAAACAGGACAACAAAAACCTGTCAAAACAACCCAACAACCATAACAAACTTCCCAACACAAAAAGTTATCAAACTGCCATACATCCAGAACACATACAAAGCCTACAAATACATTTTCAAACATACAGACTACAAACTGGTATTCACTACAAACCAAAAATTGGCACACCTTCTGAAACCCACTAAATCTCACACACACACAAAGAAATATTAGAACACCACAATGTAGTCTACAAATTTCCCTGCCAAAAAAGATTGCAACTTACACAGGTTCTACCGTCAGGTTTTTATAGGCAAGACTACAAGAACACTTCCATGACTGTAACATCCCTATTCCAGAACATTTAAACACTAAGAAAACGCAACATCAAAAAGAAAAATAGAATACAAAGCACAGGGAAAACAGAAATAACAGTTCACGCACTTGAACAGAAGCACACCCCGCAAATCGACAAGGCCATCATAATAGACAGACAAGACAATGAAACAATGCTCAGAATATCGAAAACGATAGCCATAAAATGTGAAGAGAACTCAATCAATCACCGACCCTACATAATCTCTGAGTGTTGGAAGCTCCACAACATAAAAATTAGATCACAACTCCAACCAATAGGCGATAACACGAACACTTCAAAGGCAGAAACACCAAGTCGACATGACATAGCATCCACTTCCTCCATGAGTTCAGACGACGACCCACGTGGTCGAAACAGTCCACAACCCTATGCCCAGTCCCACTTTTCCCATAAACCCTTCATTTAAAAAAAAAAAAAAAAAGTTTCTAATTTCAGTCCCCATTTTCATCTTTTCCCACCCTACAAAAAAGCACTCCGCCCACCCTTAAATATAATATATCATCATCATCATCAAATTCCTGCCATGTGCCCTCAAAGGGGTGTACATGAAAAATTTACATCATTACTAACTTCTTATCTACAATTTTCCTCCAAACCAGTCTGTTACTTGTCAAGACTCCAACATTATCAGATCTTATATTTCTATTGTCTAAGGCACTTTGTACCGTATCAATCCACCTATATCTTGGTCTTCCTCTGGGTCGTTTTGCTGCCAACCTGGCAGAGAACACTTCTTTCGCTAATCTTTCTTTGCCCATTCTGTTTAAGTGACCATATCACCTGAGATTAGCTCTGCTAACGCATTCCTGGATGTTGACAATGTCAAGTTCTTTCCTAATATCCTCGTTTTTAATATGATATTGCCAATGATGCCATCTGTTCACTCCTATAATCTTTCTCAGGACTCTCATATCTGCGGTCTCTAGTCTTTGGTCAAGTGTTTTACTTCTGACCCAGCTCTCAGATCCATAAGTTAAAACTGGTTTGAACACTGTCTTGTATACAGCTAATTTAGTGTTCCAACCAATTTCTCTCTTATTCCATATGAATTTATTCAATCGACTTCCTACCATACCAGCTTTGCTGATTTTGTTGTCTATTTCTATATTTAATTTACCATCTTCAGTAAAAATCATGCCTAAGTAGCTGAAATGTTTTACTTGTTCCACAGGTTCTCTATTCACAACACAGTTGATATTTTCAATGATTCTGTCTATTTTCATTGTCTTTGTCTTTTTATTGCTGACCTTCATACCATATCTATTACAACAGCTATTCAATTTAGTCAGAGAATCTTGCAAACTTGTAGCGGATTTATTTAGAAGTATAACATCATCCACATAAAGCAAAAAGCTGACATTAACATCTCGAATTTTGATCATGTTTAATATCACTTTCCTTCATAATGGGATCCATATAATGAATAACAGAGGCGATAATGTACATCCTTGTCTCACACCAGATTTAACATTAAACCACTTTCCTGCACTTCCTTCAATTCTAACTGCTGACTTACAACTCAAATAAAGACTAAGTATTGCTTGATATAATGTCCCATTGACACCATATAACTGTAGCGTATTGAATAGCTTCTCTCTTGGCACCTTGTCATATGCTTTTTTTTCCAAATTGACAATACTAAAATACAGATCTCTGTTATATTCCCATGCTTTCTCGACTATTTGTCGTAAAGTGAAGATCCGATCCTGACTATTTGGCCTGAATCCAGTTTGTTCTTCACCCAGCTTTTCTTCCACAATTCTTCTCAACCGTTTCTCAAGTATACTTGCATAGATCTTGCCAGGAACACTCAGTAGGGAAATACCTCTGTAATTCTCACATTCAGTTTTATTTCCCTTTTTATATATTGGTACTATGAGAGCTCTACTCTAATCATCTGGAATTCGTCCCTCTGTCCAGGCTTTCTGAACTATGCAGTGCAGCCACTGTAAGATTCTTATACCACCATACTTCAGCATTTCTGGTCGAATATCTTCTACTCTTGCTGCCTTTCCATATTTTAAGCCTTTGATGGCTTTTTCTACTTCAAGTATGGATATGTATTCCTGACTGCATGCCTGATCAGTGTTTTTTACCACTGTGCTGTCATTACTGCTTGTTTCGTTTAGCAGTTTTTCAAAGTAATTACTCCATACTTCAAGGATATCTTTTTCTCCCATTTTCATGTCACCTTTATCATTTCTAACTACTTTTACAGCACTCTTTCTCCCATTCCTAAGCTTCTTTTACAACCTCCAGAATATTTTGCCACCTTCTTGATATTTATTTTCTATATTCTTGCCAAAGTCCTCCCATGACTTTTGTTTAGCTAGTTTTACACAGTGTTTAGCATTCTTGCATTTGTCTTTGTATTCTCTAAGAGCACAATCTGACTTATTTGACAGGAACTTTTGATATGCTTTCTTCTTTTCCTTCACTACCTCTTTAATTTCCTGTGTCCACCAGGGAGTTCTGATTTTTTTATCCTTGCAGACAACCTCACCACATGCCTCTCTGGCAGAAGCAATCAATGTTTTCTTCAGAGTTTGCCACTGAATCTCCAAGGTTTGATTCCTGTTCTCAAACTCTTTAATTTTTCTTCAATAATCTTTGTGTATTTTAGTCTACAATTCACATCTGAGAGCTGCTCAACTTTTATTCGCTTTAAAACTTTCTTACATGTTATTTTTTTCGATATGAAATTCAGTTTTATCCTGCGCAAGACTAAATAGTGATCACTTCCAATTTCAAATCCTGTGTACACTCTGGTATCCTGCGCCAAGGAGAAAACATCACTATCAACGATAACATAGTCAATGAGACTTTTCTTATTCCTTACCTCTTCTCTCCATGTGAATTTGTGCACATTTTTATGTTGGAACATGGTGTTAGTAATAATCAGTCCATGTCCTGAGCAGAAATCCAACAGATATTTGCCATTATTATTAGCTCTGCTCTTTTCTCCAAATATTGCCAAAATATTTTTGTATGCCTCACAATCATTTGCTACTCTGCTATTTAGATCCCTAACAAGGACCAACTTTTCCTTTTTCATTGTGTCAGTTGCTTTTTCTAAAGCCTCAAAAAATTTCTCCACTTCTACCTTAGTAGAACCTTCTGTGAGACCATAGGCACAAATAAGTCTCATTGTCCAGTTCCCCATTCTCATATTTGCCCACATTACTCTACTTGAGACTTACTGCCATTCAAGAAGATTAGCCTCGTATTTTGTGTTGAATACTATGGCTACTCCTTCTTTTCCTTGATTGTCATTGCCTGAATATAACATTTTGTATTTATTGCTGAGAAAGATCTCACCAGTTTTTGTCTTTTTTGTTTCAGGCACCCCTATTATGTCAATCTGGTACTTATCTAATTCCTCAGCTAGCTCCATTTCTTTGCAATTCAGGCTTGTTATGTTGATAGTACCAATCTTTAACTCTGGTGATGTTGAGTTGGTGTTTGTTTTGAGATTTGTTCCAGTAGATGGCTTTTCGCTGTCGCTCTGGTTCCCTGGCGAAAACAATGGGGACTTGTTTAACCAGGCGACGCCCCAGCTCGAATGAAATTTTGTCATGTTGTATCATCATTTTTTATTTTGGTTTAACCAATAAGAATACAATTTGTTCGGCTAAATCCCAAATTGCCAGCCCATCCTCGTTCGTTCAGTATCCAAGTAGATACTCAATAGGGTGCACCACGAGAAGGTGAGGATTGGACATTATGTTAGAAGCAGTGGTCGGTTCTCTGCATTCCTTTAAACACTATGTGGAGGTCTCCTCTCAGTTATACAGCTTTGACCATTAAGCACCCTTAAATATAATATATGTATATATATATATATATATATATATATATATATATATATAAAAAAGGGTTTTTCAAATTATTTCTCCCATATTGCCAAACCCCCCACTCCCCTTTCAACACCATAACAGTAGAAGTATGCACAATGCAGGAAGAAGACAGGCAACAACATCCAAGAAATGGTATGTGCGGCTTTTCTTCTATTATGCTATATATATTTAGAGCATAGATCTCTAAAAATACATCTGCAGTGCCCTAAGAATTCTTGAGTTAAAAGCCAATGACATTAAAAAAGGCATACAACTAAATAGAAGCAGGCAAAATAGCCATAAAAATAAAGATCTGATTTATTTGCAGAACAGTTTTTGTGATTCTGTTGTAATTATTTTATAGTTATTTTTATTTTTAGAAATGAAAATTTTCCGTTTTATTCTTTTTTTTTTAAATTAATGATTGGAAAAGTGATATATACAGTATACATATATTGATATAAAGGTGCATGTTATTCTTAATCAACATATTATTCTTACTATAGGAGGAAGACAACCAGAAATTAGGATTGTGTGCAGCATTATTAGAAGTTGGAGACTGGGATCATGCCGAGCAGTTGATGAATTGCCTTCCAGATTTTTATGCCATATCACAGCCTTACATTGCCAAAAAGCTTTGTACACTCATTCATATTGTCATTGAACCATTGTACAGGAGGTATGTAATGATATGAAGGTATCCTTATTGCTTTATATTAGGCCTTTTATATATACAGGCCGAAACTAGTAGTGTGTTTATATTAAAACCTTTTTAATTAAATCTCGGTTCTAGTCATTCAATTTTTTTCATAAAAAGTATATATATATATATATATATTTATTTATTTAGCATATGGCTCACACATTCAAAGTTATATTACATTAATCCTTAATATATATATATGTGTGTGTGTGTGTGTAAATAAGTTTGTTTACCTTAGGTAATGTATATTAGAGTTACCAAGTAATTTTATAAACTTGGTTATTTTATTCCTAATCCCAAGTAAGCAAACAGTTAAGTTTGCGCCTGAATAGTTCAAGTCTAAAGGTGGTGCAACACGTGTGTGTGTGTGTGCGTGCACGTGTGTGTGTTGCACGCATATATATATGTGTGTGTGTATATACACACACATGTACACACACACATACACACACACACACACACACAGTCCGTCAAAAAAGAAATATATATATATACACACACTTTAACAGATATCATCTATGGACTTTTTACGAAGTTGGATCGAATTACAGTAGCAATGTGTAGTATGATGTTCTCTCAAAAGATGTCATTACTCACATGAATACTAGCATCAGTACATGACTGGTAGGACAGTCAAATGAAATGGTCAAGGCATAATTGTTGTTCGAGGAACGCAAGACCATTTTAAAGTGGTATATCAAATTTGAGAATATTGTTGAAGTTTAACGACAGTGGAGGTGTGAGTTTGCAACACAATTCAACACGCCTGACAATTGCATGTATTTGTGATAAGTTTGAGACCCATGGTACCATGTATGATCCGGGCAACCTTGCACAGCAACAAGTCCCGCTTCATCGCCTATGGTGTTGAAACAGTTTACATGCTCGTCACAGAAGTCTGAGAGACAGGAGTTAGCAGTGCAAGCATGCAGCACATTGTTAAAGCAGCTAAATGGAAAGTTTACATCTCAAGATTATTACATGCAATGAATGAAGACAATCCTGATCAAAGAATGCAGTATTGGGAGTGGTTTCAACACATGGTAGATGAGGAGTTTGTGAAGAACATTGTTTGGTCTGATGAAGCACAATTTAAACTTAATGAACAGAGAATTGGCATAATTGTGCTTACTGGGCTCCATAAACAGGACTATTCTTCTTCGTCACAGAAGTCTGCCATGCAATGTGCATGTGAGATAGGAGTTAGCAGTGCAAGCATGCAGCACATTGTTAAAGCAGCTAAATGGAAAGTTTACATCTCAAGATTGTTACATGCAATGAATGAAGACAATCCTGATCAAAGAATGCAGTATTGGGAGTGGTTTCAACACATGGTAGATGAGGAGTTTGTGAAGAACATTGTTTGGTCTGATGAAGCACAATTTAAACTTAATGAACAGAGAATTGGGATAATTGTGTTTACTGGGCTCCATAAAATCCTGGCGTTCACGTGGACAAGGCAGTCAATTTACCGAGTCTGGTGTGGATTGTCATCTAGGGGTTTAACAGGACTATTCTTCTTTGACGGTACTGTTACTGGTCAAGTGTACCTAGACATGCTACACATATCCATTTTACCTGCCATTCATGCACTTTATGGGAATGATCAATTTCTCTTCCAGCAAGATGGCACACTACCACCAAGATGTGAGAGCTTACTTCAATGAGAGTTTGCAGGGGAAGAGTGCAGTGGAGTTTCCTCCATGTTTTCCTGATTTAACATCCTTGGACTTCTACCTATGGGGGACTCTAAAGGATGTAGTGTATTGTAGAAAACCAGCTACACTGATGGCTCTTCGGAAAGAAATTGAAACGGCATGCACAGCAATCTGATTGGACACTTTGGCCAACGTTGCCCAAGCATTATTTTGCTGTTATAAGTGTTTGGACGGTAATGGTAACCACTTTGAGCACCTCATGTAATTGTAGAAATCAAAGGTAATTTGTATTCATCCCTTGATGTCTGTATAAATTTAGTATTACAATTTTTATACAGGTTTTTCTTTTGCTGAAGTGTCTATACATTTTTTTTAACAGTCTCTGTATATATCATGCACAAGGTATTAGAAAATGATATTCTAGTCTTATGGTAATATTTTTCGAAATCGCTAATTACATATCCTAACATAAAGTTTGAACTGCCTGCACAGAGCTTATATTGTTATGTAGTAATATATGTTATATGATATTGAAAGTAATTTTAGTTTTATGATTTTTTTTTAAGTATCAATTCACGTTATTGTAGAGAGCAATAAGTAAATTGCTTTGAATTAATATTACTTTGATATTTTATGCTTCTTACATCATTAACCTCCCAACCGGCTGGTGTGGATGATATAGTCAGCTCTCCCTAGCTTTTTTCATGGATCAAAACTTCATCGGCATTCTACATTTTATCATGCCATTACCTTCCTCCGCCTTTAATCTCGTTACGGCTATTCTATAGCCATTAGTGGACTAACTGTTGCTAAGTGACCTTTGTATCCCCCTGTCTTTATGTCTATTGTGTTGCTTAGAATTTCATTTACTCTCCTAAGTTATTTGACCTTTCTTGCCTCTAAAATGATTTATTGTGTCTCTTCCCAAAAATTGAAACGAATTTCACATATGCGAAAGAAATCAATCCTGAAATGACCACTGATCAGCTTTTGCAGTGAATCTATTTAGTGATAGTAAATTTGGTGTATTTTATTCTACAAATCAGTGCACCGGAAGAGTTGCAGTGATTTTTCTTTCACTTTACGTATAATAATTGAATAATTTTTTTTCGAATTTCAGAATTTTCAAATGTTTGCTTTGAAAATATTATGCCAAATATTAATATTTTTAAATAATATTTATTGAAATAAATATGTCCTTTTGCTTTCGTTTCTAGCCAAATAGCATTATATGGATCATCACATTTCAGTTTTAGAAACGATTTTTTGTTATTCATAAAGACAAAATAAAAAAAAAATGTTAAAATGCTACATTGCATTACTCGGTTTCCAATTGTGAGTCTTTTTGGTATCAAAAATTTATATCTAATGATATTTTAGCAGTGATTCTTCGCCCTCGTCTTTTATTTATTTATTTATTTGTATTATGCATATTACGATAATATCTAATGCATATCCTCGTAGATATGTTGAAAATATGTGAAAAATATCATATACGGAATGATTCAAAATTTTTGCTCACTTTGAAGATTTTCTAATGCTTTCCCCCCCCCCCCCCCCACCTCCTTATCCTCTCCTGGAACTGAATTGCATAACTGCTCTAAATTTCTATACAGGTTTGAAAGTTTTTCTAGACATCATTCAAAATCAATTACTTCATTTTACTATTTTGACAAAAGATATACGGCAATCAGATTGTACCGTGAAACTTCTAATTCTGTTCTATTTATTTGCAATCTAAAACCAGCTGTTCTACTGTCCACTGAAATTATGTGAAATTTTAGAAATAATATGCTATATTTTCACCATGCAAAATTGTTTATATGCATACCACACAAAAGAAAGTTCAGTAGTATTATTTTTGTTTGTTTTTCTTTAAAAAAAATCTAAATATTACTTCTGCTGCTGGAAGCTCTTTCTGAAATAATCTACGTCTTATAAATACTTGGTAATATCCTCTTAGCTGGAGGAAAAGTTGAAGGCTTACTCAGTGCTATTGAGAAGAAAGGGGAGAACACTAAAGTCGCACTAAAGTGCCTCAGGCTGTAGTGCAGAATATGTCAAGAATGTCTCGTTTCCTTTTCGATTGTTGATTACCTATATCTTAACAGAAATACTGACATTTCGTTTACATGCTTATACATTATTTATGCCAAAATAATTGCTTAATTTATAATGATCAGTTTCACTTTTAGTATCAAAAATTAGAAATTAAATCATACAATTATCTTGAAAAAGAGAATTTGAATTATTTTCAAAGAAAAGGTGCATATGCGTTTCATAATCTTCTTTTTTTTGGGGGGGGTGGGTATAGACCTAATCAATCTGCGGATATTTCAGATAATTTATTTCATAAATCGTTCGCAAGACAGCTGTTACAAACGTAAATCACTTGGGGAACATACCCATTCATTTTAGTGTAAAATAGTAGCAAAGGTTCAGTTACTTTAGATATGTAATCTAGAAGAAAATGTTATGTCTGCTGAGATTAGAATCTTATGAATAATTTTTCTGACATGATTTTTCTATTCGTTATAACGTAACCAATTTCCAGATTTTTTCCCTCATGCAGACTCCATGTTATATGCAGTGATTTCTTCTTTGTACTACAAGAAAAAAAAATCAGATAACAGAAGAAAAATATGTAGTATTTTCTTTTCCACTGGCTGAATTTACAATGTTCTTTCTTTGTGTTTTGAAGAGAAAGTGCAAATGACCTTTTTCTTACTATTTTTACCATTATAACATCTCATATAATTATAAGAGTGACATTTTACCGTTTTTCTCCCACACGAGAAACAGAAATAAGGTAGTAATAATATTGTTGATTATGTCAAACTTCATTGTAGCAGAAATTTTTATTACAAAACTTTGTAATATATTTCTCCGAAACAAGAAATTTGGAACCCATATCACATCAGTGTTGAGTGTTGGCAAGGTGAAAATGTTCCCGTTATTATTTATATATTTCATTTATTAATTGGGGGGCTATGCTCAAACCCCCCCCCCCTTGTTCCGGTCTGGTAGGCCAGTTCTCCTTCAATTGTGATAACTCGAAAGGAGGTTCTGCCCCTGAATTCTGATGACTCGAATTTTGAAAACTCGACACTCAGGGTAGCCCCTGAGTTTCAAAACGTTTCGAAAAACATGACATAAAAAGGCTTATCATTTTATATGTATATAGGGTAGATTTTATTTCATTATTTTTTATTGTTTTGGTGAAATACTTTACCTGGAATACTCTTTCCAGTTCCAGAGGAACTGGAAAGAGTATTCCAGCTCCTCTTATATTTTATTTCTTCGAAAATATCATTCTGTGTCATAAAAAGAACTTAAAAATTCGCCTTCAAGATGAAAAGGAAACAGTTCATTCAGGTATCCCTCTATCAATATTTGTAGTCCTGAAAAGGACTGTTTTGATGGCCTTGAAAACAAACATTTTTTATTTCATACTGTTCAGAATTTAAAATTCTTGAACAGTGTGGAACACCTTGAAGCAAGGGTAAAGACACAAAGCAGTTTTACACTCAGGGCACCAGATTTTTGTTTCCTTTCTGATATTTTTTTATTACATACATAACATTTGAGTGCAAGTTTTTTTTTTTATTAGCCATTGGTGGTAGATTTTTGGGAAAATAGTTGGAGTTAGCAGCGTTCAACCTCAGATGTCTGGCAGGATTTCCTGTTTTTCTGCTTGCCGAAGAAGCCTCATGTGCATGCAGCAATGCTTTCGCAATTTCTATTCTGTATTCTAGATATGTTATGGTAGACAAACATTTTTTCTTGTGCAGGAGGAAACTGTTCCAAATAACAAAATCCAATACATGTCCAAACACTTTTTTGTAATATTTTTTATGCTGTTTCCTCATTACAGAGTAGAATGATAGCTGCTGATCGCACCTGTCGACTCCACCCATAGTGTCGTTGTATGCACAGCAGTGGGTTTTTCTTTCTTCAAACCATGCTTCTCCACGGATTCCATTGATGGATTGTGCAGGGAAGACAGCAGAAAAACATCTTTTTTTGTCTTTCCAACGTAGTACAAAGACTTTCCCTTGCTGATAAGCTCGGATTTCCCCCTTCGATAGCTTTCCTGAAGCCAGATCTGGAGGCATATCTCGCCTTTTTGCATTTACAGTACCATAACTATCTGTACAATGCTGTAAAAGCAAATCAGCGAGTTCAGGACACATATAGTAATTATCCATTGTAATGCAGTAACCTTTCCCCAGTAAAGGGTCTCTCAATATCAGACAATATACATAAATAATATGTATATTGTCTGATTTATAATTTGTTAATTTATAATAATCACCACATAGTTTCAGTATCGAAAAATTAAAGTTATGTGGAACAATTACTAGAGAAAAATAACGAATTAAATAAAAACTGTATCTATGTTTCATAACAGTTTTCGGGTGTGTGATAGTAATGCCACGGGGGGGGGGGGGGGGGGGTTAAATTATCAGAGGCGAAATAAAGTTCAATTCTATTGTGAAAGGAAATGAAATTTTGATATACATATTTTGAATGATAAAAATAAGCAAATGTATCGCTTACTTTAAAAATTGGAGAATAAAATATCTGAATTATGCAGAAAATATAAATTTAAATCATAACTGTTAATTTCATTTTGTAATGACCAATTATACAAGGAAACCAAGAAAGTGAAAGTACAAAGAAGAGTAGATTACTATACAACGTGAAGAAAAAATTTAGTAATATGATTAAAGAATTTCATGTTATGCTCTATAAAGCAAAGTTGCTCAAACGTGTCCTAAAGGAAATCTGTGAAGTATTATTCGATTTCGAAGGTTTTGTACAAAAATAAAAAGAATATAAACTGGAATGTCGGCAGCCAGTTTTCTTTTCTTTTTTTAAAAGAATATTTCAGATAATTATCGTGAATTAATTTCTTCGAGAACAAAGAAAAATCTTTTGTCTAGTAAGCGATTAGAAAAAAATTAGCGCAAAAAAATAAAAAATTAAATTGGTTCTCCAAGGTAAGGCTTTGTTCACTTAAATATTTTTAAGTGAACAAATTATACAAGATTTTATTTTGTCTAGACATTAAAATTGTATTGTACAATAAAAAGAGAAAACAAAAATATAAATAATTTCTCTATTTTTAGTCTATCCTATATAACTAAAATCCAGTTGACCAGCATGGAACAAGGAAGCACGTTTCTTGTTATAGGCAACTGAGAGGCAGCTACGAATGTGAGATAATCCGATTAACCGTTCTCTTCAGCGTGAGGGTTTATCACACTTTCTAATGGACATGACGGTCAAATTGCACTTCTTATCCAGGTTCTTTAAACAGGTGGGCTGAAACATATCCAGATTTAGTTGGACGTCTATAGACGTCCTAGCCGTTTGGAAGGTTAATTGCATGCACTTAATGTGCTGATATCTCCAATTTTGTATCAGTTTTACTTATATAATTGACAAGTGTAATTGTTTGCTATTTTGGTTTACACTGCTTGGAAAGAAGTCAACAGACACCCCCACGGGCAAGGTGCATTGTGCCATGTAATGAGTCACATGTTTGTAGCTGGTATGAATTGGAGGAATGTGATGCTCCCAAGTCAATGCAATGGTGTCCAGGTAAAAATGGCTGTGAGAAGGGAACTGATAGGGTTTGAAAGAGGCATTGTCATAGGATGCCATGGTGCACTGCTATCTGTTGACAAATTGGGCATCCCTGGTCAACAATCAGTGATACCATACCAAGATGGAAGTGCAGGGAATCAACTACAATTGCTACCTGGAGTGGATATGACCCCCACATTCACCAAATGTGACCATAGAGTACTATGAAAGATAATATGTAAAAAACACTATTTGTCGGCTTGCACATTGAATACAAAGTTCTGGACATCGACTGCAACATGAATCTGCTCCAAAACATTCAGAACTGTCGCTTGCAACTGGTTTCGATGGTAGGAATGCAATATGCAAGCCCCCACATTACCTGAACCAACATACAGCATTGTCTTCAGTGGTGCAAAGAGCATGTACAGTGGGACATGGAAGCTTGACAGGTGTGGATGTGATGGATGCCCAGTGAATGTCTTACCAGAGTGCATAACCCCCATCTGTGAAATTTGGAGGTGGCAGTGTGATGGTATGATCCTGTTTTTCCTTGTTTAGCCTTGGACTTCTGTTTATGGTATCATGAACATTGAACTCTTAAAAGTATCTGAACATTTTGGAACAATGCAAAGCTTCCTACTTTTGGCATTTCTAGGGAACTGAACATTGTCTCTTTCAGCAAGACAACGCACTGTGTCATAAGGCTACTGCTGTAACTGCATAATTTCTGGACATGAACATTACCACATTTGACTGGCCTCCTCAGAGCCCTGTTGAACCTCTACCCTATTGAGCATCTGTGGAATGAACTGGAGCACCAGGCCAGGTCAAGGGACATCCATCCCACAACAATCTAGGACCTCATATTCTCAGCATAATACATATGCTCAAAAATAGAGCTACGAACATCATCTCAGAAGAAAAAGAACTCTATGATGAAATTACTCATATATCAGACATTAATAAAAAATGGCTATCCAAGGAATTTAATCAACAAGATTCTTCATAGAAACCCCTCACAACAACAACCTACCATCACTCAATACAGTTCATTCATAGTTATTCCTTATGCAGGTACAGTGTCTGAAAAGATCGCAAAACTTTTTAAACCTTTCGACATCAGAGTTGCGTTCAAACCGGTCAAGACTATCCCTCACATTTTAAGATCGCCAAAAGACATTAATGCTTTTTTCAAACATGCTGGAGTGTACAACATCCCATGTGCTTGTGGTCTAAACTATATAGGACAGATGTCGAGAAGCCTTGAAATCCGAAAAAAAGAACATATAGGAGATGTTAATAACAACAGAACAGACAACTCAGGTCTAGCCCATCATTTTGCAATTACTAACCAATCTATTGATTGGGATAGCAGCTCCATTCCTTACCTAGAAGAAGATTTCCATTGTAGAAATTTCAAGGAAGCTGTTGTAGTCCTCTGTTCTGGAGAAAATCTTAACAGAAACCAGAGAATGATAATAGCTGACATATGGAAAACCTTAATAAGATCACTCAGTCTGCTAGAATTTAATTTCGCTCAAAACTACAGAATGTGCTCTCATAACAGTGACTAACACAACACACTCCATGCATGTAATGTTATGCGTTCTGTTTTAATGTTTAATTTATATGATAGTGTCTCCATTTTGTCTGTACTTTGAGTTTTTTTTCTCTTACTGTTATAAGCCCTGTCAGCAAAACTTGTTGGTATTAAATGTTTATAAATCATGGTCAATTAAAGATCAATATATATTTCATTTTAATTATAGCTTCTTCTCTTTTATTAGTCTATTCAAGTCCTCTTGTAATGCAACATCTGTTCTGCTCCTCATACTTTGTACCAATTTTGCATCATCTGCAAACAGCTGTATCCCTATTCAAATCCTGCCCAATATCATTATCATACAGGTTAAACAGCAATGGCCCTAAAACAGACCCACTGAGGCACACCACTAGTAATGTTCGTCTTCTGGGATATTGCTTTTGTATACAAAACTTGTCGATACCTATCAGATAGCCAATCTCCAATCCCATCTGCTCTAGTTTTACTATCAACTTATGGTAATCTATCAAAAGCCTTTGCAAAGTCTAAGTATACTATTATGTATCCATATTCCACATCCAATGCTACTGTGATCTTATTGTAATAAGTAAGCAGATTATTAAAATATGACCCCCCCCCTCCCACCCTTAGCAAATCTGCTGTCCATCAATGATAATATCATTGTTGTCAACCCAATTCTGGATCCTGATGAATCTAGAATTGGGTTCATCAGAATTTCATCCTTGTGAATGTGATGTTACATTCACAAGAATGAAATATCTCACTAAATATCTTAACCATATCCTCCACAGCAGTTGTTCTTATAACATTTTTTCTAATCAGTGCCATCCGACCATAATTGTTCTTATTTTTACTAACTGCTGCTCATACTGAACTGTTGCTACCCTTACTAACCGAGTCACCCTCCTTGCCTGTTCTTTGTATTCTTCTTGGAATTGATTATTACTGCTCCTCAATTACTATTTATGTATATCTCACCCATAAAATGCTCTGAATCTATAGCACATTATTACTATGACTGGCTAACAAATAATCTGTTAGTTAATAGTGCTGAGCATATTATTGGTGTACAACCTTTCATGCTTTGATTTATGTTAATATATATATATATATATATATATATATAAAAGGGTGGGGATTTTGGATTTAAAATGCCACTGTGTTACCATTTGTACCACAGTAATTACATATGGCTCTCTCTCTCTCACACACACACACACACACACACACACACACACACACACACACACACACACACACACACACACACCATTTGGAGAAAGTTTTAAATTAGATTCCTTGTTCTCCAGATTCTGTTTACTTTTTTTTTTATATGGCTCCCGCCCACGACGGGTATATTTGTGAACCTATAGTACATTTCTGTTATGGGTGGACTAAAGATTTTTTTTTCTATTTTTATTGATTTTATGCTTTTTTTGTATTTTTATTTATTTTTCCCCAGGTCCACAAATCCTGCTCTAGAGACCAAACATGGAACTTTTCCAAGCTATTTCAGGCTCCAGTAAGCATGGTGGTGGTGGTGGTGGTGGTCTCACACTGGTTGATGAAATCCATCTCCTATCTAAAGACATTCATAAACATCCATGTCCACAGCAGGATTCAGAACAGCCTGTTAGTTGGGAAGCAGATATACTAACTACCCTGCCAAAGAGACTGGCTTATAGAAAGATTTAAGCAAAACTGAGAGAGTTCATTTTATTTCTGTATGATTTATATCTGTTTGTTTCACTCGCAGTTCCTTGCTATTGATACATATACAGGTATTCCTTGCTTAATGTGGGATTTGATTAACACACTGAAATTAATTGCGACAATCCCTTTATATACGTGGCAAGAGTTTTAATTAACGCTCCTTTAAATTTGCCAAGGGACATTCAATCCTCGAGGAGTGTTTCCTGGCCAAGAGAAAGTCATGAGCATGATGATGTCATTCCTTCCCATTAAGCATTAAGAGTGGGTGTATTACAAGCTCCAATTGTTCTGCTGTATTTAAAAAAAATATTTACATAATGTACCTGGTCATCCAAATTCTCTTAATGATCGGTGTGAGAATGTGAAAATTTTATTTTTTTCCCACCAAATACGACATCATTGCTACAACCCGTGGACATAGGCATCATTGCAACTTTCAAAGCCTATTTTCTTAAAAAGACATTCTCAAATGCAGTAGAAACAACAACGGGAGAAAATGCGATTACACTCCAAGAATTTTGTAAAAATTTTAACATTAAACACGCAATTGAAAACTTTCATGACTCGTGGGGAGCAAGTGTCTTCTAGCTGCATGAAAACTGTTTGGAAAAACCTTTTACCAGAATGTGCTAATAACTTGGGTGATTTTAAAATCTTGTGTACAACATGGTTGAAGAAATCATTGCAATCAGTGAAGATCTTGATTTTCTTGGTGTTGATGCAGAAGATATTAAAGAATTATTGGATTCAAATTCAAAAGATTTCAGTGACAACGATCTTTCTGAAATTGAACAATAACGTGCATAAGAAGACAACGAATAGATGGAATGTGAAGATGAGGTTCCAAAGGAAATAACAATCAAAGAATTGGATGGAACATTTCGCAGTTTTGAATCGCCTAAGCAGCAAGTAATGGATATGGATCCCGATGTTAATTAAAGAATGCTTGTTTTCTGAGGAATATGTGCTTATAAGAAAAAAAAACTAAAACTGTTCAAACGACTCTTGATAACTTTTTTTTTATAAAAAATTGCAGTAACTAATGTAGGTACAAGCATTTATTAAACATTTACTTTGCATTCATTTTTTATCTTTCCTAAAAGAGTACCATATAAAGCGAATTATTAATATAGTAATCGATCATGGACGAATTGTAATTTTTACCATTGATTATTATATTTGATTAACGTGATTTTGATATACGCAGTAACATCGAGGGATTAATTAATCACGTTAATCAAGGGATACCTGTTTTTACATACAAGAAAAATTCAAGCTTTCTAGAGCATTTCCACCATCTGCCACCACCACCACAGCAATCACATAATAGAATTTGTATATGTATAATAACACTAATTAGAATGACGATATAAATCTTTGACATTGCTCATTTATCTGATATATTTTATAACTAATTTAATGTTCTTAATTTCTTATTGATCCCATATCTAATGAGAATTTTACTATTAAGTAATAAAAGTAATAAATAAAAATAAATACTTTTTTATGATTTGAAGGTACTGTGGTTTACCAACTGGTTTGAAACCTGCTGATATACCAAAATTATGCAACAGTGCTCAATCTAAACAAATCCACACATTTATAGAGTTAAGAGATGAAGTATTTCCCATGGTATTAGCTCTTGGACCACATTTGTATCTGGACCCTGTTCTTATGGTTAAACTGATCCGCCTATCTAGAAGCTGGATGACACAGGCAAGAATTTTATAATAAATATATTATAAAATTTATTCATTTAATAATATAGTTTTATTAATTCTTATGGCTGTTTTGCCTATTTTTCTTTAGAAGTACCCCCTTTTTATGATGTCATTGGCTTTTTACTCAGTTTTTAGGGCATTATTGGTATTTTAAGACATAAATACATGAAGAATATAAGGAAGGAATAATTTTGAATAGAGGAAAAACTGAGTAAAAAGCCAATGACATCATAAAAAGAGGTACTCCTAAAGAAAAATAGGCAAAATAGCCATGCAAATTAATATTAATTAGATGAGTAACATGGGAAATTTTCAGGAAATAATATCTGTAATTGTAATCAAACAACCTCTCAATCATTGGCTCTCTACTCAAACCCCCCCCCCCCCCAATTCATTATAATACATTAAAATAGTAATCACATGGCACTCTCACCAACACAGTTCTATAGCATGGCCTCACAGTGCACATTTTTATCAATTGCTTCAATTTTACGAAAGAAATATACAAAAGAAAAAAACCATCCTAAAATACATCGCTCATCAACTACACATAAAATTCCTTAAGAATTGTCTAAATCAGGGGTTGCCAATGTTATTTGCCCGTCGACCCCCCCCCCCCCCCCCCGCCCCCTTCAAGAGCTTCTTGACTTGTTATCAACCCCCTATATTTTACTATTACGTAATCATAATAGGACAAGCAAAAAAAGACGCTTATGTTAGTTTTTAGATTGTTTATTTTATAGTTACAATGTTTATTGTATGTATAATATAGTATATATTATTATATTACTATTACTCCTACTATTACTATCACTAGTAATATCACTGGTATTACTAGTGATATTAATAAACTACTGGTATTAATATCACCGGTATTACTACCATTGCTGCTCAACTCTTCAACATAGAGAAGTTTAGTTCGTGAATGAATAACGATTGAATTATAATATGTATGTTGATGAATTTTAGAACATTAATGTTCACTTGTATGTCGATGCACAAAAATGAGACTGGGATCGAATACTTGTAAGTATCAGTAAATAAGAACCACATACATGTTGCAATCTCGCTCCCACTGCACCGGCCGGCAGGAACCACCAACATCCGTTTATTGGTAAATGCGTAATTTTGGCCTACTTGATTGGCCTCAGTAACTATTTTCATGACCTTACTTCATCTTACAGGTCCATGAATAGGACCTGTAAGATGGAGGTACTAATCCCACGATTCACTCTTAATTGCATTGTCATTACCTCCATGTCTTTTGTCATGGAGGTAATCCAAGTTAACCGAATTAAATATTACCCATACAATGATGTCTTATATTTTTCTCTCCACCCCTAACAATGTCATATCGACCCCTTTGGCGACCACTGGTCTAAATCATAACATCACCCCAAAATTCACAATAGTACAGCAACAAAACAATTCCTGGAAATAAAAGAATTTGTTATCATGCATCCAGAGCACTTATAAAACAGGCCATAAATGAGAGATTTCAGAAGGAAAAAAACTGATGTATTTATATATTCACCAGACAAGAAAACTGACTAAAAAACATTATTAAGTCCAAACAAATGGGTACTTTTTCTGGAAAATGTCCAATCACATATTAATGATTACACATAATTAATTGAAACTCATCATACAAAAAGTGGAATGCTCTAACAGACCCCATAACAGGAAATGTGCATCTTCCAACCCTTTGGATAACACCACCATACAACCTATGTCAAGTAATTCAATTATAAATTTATCAAATTATACAGTATTCTTGTCCCCATCTACAAGGGTAAAGGGAATGCACAAGACTGTAAGAATTACAGAGGAATAAAGTTGATGTCCCACACAATGAAAATCCTAGAAAGGGTTCTTGATGGAAGATTGAGGAAGGAGGTGGAGATTGCAAAGGAACAATTTGGCTTCATGCCTGGTAGATCAACGACAGATGCTATCTTTGGGTTACAGCAGATGATGGAAAAGTTTCGAGAGAAACAACGGGAGCTACATCTAGTGTTTATTGATCTGGAGAAAGCATACGATAGAGTACCAAGGCAAGAAGTCTGGAGGTGTCTGATGGAGAAGAAGGTACTGGAGAAATATGTCAGGTTGGTGCAGGAGATGTACAGAAATGTGAAGATGAGTTCGGACCTGTCTGGCACAGAAGGTTTTTCAAGTAACAGTTGGCTTGCATCAAGGGTCAAACATTAAGTCCATTTCTGTTTAATATTGTGATGGAGGTGGTGACGGAGGAGGTGAGAGAAAACTCGCCTTGGACAATGTTGTATGCAGATGACATCTTGCTGTGTGCAGATTCAAGAGAAGAAATGGCAGCTAAACTGGAAAGATGGAGGAAAGTACTGGAAGAGAGAGGTATGAGACTAAGCAGAAGTAAGACAGAGTATATGTTGCAAAGTGGATGGCGGCCAGGAAACAGATCTGGAGCTGGAAGGAAATGTCATTAGGAAGGTGAGGGACTTTAGATACTTAGGTTTAACAGTGGAAGAAGGTGGAGGGGCTGAGAAGAAAGTGGGATGCAGGATACAAGCGGGTCGGAGGAACTGGAGAGAGATGACTGGAGTGCTGTGCGATAAGAGGGTGCCGATCAATCTGAAACGCAAAATCTATAGGACAGTACTGAGGCCAGCTATGACGTATGCTATGGAAACTGTGGCCTTGAGGAAAAATAACATCAGCAGGATGGAGGTAGCAGAGATGAGAATGCTTAGGTGGATGTGCGGTGCGACCAGAAAGGATTGTCTGAGAAATGACTGTGAGGAGAACAGCGAAAGTTATGAACTTAGGAGTAAAGATGCAGGAGGCAAGGTTGAGAAGTTTGGTCATGTTATGAGGATGGAAGGACGAATACGTGGGAAGAAAGGTCATGCAGATGGATGTGCAAGGAAGGAGGAAGCGTGGGCTGCCAAAGAAGAGATGGAGGGAGATGGTAGAAGAGGACTTGAGGATGAAGAACTTGGATGTGGTGACATTCCAACACAGGAGGATGTGGAGGAGACTCATCATTAACAGTGGGGTTATCTTCTTTTGCAGCTTGTCCTACTTAAGTGGGACAAGCTGCAAAAGAAAATAACCCCACTCTTGTCAAAACTAACTCTACTATATGGAAGCAAAACATGGACTATAAAAAGGAAAGATGTAAAACAAATTCAAACAGCAGAAATGAAATTTCTCAGAAAAACAGCTGGATATACCAAGTAGGACCATAAAACAAATGAAGAAGTTTTGCAATCCCTGAATATAAAATCAATTAATTACTACATAAGACAGTATAAACAAAAATGGATAGAACATTTAAATCGAATGAACAACAGCAGACTACCAAAAAAAATACAGATATAAGTGGAAAAAGAAGAATCGGAAGACCAAGAAAGAGATGGCATGAGACCAGAACAGGCCACCTTGCTAAAACTATTCAAACCTTTACTAATTGAGTCAAAATCAATGATAGAAAACACAGATGACCTATTTCAAAAAATAACAAACCTAACTATCCCACGATGTTATTCTCACTTCACTGGATGCAACATTGCTTTACACCAATGCAGATGCTCCCAGAACATTAGATATCACACATACATTACTCACAGAAGACCACATCCTTGGATCAAGGACAAAATTTAACATCCAGCGATATCGTAAACCTGATAAAATTAATAATCTCAGCAAACTTTTTTAAATTTAACAATAACATTATATCCAAAATTTTGGACTCCCGATGGGCCAAAATATCAGCAGACAATTAGCCGAATTGTTTCTAGCACATATGGAATCACATCTACTCACCCCTTCCCTCTCCTCCCTGGCATCACCTTTTATGGCCAATATGTGGATAATATTCTATGCATTGGAAAACCAACATGCATTTCCACTTTACAAGCATCCTTTAACTATTCCTCAGCAATAGACAAAGTTCACCATAGTAACAAAGTATGAAAAATCCATAAATTTCCTAAACTTAACATTAATTAGAATAAACAACGAAATAACCACGAAAATATTCCAAAAACCTATCACATTGGAAATTACCCCTACTTTAACTCATATCCTCCTTATTCTATCAAATAATCAGTCATTCTAACACGTTATAAACACATACAAGTTTTCGAATACACATAATTACCTCAACATAGAAATAAAGAAATTAACACATTTTTAGAAATCGAAATTACCCAACATAGTTAATAAATCATGCCAATCAAACAGCAAAAACCCATCAAAACAATCCAATAACCAACGCAAGCTTCCTAACACAAAAAAATTATTAAACTGCTATACATCCAGAAAACATACAAAGCCTACAAATACATTTTTAAACACACTGACTATAAGTTAGTGTTTACCACGAACCAGAAATTGGCAACACTCCTCCTCCTTTTCAGCCATTTTCTGTCCACTGCTGGATGAAGGCATCCTCCAGTTTCTTCCACCTTTCTCTATTCTTCACAATGGTCGACCCATTTTTCCCAACAAAATTTGACAATTCATCACTCCACCTTCTTTTAGGATGTCCTTGGCTTCGTTTCCCTTCTTTTGGAATCCAGTTCATTAGTAATGTGGTCCATCACTCATCTTCTCTTCTGGATAGATGTCCAGCCCATTTCCATTTTAGTTGCGTGTGGTGAAGAATGATGTCAGTGATATGAGTTCTGGCTTCTTATCCAGATATTTTGCTTCTTATCTTTTAATGTGATGCCTGGTATCAACCTCTTCATTTTTCTTATTGTTGAATTGTTGCCAGTTTATTTGCCAACTACCATATGTGATGAGTGGAAGTATACACTGGTTAAATGTCTTCCTTTTCGAACAGTGTGGGACATCATTGTTTTGAAATATGCTTTTCAGTTTTCTGAATGCACTTCAGGCCAGTTAAACTCTTCTATTTATTTCCTTTTGGAGTCCACAGTTTAGATCACTGAGATGATCTAAGTATGTCTCTTCATATACATACTTAGGTATGTATATGAAGAAATTGTTTTCTATTATTTTGTTTTTTGGTGTTACAAAATTATTAAACATGATTTTAGTTTTTTCTCCGTTTATTTTTAAACTGACTTTTCTGCTTTAATGATATAGGTCTTCTTATTAAGGTCTTCTGGAGTGTTTGCAAAAATCATGATATCATCTTGCATATCTTAGGTGTATTACGTTTCTGGTATTAATTTTTATACCAAGGTTTGTCCAATTTATATTATTAAATATTTCTTGAAGGACTGCTGTAAAGATTTTGGGTGATAGAGAATCTCCTTGTTAGACACCTTTTTCAATTGATATTTTATTGCTACTTGTGTGAACTTGGATGCAACACTCCTAAAACCTTCAAAATCTCATACATACAAAGAAATACTAGAACACCACAACTTAGTGTACAAATTTTCTTGCCATCAACACAACTGACATCACTTACACAGATTCTATAATCAGATCTTTGCAGGCAAGACCAGGAATACTTCTGTGAATGGAACATACCAATCCCATAACATTTAAGCAATAAGAAAAATAGCAACCAAAAGAGAAACAAAATACAGCGTAAATGTTATGAGATTGGTATGTTCCAGTCACAGAAGTATTCCTGATATGCTCTTGACAGAAATTTACCCCATAAATCGACAAAGCCGTAATAATAGACATACAGGAAAATGAAACAATGCTGAGAATATTGGAAACAATAGCCATAAAATCTGACATAAACTCCATCACCGCTGCTATATAATATTGGAGAGCTGGACGCTCCACAACATAAAAACTAGGTCAAAATTCCGACCAGTAGAATACAACACGGATACACCCAAGACAAAAACACTAAGCTGACATGATATAGCTTCCATTTTTCCCATGAGCTCCAAAGGCGACACTCAGTCGAAATGGCTCACACCCCTGTTACTTCCACCTCTAATCTTGATTCATCATATTCCATCCTCCTTTTCCCTAAAAATACTCTATTTTTCACCTTCTTCACAAAGAATTCACAGCCCACCCTTGAATCCTGGGTTTTAAATTCACATGCTGTTTTATTTTAAATTCTCCCACATCTTTCTCCACATTTCCATCCCCCCCCCTCCTCCTCCTCCCTGCCATACTTCAGAAGTGGTATATAAATGTTTATTGCTATATGCCTGGTGCTGCTCCAAAAGAACCTAAAAAGGTATGTCCAAAATTATTTCTTCCTTATATTCTTCATGAATCTATGTTTTCAAATACCATTAATGCCTTAAAAATTGACTAAAAAGCCATTGACATAAAAAGGGGAACTCCTAAAAAAAAAATAGACATAAAAATTAAGATTAATTTAGAGGAACAACATGGGAAAATTTCCAGAATTTATTTATTATTTATTTATTTATGTTCAGTTATGCATCTGAGAGTTGAGTTAGAAATAACGCACTTGATCAAAGACTGGAGACCACAAATATGAGAGCTCTGAGAAAACTTGGGAGATAGAATCATATTAAAAATGAAGATATTAGAAAGGAACTTGACATTGTTTGCATTCACGAATGTATAAGCAGAGCTAATCTAAGGTGGTATGGTCACTTAAATAGAATGGCTGAGGAAAGGTTAGCAAAATTGGTGTTTCATGCAAAGATGGCAGGAAAGAGACCCAGAGGAAGACCAAGATCTAGGTGGATTGATTCAGTCAGATGCATGCCTTAGAAGCACGAAATGTTAGATATGACAGTATTGGAGTGACAAGTAATAGACTAATTTGGAGGGAAATTGTGAATTGGAAAATAATAATAATGTAAACTTAATCATGTTGTGCAGTCTGAATATCCTTCGAGGGTACATATTAAGAAATTGATATCTTGCTGTAGAGGGTACTATTATATGACATTCGTTTCATTTTGGAGTTACAATTTGAATCGTTTCTGTAATTACCTTGTTGACTGTTCTAATTTATAACGAAGTGTATTTTCTGATCTAAAGATGATGGAAATCCAGAAAAATGTTAGCAACTTGATAAAGTTTATAAAAATAAAATTAAGTATTTTTCATTTTTGCACATATCTATGCAAAATGAGCATCATTGATACCAATCTTTGCTGATAATAGATGGTAATTTTGGGTTAATTGGCATTCTGAATGAAGTTTCAGTTTAAAGTGTTTCACTCAAAGTTCAGCACAGTAACCCATTATGAAATCAATAATTAAAGAGACATGAATTATAGGAAAGGTAGCATTTTGTTACCTACAAACTAAGTCATTTACCTGTGAATATTGTGCAAGCTGTATTTAACCAGTAGCTGAATTACTTGGATTCCCAAAGGAAAGGACAAAAAAAAGAAAAATCTTTCCTGGCATTTAATTTGACATGTGTATGAGAATATATTAAATTTTTTCCCTCCCAATTTGCAGATGTTCTCCATCCTTTGGACTTATGAATCGTACTTGCATTCAAAATACATTTTAGGAGTCACCTTATCAAAAAAGTATTGCTGAAATTAGTTTCATATGATGTGATCATTTCAGTATAGTGGTCCATAAAAGAATCAACCATATTGAAGTGTTTGAAGAAGACTTCAGAGCTTGCTTCCAAATAGTAGTGATCTTGAAATAAAGACATTTTTTTTTTTTTAAACTGCAATCTACTTCACAGACCAGGAAATTATTGAAAATATGATGTAGGCAGCTTCATGCCATGTGTTCATGATATTTGAAAGGGAAGGTGGCGCAATTATAGTCATTGAGTGCAGTATTTTTTTTAATTCATAAAAGAAAACAACACAATATTTTAGCATGCTGAAATCTGATCATTATACTTCTTGACCAAATTGTGGTTTATCAATCTCTTTTATAGCATTTGCTCATCAACCAGAAAGAATGCTGAATCTCATAGAATCATGAAATTGCATGTAAATATTTTCTTCAGACTGTAATGTCAATAATTACCATTATTCAAGTACATTTTTGTTTGGAAAAGACCTGTGATCCATTATCATTGCTAACATAAGGAACGTTTCTTTGATATTTTAAAGGACTTCTCATACAGTAGTGAAGTTTGTCAGCCATATGTAGTTTGCAGGGATATTTTATCCTGCAAGTTGTCAGATTGATATAAGAGAACAATTAGAGCTTAGCCAAGAAAACTTTTATAATTGCAACAAGATGTTCATTGGAACTAATAGTCTAACTAATGATTATAGTCTAAGATCTCTCATCATCATCATGCTTGTCAAGGCCACTCTATGCCAGAACAGGCCTAGAGAGGCCTGTTCTGGCCTTAGAATTCTGTTGAATCTCTTAAGGGGACATCCTGGTTTTCTTTTTCCTAATGGTTTGTAATTTAAGGCTTGTTTTGGTAATCTTTCTGTTTTCATTCTTTAAACGTGTTCCATCCATTTATGTTTATATTTTTTAATTTTTTCTGTTACTAATTCCTGGTTTAATTCTTTCATCATTTCTTCATTTCTTTTGTGATCGAATAGAGCAGGGGCTGGCAACCTTTTCAGACTTGCGGGCTACATTCAACAATTATTTTTAATAATTGGGCCGCAAGCGTTTAACTAAGAGAAAGTAGTGAGTGAAAAAAATGCTGAAGTTATCAGTTTTTATTATATCAATCTTAAAAAAACAGAAATATTTAAACTACGAGATTACGAGATCAAGTATGACATTCTCATAATGACACCTGATATTATATTCTTTCATAACAGCAACACTTATGACAAATAAGACAAATGAGCTTACCCTCATTTTCAATAAAGAAGTACTTGCTGTTTCATTCATCATTAAACCTTCCTCTGCAATTTTACTTTTTCTTGAACCCATTTTTGAAGTTATTTTTAACAAATATAGGTAACCCTCGCCTCGTATAATGCGGATGTTAGGTTTCATAGAAATACCTCATTGTATGAATTGCTTTATGCGAGACTCAGATCACATAGAAAAAGTAGGGTTAGGTTCCGAAATCGTTTTTTTTTTAATTATATAAATAGCAATGACATATCCAACAAAAAATATTTTTATTTAATTCAGGTAATTCAATTTGTACATAAACTTCATTGCACATAATGCATAAATGTTTTAGGCAAAATAAAATAAAGTGCATATTTTAATCGTCATCACTGTCTTCAAAATGTACATTTCGTAACTTTATTTACAAGTGTCCGGACGTTGTCATCACTTGGACATCTCTTGGAAATCTCTTGGACATCATTTGTATAATTCTCATTGTGTACTTCAGCTGGTTTAGTTATCAAGAAGTCAGTAATAAGACCTTGTTTTCCACTATACTGCAGTTTTTTGATTAAGTTCATAATGTGGAGCTAAACAAATATCCACTTGTCTCGTGAATTTTTTGGAGTGCTCCATTTAGTGATCATTATCCGTAAAATAAATTCCTAACTTTCTTGCCAAGTCCAATCCTTCTACTTTAAACTGAATTCTTTAACGATTCATCACAATTAGAATCTTTGGCAGAACTTTCTCCGCCATTTGGTTCGACGTCATCTATTAATTATACTAGTTACTCATTTAAATCTGTTTCCCCATCAATTAATTCACTAATTTCGTTTTCAACCATATCGCAAAAGCCCTTAAGTAGCCATTACTATAAAAATAAATTTTCTACATAAAAAAATGCATTACAAATTAATTATGTAACTCACCAGAAAATAAAGTGCTCAGCTTGAGATTAACACACTTATGAATTTTAATGCGCTTTCCTGGCAGAAAACAAAGACAATTTTCAACAATAAACACTATATGGTAAACAATTAATGTACATGTGTGCTAAAGGATATTTCCTCTAATATAAATTCGCTACTTATAACTACATGCGCGATACTGGGTGACGCAAATTTAATGAAGATAAAATTTGATTTTAAAGTCATAGTTAAAAATATGTGAAAAGATAAAGGGTTACTACAATTTGTAGACCGTGTGTATATCGAAATTGTGTTGTATAAGTACTGTGTTGAACAATGGTTACTACAATTTGTAGACCATGTTATATCGAAACCGCGTTGTATACAGGTAACCCGCATTATACGAGGGTTACCTGTAAATATACTCTGAAAGTAATAGTTGATGTTATTGAATTATATTAAAAGACGGACCAGGGAATGCAGCTGCAAAAGTGTGCCAAAATCCCTGTTGTTGTTGGATGAAGTCGCCTTTGTTATCCCGACTCATGATGACTCGTGCCAAGTTGCACGGCGATATCATGAAGTATAGGTATAAAATTATTTTTCATTTATCATTCATGTTATTAAATCCATTATTTAAATAATTCAACATACAGACCACATGCCATGTAAGTATAGTCAATCTTTTATGGGCTGCCAAATATTCACATTTGGGCCACATGCAGGCCGCCGATCCCTGGAATAGAGTATACTTCATTTCAGCTGTCTATGTTTGTCTTTTTGTTTTATTGTCCAGATTTCACTTCCATACAATAGGACTGGTAGGGCTAATGTGTTGTATACTTTTAGTCTATTTTTGTTTTTTGAACTAGGTTAGGTTTAAATATAAAGTTAATTATACCTGTTATTTTTAAATATTTCGCAATTTTTAGGTTTATATCTTTTTCATTTTTATATGTAATCATACATCCTAGGTAGTTAAATGAATTCACATGTTCTAAAATCTTGTTATCTATTACTATTTTAGTTCTTACTGGATCTTGTCCTTTAAAGGCCATCGTTTTTGATTTTTCTGTTGACGTCATCATTCCATAATCTTTGACTATCTCATTTAAATTTAAAATATCTTTCTGTAAGTTGTCTTCAGAATTTGTAATTCCAATATCTGTTCCCAGATTTATAGGAATAGATAAAATCTCTTTATGCTAAAGACAAGATTTACATTATTACATTTAGGATAGGTTTACATTGTCTTGAACCTATTATCTAACCTTATCTTTATCAACAGTTTCCTTCAAATTAGTCTTTTATCTTTCAGGACTGTGATACTGTCAGATCATATATTTTATTTGTGTGACGTACATATAATTGCATGTGTAGAAAGCTAGTTAATTCTAATCCTGTCTCCTTTCACCAATGTAGAAGGTAGTTCACTGATTCCTGCAGTAGTTTATCCATCATATAAGTATCTTTTCCTCTAATTTTACAGGTTCTTTCTCCAGGCTTATATATTTAGTGTTTTGTTATGCTGCATACTTGAAAACTAAATTTTTTTATATTTTATATATGTGATTAGCTTATTGGCTGTGCACTTCGCAACCATATGCCTGGGGAAGGAGTGTTCCAGGTTCAATTCCCGTCAGTGACGTGAGGAGCTGAAGGTTCTTTCTCAGCCTTAGCCAAGTTAGTCAGTCTTGGGCATGGACAGTAGGTTTTTTTTTCCCAGTTTATTCTGAGGTTTATCATCCCACAAAGCAGGCAAACCAGCTTTGAGAACTCAATACTACAGGACATAGGCTGCACCGGGGCGTAGGGCTGACCACCTTTTCTTGTGAACGATTTGAGGTCTGATGATTAATAAACCCTCGACACCACAAGGTAAAAGGAAGCTGAGATAAGATATTTTATTAACAAGCACGTGCATGCGCGTGCGCACATACACAGGGTAATGGACAAAAAACTGGAAACATTGAGCTATCTTGTTGCATTATCGGTAGTTGCAGTACAACAAAATACAGATGCAGTTGATGTGCAAATATACTCCCTATATTTCTAGGGGCGTGTGTGCATGAAGGCAAAAGGAGGCCTGCCACTGTTCATTGCATGTTAGAATGGAATCCAGAGAGGACCTTAGTGACTTTGAAAGGGGCATGATTGTAGGAAACAGCTGGTAGGTGTATCTGTGACCAGAAAGCTGAAATTCTACATGTTAGTCGAGGAACAGTCTTTAAGGTTATGTCAGCTTGGCAATCAACAAGACAAATTTCATTAGTGAAATGAAATAGTGGTTGAAAGTACTTACTGCAAGAGAGGGACGTTCAAGCATTTGTGCTTGAACGTCCCTCTACAAAAAATAGGTGGGCGACTGCTGCTGATGAATTGTGTGAAAAATTCAACACTGGTCCATTTCAACAAAAACTCTGTCGGGGTAACTAGACAGCAATGGATATCATGGTCAGGTTGCCTTGCACAAGCCTTTGATCACTCCATCAACATACACTGTTGCTTCCAGTGGTGCAAAGATCACAGACAGTGGACTACCTAACAGTGGAGGGATGTGATATGTTCCGAATAATCCACGTTCACACTTTTCACTGCAAATGGACAAATACGTACATGGTGTCAGCTGAAGGAAGCTTACCAGCCAGAGTGCTTGTTTCTAACTGTAAAGGGTTTGGTGGTTCTATAATGGTTTGGGGTAGGTGTTTGGGTCCAGTTGTAACTGGAACCAAACCAACTTCCAATTGTATTGGAAGGCAAAGTGGATGCTTGTATTCTTGGTTTCCTTCATCCAAGTGTAAGCAAACAAAATTTGCACAGGAAGTAACTTTATGACTGGGCAACTCATATATATAGAGGCTAATGACTTCACATCACTTGCCTTAGTATCCCATAATGCAAAGCACATATCCTTACAGACATGTGTAATGCTATGCATTATGGGAAGAGTCACTACCCTGACCGGTTTGTAATTCTAATAATGCAATTTCTTGGCATCTTTAATTTATGATTCATTTTCTGTCGGACAAATGATGTAAAATTCCTCCTGTTGCGTTCCAAGCACCGATTGTCTCTCTCCCTTGAAGATACAGGCTGTACCAGATGCCCACACAGACAAATGCCATAATAATTGAACATGTCACTGTTTCCATTTTTTTTTTTTTTTTGTCCATTACCTGTATATGTATATATAAACACAAATATAAAATGAAATTATGTTAAGACTATAGTGAATTTTCTACTCGCTCGCACACAATCAAAACCTTAAAACGTTAGGTCAGATGTGTTCTAACACTAATTATAAAATGTCTGCAAAGGCAGAAGTTAACATATATTCAGTCAGAGAATTAAATATGCTGGTTTCTATAAATTAAGAAACAAAAAGAGAAAGAGAAAAATCGTGATGACTTGGGAGGAAGGTGGGGAAAGCAATGAGAGTCAGTACATTATGTAAAAAGAAACTGATACTGAGTCTGGTTATCACTTACAAATCAATGACACTCTCAGTAGTATATGCAAATGAGCCATGGCATAAAAATGAGTGTTTTGGAGTGGTTTTCCATATTTCATATCTGATGTAAGTACAAGGCATTTTGGATAGCAAAATTCTTGGATATTGCTGCAGGACATTTAACTGATAAATTCAGGTGGCAAGTCATTGTAAGAGCAGGGGCCATCAAAAAGTTAGGTGGAAGTAGCTAGATAGTTGCCTGTGGGTTGTTCCATGGTTCATTGACTGTGGAGCCAATTCCAACAGTCACAAACAGCATCCTGGAGATATAGTGACCAAAGGCGATGGGCTATAACCACAGTACATGATCTGTATCTCAGTTTATCTGCTCACCGAAACAGGAGTGCGACCCAAAATTAGTTATGATCTTGCCTCCCATCTTGGCTACAAAAACATTGATATATGCTTCAACTGTGTGCAGAAGGCTTCATGAAGGTGGTCTGCATGCTTGGAGACTAGTAGTTTGTGTGCCTATATCTCCATGCCACAGTGAGAGAATCCCCCATTGGTCTAGATTGATGGTCAGTATTGTTTATTACAAGTCCCAATTTGGTCTACAAAGCGATACCAGGCATGCTCTGATCTGGAGAGAAAACTAGGGACACATCATCTCTCTAATATATCCATCAAAGGGACACATATAGTGGAGGAAGTATGATAGTTTGGAGAGACATCTCATTGTGTAGATGCACCAACCTCTATGTACTAGTGGAACCACAAATGCTGCAATATATAGATGTGAGGTTCTAGATCCCCATGTTCGTCCATGTGTGGATGTAATTGACAAATATTTCTCCTACAAGCAATGGATGTCTTAAGCAAGTGAGCTTGTGGACCAGTATCTTCAAGAAAGGGCTATTGTGCATAATATGATAGACCGGTCAATCAGGTCTTTCGACTTTAATTCTATTGAACATGTCTGAGATGCTTTAGATAGACTCAAATCCTCTTCCAAAAACTTTGAGGGACTTATGAAGGCAGCAACAATTCTGTTTTCACACAGGCATACAAGAATTCGACAACTCAGTTATCTGCTCACTGAAACAGGATTGCTACCCTGATTTAGCTACAATCTGGCCTCGCATGGGCTACAAAAAAAAAAAAAACTTCTGCTGTGTGCAGAAGACTTCACAAAGGTGGTCTATATACTTGGTGGCCACTAGTCTATGTTCCCATATCCCCATGCCATATGGGAGAATGTTAGAACTCTTGACCAATTAGGGGGGGGGGGGGGAGCATTGTTTATATATGTCACAATTTGCTCTACAAGGCAATACTAGGCATGCTCTGATTTGGAGAGATCAACATATGCTTCAAGTATATTCAGTTTCTATTTAAAATGGGTACCAAAAACTAACATTTGCCATAATCTTCAATTTAGGCATTGGAACAAAATTTAAACTATGTTAGAATGTTCCTGTGATTTTACTTGCCAGCTATCAGTTCCATAAACAGAGAACATCTTCCTTTGCAATCTTCAATCCCAAAGAAAATTTACATGGGAAGTGCAGATAAAATAACTTCTCAAAAGGAACTTGGACAATAAGGAATCCACCTCATGTTTAAATTTACTGAATTTACATCAATGAAAGCTATTTTATATGACAGAATAAGCAGATTGAAGGAAAAGCCAGGCAGTCCTGTATCACTATATTTAGCTCATTACTTTATGGAACAGTTGGAAAGTCAGTTCTTCAGTAATGTTTTCCCCTCGGCCTTGTATGTGACTTCTAGTCCTGAAGATAACATTGTCTTGGTTTGTTCGTTCCTACTGTTCTTTTATAGCAGAATTACTACTATAAAAGTCAGTACTGAACTTCGACTCCCCCCCCCCCCTCATTCAGTACATGTGCTATGAGATATGCCTTTTTACTGCGTGCACTTTAATAGAAGAGCACATGTAGAGTCTATGCCATTACATTTAGCTGTAGCAATGGTGTTGACATTGGAAGAAAAGGCATTTATTGTTGAGCATTTCGTTCATACGGAGTTTGCAGAGCAAATGGTCCAAGCCTACAACATGTTTGTGAGCAGTCTTATTTGCTGTTTCCATAAGCATGCCCCAATCAATAGTGTCATCATTTCCGTAATCGAGAGATTCGAACATACCAGGAGCATTCTGCCACAATGCAAAGGGCATTTGGGGAGACCATGAACTATTGAGAATCGTGGATGTGTGGTGGAGCAAGTGTTACAGTCTATGAAACAGTTAACAAGGAATAGCAGTAAAACTTGGGGTGCCAGGACGGGCACTACAGAGAATCCTTAAGGAGCTGGGTGCTTTTTCGTACATCATTCAGGTGGATCAGTGTTTAATAGCAATGGATTATGCTGCATGGCAGGAATACTGTGCACGCATACTGGCCACTCTATGAAGATCCATTCTTCCTCAATAATGTCTGGTTCTTGGATGAAGTACATTTACTCATGTAAACGGATGAACCTACAGGTTTCTTGGTTTCTCGAGACCTGAATTTGTCCAAGAGAAACTTCTTCACAGTGAGAAGGTCACCACATGGTGTGCAATTTTTGGCAGTGACATAATTGGGCTCTACTTCATTGAAGAGGGTAGTTTAACTGTGATCTTGCATAGCAAATGCTACATCGAGAATGTGTTAGTTCCATTCACCCAGGATTTGCATAGGATGTGTTGTGAAAAAACATTCCATTTTGTGCAGGTATTCCAACATGACAGAGCAACCTGTCACACATCCGTGGTTCTAAAGTCTATTTATCAGAACTCTTCCCAGGGAGGCTCATTTCGAGGTTCACAGAATTCCCGTACCCTTCATGATGGTATTTAAGCATATGGCAAACAGTTATGCATAAATTTGACATTCTTATAGGCATTGTACATGTGCACGCATAAGATGCAGATTCAAAATTAATGAAAATTTATGAACATATCTCATTATTTTAATTGCTTTGATATTATCTCTGAAATAACTACAGGTAGTTCCCTCCTTTACGAATTAATCGGTTCCCGGCAACCGTTTGTAAATCAGGAATTTGTAAAGCGGAAGTTTATTTGCCTTGGAAATAATGCTATAAGCGAGAGTTACGTTTGTAAGAAGAAATATATAAAATATAAAATAAATATTAAATAATAAGAAAAGACTTTACTGGCCAAAGATTTACATATTTAAAAAATAACATAAGAAAAATTTTTAATTAAAAAAGATTCTTTGAAAAGAAAAAAATTACCTCATTTCTGTATCACAGGGTGAATTCGGCAGCTGTCGATGTAGTAGGAGATATATTAGGAAGCTTCGGTGCATTTTTTTCCCCCCTCAAAGAAGGTCTCGAGCGTCATCTGCTTCGTTGACTTTCGCTTCTTTTCATTTAAAATAGCTAGATAGCAAGTAGAAGCATTATTCATTTCGTGAGAAAATTTACTAAATCGTTCAAAGTCTGAATCTTGTGATTCAAAGATTGCTTGAGCTTTTTCTAGAAATTTAAATGATTCTTCTATGCCTTTTAAAGTGAAAAACCGAGTTGGAGCTTCATATTTGTTATCTTCTTTGTCTTTTCGTCTTTGTTTCTTTCTTGTTCATCTAATTCAATGAGATCATTGGGTGAGAGTTCTATAGCATGAGATTGAAGCAGCTCATTAACATCACCTTCCGAAACTTCCATTTTCAACTGGTTAGCCAGGCTTGAGTTGCAGAATTCACAATCTTTGGTTTGGTCTTCAAAGCCTTCGAAATTATTATTAAACTGAGGACAAAGCCATACTCCTTTTGTAGTTTTTTTTTTGGAAACTTTATGCAGGGCACTCTGCATCTGTCATATAGAGCTTTAACAGTGCTACCTGCTTGATGGACTGATAGTAATTCGATTTTGTTTTTTAACATAATTGCTTTTCTTTGTTACTTTTGCTCATTTTCTGGTTTTGCACTGTTGCTTCTTTTTGATTTTGTTGGAAAAGTGAAAGGGTTATAGTTAAAAGGAAAACAAAATTAAAAATTTAAGTATAATTGAAGAAAACTACGAATAACACACTCGCATCGTCAAAGCTGGTGAGTGACTGAGGCTCATTCTAACTGATCATTAAATCATTACATTCTGTGTAATTCCCCATACATACCCCTAATCGCCTTCACCCACACAATTTAAAATAAAAATTCCGATCCAAAAAAATTCATAAAGTTAGAACTACCTGTATATAGAAAAAATATAACACGCAATTTATCCTTTACTACTCTGGTTAGTAGTAAAGAATAGAATAAAGAATAACATATTTTTCTCTGCATGTACAGAGAAAAATATGTTATATTTTTCTCTGTACATGCAGACATAAATATTATTGTGCGAAGCACATTGAAAAATAACTTACTATACATTTTTTTTAATATACATCAATCCTTCCTAAGCCTTCCCCACCCACCCACCCACACACACACACAAGAGTATACCAAATCTATAGCAATGCCAGGCATGAGAGCACTTTTAAAATATGATTGACAGTGTGTAATAAATATCTTAATTCTACAATATATTTTTGTGGAATTTTTCCCACAATAATAATATGATAATACGTGAATATCTTCCTCCACTATTACACATGACCATATCATATGGTTGAAGAAAGTGTTTTACCAAGTCTTTAAAATGAAAATTATATACTGATTAGAATTAATCCCTAAAAGATAAAACACTGACATTCACTACAATTTTACTATAATGCATACACTATAAAATAATTAATTTTCCATTATTAGTTATATGTGTAATTCAACAGACATATTTATTATGTATTAATTTTACTTCACTATACTTGACAGAATTCTGAGAAGATTCCAAATAGTGAGACTCTAGAGTATGATATTTTAACTATGCTTGATGAAGCACTTTTACCTTCATTATCATTATTAGAATGCAATTGTTGCATGGCAGAAGAGCTATGGAGTCTTTTAAAATTGCTTCCATATCAGTACAGGTAGGTGTTCTTTTATCAATTTTTATATTTTTAAACTCACTTTTGAAAAATTAATTTAAGCATATATCTGTAATGCTGTTAAAAAGTGTATTAGACATATTAAAAATAAATAATTCAATTACAGGTAACTCTCGTTAAACACGAGGTTGCATTCTCATGACTTGCTGTGTATTGAAAACTCATGAAATGGGAGGCTGATAATATTGGATAATGGAGGTTGTGTTTCCAAACAAGCGAGATTCTGATCTTTCAAGATTAATCAAAATTATACCCATTTTTCATACATATTAAGGCATAAGAGTAGTAATAAAATATTCAGCTTTTGTAAAACAAATAACTATTAAACTAGTCCTTTAATTTCAAGATTTATACATGATAACCACATCTTCTTTAGCTGGCATACCAAAGTTTAAGGCTCATAGGAGATTATCAAGCCTGACATTCTTGTATACCCAATGAATGTCAATACTATGTTTACCTCTATCAAACTGATTCAGAACTTCCAACTTCATCTCTAAAGAATGGGATTTCCTAGACCTTTTCTTCACTTGATCTTTCTTCACATTCTTCTTTTCATTTTTAGTTTCCTTTGTTTTTCTCTTGCCCAAAGGGTTAAGAAGTTATTTACAGGTAAAGAACAGTACAACATAGACCAATAGGGACATAAAATGGATACTGAGCACAACAGACAGAAGTAGGAAACAAGATGTATGTGTGGAAGCTTCTACGACCTTGGATAGGAAACAGTGATAAAAATTATGTACTCAAATGTGCAAAAGTGTGTATAATGAGAGTTACCCGTATTTCATTTATTATTATTATTATTGAATAGACTTCAGTAGCACAGTGTACATTAATTAAGTAGCACAGTGTCAAGATGAAGAGGATATACTGGAATTTTATTGCATTAGCTTTAATTCTCTTAGTAACAGAATATGTGATTTTAATCTAAGATTAAGATAATATTGATGATATTTTAGTTAGTAATATGCAACACTTATTCAGCACAAAGCATGCTAGATATTTCATACTCATACGATCATTTGTGCTTAGGTTGGCATTCTACTTACTACATTTTGTTAACCAAAATGTTTTGGATCAAAAAAAAATATTATACTAAACTACTTCATATTTCAATAAGATAGATGACTATTTTGTTTGTATTGAACTGGGGGGGGGGGGAGGTATCCCCCTAGTTTATCCATAATTTCACACCATTTTCGTCCATCCATCCTTTTTCGTGAAAATGTACAAAAACACCTGAACGAAATTTTATCTACCCTATATATATAAAATGATAAGCCTTTTAATGTCACGTCTGTATATCACATTTTTTGAAACGTTTTGAAATTCAGGAGCTACCCTGAGTGTCGAGTCTTCAAAATTCGATTCATCAGAATTCAAGAACCGGCTTACCAGTCTGGAACTCGGTGTGTGTGTGTGGGGGGGGGGGAACCCCTGTGGTAGTTATATGGGATGCTAAACCTGATTTACTGCTGTCTTTTTTTTTTTTTTTTTTTTTTTTTTTAATTTTTTTTTATTGTCTCTTACATGTTCAGACACCATGATCCCCCTCTGCCCACAACTTTCCTGTTTGGCCTACATAGCAGAATGACGACAAAAATTTTGTTGCTTCAAATATTGCTTTTTAGTATGAAACAGGTGTTTGAGAGACTGGAAGGTTGGTCGATTGGTAAAGCCTCTGCTACTAATGGCTCAGTTAAGTAAGTTTGAGCGCGGTTAGTAGTTGGAAGGGGGCCAATCGTTCGATGCTGTTGGCACACTCTCCCTCGATGAGTCTTTGGACTCCCTGGAGGTGCCAAATAATAATAATAATAAATAAGAAAGAATATGATATATGGGGGGGTCAGAAAAGGGTAAAAAGCCTACAGTAATTATGGGATTACTAATTAGCAAGAGTGTGAAGGAAAATTCATGACTGGGGGCTCTATGCAAGTGGAGGATGTGAATTTTATTTTAGTTATTTTAGAACAAATGACAAAAAGGAGATAAGTATGATATGAAAGAAGATATGAATATATCCTTGATTTGTTGAATGAGACAAGAGAGAACTTGAGAGTTAAGATAGTGAGCCTGTTGCCAAGGTATGACATGAGTGTGTTGAAACAAAGAGCTGTGATTGATAATCTTTTAATGGGCAGTCTGTGCAGGAGGAATGGTGTGCAGCGTGTTGATGTATGGAATTGTTTTGATGGTAGAAAGGATTAGTACTTGTAGGATGGATTACATTTGAATGGATTTGGTATTAGATTCATGGAGAAATTGTCATTTAGTGAAACAGTGTTCACATTCACTAAATGTAGGTATGACAGGATCACTGCACAAGAGCCTAGCCATGTGTGCTAACTAGATGAGAGATTTGGTATCACAGAAAAGCAAAAGTAATTAAAAATAGTAATGAATTACTCATTACTCTGGGAATGGTGGAACTAATTTTGTCAAAAAAGAAATTATTGTAAAGGGTGAAAGGAATTTGAATGAGGAATTAGCTCATTCATGTTAACTTAAACATGCATGTTTACTAATGTCTAATGCATCAGGAATAAAGGTGATAGATTTTTGTCGTTAATAAATGAAATAGGACTAAAAATTATTGGAATTACTAACACCTGGCTAACATAAGATAGTCTTACAGAAATGGATTGTGATGAGCACATTATATTCAGGGAGAGTAGACAGTTATACAGATACATGAGAAATGCACTTAGTGGGTTTGAGGTTGTTTAGTGTGAGGTAGAGGATAAGAGAATTAAACACTTGCTTGGATGCTGCTATAGTCCAGGCTAATCCAAAAACGTTTATGAACTGCATAGACAGATAAATCTTATGAATACAAGTAGGACCAACATTATTAGGAATTTCATCTATGTGGATATAGACTGGAAGAGGGGAAAGCATGCAGTATGAGGTGATCAGAATTTAAAGTTACTGAGGAGTAACTACTTTAGGCAAATGTGAAAGGATCTTGTGTTGCAAGGATATTGGATCTAATATGGTATGTAAACTCTTATAAATGATGTAACTTTTTTTTTTTTTTTTATGATTCCCACCCATGAAAGGTTGTTACCTTTATGTACATGAGTGTTGTGGGTGGGCTAATGATTTTTATTAATTTTGTATATTTTGCTCTAGAGTCCAAAACTTTGCTCTAGAGTCTCCAGCCAGTGAGGCTGTGGTCTCACACCAGGTGATATAATTCATTACCAACCCAGTGGTCATTCACAAGCATCCATGCCCATTGCAGGATTCAAACCCTGCATCCTGATGGTTTGAGAGTGTTCATGGAAGAATAACCTTAATGTGGAATCTAAGAAAGTGTCAGGTGTTTCATAAATAGCAGTTAAGAGATCTAGGCAGACCCATCAGCAGTCATGATGCTTGAGGTGTCGATATTGTACAATTTTGCACATTTCTTCAGCACCTTTGCTGAAGGAATATACACTAGAATTAGCAGTACCTCTGACTGTTTTCGATTTTATTCTTCAGCACAGTTATTTATGAGTGGAAAGAAACCAAGATATTTGCATTATACTCTAGTGGAGCTAGGACTGAGATAACCAATTAGAGACCAATCCATATCTCTAGAGCAGTCAGGAAGGTGGAGAGATTAATTAGTATCCACCTTCAGAGGTGGGTAGTGGCACCCTAATTCTCTATGAATAGTATGGCTTTGATAAGGATAAGTCATTTAGCAGTTGACTTATATTTTATGTATGGCTGGGGGCTAGAAAGTTCTGATAAACACCTAGAACAAAAATGATATTAAAGCAACTGATATAATCACAAGAAAGAACATAAGTTACCTTCATAACTCTGCTAGAGTATGTTTTTCTTGTTATATGAGTTGCTTTTATATCATTTTTGTTCTAGATGTTTATCAGAACTTTTCAGCCTCCCTTGTATATTGTAATTTTTGGATTTTTCTAAGGCATTCTTTGTGGAACGGGCGACTGTAGCAGCTTCTTTGAAGATTCTGGAACAGTTGTTTTATTCTATATATATGGCATAAGACTTCTATTCAATTCAATAATGTGGTTGGTTGTAGAGAAGTGGGATGTCGGGACAACAACGTTCCCAAAGTTCCTACGTCTCAGACAGCTTTTTAATTCTAGACAAGCTAAACGCATTTATCATAAAACATCTCTCTCTCTTTTACGTGAAAGAGTACATCATACAAGACTTACTTTAAGCCAAATAGACTCAAAATGCTATGAGTTCTTCACAGACATCTTTAATACCGTGGATGAAGATATATTTTTAAGTTCTAGATAATATGATTTACACAAGTTATGATAAAACCCTTCAGAAATAGCAAATGAACACAAATTGAGAAATTCAATCATTTGTATAATAATCTTATTGAGTCAAAACCTTCTATACCGGACAAATTATCGTTAACCAATCTAAGCACATACTAACTAAACCCAAGACCGCTATTCTCAAAAAAAGGCTTCAATTTCGCCTTAACACCCACTGTAATACCTAAAGTAGATTTCATCTGCAGTTTAGAGAAGGCAATATCACTACTACCACAACGTACAGCTAATGACCTTAGATTGCAAGGCAGCATAATCCTCTCGTCTTCTTCGAGATCTCCTCACACCAATGTCACTCCTATGGAAAAAAGAACGCTACTTAACTTAAAGAACAACAAAGACATCATCATACATAAGACAGACAAAGGGAACAGCACTGTCATCCTAAACACAAAAGATTATGAAGACAAACTCAATAATCTTTTATCGGATACATCTGTCTATAATGTACTTGACACAGATCCTACGTTAAAAAACCAAAACGATACCAACGAATTATTACGTCAGATGACAAACTGCCCTACAGATCTAATTAAAAAGTTAAAATCTGTGCATCCTCTAACTCCTAGACTATACAGCATTCCAAAAGTACTTAAGGATGGCTCCCCATTATGCTCAATAGTGGATGGAATCAACTCTCCAAAGTATTTACTGTCAAAATACCTAGCTAAAATTCTACAACAACACATCCATAATTCAGATACTTATATTAAAAACTCTCAACATTTTATAGAAAAATTAAAAAACATCTCTATCTCTGAAAATGATATACTTGCCAGCCTTGATGTCACTTCCCTGTTTACCAACATTCCAGTGGTTGAAGTTATCAACATCTTAGACAATTTATTCCCACAAGCTGTCTCTTCATTGTTTAGTCACTGTCTATCTGCTAACTATCTCTTATGGAAGAAAACAATTTACAAACAATTAACCGGATTGGCCATGGGCAGCCCCCTCTCACCTTTTTGTGCTGACTTATTTATGGAAGATCTTGAAAGTAAAATCTTATCTCAAATGAATCCAAAACCTAAGGCATTGTTCAGATTTGTTGATGACATCTATATCATTTGGAACCACAAAAAGGAAGAGCTATTAGATTACCTAAAGAAAATCAATATGTACCACCATACTATCAAATTCACACTAGATCTTGAAAAGGACAAACAACAATTCCTAGACATAATAAAGAAAAAAAGAAAATAACAGTGTCAACTTATCAGTTTATAGAAAACCAACAAATACTGGATGCTATCTGAACTTTAGCTCATCACACCACATCTCCCAAAAACTCAGCATTATTCATATGCTAAAAAAAAGAGCTATACAATTCACCAGAGAACAATGTGATCTACAAGAAGAATTAAAAAATATATCAAACGATCTACTCCTAAATGGCTACCCTAGAGGATTTGTTAACAAGATTCTCTTCTCTGATATACCACAAAGACAACGTGATGACACCCAATATATAACTACTATAAGTATTCCATACATTGGTACCATCTCCAAAAAACTAGCTCGCCTCCTAAAACCACACAATATTAGAGTGACCTTCAAACCAGTTGAAACTATCCAGAAATTTCAAATATCACGAAAAGATTTCAATCCTTTCTACAAACATGCAGGAGTTTATAACATCCCCCTTGTTCCTGTGGTCTGAGTTACATTGGTCAGACGTCTAGAAGCTTCGACATGAGACAAAAGGAACACATCAGCTATGTTAGAAACAACAGACAAGATATTTCTGGCCTTTCTTCCCATTTCTCTACAACCAACCACATTATTGAATGGAATAAAAGTCTTATGCCATATATAGAAGAAAACTACCGTTCCAGAATCTTCAAAGAAGCTGCTACAGTTGCCCGTTCCACAAATAACCTCAACAGGAACCAAGGTTTAATCCTACCAGATATATGGAAGACTTTAATTAGAACATTAAACACACAAGAAATGAACTTCAGTGCAAACTACAAAATGCATCTCAACAAGTAAATCATGTATCCGCAACACGCATATTGTTTCACGCACACTACTATTTTGTTATTGAAATAGAATTGTCAGTTAACGTTTAGCTTGTAATTTTTGTTTCTTTGCTTTCCTGATTGTACCCTGATGAAGCTGGCAAAACTAGATGGTAATTAAATTAGTTATTCACCTACACTTGACCAATATCTAAATAATAGTTAATTTTCATTAAGAACAAACCTTTTTAACACTATTATTCTTCCTGCAATGACCAATGGCAGTGAGACATGAAACACAACAAAAAATAACTCAAATAACAACCAAAAAGACAACATGAAGAAGAGTCTGTAATATAAGCAAGAAAGATCATATAAGGTACCCAGAAATAAGGAAAAAATATCTGGATTTAAAGGTTTGGTAGACACTGTCTAGAACAGCAAAAAAAACTGTCACAAAATGAATACAATGACACAAGATAAAGAGAATAATATATTTAATAGCCATATATTTCAACCTGAAAATTTCTAGTTATGATTAGTGGCATCAGACAGTTTGAATACAAAGTAAAACATAAACAATGGATTATTTAAAATAGTAAGAGCATGATGTTATTTTATACACGGAACAGTGCAAATGGATAACATAAGAAACATACACTAGTTTCTATAAATTAAGGAAGAGATCAAAGATCATTGTCCTGTGAGACAATAACAAGTAGTTTTGCCCAGAAGATGCTGATTTGTAATCCAGTGAAATATAAGCTAGTTAATAAACATAATTTTATAATTTACTGTTTTTGTGTTCTCATCATCATCAAATTCCTGCCATGTACCCTCAAGGGTGTACAGGATATAATAGTACTACATGAAAAATTTACATCATTACTAACTTCCTATCTACAATTTTCCTCCAGATCAGTCTGTTACTTGTCAAGACTCCAATATTATCAGATCTTATATTTCTATCATCTAAGGCACTTTGTACGTATCAATCTCCACCTATATCTTGGTCTTCCTCTGGATCGTTTTCCTGCCAACCTGGCAGAGAATACTTGTTTTGCCAATCTTTCCTTGCCCATTCTGTTTAAATGACCATACCACCTAAGATTAGCTCTCCTAACACATACCTGGATGCCGAAAATGTCAAGTTTTTTCCTAATATTCTCGTTTTTAATATGATATTGCCATCTGTTCATGCCGCTAATCTTTCTCAGGATTCTCATATTTCTAGTCTTTGGTGATCAAGTAAAACACTTGACCACCAAAGACTAGAGATCAAGTGTTTTATTTCTGACCCAGCTCTCAGATCCATAAGTTAAAACTGGTTTGAACGCAGGTTTATACAGCTAATTTAGTGTTCCGACTAATTTCTCTCTTATTCCATATGAATTTATTCAATTGACTTCCTACTATGAAATGAAAATGAAGCTGATATAGAACCAAAGATATCAAACTTTTTAAAAGTAACAGGCATTATAAATAAAATTTTTAAACCCAATTATGTACAAAAACTCACACGGATAAGAATCTGCAATACAGTAGCTAAACCTACCTTACATTATGGCAGTGAGATATGGGCAATAAAAAAAAGCAGATGAAAGAAGAATCGAACCATCCGAAATGAAATTTCTGCGCAGAACTGAAGGAGTCACAATAATGGACAAAAAGAAAAGCAGCGAAATCAGAAAAAAACTTGGAATTACAACCTCCCTAAATGAAACAGCTATTTGCTATAGAGAAAAATGGAAAGAACACATACTAAGAATGAATAGAAGCAGAATACCTAAACAAATCCTAAATTACCACCCAAAAGGTACTTAATGCAGAGGAAGACTCTTAAAAAGATGGAATTGAGTCTGGAACAGACCACTTGGCCTATAAGCCTGGAAAGGAAGAAGAAGAAGATTTCCTACTATACCAGCTTTATTGATTCTGTTGTCTATTTCCATATTTAATTTACCATCTTCAGTAAAAATCATGCCTAAGTAGCTGAAATGTTTTACTTGTTCCACTGGTTCTCCGTTCACAATGCAGTTGACATTTTCAACGATTCTGCCTATTTTCATTGTCTTTGTACTGCTGAACTTCATACCATATCTATTACAACAGTTATTCAATTTAGTCGATGAATCTTGCAGACTCCTAGTGGATTTATTGATAAGTATAACATCGTCCACATAAAGCAAAGAGCTGACATTAACATCTCCAATTTTGATATCATGTTGAATAACACTTTCCTTCATAATATGATCCATATAGATAATGAATAACAGAGGGGATAATGTACATCCTTGTCTCACACCAGATTTAACATTAAACCATCTTCCTGTACTTCAATTCTAACTGCTGACTTGCAACTCAAATAAAGACTAAATATTGTTTGATATAATGCACCATTGACACCATATAACTGTAGCGTATTGAATAGGATCTCTCTTGGCACCTTATTTCCATGATTTCTTCACTATTTGTCGTAACGTGAAGATCTGATCCTGACAGCCTCTATTTGGTCTGAATCCAGCTTGTTCTTCACCAAGCTTTTCTTCTACAATTCTTCTCAACCGTTTCTCAAGTATACTTGCATAGATCTTGCCAGGAACACTCAGTAGGAAAATACCTCTGTAATTCTCACATTCAGTTTTATTTCCCTTTTTATATATGGGTGCTATGAGAGCTCTACTCCAATCATTGGGAATTCATCCCTTTGTCCAATCCTTCTGAACTATGCAGTGCAGCCACTGGAAGACTTGTATACCACCATACTTCAGCATTTCTGGTCGAATATCATCTACTCCTGCTGCCTTTCCACATTTTAAGCCTTTGATGGTTTTTCTACTTCAAGTATGGATACGCATTCCTGACTGTATGCCTGTTGAGTGTTTTTTACCACTGTGCTATCACTGCTTGTTTCATTTAGCAATTTCTCAAAGTAATTACTCCATACTTCTAGGATATCTTTTTCTCCCATTTTCATGTCACCTTTATCATCTCTAACTCCTTTTACAGTACTCTTTCCTCAATTCCTAAGCTGCTTCAACAACCTCCAGAATATTTTGCCACCTTCTTGATATTTATTTTCTGTATACTTGCCAAAGTCCTCCCATGACTTTTGTTTAGCTAGTTTTACACAGTGTTTAGCATTCTTGCATTTGTTTCTGTATTCTCTAAGAGCACAAGCTGACTTATTTGCCAGGAACTTTTGATAGGCTTTTTTTTTTTCCTTCACTGCCTATTTAACTTCCTGTGTCCACCAGGGAGTTCTGATTTTTCTGTCCTTGCAGACAACCTCACCACATACCTCTCTGGCTGAATCAATGAAGGTTTTCTTCAAAGGCTTAGCCACTGAACCTCTCAAGTTTGGTTCCTGTTCTCAAACTCTTTCATTTTTTCTTTAATAATCTTTGTGTATTTTAGTCTACAGTTCACATCAGACAGCTGCTCAACTTTTATTCGCTTTAAAACTTTCTTACATGTTATTCTTTTCAATATGAAATTCAATTTTTATCCTGCTCAAGACTAAATAGTGATCACTTCCAATTTCAAATTCCCTGTACACTCTGGTATCTTGCACAAGGGAGAAAACATCACTATCAACAATAACATAGTCAATGAGACTTTTCTTATTCCTTACCTCTTCTCTCCATGTGAATTTGTGCACATTTTTATGTTGGAACATGGTGTTAGTAATCACCAGTACGTCCTGAGCAGAAACCCAACAGGTATTTGCCATTATTAGCTTTGCTCTTTTCTCCAAATTTTCCCAATATATTTCTGTATGTCTGACAATCATTTCCCACTCTGCTATTTAGATCCCCAACAAGGACCACCTTTTTCATTGTGTCAGATGCTTTCTCTAACTCCTCAAAAAATTCCTCCACTTCTACATTAGTAGAACCTTCTGTGAGACCATGTTGTGTCGCTTTCTTCCTTATCACAACTATTTTAACCTTTTATACTATGTCTCCGTTATGCACTCAATCGGGTAACACGTGGTACCTCTGAGGGACAATGGAATTTCCTCGAGATCGAGGCAGTATCAGAGTGTCCGAAATTTACCCCTTGTAAAACGCCAAGAAATTTATTTGTTTAGCTGCGCCACTTAGCGCTATTAGATTATTAATATTAATAACCAAGAGGTAATCTCAGGACAGTACTTAATGATACCTATCAACTCTGCAGACGTGGCCAAAATATACCCTCTTCTAATATCCCGCATAGGTTTGCATTAATATTTTATAAGAGGTGCATCGGATTCCAGAAAACAAAAGTCTTTGTTAGAATCAAAAACAAGGTTTATTAATTCAAAGGTAGATACACTTAATAACATTAATTCAAATCCCATCTTAAGGGAGATCCATACAAAGCATAAAACATTCAGACACTACTATTATACTTATAACATATTATCTAGCAGCTATCTAAAGTAAGAATGCATTATTTATGTATTATTATCACAGTTATTCTAAAACTCCGTAGCTCTGTCAGACTACTCAAGATAACATTCATATCTTTCACAATCTCTTTATAATTTGTCAATTCTTCACTCTAAACATATCCTTAATTTCATTCAATATAAAAGCAAACTTTAACACATCGACAGACAATAAGATTAAATTCAATATCCCTCTAAAGTGATAGCAATACAACCTTTCCTATATCATTAATGTTCATTTTTTTATAACATATTAGCGTGGCACAAATCTTTCATTCATATTCAGTGAAACACAAACAAAGTCTGCTTATCTTCCTTTATGGCATCATAGGTTCACTGGAAACTGGCCTTCTGTGGACAGCCGGACTTGCTTCTTTTTGCGGAGAATATGGCCGCCGAGACCCATAGCTGCCTATCGGGGTCCCTCCGATACCGAGGCACTCTCACCCTACGCCACCACGAGAAAGAGGAACACACAGGAGATCCAGGAACAAAAGAGCCTTGTTTCAGTGTCGCATGACCCTTATATTTCCCTCTTTTCTTCTCGGCATTCTCACCCTTTTCGATGTCCAGCCAACTCTCACATACTATTACGTCACGGCGTCCATTCTCTCTCCCGCTATCGCACATACGCTAACGTCACATTGTTTGCTTGGGGCGAGTCGCTCCCTCGCGTATGGCTCCGTGACCTTTGGCCTTCACCCCCCCCCCCCCCCCCCCCAACTGTTGATTTTGTGCTTACATTCTATAATTCTTTTATACATGTTATTTTATAATGCTCTGCTAATGTTTTACACTTTCAATATTAAATTAGCCACATTCGTGAATGTCACAAAATATATACTTATTTAACCTTTTCATAACAGAACACACTTGATATACATATTACTTATTTTACACTTAGAGGCAATTTACTGTGTTTATTTCCCTTTTTTGTTTGGAAACCCATGTTAGACTGTGATAGGATAGGAGTTCATAAAATTCCACTCTATCACAATCCAACAACCATAGGCACAAATAAGTCTCATTGTCCAATTCCCAATTCTGATATTTGCCCACATCACTCTACTTGAGACTGATTGCCATTCAAGAAGATTAACCTCGTATTTGAATACAATGGCTACTCCTTCTTTTCCTTGATTGTCATTGCCTGAATATAACATTTTGTATTTATTGCTCAGAAAGATCTCACCAGTTTTTGCCTTTTTTGTTTCAGTCACCCCTATTATGTCTATTTGGTACTTATCTAATTCCTCAGCTAACTCCATTTCTTTGCCATTCAGGCTTCTTGTGTTGATAGTACCAATCTTTAACTCTGGTGATGTTGAGTTGGGGTTTGTATTCAGATTTGTTCCAGTAGCTGACTTTTCACTGTTCACCCTGGTTCCCTGGTGAAAACAACAGGGGGCCCTTGTTTAACTGGCCAATGCCCCTGCCGTCATGAAATTTTGTCATGTTGTACCATCATTTTGTAATTTGGTTTAAGCCAATAAGAATTACAAGTTGGTCAGCTAAATTCCAAATCGCCAGCCCATCCTCGTTCATTCAGTATCCGGGTAGATACCCAACAGGGTGTACCACGAGAAGGTGAGGATTGGACATTAGGTCAGAAGGCCTGGTCGGGTCTCCACATTCCTTTAAAGGCTATGTGGAGGTCTCCTCTCAGTTATACATCTTTGACCCTTAAGCATCCCATTTTTGTGTTCTAATACTGTTAAATTAGTAATGAATATCATCCAACACATTAGCCTATCTACAAGGCATCTTAATACTGAATAAGCAAATTGAATAAGATTTCTACATTAGTATATTAAACTTGGGTCATAATTCTTGTCTCTGTAAATTGTAGTGGTAATTTCTTGACAGTTTTTTGTAACACACTCATGCTGAGGATTTACTTCCAGTGAAATAAATATTATATAAGCTTATCTTACAGTAAGGTGTTTGAGACACTTACCTCTGAATTGCATACGAGGATTTTGATAAATTTATTCTTGATATCATCTTAGCAAACTTAACCGCCATTGAAAAGCTTTTATTGGATGTACAAAATTCATAGATAAAGGCAAGTTATAACATGTAAGAATTGATCATTGGAAAAAAAATTTTTGAAATTACTGATGAGTGTTTGAAATATATTTCCACATTTTAGTGATATATATATATATATATATATATATATATATATACACACACATACATATCAGTTTTCAAAATATTTTTCAGATTTCGCTTATATAGTCAATGGAAGACTGATTCTCATCTGAATCATGCACTGCTGATTCGTGTACGGGCAGACACACTGAAGAAAATAAAATACATTATGAAGTTTGTGGTTTTTAGTATTTACATATATATATATATATTATGTCATTTGCTTGTCTCTGTTTTATTATCATACTAATGTTCTTAACTAATCGTGATGTGTGCATAGTTTTAGAGTTAAAAAATTCATGTATATTATCAAAGTTTCATTTTAAATTGATATTTCATTCTTTTGAGTGATTTCCTAAGGATGATATAATAGGATAGTATTTCTTATAAAGCTAAAGTACATAGTTTTATTTTTAGTTGATTTATATTATATAAGGAAATTAATGCTTTATTGCTATGAACTAAAACTATTCTTGCTTTTAGTGTTGCACGGTGATCAGCATTCATTTTAGAAATTATGGACTTTACAACCGTGTTATAAATAACTATTTTAATTTCCCGACGTTTCGACCTTCATATTAAGGTCAGCATCTGGAGTATATACAAGGACAAGCTGAGTTACATTTCACGCAGTAAGCTAAAGAAACAATGATTTGATCACCGGTTATTCTACTGGCATGATCTCTAGTGGGGAAAAAAATACACATAAAATTAAAAATTAATTAATTATTTAGAAACTACATCAAAGCTAAATTCTATTTAAGATAACATGAGGAAACATTCTTTCTTATAGAAAGTTTTCTTACAGTAACAATGATGTCCTGATCATGCACTGAACACTTTACATAAAATTGACTGGAAAAGCACCAGTTGTTTACATCACACCAAAACATGGTACGAACGCAAATTTAAGGAAGCCTGTGAGATTCTTATCAACCATTCCAATCTGAACAATAATGATGATCTAAAAATCCCAAGCATATGGAAGGCACATATTCTACCCACGGAACCTTTCTCCCTAAGAGTTAACTATAAACAGGTCTGTAGATAATCCAGAATCCTAAATCTAATATAACAATTGTAATGTTAAAAATAGGACATCATTGTTACTGTAAGAAAACTATAAGAAAGAATGTTTCTCTTGTGTTATCTTAAATAGAATTTAGCTTTGATGTAGTTTCTAAATAATTAATTAATTTGTTCATTGGCAATTTATCTGTATTCCCCCCCCCCCCCATTAGAGGTCATGCCAGTAGAATAACCCTTTGATCAAATCATTGCTTCTTTAGCTTACTGTGTGAAATGTAACTCAAACTCGTCCTTGTATATTTGTATATACTCCAGATGATGACCTTAATCAGGAAATTAAAATAGTTAGTTATGGATAAACTAAAATAAAACTATTCTTGGTTGTATGGAAATGATAATGTCTACTTTAAATTCTTATGCCTCTTTATACTCTTGAAGAACCTGAGGCTTAGATAAGAGATGAGCAGTCCACTGTGATATGCCTGGTCTTCTACAGAGAAAAACAAACTTGTAATTGGCATTTATTGAAATCTCTATCTTCATTTTCTGTTTACACCAAAGTTTGAAATAGTTGCCAGTTCAATGTCCTCCATTAATTTTTTTGAAATAAATTGATTAGAAGAATTTTGTCCATTGGATGACAAAAATTATATAGTCATGTGTACATTTCTCTATTGCGAAGTTTTTTCTCCAGATATGACTACTGTTCTGTTGTAAAATTTTGTTTTTATTAAACTGACTGCGTCATTGTAAAATTTTAGTTATTTATCAAACTGCGCTATTCGTAAATTTATTGTTTAGTCCTCAACACTGGATCGACTGCGCTGTCTCACAAAGCTCATCTACACGGTTTATACGATTGCGGTATATTCAATTTCTCACACTCTTCAGTCTGACAAACTTATTTGATTTACAACTGCTTCAGTCAAACCGAATAATAGAGAGTGGGGGAATCAAAAAAATGGAATTAAAGGCAATGTGTAGTCAAATTTCTCTTAACCATATAGCAAGTCGTGGTAATGTCTAATTAACACACACAGGTTCTTAATTTTTTTTCGAGACAGTTCATTGGCAATGACCAGATCAGATGGTTGTTTGAACAAAGCATTTATTCTAACTAGAAAATTGTAATTACATTCTAGACAAAAAAAAAAGAGGAATAACTGTTTCTCCCAGCATAGCAATTCTAGAAAGTACATTATACAATTACAACATATACAGTTCTGCTTTCACACAACCCTAACACACGCTACTTAGTATTATGCAATCTTGGAACAAACTCTTGCTTAACAATTACATACAGTTTACACATATCTACAGTTCAAGGACATCGATATATTGTATTTACTCACAGTTTTTTCCTTTACAAACAGTCCTTTACTAACGAACAAAGTTTCCATCGGGACATCTCTTATCTTTGCATTGATCTGAATATTCTTTCTTTAACTTAGATGTTTCTGTGTGCTATATACCGTTGCGGTTATCCTGCCGCGAGTAGCAAACAGTAGCCTTCCTTCTTCATGCTTTCTTGCTCGGCTGGTGGCTGCCTGTTGATTACGCTAGTAGGTAACTGGGGAGAGTATGTTTTCTTTCTTGATGTTTATCCTTCAGATCCCAGTCAGTTGGGAGCGTGACCTGCTATATGGTGGGATACATCGGCAGACGTGCCTTAGGAACTGCCAGTGAACTTCAGGGAGAAGGACCATCAATGAAACTCCAACAATAAGCCATGAGTGCATCCTTAGGGTCAAGAGGTATGAGCTACAACACTTCCAGCCCAGAACTCCTAATCATCTCCCCTGTTCTTCTCCCATTTTAACTTCTCCTATTAACAACCAATTACTCCACGAATCATCTGAAAACTCTTCAACTAATAAATGATTGCCAGTATAAATTCTGCTGCTATTAATCAACTGGGGATCTACTTATGTCATTCACTATTGCACAGATGCCATGGAAAATGTTGAGGATTCTCAAGTGGTTGCTGTTAATATTTCTAAGGCAAAAAAGATTGGGTTCTCCTCAAAAGTCCCTTTATGCAACCTTGACCTGCCTTTTTTTCATCTGCAACTAGGTTTCCAGCATTCTATTTGACTGCACATTATGTGTAACGTACAGGGATCTTTATCTCAAACTTTGTCCCCAATGCTGATATTCCCAAGACTGTTTTTTCATTTAATGTATAACCTTCACTGATCTTCTCTTGTTGTCCTGCAAATATGGTACACAATTTTTCTGATGACAGAAACCTGCACTTCTCTTTATTTGACAAACCTTGCACTAAATAAATCACAAATACTTTGTGAATATCAGCTTCTATCAATTACTGAGTTTGAATAACACACTGAAATGTTGATTAGAGAAAGGTTCTTTTTTCTTGCATTCTTACTCTTTCCATCTCTCAAAAATCTGGATAAGATTATACAGTTCACCCTTGAAGAAATGAGGTTTGAACTGCATGGCTCCACTTATATACAGTTTTTTTTTTTTTTTTTTTTTTTTTTTAATAAATGTATTGGAAAATGTTTTGGAGATTTGTGGCAATTTGGAAAAAACTCACAGACGAACTGCGTAGCCTAGAAATATCAAAAAAAAAAAAAAAAAAGAAGTTAGGCATGTTATGAATGCATGAAATATATGTAGATACTAGTTTATTTTATCATTTACTGCCACAAAATATACACAAATCTATTATAAAAAGTTAAAATTTCATCAGAACTTGCACACACAAAAGCTTACAGACCATTCATACATGGTGCCATTTACAGTTGACAGAAATGCAAATAAACGTAAAGATGCAGTATTAAATCATAACTGCCTAAATTTAATTTATTAGTTAAATTAATTAATTAGCATAAAAAATGATTCATTCATTAGAGTATAGGCTAGGCTACTGTGAAGCAGTTTGTATCGATTGCACTAGACTGTCATAATGCAATTATATTACTGCTTCTTTGTTATCAAAGCATGAATTGTTATACCTGTAAATAAATATGAATAATTTATTTTTCACATTATCTTTTCATTTTTGATGTCTAGTGTCAGTACTATGTATCACATTTGCAGTGTTTTGTACAGGGTATCCCAAAATTCAAGCAAGAAGTAATTTTGATAGAAAACACAGGTTTTTAATTAAAAATTGTAATTTCTTATTGATTCATAAAGTATACAGTATAGGGTTATGCATGGAATAGCATATCGGGTAAATGGCCTCCACGGCTTTGCTGGCACATACGCACTCTTTTGTCGAAATTTTCCATGACCGTTTTGCATTAATGTGGCTGAATTTCGTTGATACAGTGCTCAATTTACTCCTTGAAGGCGTGGGTGGTTGTGGGCTTGTTGGCATAAACCTTAGACTTCAAAAAACCCCAAAGAAAAAAGTCCAACGCCGTTAAGTCACATGATCTGGGCGACCAATTCTGATCACCAAAACGGGAAATTACACGACAAGGAAATGACTCATGCAGTAATTGAATTGTTTCTCGGGCTGTATGGCATGTGTCACTGTCTTATTGAAACCACATGTCGTCCACATCCATATCATGCAATTTAGGCACAAAAAACTGGATTATCATGTCGCGATAGCGAGCACCATTAACTGTTATTGCCTTACCAGCCTCATTTTCGAAGAAGAATGGACCAATGATGCCTCCAGCCCAAAATCCGCACCAAAAATCCTCGTGGATTTTCTGAACCCTAAATGCGACAATTCTGTCGATTAACGAAGCCATCAAGATGAAAATGAGCCTCATCACTGAAGATGATTTTGTTCGAAAAATAAGCATCCACTTGTTGTTGTTCCATAATCCATTCAACAAACTCTCTTGGCTGTGTGTGGTCATTTTTAATAACCCTGAACTGTCAGCTGTCACGCTGTCTTTTTTTTTCTCGTTGGCAGCACTTTACCGCACAAATGGCACTAAATTTAAATCTTGCGTGAATTTTGGGACACCTTGTACAATATAAGACAATATTGATTTAGGTACTGACGGACATATCATTTATCTTGTAAACAGACAACGTAAATTTACAGTATCGATAGATACAGTACATTTCTGGAAATGTATTTTCACTTCCTTACGATTTTCTTAATAACATTTTCTTTTCTCTATCTTAGTTTATTATAAGGATACAGTATATAATACATATAACATACAAAGTATGTTTTAAACTGCTGTTTATGTTATCGGTAAGACTTCCGGTGTAGACTCTTAGTAGTTAAGTTTTTAGAGAGTCAAAAGTTATATGCAGATTTTTGAACTGCATGTGGGGTTGGTGTCCCAACCCCACATGCAGTTCAAAAATTTGTTCAAGGGTCAACTGTACTTCTCTTCTTGGGTTAACTACTTAGGCTTTCTTGCCATATTTATTTTAGAAATATCACCTCCTCAGCATTCAATAAAGTTTTCACTGAAAGCATTACTTTACATATTTGTTGAATATTTATTTAGATAAAATACATTGGAATTAATTCATAAATTTCTTGAAATGTACCCTCAAGAGTTGTTCAGGTTAGTTATTACAGCACTGCATAACTAAATTTACATGATTGGTAATCTCCTATCAACAGTTTCCTACAAATTAGCCTATTACTTGTCAGTACTCCAATATTTTGTTCTTCTGAATCAATCAACCTTGGTCTTTCGTCTAAGTCTTTTCCCTGCCAACTTGGCATCAAATAACTCTTTTGCTAACCTATACTCTCCCATTCTATTTAAGTGACTATACCATACCATCTTTTGAGAAACTCTGCTTAACATATGAGGGGATACTCAAAAATAACCAGAATTATTTAAAAAAAAATTTTTTTTTTAAAGTTTATAATATGATATTTTAGACTCCTTCAAAGTACTCTCAATGTGAGTCACTGCACTTGTCCCAACATTTTTACTACTTCTCGGACTGTTCAACTGGAATACTGTTTATGGCCTCCAGCAAGTTTTCTTTCACTTTGTCCACATTAATGAATTGCTGCCCTTTCATGCTTTTCTTTATTCATGGGAAATAAAAAAAAATCACATGGAGAGAGAGATCGGGTGAATAGGGAGGGTTGGAAACAATCACCATGTTGTTTTATGTTAAGACCATTTGGATAGAAAGGCCATGTGGGTTGTGGCATTCTTGTGGTAGACCAACCAACTTCTGCTACTCCACATTTCTGGCCATTTTTGTCACACACTATCACACAGTCTTCTAAGAATGTTCGTTCACTGCCTGTCCAGGAGGTACAATTTTTTTTTTTTTTTTTTTTTTTTTTTTTTTAAATAAATTGTCTTGACATTGACTCATCCCCAGTCACAACTTTTAAAAGAAAGTTCTGGTCATTAAGAACTTGCTGTCTAAAGTCGCAGCAAATATTCACACAATTCCCTCCCCCATCCTCTGTGAGCAAATGAGGCAATAGTTTCAGCTGTAGTTTTACCAATTGAACTTGACATGCCTTCTTGAGTCTTGTTGGTGAATTTGCATGTGTCTATTGGCTTCATGCTTGTTTTGTTTCTAGATCATAACCATAGCACCAAGGCTCATCCCCAGTCACAACTTTTAAAAGAAAGTTCTGGTCATTAAGAACTTGCTGTCTAAAGTCGCAGCAAATATTCACACAATTTGTGGTGGAATAGATGATGGTGATAGTATGCATAAGCAAATAGAAGAAATGAGTGGAAGGAGGGTAATTATTATGGGAGATTTCAAATATGGTAACTGATTGGAAAGAGGAGAGGACACATGGGAGGAAGGAATTGGATTTTATGCGATTATTAAGGGATAACTATCTGTGACAGCACGTAATGGAAAATACTAGGGTTCAGAGAGAGTACTTAACCTAGTAATTGCATCGGAGAATTTGGCTGTAACGAATATGCCCACGTTGCCACCAATTGGTGAGAGTGATCATAGGGTCTTGACTTGGGAGGTGGCTGAAGGTGTGGAATTTACAATTTTAGACAGGGTACATGTGGAATTATCGGGCTGGTAAGTATAACAAGCTTAGGAGTTTGATTGGTTCAGTGCCATGGCATGTAAAACTGCAAGGGCTGGATGTTGATAGTGCATGGGAGGCAGTTAAGAAGTGTTTGCATGAGGCAATGGCTGACTGTATACCTAGAGTCCGAATAATAAATCAAGTATGGGTTAAATGGATGAATAACACCATTAAGCTTGAGCTGCAAAAAAAGAAACAACTGTGGAGGGAATTTAAGGAGAAAGGTAACCGGCAGGCACATGAACTGTATAAAGCGCAGGCCAGAATGATAACGAGTGTGGTAAGAAAAGCAAAAGCAGATTATGAAAGAACATTAGCCATGCAGGCTAAAGAGAATCCCAAACAGTTTTTTCGATATGTTGCAAGTAAAAGAAAAAATGTATATAGCAGAATGATTTTAAAGAATGGCGATGGTAAGGAGGTAACCGAATCAGTTGATATAGTTGAATTATTGAGCGAGCACTTTGCAAGAGTATATCATCCAGGTGGTGATATTTCAGGAATATCACCACCAATAGCTTATACGGGAATTGTGGTAAATGAAGTGGAGGTGAATAGTCTATTACAAAACCTCAATGTCAATACATCTGTGGGATTGGATGGTATACCAGCTTGTGTCATACGAGAAGCAGCTAAAGAATTGTCAGTACCCTTGACCATTTTGTTTAATTTGAGTCTCGGGTCTGGGTTAGTCCCAAGGGGGGGTGGAAAGAGGGGAAAATAGTTACACTGCATAAAGGAGGTTCCCAGACTGCTGTTGAAAATTACCGACCAATTAGCATATCAGGAATCATTGTGAAGGTCTTGGAGAAAATAGTCAAGAGAAAAATACAGGATTGGATAGACAAAAATGGGATATTGTATGGGGGACAGAATGGTTTTATGACGGGTAGATCATGCCTCAGTAACTTGCTCACATTTTATAACACAGTGATGGCTGAACTGGATAAGGGTAATGGGTTTACAGTGATTCTACTGGACCTTGCTAATGCCTTTGACAGGATACCACATGCAATTCTAATCTGTAAACTGCAGCATATGGGGATGGATATAGGGTTGGTGAGATGGATAGGTGGGTGGTTGATGGAGAGATATCAGAGAGTAGTTTATTCAGGAGTAGAGTCCAAAAGATATCCTGTGCCTCAGGATTCTGTTCTTGAACCACTGCTGTTTAATTTGTTCACTAATGATATAGGGAAGGATCTAAGAGGAACAGTTCATTTGTTCACTGATGATGCAAAGTTGGGTAGGGCAATAGTGTATGCATAAGATGTCAAAATCTTGCAGGATATGATTTGGATAGTTTGGAGGACTGGGCTAAGGAGAATGGATGTCAATTTAATGTGGCAAAGTGTAAGGTTATGCATTTTGGGTGAAAAGATTAGCAGCAGTATATCACATTGGTGGAACCGTACTCCAGGAGATTGATGAGGCCAGGGATTTGGGAGTGTTGGTGGATAGGTGTGACTAAATCAGTTCATCAAATCACTTGGCTTCTGAAAAATACTTTAACATTCAGAGACAAACAAGTTGTTGTTCCTCTGTATCGAGCCTTGATAAGACCCCATCTGGACTACTGTGCCCAGTTATGGGCACCAGGGTTTCTTCGTGATGGGGAGGAAGTGGAGAGGATCCAGAGACGAGTAACCAAGATGATAGCAGGTCTGTGGAATGAACCTTATGAGAATAGGTTGAAGATTTGTGGGTTGCAGAGATTGGATGCTAGGCGAAGGAGGGGTGATATGATTGAGACATTCAAATTACTGAAGGGTTTCTATAAGATTGATCCAGAAGATATTTTTTGAGAATAGGACTGGTGATGGGAGGACTAGGGGCCATTCATGGAAGCTGGGCAAGAGTGTGGTTAGCAAGGGTGTTAGAGCTAGGTTTTTTACTTGGAGAGTGGTGAATGAGTGGAATAAGCTGCCAGAGTCTGTTGTGGGTGCCATGACTGTGAATGGGTTCAAGACGAGGTATGATAGATACTGTATGAATGTTGAATAGTTATTCTTGACATGATGTTAGGGCCTCCCTCGATGAGTCTGTCGACTCCTTGGAGTTGCCCGTAATAATAATAATATATTTTTTTTTTTTCCCCATCTGTGAGCAAATGAGGCACAAAATTAGTGGATACACATTTCATTTGCAAATCATCTATTAAAAGTCCTTGGTACAAACTAAATGACAAATTCATCTCTTCAGCAACTTGCTTACTGGTCTTTTGACGATCTTCATTTGTTGCCTGGGACATTTTTTCGATGTTTTCATCATTTCTGCTTGTCCAGGTTGGCCAGATCATGGTTGGGCTTTGACTGACATGTCCCGATTTTTGAAACAGGAAACCGCTTATTACTGTTTTACCTAAAGCATTGTCCTTAAAGGCTTGTGAAGTATAACAATAGTTTCAGCTGTAGTTTTACCCAAAAGGAAACAAAATTTCACACACACTTTCTGTTCCATGTGGTCAGCCATCACAAAATCACTAAACTTGCTTGTAGGCACTTACAAAAGAGCAGTCAGAACAATGATTCTTTGCACACAGGATGATGCCACTTGTCAGACTGACATGGAAAACTGCACGCTCACAATGCCTGTCGATACCATCCATAACTAGAAAATGTGTGTGCCAAGTTCAGATTCTGGTTATTTTTGGGTATCCCCTTGTATTCTTGAATGCTAACAATGTCAAGTTTCTTTCTAACATCTTCATTTTTAATATAATATTGCAATTGATGTCATCTGTTCATTCCCCTAATCTTTCTCAGAACTTTCATATATGTGGTTTCCAGTCTTTGGTCAAGTGATTTTTTTTTCTAACACAACTCTCAGATCCATAAGTTAAAATTGATTTGAACACCGACTTGTGTTCAATACAGCTAATTTAGCGTTTTGACTAATGTCTCTCTTATTCCGTATAAATTTATTCGTTTGGTTTTACCATACTAGCTTTGTTAATTCTGTTGTCTATATTCATATTTAATTTGCCATCTTCACTAAAATTCGTGCCTAAATAGCTGAAATGTTTTACTTGTTCTATAAGTTTATCAATTGAGAGATACAGTTGAGGTTTTCAATGTTTCTGCCTATTTTCATTGTCTTTGTCTTGATATTGCTGATTTTCATACCAAATTTATTACAACAGTTAATTTAATTTTGTCAGGAAATCTTGCACACTTGTACTGGATTTATTTAGAAGTATAACATCAACTGCATAAAGTAAAGAGCTTTGATTAACATCTCCAATTTTGATATCAGATTTAATACCACTTTCTTTTATAATGTGATCCATATAGACAATGAATAATGGAGGAAGGGAATAACGTATTTCGTTGTCTGACACTAGATTTAACATCAAGCCATCAGCCTATGCTTCCTTCATTTCCATCTGCTGACTCACATCTCAAATGAAGACTAAGTATTGTTTGTTATAATGTACCATTGGCACCATATAACTAACCCTTGGAATAGCTTTTCTCTTCGCACCTTGTCATATTCCATTTCCAGATCTTCAAAACTTAAATACTGACCTTTGTTATATTCCCATGATTTCTCAACTATTTGTATTAAAGTGAACATCTGATCCTGATAACCTCTATTTGGCTTGAATCCAGCTTGTTCATCACTAAGCTTCTCTTCCACAATCCTTCTCAACCGTTTCTCAAGTATACTTGCATAGATCTTGCCAGGAACACTCAGTAGGGAAATACCTCTATAATTCTCACATTCAGTTTTATTTCCCTTTTTATATATGGATATTTTGAGAGCTTTACTCCAATCATCTGGAATTCAACCTTCTGACCAGGTCTTCTGAATTATACAGTGCAGGCACTTGAAAAGTTTTATACCTCCATACTTGAGCATTTCTGTTTGAATATCATTTAATCCAGCTACCTTTCCACATTTCAGGCTTTTAATGACTTTTTTTATTTCAAGTTTTTTGGCCTAATAGTTTAGTAGCTAAAAAATTTAGTCAATTGCTTATTATCCTTAAACATGTTTTCTCTTGTAAACATCAACATGAGTGATGACCACGATCTAATCATCTACCTCCATACCAGATTGCTTACTTGCTTATTGCTCTTTACACCTATAAGGTGCATGTGGTCACTCCACATCAGATTACTATGGGATATTGTTCTCAAGATTTCCATAGCTCAGCTATCTGATTTCTGTTTTTACTTCGGTAACTGATATAACAAATTGGTACAGAAAATCAACAATAAAACAGGCAAAAAAAAAAACACATGAAAAATAGTCATTGACAAGACTGTATCACTTGCATTCTCAATAAAGAGCCTAAAAACAAACTAAATATGTCAGCAGTTTAGGTGCAGTGATGGTTGCATATTAAATATGGAAATAGACAATAGAATAAGCCAGAATTCCTTTCCATCTGCTAGTCGGTTCAGTTTGTAATAACACATACAGTTACCAAATATTTATCTCGAGATACTGTCTTCATTCACAGGAGTGCCTCAGATTTTGTTTCCAAAATAAAATATTTAAAAGTAACTCAAATTATATAATGATGAGTTTTAACGTTACATCCTCATTTACTAAGATAAAAATAATACCTGATTAATTAAAGAACAAATATTCTGCAGATATCATTAATGAAACTTATAAATTTCGTCATACATTCTGGCCATATAAAAAAAAGAGTAGTTGATCATGAAGTCACAGGAATGGTGAAGGATAGGCTTATTTCATTAACAGTTTTTTCACATGATTCATTTTGAAGTTCATCTGCTTGCAAATATATTTCATAAACTTCTTGTTTGGTATTATTAAATTAAACTCAGATCATCTAAGTAAGATATATTCATTAATACATCAACTTTACAGTGGAAGGAGTTTTCCTGATGGAACACTAAGGTTTTTGCCATTTACAAACATTTTACTTTTACTGTAAGCTATGTTTGTGTGCATATGCCATTATCTGTCTAATAAATTTCATGTCATTAAAGCTTTTGCTCATTGCTTTTGTTTTTGTTTTTTTTTACACAAATTACAGATATGTTAATTTGTTTAAAGAACTAATCTCTTTCTCCAAATGATAATAGCTTATTCAGTATTAACAAAATCCAAGACACATCCAAAAGGTAAGGTCCAGTCAAGAATTAAAAAAAAAAAAAAAGAAGTTTTATTTATGCTAAAATACCTACCTATATACTTTATTTTTCTACATAGTCAACATTGACTCCCAGGCATTTTTGGTATCATGGCACCTGTTTCTTCATACCCATATCAAAAAAATCTGCCACTGAGTTCGACCACAGTGTCATACTGTTCTACAGTTCCTCATCTTCTGAGCATTGAGATGGAAACAACTGCTTCATATGCAGGAACAAAAGGTAGTCATTGGGCATGAGCTCAGGGCTTGGATGCTCGCAAAGTTTTCACCCAGTTTTCTTAATTTACTGGACAGTTCAAGCTGCAGTGACTTGTGCATTGTCATGCAAAAGCACGATTCCTGACAACAGCATTCTTCATCTTTTGTTCTGAATTGATCGTCTGAGTTTTTTCAGCATTTTTCAATGTGGGTTCTTCACTGAAGACAATCGATGAGCAACATCCCTTTTTTGGTCCCAGAGGACAGTGGCTATCATTTTCTTGACTGACGGTGCTTCTTTTTGGTGAATTTCTGCAGCACTATTGTTTTCCATGAACAAAAGCCTTATTACACCATGATCCTCACAACTGGTGGGATATTTCGTTATGTCATTCATTGTATATTATTCGTAGAAGATAACATACAATAATGCAATGAAGTAAAATAGTCAACAGCTAGATAATGAGTCACTCCATGCTACCACATGTGCATGACTTGGCTTCATAGCTTGAGTTCCTGCCTGTAAATCCAAATAAACCAAACCAAGCATGTGTGACCACTCTCATATCTTATTTAGCAGTCAATTCTGAACAGATCTTACTTTTTAGACATGCCCTGTGCTACCTATATGTAAATAAGCATTTGCCAAGATAGAAATCGATTCATATTCTATGTCAAAAGTGTTTCTAAAAATTTGCACTTCTCCACATTTTTGCCATTCACATCATTCTACCAAAATCAATCATAAATACTGCTTTTTCTCAGTATTTCTAGAATTATTTTCTCATGATATTAATTATTAATGATGAACTCATCAGTATGCTGAAGTGTAATGTTAAGCATGTATGGGTTACATCATTTCCAGAAAGTGGAACATCTATCTTAATTCTGTCACTTTTTCATCATAGTTCCTTATAAATTATAACTTCATTCAAAAATTCTTTGTGAGGCCTTTCTGCAATAACCCAACTTCAATGATTTCATGTTGAATGATGGAAAGATTTAACTTGTTTTCATTATTATAAAATTGTATAACAGTGTAATAATTGTAATTAATATTAAGAGAGACTGCTAGGGAGTCAGGAACTTCTTGCACACACAATGTCCAATGGCAATCCATTCCAATCTATAAGAGAAAAATCTAGATCCCCACCCCCTTTCTTGACTGCTTTTGTTTTTCTCAAAAGAAAAAAAAAGAATTCCATCTACGATAAGGGAAATTCTTATTTTAATCGCACATCAATAATTTTTTATAGTGAATGAATTATCAGTATTACAATATTTCCTTATTTATACCAGTTTTATGTATAACATCACATGACTTAATTTTTCAAATGAATCTATTGTTCGTTTTCTACTTTGTAATTAACTATTGTCGACACTGATGGTGGCCTGTAATATCTGGAGGCTATCTGGTGAAAAAGAAATTTGGGATTTAGCTGACAAAATTGTATTCTTATTGGCTTAAAGCAAAATAAAAAAATGATGGTCAACATGACAGAATTTCCAGATGGAGAGTCACCCAGTTAAACAAGGCTCCACATTGTTTTCACCAGGGAACCAGGGCAAACAGTGAAAAGTCAGCTACTGGAACAAATCCTAAAATACACATCAACTCAACATCACTAGAGTTAAAGATCGGTACTATCAATATTAAGAAGCCTGAATGGCAAAGAAATGGAGCTAGCTGAGGAATTGAATAACCAGATCGACATAATAGGGGTGACTGAAACAAAAAAAGGCAAAAACTGGTGAGATCTTTCTGAGCAGTAAATACAAAATGTTATATTCAGGCAATGACAATCAAGGAAAAGAAGGAGTAGCCATAGTACTATTCAACTAAATAAGAGAATAATCTTCTTGATGTGATGTGGGCAAATATGAGAATGGGGAACTGGACATTGAGACTTATTTGTGCCTATGGTCCCACAGAAGGTTGTACTGGAGGAATTTTTTGAGGCTTTCGAGAAAGCATCTGAAACAATGAAAAAAGAAAAGCTGGTCCCTGTTGGGGATCTAAATAGCAGAGTAGGAAATGATTGTCAGACATACAAAAATATATTCGGAAAATTTGGAGAAAAGAGCAAAGCTAATAATAATGGCAAATACCTGTTGGATTTCTGCTCAGGACATGGACTGGTTATTACTAACACAATGTCCAAACATAAAAATGTGCACAAATTCACATGGAGAGAGGCAAGGAATAAGAAAAGTCTTATTGACTATGTAATTGTTGATAGTGATGTTTTCCCACTGGTGCAGGACACTAGAGTGTACAGAGGATTTAAAATTGGAAGTGATCACCATTTAGTCTTGAGCAGGATAAAATTGAATTTCATATTGAAAAGAAGAACATGTAAGAAAGTTTTAAAGAGAATGGTATAAAGTACAGGCCACAAGGGTAACGAGTGTGGTAAGAAAAGCAAAAAAGGATTACGAAAGAACATTGGCCATGCAGGCTAAAGAGAATCCTAAACAGTTTTTTAGATATGTAGCAAGTAAAAGGAAAAATGACATGGCAGAATTATTTTAAAGAATGCCGATGGTAGGGAGGTAACTGAATCAGTTGATATAGTTGAGTTACTGAGTGAGCACTTTGCAAGTATATATCATCCAGGTGGTGACATTGCAGAAACGAATAAGCCAGTAGATTATACGGGAATTGTGGTGAATGAAGTGGAGGTGAGTAGTCTATTGCATAACCTCAATGTCAATACATCCGTGGGATTGGATGGTATACCAGCTCGTGTCATACGAGAAACAGCTAAAGAATTGTCAGTACCCTGACCATTTTGTTTAATTTGAGTCTCGGGTCTGGGTTAGTCCCAAGCGGGTGGAAAGAGGGGAAAATAGTTCCACTGCATAAAGGTGGTTCCAAGACTGCTGTTGTAAATTACCGACAGATTAGCATATCAGGAATCATTGTCAAGGTCTTAGAGAAATTAGTCAAGAAAAGAATACAGGATTGGATAGATGAAAATGGGATATTGTATGGTGGACAACATGGTTTTGTGAAGGGTAGATCATGTCTCAGTAACTTGCTCACGTTTTATAACACAGTGACAGCTGAACTGGATAGGGGTAATGGGTTTACAGTGATACTACTGGACCTTTCCAAGGCCTTTGACAGGATACCACATTGAACCCTAATCAGTAAACTGCAGCAGATAGGGATAGATATAGGGTTGGTGAGATGGATAGGAGGGTGGTTGAAGGAGAGATACTAGAGAGTGGTTTATGCAGGAGTGGAGTCTAGAAGACGGCTTGTGACTAGTGGTTTGCCGCAGAGCTCTGTTCTTGGACCACTGCTTTTCAATTTGTTCATCAATGATATAGGAAAGGATTTGAGAGAAAGTGTTCACTTGTTTGCTGGTGATGCAAAGTTGGATAGAGCAATTGTGAGTGCACAGGATGTCAAAATTTTACAGGATGATTTGGATAGTTTGGAGGACTGGGCTGGGAAAAATGGATGTCAATTTAATGTGGCAAAGTGTAAGGTTATGCACTTTGGGGTGAAAAGAATAGCAGCAGTATATCGCATTGGTGGAACCGTACTCCAGGAGATTGATGAGGCCAGGGATTTGGGAGTGTTGGTGGATAGGGAATTGAAGTTTAGGGGACACATTTCAAAAGTGACTAAATCAGCTCATCAAATCACTTGGCTTCTGAAAAATACTTTAACATGCAGAGACAAACAAGTTGTTGTTCCTCTGTATCGAGCCTTGATTAGACCCCATCTGGACTACTGTGCCCAGTTATGGGCACCAGGGTTTCTTCGTGATGGGAGGAAGTGGAGAGGATCCAGAGACGAGTAACCAAGATGATAGCAGGTCTGTGGAATGAACCTTATGAGAATAGGTTGAAGATTTGTGGGTTGCAGAGATTGGATGCTAGGCGAAGGAGGGGTGATATGATTGAGACATTCAAATTACTGAAGGGTTTCTATAAGATTGATCCAGAAGATATTTTTGAAAATATGAGTGGTGGTGGGAAGACTAGGGGCCATGCATGGAAGCTGGGCAAGAGTGTGGTTGACAAGGGTGTTAGAGCTAGGTTTTTTACTTGGAGAGTGGTGAATGAGTGGAATAAGCTTCCAGAGTCTGTTGTAGGTGCTACGACCATGAATGAGTTCAAGGCAAGGTGTGATAGATACTGTGTCAATGTCGAATAGTTGTTCTTGACATGATGTTAGGGCCTCTTTCGATGAGTCTGTCGACTCCTTGGAATTGCCTGGAACTGTAATAATAATAATAACAATAAAAGTTAAGCAGGTCTCAGATGTGAACTGTAGACTAAAATACACAAATATTATTGAAGAAAAAATGAAAGCGTTTGAGAACAGAAACCAAACCTTGGAGATTTGGTGGCAAGCTCTGAAGAAAACACTGATTGATTCAGCCACAAAAGCATGTGGTGAGGTTGTGTGCAAGGACCAAAAAAATCAGAACTCCATGGTGTACACAGGAAGTTAAAGAAGCAGTGAAAGAAAAGAAGAAAGCATATCAAAAGTTCCTGCAAATAAGTCAGCTTGTGCTCTTAGAGAATACAGAGACAAATGTAAGAAAGCTAAACATTGTGTAAAACTAGCTAAATAAAAGTCATGGGAGGACTTTGGTAAGAACATAGAAAATAAATATCAAGAAGGTGGCAAGATATTCCAGAGGTTGCTAAAGAAGCTCAGAAATGGAGGAAAGAGTGCTGTAAAACAATTTAGAGATGATAAAGATGATAAGAAAACAGGAGAAAAGATATCCTTGAAGTATAGAATAATTACTTCAAAAAATTGCTAAATGAAACAATCAGTGATTACAGCACAGTGGTACAAAAAAACGACCAGGCATGCAGTCAGAAATACATATCCATACTTCATCATCACCATCAAATTCCTGCCATGTACCCACAAGGGGTGTACAGGATATGGTAGTACTACATGAAAAAAATTACATCATTACTAACTTCCTATCTACAATTTTCCTCCAAATCAGTCTGTTAGTTGTCAAGACTCCAACATTATCAGATTTTATATTTCTATCGTCTAAGGCACTTTGTACCGTATCAATCCACCTATATCTTGGTCTTCCTCTGGGTCGTTTTGCTGCCAACCTGGCAGAGAACACTTGTTTTGCTAATCTTTCTTTGCCCATTCTGTTTAAGTGACCATACCACCTGAGATGAGCTCTGCTAACACATTCCTGGATGGTGACAATGTCAAGTTCTTTCCTAATATCCTCGTTTTTAATATGATATTGCCATTGATGCCATCTGTTCACGCCAATAATCTTTCTCAGGACTCTCATATCTGCGGTCTCTAGTCTTTGGTCAAGTGTTTTACTTCTAACCCAGCTCTCAGATCCATAAGTTAAAAACTGGTTTGAACACTGTCTTGTATACAGCTAATTTAGTGTTCTGACTAATTTCTCTCTTATTCCATATGAATTTATTCAATTGACTTCCTACCATACCAGCTTTGCCGATTCTGTTGTCTATTTCTATATTTATTTTACCATCTTCAGTAAAAATCGTGCCTAAGTAGCTGAAATGTTTCACTTGTTCCACAGGTTCTCCATTCACAACACAGTTGACATTTTCAATGATTCTGCCTATTTTCATTGTCTTTGTCTTTTTATTGCTAACCTTCATACCATATCTATTACAACAGCTATTCAATTTAGCCAGAGAATCTTGCAGACTTGTTGCGGATTTATTTAGAAGTATAACATCATCCGCATAAAGCAAAGAGCTGACATTAGCATCTCCAATTTTGATATCATGTTTAATACCACTTTCCTTCATAATGTGATCCATATAGATAATGAATAACAGAGGGGATAATGTACATCCTTGTCTCACACTAGATTTAACATTAAACCATCTTCCTGTACTTCCTTCAATTCTAACTGCTGACTTACAATTCAAATAAAGACTAAGTATTGCTTGATATAATGCCCCATTGACACCATATAACTGCAGCGTATTGAATGGCTTCTCTCTTGGCACCTTGTCATATGCCTTTTCCAAATCGACAAAACTTAAATACAGATATTTGTTATATTCCCATGCTTTCTCGACTATTTGTTGTAAAGTGAAGATCTGATCCTGACAGCCTCTATTTGGTCTGAATCCAGCTTGTTCTTCACCAAGCTTTTCTTCCACAATTCTTCCCAACCGTTTCTCAAGTATACTTGCATAGATCTTGCCAGGAACACTCAGTAGGGAAATACCTCTGTATTTCACATTCAGTTTTATTTCCCTTTTTATGTATGGGTACTATGAGAGCTCTACTCCAATCATCGGGAATTCGTCCCTCTGTCCAGGCTTTCTGAACTATGCAGTGCAGCCACTGTAAGACTCTTATACCACCATACTTCAGCATTTCTGGTCGAATATCATCTACTCCTGCTGCCTTTCCACATTTCAAGCCCTTGATGGCGTTTTCTACTTCAAGTGTGGATATATATTCCTGACTGCATGCCTGGTCAGTGTTTTTTACCACTGTGCTGTCATCACTGCTTGTTTCATTTAGCAGTTTTTCAAAGTAATTACTCCATACTTCAAGGATATCTTTTTCTCCCATTTTCATGTCACCTTTATCATCTCTAACTCCTTTTACAGCACTCTTTCCTCCATTTCTAAGCTTCTTCAACAACCTCCAGAATATCTTACCTCCTTGTGTTGCAATTTTTTCTTGCCTATTATTTATAAGACTATTACACTTTTTTAATATAATCTTTGTCAAGTAGCTTTATTTAATCCTCCTACATGTTTCGCCAATTTTTCTATTGGCATCCTCAGGGAATACAAGCTAGTAAGCTAAAATGATGGTTACATACTAGGTTATAACTGATGGTTCTAATTCATAAAAAATTGGTATTGTGCATGACAATGTGCGTGTCTAGTTAACGTGAATTATTCGATATGGCTCATGACATAATTGTTATGAAAGTTCATTTCTTTGATGTTTAATGATCTGATTAAAGTTTTCCAAATTTTTGGTAAAATTAGACCTTGATTCTTGTTTAGGTTTTCAGTTTTACGGGCGACTGTAGCTGCTTCTTTAAAGGTTCTTGAATGGTAGTTATCTTCTATGTATGGCATAAGGCTCTTATCCCACTCAATGTGATGGTTAGTAGAGGCAACGTGGCATGAAAGACCTGAAATGTCTTGTCTGTTATTTCTGACATATCCTATGTGTTCTTTCTTTCTCGTTTCAAAGGTTCTAGAGGTCTGACCTACGTAACTAATACCACATGAGCAAGGTATATTATATACTCCAGAGTACTTGTAGAATGGGTGAGGATCTTTCGGTGATCTTAAATCCGAATAGTGTTGATTGGTTTGAATGCCACTCTGATCTTATGTGCTTTTAAAAGGTTAGCTAAATTTTTGGAAATGTTGCTAACAAAAGGAATCGTAATTGTACTGATGTATGGGACGTCATCACGTTGTCTATGTGGTATATCAGTAAAGAGAATCTTCTTATAGAGTCTTTTTGGGGGTAACCATTTAAAGAAAGTTATCTGGATATTGTAGTTAATTCGGTTAGTAGGTCATCCTTGTCTGTCGTATAATGTATAGCTCTTTTCTTGAGACTGTGGATAATGCTAAGTTTCTGAGCTATGTGATGAGCTGAGTTGAAATGGAGGTAACGTCCAGTATTTGTAGGTTTTCTGTACACAGATAGGTTGATACTATTATTGGTTTGTTTCTTTATTAAAATGTCAAGGAATGGCAATTTTTTATTATACCACCTTCTTGTTATTTATTTTCTATGTTCTTGCCAAAGTCCTCCCATGACTTTTGTTTAGCTAGTTTTACACGGTGTTTAGCTTTCTTACATTTGTCTCTGTATTCTCTAAGAGCAAAAGCTGACTTATTTGCCAGGAACTTTTGATATGCTTTCTTCTTTTAATTCACTGCCTCTTTAACTTCCTGTGTCCACCATGGAGTTCTGATTTTTCTATCCTTGCACACAACCTCACCACATGCTTTTGTGGCTGAATCAATCAGGGTTTTCTTAAAGGCTTGCCACTGAATCTCTAAGGTTTGGTTCCTGTTCTCAAACTCTTTCATTTTTTCTTCAATAATCTTTGTGTATTTTAGTCTACAGTTCACATCTGAGAGCTGCTCAACTTTTATTCTCTTTAAAACTTTCTTACATGTTTTTCTTTTCAAAATGAAATTCAATTTTATCTTGCTCAAGACTAAATAGTGATCACTTCCAATTTCAAATCCTCTGCACACTCTGGTTTCCTGCACCAGGGAGAAAACATCACTATCAACTATAACATAGTCAATGAGACTTTTCTTTTTCCTTGCTTCTTCTCTCCATCTGAATTTGTTCACATTTTTATGTTGAAACATGGTGTTAGTAATAACCAATCCATGTCCTGAGCAGAAATCCAACAAGTAGTTGCCATTATTATTAGCTTTGCTATTTTCTCTAAATTTTCCCAAAATATTTTTGTATGTCTGACAATCATTTCCTACTTTGCTATTTAGATCCCCAACAAGGACCAACTTTTCCTTTTTCATTGTGTCAGTTGCTTTTTCTAAAGCATCAAAAAATTCCTCCACTTCTACCTTAGTAGAACCTTCTGTGGGACCATAGGCACAAATAAGTCTCATTGTCCAATTCCCCATTCTGATATTAGCCCACATCACTCTACTTGAGACTACCTACCATTCAAGAAGATTAGCCTCGTATTTTGTGTTGAATACTATGGCTACTCCTTCTTTTCCTTGATTGTCATTTCCTGAATATAACGATTTTTATTTAATGCTGAGAAGGATCTCACCAGTTTTTGTCTTTTTAGTTTCAGTCACCCCTATTATGTCGATCTTGTACTTATCTAATTCTTCAGCTAGCTCCATTTCTTTGCCATTTAGGCTTCTTATGTTGATAATACCAATCTTTAACTCTGGTGATATTGAGTTGGGGTGTTTTCAGATTTGTTCCTGTAGCTGACTTTTTGCTGTCCACCTTGATTCCCTGGCAATGCCCCAGCCAGCATGAAATTTTGTCATCATGTACCATTATTTGTATATTGGTTTAAGCCAATAAGAATACAATTTGGTCGGCTAAATCCCAAATTGCCATCACTTCCTCGTTCGTTCAATATCCAAGTAGATACCATCAGGGTGCACCATGAGAGGTTTCTTTAATGGTTATACTTCCCACATACTTGACGTAGAAAAATCCCATTAAAAGCCTGAAAGGAAAGGCAGCAGGAGTACATGATATTCGACCAGAAATGCTGAAGTATGGCGGTATAAAAGTCTTCCAGTGGCTGCACTGCATAGTTCAGAATGTCTGGACAGAGGGACGAATTCCCGATGATTGGAGTAGAGCTCTCATAGTACCCATGTATAAAAAGGGAAATAAAACTGAATGTGAGAATTACAAAGGTATTTCCCTACTGAGTGTTCCTGGTTGCAAGTATACTTGAGAAACGGTTGGGAAGGATTGTGGAAGAGAAGCTTGGTGAAGAACAAGCTGGATTCAGTCCAAATAGATGCTGTCAGGATCAGATTTTCACTTTAAGACAGATAGTTGAGAAAACATGGGAATATAACAGAGACCTGTATTTAAGTTTTGTAGATCTAAAGGCATATGACAAGGTGCCAAGAGAGAAAAGCTATTCGAAACGCTACACTTATATGGTGTCAATATAGGCAATATATCTGGCAATTACTTAGTCTTTATTTGAGTTGTAAGTCAGCAGTTAGCATTGAAGGAACAGTAGAAGAAGGTGGTGTCAGACAAGGATGCACATTATTCCCTCTGTTATTCGTTATCTATATGGATCACATTATGAAATAAAGCGATATTAAACCTGATATCAAAATTGGAAATGTTAATCTCAGCTCTTTGCTTTATGCAGATGATGTTATACTGCCAAATCAATCCATTACAAGTCTGCAAGATTCCCTGACTAAAGTGAATAACTTTTGTAGTAGATACTGTATGAAGGTCAGCATTAAAAAGACAATGAAAATGGGCAGAAACATTGAAAATATCAACTGCATTGTGAATGGATTTATTTATTCGTATGGCATGAATAACAAAACATGCAGTACAATACACTGTCACTTTAAAAACATATAAAATTAAAAGGTTGCATCCATATTGGTCAAGTTCATAGCTTTGGGTGTAGCAAGTCCAATTTGTCTCCTGAATATGCTCTGAGATAACACTGAGTCACAGTATGGTCCACAGTTTTTCTTTGAGCTCCACGATCACAATGTCGTTTACTCCATTTAAAAAGCATGTCCGCACATATACCATGACCAGTTCGTATTCTATTAAACTGAGTCCAGGATTTTCGTGGGAGTTGTAACAAGCATCAAAACTTTCTTGTAATTCTTTGAGAGAAAATTTTGTGATGTCATCTGTCTGATTCTCTCACTTTTCTTGTCACTTTTGCTTCAGATCTATTAGATTGTTGTAGTAGTAGTCGGGCTAATTGTAGTGGTGGATATCTTGATCTCAATTGTCGTACACTTAAGTCTGGGAGATCTAAATGTATTGGTAGGGATGTGTTTTCCAAGATTTTCTTATACTCTTGTAAGAGAGCCTTAGTCCTGTGCAGATTCAGTGGAACAATGTTGCTAAGTGCTGGAAGCCAGTGTGTGTGGGCATTGATTTAATTGTGCCAGAAATTAGTCTCATTTATTATTTAGTTGTTTATCAACAAGTTTAACATGTGTGCTATTTAGTCATACTGGTGTGCAATATTCGGCATCAGAGAAAACTAGGCCAAGAGCTGTAATCTGCAGATTATCAGCTGTTGCTCCCCATGTTGTGCCTATTAGTTTTTGTATTATGTTGTTATGGGTTCTTAACTTAGCAGAAAAGGTGGTTAGGTGTTGCTTGTAAGAGAGCGTACGGTCCAGGGTCATGCCCAAGTACTTTGGAAACTTATTGTGTCGTAGTAAACATCCTTCAAAGAAGATATGTAAAGTGACATCTGCCATGTGATTATTAAGGTGAAAGCTTGATACTTCTGTTTTGTCTGGTTTGAGCTGGAGCCTCTATTTTTTGTAATATTCACCTATTGTTTTCAGATCTTTTGTAAGTACCTCTTCAGCCTGACTCATGTTTTTGTGTCGAATGGCAATTACAGTGTCATCAGCATAACAGAACTTGCGTGAGATGGGAGCAGGCAAGTCGTGTATAGGTTATAAAGTAAGGGTGCCAATACTGCTGAACCTTGTGGAAGACCATTATTAAGTTTTCATTTTCAGGATATTTTATTTAATTTGAAAGAAATATAATTTATTTAATATAATATAATTTGAAAGAAACGTTCAGTGAGCATGGAGGAAATTACTGTGCAGTCCGTTTACATGGGATAATGCTAAGAAATTTGTATATAAGACCTTCACTCCATACTGTATCATAGGCTGCTGTTAGGTCCAAGAAGACAGCTGATGTTTTTCCTTGCTTCTGAAATCCAACTTCTATGTATGATTTTAAAGTGAGCACTTGATCACAGCAACCACTTTTTTCTCTAAAACCAGCTTGTTTAATCGGGACATGTTGCATATTTGGTATGGACAATCTGTTCTACAGAAGGTGTTCTAACATTTTATAGGTGCAACTCAATAAAGCAATAGGTCTGTAACTTTTTGCCTCCTGGGGTGGTTTTCCAGGTTTAAGAATAGCAACTATTTTTGACTTCTTAAACTAGCTAGGTATTCGGCCAGTCAATAATATATCAAAAGAATTCACAGAGCCATTTTATAGTATTTGGCCCACTATTAATCAGAAATTCAGGATGGACACTGTCAAAGCCTGCGGCCTTGCCTGCTTTGATATCTTTTATGACGGCTTTTACTTCATCAATAGTGAAGATTGAGGCATATTGTGAGAAAGCAGGGGCATATGTTTTTAAAGCTCTAAGTTCTTTCTTAACTTTCTTGGTATTTTCATGGTCCCTAGGTGCCCTTGACATATTAACAATTTGATTAGCTATTTTCTCAGGGGAGATAATTGTGCTTTTTCTTTTAGGTAGATTAGTTGTGGATAGTTGTTGGAGAAGATTCCAAGCTTTTCTACTTGATTGTTTGAAGTCAAGGTTTTCAACCATATCATTCCAATTCATTTGCAAAATTTCTCCAATTTGCTTTTTTAAAATTCCAACGTGGTCGTGGAAAGGATCTTGCTATAGGTAGTGTCATACCAGTTTCCAGTAACACTGGTCAATGTTGATTGTGTGGGAAGTTAGAAAGTACATATCGTCTTGCTGGTAATGGTTGCTTTTCTGTGTTTATTGAAACAAAACATAAGTCCGGATTAGACTTTGTTTGCCATGCTGATGATCCAAAGATGTTTCTATCCTTGGCATCAAATACAAGGTGTATATTATTTATTTCTGCCCATTGAACGAGGGTAGTACCGCAGTCGTTGTTATCACGACACTTCTATTCTTTATGGTGGCTATTAAAATCGCCAATCCATACTGTTGGATGTTGATAAGTAGGTATCACATCTATAGACCATGATGTTAAATGAGGTTTATAGACATTGAGTATTGTTATGTTGTGCATTTTCACACTCACAAGATGGGTATCGTTATCACATCTCGTTGTCAGGACAGAAGCATTTTTTATATCATCCTTGATATATGTTGCAATGCCATAATTCCAGTGGTATGTAGCACCAATCAGAGTGTAACCAGTTATTTTTTCTCTTCTATTTAGGTCGTCTTTGTTTTCAGCATGCTTTTCCTGAAGAAGCACAATGTCAATGTTATTTTCTTGTATTATTTTGCAGAGATAGTCACATTTTGCTCTGTTAATTCCCTCGATATTCAGTTGACACATCTTAAGGCTAAATCCCAGTTTTTTGTCAGCATCATCAATAAAATTAGAAAAATCGGTATTGTTTGACTGTATGCCTTAGCCAGGAGAACTAAGTGTTAGACTGACTGCCAAATTGCTCTAGCTCAATTAGCGTTACCCAGGGTGCACCACAAGGAGGTGAGCTAGATTACACCCCCATTGTGAATGGAACCTATAGAACAAGTAAAATATTTCAGCTATTTAAGCTCAATTTTTAGTGAAGTTGGTAAATTAAATATGGAAATAGACAACAGAATCAACAAAGCTGGTATGGTAGGAAGTCAATTGAATAAATTCATATGGAATGGGAGAGAAATTAGTCAAAACACTAAATTAGCTGTATACAAAATGGTGTTAAAATCAATTTTTACTTATATATTTTAGAGCTGGGTCAGAAGTAAAACACTTGACCAAAGACTAGATATGAGAGTCCTGAGAAAGATTAGGGGTCATGAACAGATGGCATCAATAGTAATATCATATTAAAAACAAGGATATTAGGAAAGAACTTGACATTGTCAGCATCCAAGAATGCGAGCTAATCTCAGGTGGTATGGTCACTTATGCAGAATGGAAAAGAAAGATTAACGAAACAAGTGTTCTCTGTCAGGTTGGCAGAAAAAAGACCCAGACCAAGATATAGGTGGATTGATACAGTAAAAAATGCCTTAGAGGGTCGAAATATAAGATCTGATAATGTTGGAGTCTTGACGTGTAACAGACTGATTTGGAGGAAAATTGTAGATAGGAAGTTATTAATGATGTAATTTTTCATGTAGTACTATCATATCCTGTACTTTGATGATGATCTGGTGAAAGACCTGCTGTTGGAAAGCTCCTTTGCGGTCTGTGATTTTTGTTGATTTATTAAATGTTTTTTTTAATTTAATGGTGTATTTATAGTATATGATTGTAGTTTTTTAATGTAATTATTCTACTACAGCATTTTATAACATAATTGCAGAAATATTATTGTTTTTTTTACTAGTCTTAAGAATGGCACTGAAAACTTGTCATATCAGGGCAATGTCTAAAGCTCTAGTTGTTACTACTGAGTAGAGTGTTTGTTTCTGATGAAAACGAGTACTGCTGCAGTGATGATGATAATTTATCTGAGGATAAGCTGACATTAGAAATATCTCAATTGAAAGAAATTATTAGAAAATCAACCCGAGAATTAGAAAAGGTGGAAAAACATTTGACTAAACTTAGACATGATAAGAAAAAGGATTAGAACAAGAACAGGCAGGAAAGTACTGAACTTGGTAATCATAATATTAATAACAAAGTAAGTCAGTTGAAATTAAGAAAAAAGAGGTGTTATGTTATGGTGACTCGATCTTAAAATTCGTGCTTGTGAGGGAGTCGATTTTCGAGGGAGTTTAATTTTTGCCCCCCCCCCCCCCCCCGCCAGAAGTGGGGGGGGGATATGACAAACATAACTGAAAAGAAAAGTAAAAGAGATGGTAGTTCTGCTAGGTACTGATAATTTAATTAGTGACAAATATAGTATGGGAGAAGATGTGAAAGGCCTTTTGGAAGAAGCAAGAAAGAAATGTGAAAGAGTAAAAATTGTAGGATTGCTACCCAGGTAAGACACTACTGAGTTAAGAAGTAGGGCGACGATATCAAATGATTTCACATGCAGGCTATGTAACAGAAATGAATGCAAGTTTTTAGGTGGGTGAAGTGAGTTTGAGGCAGAAAAAATTTGTATAAGAGGGATGGCCTGCACTCGAATTCATTTGGCATCAGGAGCCTAGCAAAATAACTTCTTCGTATGAGACCTAATGCAGAGAGTCAGGAAAACTAGATCATCAAGGGAGGAATGGGAAAAATGTGTGTGAAAGTTCCACTATGGAATGCAAACGTGATAAAGATATGAATGTGTTCGAACATAGTTATGTATGTGCCAAAGGGGTGGAAAAATATGCTTTGGATATGGATGTTTCAAGTATGTCTGGGGAGAGAAAAGAGAAAGTTTTACAACAAGGCCAAATATCCAATTATAAGAATAGGCTGGGTGGTAATTTATTATGTCTGTAAGCAAATGCCAGGAGCATCAGAAACAAAGGGGTTGAGTTCGTTGCTTTATTGAATGTGATGTGGCCTAAGACGGTTGGCATTAGTGAACTCTAGCTATCAGAATCAGATGTGGTAACTGGGATCGAGTGTAATGGGTATACTATTTTTAGGAATGACAGAAGAGGAGGAGTACTACTAAAGATATCAGTTGACTTTTCAGTTAAGGTAGAAATGCAAGAAAACAATGATGGTATCTCTATCCCATGTAGCGGTGAGTTTGAGCTTATCTGGTGTGAAGTGGAGGCTAACAGAATGAAGTATGTGGTGAGGTGTTGCTATAGACCTGGAGGCTCAGTTGCAGGGCACAAAGAAATGCATTGCCATTTAAATTATACATTTTTGGTCATATTATAATAGAAAATCAATTTTATTAATACAGACCAGTATTTTACAATAAAAACATTTATTCAAACCTACCAGTTTCGCCAGCAAACTGTCTGGCTTTTTCAAGTTTTTTATGTTCCTTTTAATTTGCATTTACTAACTTTCATATCTCCGTAATGTCTTGAAAAAGCCAAACAGTTTGCTGGCGAAACTGGTAGGTTTGAATAAATGTTTTTATTGTAAAATACTGGTCTGTATTAATAAAATTGTATTTCTAAATGCATTGCCAATTTAGCATTATGGTTGCCAAACAAGTGTTCATTATGGGTGACTTTAACTTTCCAAACATTGATTGGGTAGAAGAGAAATCTCATGAAAAGAAAGAAGAGGAATTTATTGAATTGTTGCAAGATAACTTTCTCAAACAGTATGTGAAAGAAGGAAGGAACTTGAGGTCAAAGAGTGTTGGATTTGCTCATACCATCAAAAAGGGTCTCTGTTAAGAATATGGCTGTTTTACCAGCAGTTAGTGACAGTGATCATGCTATGCTTTCTTGGGAAGTATCTAATTGAATTGATGCTCTGATCAAAACAGGTTACATGCTGAATTACAAAGCTGGAAATTATGAACAACTTAGGAGAATACTATCTTTGGTCCCATGGTATCAGTTACTGATTATTATTTAGTTGTTTAGCTGAGAAAAATGTCAGCAATGCATGGAAATCTTTGAAAAAGTGCTTAAATGAGGCAGTATCTGAATGTATCCCTAGTGTTCGAAGAACAAATAGGTAGAGAGTGAAATGGATGTGCATCCTTATTAGGCAAGAGATCCACAAGAAGAAGATGTGGAAAGAATATCGTGAGAATAAGAGTGAGAGGAGTTATGAAATATATAAAGGCCAGAAAAGTAACGAGTATTGTGAGGAAAGCTAAATCGGAGTATGAGTAAGAAATTAGCCATGCAAACTAAAGGAAATTCAAAAGAATTTTATCATTAATCTGCAAGCAAAAGAAAAAAGTTTAATGTGGAAGAATAACTTATTTGAATGCAGATGGTACTCGAGCAGAAGCTAATGAGATTGTTCGGTTATTGAATGCTCACTTTGCTAAGATATATCAACCAGGTGTATGTAATACGGCGCGCAGTGCTACTGTTACATTGGATGAAGAGTTAGAGGTGCATGAAAATGAGATTGAAGAGCTGTTGCATAACCTGGATAAGAATTTGTCAATAGGGACAGATGGAATATCAGCCCGTTTGCTAAAGGAATGTTCAGCTGAATTTGCTAGGTCTTTCACATGTTTGTATCACTTGAGTCTTAGCTCAGGAATGGAGGGAATGTATGTTAGTTCCATTGTGCAAGGGTGATACAAAAACTGATGTCCGACTGCCGACCTATCAGTATCTCTGGTGTGGTAGTGAAGTTGGTAAGATAAGAACTTGCATTCAGAAATGGATAGACAAACAAGTTATACTCTGCAAAGAGCAGCATAGGTTTAAAGGAAGGTGATGTTTTAGCAATTTGCTCATGTTTTATAAGAATGTTATGTCCGAGTTGGATAGAGGGAATGGATGCACTCTGATAATGTTAGATTTTTCTGAGGCATTTGATAGGATACCAAACACAAGGCTGTCGCATAAACTTGAGAATATGTAATTGGAATATACACTCTTGACTTGTATCAGGGGGATGGTTGACAGACAGATATCAAAAAGTGATATACAGTGGGTATGAATCTTCCAGATTTAACGTGACCAGTGGTATAACTGAGGGTTCAGTTCTTGGGTCATTCTTGTTCAATCTGTACATTAATGACATCAGGCAGGGTCTAACATCAGTTGTGCCATTGTTGGGCGATTATGCAAAGATAGGTTTGGCAATTAGGGATGCTACTGATATTCAACACTTACAAAATGATTTGATTAGGCTGGAAATTTGGGCAAACAAAAATGGCTATCAATTTATTGTTAGTAAGTGTAAAGTTATGCATTTTGGCATGATTAGATTTCTAGTGGCATATTATATTAGTCGGGTTAAGCTACTAGAAACTGAGGAGTCAATGGATCTTGGTGTATTGGTGGATAGGAATTTGAACTTTAAAGGTCACATAGCAAAAGTTTCAAATACAACTCAGAAGTTAATTGCAATGTTGAAGAGCAAACCTTGACATGTATGGATAAGGAAGTCATTTTGCCTCTTTATAAGGCTTTGATAAGACCACACCTGGATTGTGTGCAGATTTGGTCTTCTGGATTCCAAAGGGATAAAGAAGCTGTGGAAAGGGTGCAAAGAAGAGTTAAAAGATTATATCTGTATTATGGGATTTAGATTATGAGGACAGATTGAGAGTATGTGGATTACAGACTGGTTAACGAGAGAAAGAGGGTTGATATGAAAGAGATCTATAAACTTTTGAATGGGTGTTATAGGATATTGTCTGATGAAATTTTTTGTTATATGGAAGGTGGGGGAGAGAACATGTGGGCATCTATGGACGTTATCTTTGTTCACATTCAAGGAAGGGGTAAGAGGTTTTTTTTTTCCTTTTTTTCACAGAGTAGTGAGTGGAATAGTTTGCCTTTAAAGGTAGTGAGTGCATCTAGTGTGAATGAATTTAAGGGAAGGAATGACAGTTGGTTATAGTCTTCCTTGATGAGTCCTTGACTCCCTGGAAGTCTCAGATCATCATTATAATAATAATATTCAGGCTGTGAAATATATGACCTTAAGTAATAATATTACTTATCCCCCCTTTTTTTTTTCATGTTCCCGAAGAAACCTCTCATGGCAGAAGTATTTCTTAAACAATTAATCATTTTTCTTGACAGCATTCATTCTCAGCTTCCAATGATGCCCTCTCATCCTTTCCTTACCCTTCATAAAATTAAAAATTCCATCAGCTGAAATTATGTATAATCCTTTCAGAAGTTTTTAAGTTTCAGTAATATTGCCCTTCATTCTCCTGTTTGCTAGTGTCTGTAGTCTAGAAATTCTCAATCTGTCTTCATAATTAGTATTCCATAATCCTGATATTATTTTTAATGCTTTTCTTTGCTCTCTCTGTCTCTCCCCTCCTCCCTCCCTCTCCCCACTGTATCAGAAGTCACCATGAGACCAGACCTTTGTAAAATAGTCCAATCAAGGCCTTGTATAGAGGTTAAATGACATCTATCTTTACATGTCAGAGTTCGTTTCAAGATTGCAATATTGAAGTTAGTGTTAAGATGTACTGGATTGCGGACGATTTCTTTAGATTCTATAATTTTACTTTCTAGTTTATCATAGCATTGAAAGGTATTTTCTGATTTGTCCCATATGACTGGATGAATGATAAAGTTTTTGTTGTTTGCTTCAGCAGAATTCAGGATGTGGTTTGACAGAGCACTTGCTCTGGTTCTGCCATATGTAGTGTGTCTTTTATGTTCCTCTAGACTTAATTTGATAGATTTTTCAGTCTGGCCAAAATAGGGAATGTTGCACCTAATATGGTAAATGTTGAGATATTTCAGGTGTTATGTTTTTGCTTTTCATTTTTTCATTATTTCTATCTTCAATATGACGAGGAGGTGGATTGAATAGTATCTTTCTGTTTGTTTTGAATAACCGTTTTGCTGAAAGATTGTAATAAGAAACTGAAGTTCTTTGTTGATATCCTTTTCTTCACGGAGGAAGGAGTGAGCATGTTTGCCTAGTGCAGAGATAATGCCAAGTGCAAACAAGCTTGTTCGCTCCTCTACAAAGAAAAGGATATGAACAAAGAACTTTGGTTTCTTCTCGCCATATTGAAGATAGAATGAAAAAGGCTACATATCCTTACAATATATATATCAGTTCCATTTCAGAAGTTAGCTAAAGTTCTCAAAAAAATTTAGCATCCAGACTTCTTTTACTCCTCTATCCAAGCTCGGTTCTTTACTCAGTATGCCCAAATAAAAACATAGCTTAAAATATCCCAGTGTTTATCATATTTGTTGCAACTGCAACATGCCTTATTTTGGCCAGAGGGAAAAATCCATTGAGTTACGTCTAGAACATACGAGAGACATCTCATATGGTAGAACTAGAGCTAGCAAACTATCTAACCCATGTCCTCAATTCTGCTGACTCTAATAACAAAAACTCTATCACTCACCCAGTCATGTGGAACAAATCAGAAAACATCTTTCAATGCTATGATGAACTGGAAAGAAATATTGTAGAATCTAAAGAAATCATCCTCAATCCAGTACATCTCAACACTAACCTCAGTTATAATCTCTTTGACTATTATTGTGCTGCTATCCAACTTTGGCGTTCATGAGATCTTGAACTTGTGCACATGTCCAACAATGAAGAGATACACATCTCTTCATTGTTGAGCTGCTGTGAAGAGATACACAGAACGTCTTCAAATGTAAATACATTAGTGTTTACATTTGAAGGTGGCAATTGCTGACACGTTATTATCAATACAAAAATATCGATGATAATGTATGAAGTATATATATATATATATATTTGTTATGAGTTTTGATTAATTTTTGGTATCATTTTTCCAATTCTAAGCTTTCTTAGTAGTTTCCAAAACACATTGCTATCTTCTTGATATATATTCTCTTATCCTAGAGAATAAAAGTGTGCAATAAAAGGTGTACAAATTAGAACATGTGGGCCGGTGCTGACCTGACGCCTATTATTTTATGGCCCACAAGCTGAGGTTTGCTTTTAAATGAATTTGTGATAGAATCATGAAATTACTATAAATGATGTTAATGTGACTCAGCCATTAGTATTTGCTTGCATATTATCTATGGCTGCTTTAGCACCACGCATATAGTTGAGGCAGTGATCGCATGTTCATCATCATGCTCCTACCTATGCTCCTCTCACTTGCTGTCCTAATTTGATAATGTTTTGAGAGCCATGTGCTTCTTAGTTGTACATACATATCAGATTGGTATATGTTTGTTTATATTCAAATTATGTGGCTCGGGAAAGGCATTTTCTGAGATGGAAAGACATAAAATCTCATTACAAATCATCCTTATCTGATGAGCTTTTGCAATTGATTTCGATGAATCAGAACAAAAACTTTGGTACAATTATGCATAATTATGTCACATAAAGAATTCCATATTTCTTAATTTCTCAGAAATCTGTTTTGTGTGCAGTTATATTCCGTATTCTGATAGATAACAAAATTTACACGTTTTTTATTATAAGTTCACAATTCTCAATTTTACCTCTTCGCCTGCAAAGCATAATATATTTACTGTTCGGTTCTTTTCAGAAAAAGTTTGCTGACACCTGCTAGGTGCACATGCTGATTTATCAGCTAAGAAACTTTGTGTGTGATTTCTTCTTTTGATGCACTGCTTCTCATCTTTCTTTGTCCACTGTTGGTTTTTGAATATGGTATTAGTAATGGCAAATTAAAGTCCAAAGCATAAAATAGGTACTTACAATCAGTAATGATACCATCGGTATCCAACATTCTGTATCTCACATGCATTTCCTAATCTATTTAAAAGATCTGGGTTGTTCTATTTTTATCTGTGGTGAGGCACTGTCACGACCCAAAAAATTCCTCTTGTTCTTCCCTTCAAAAACCTTTTGTGTTATATAAGCATGAATGTCTCATTTTGTCAAAATAAGACATTCATTTTTTCTGAATTTGAAATTTGTCCATATCACTACTTTAAATTGGCTCCTATTTCAGAACAGTTTTTGTCTTTTTGAATAGGAATTGCAGTAGCTTCACATTTTGTGTTAAACTTGCTATCTATCCCCTCCTTTCCCTGATTCCTCTTGTCAGAAATAATCTTATAGTCATTTAGAACCATCTCAACTGCTTTAGATCTTATGCTCAGTAACCAATTATGTTTCTGCAGGTATCCTCACTCCATCTCTTTTCTTTTGGTTCTTTTTAATTTGATGGTGCCTAAGTTCATTTCAGTTGAGGTTGTTCCAGTAATGGAATTTCTGGAATCCATACTAGTTCCTTGATGAGCTGAGAATCAGTGGAGACATAACAACAGTAGAGACATAGTTTAACTGGACATTTTCCCAGCAGAAATGCTATATTTTAGTACCATCATAATCTGTGGATATTCTAATGTTCAATTCAGTTGCTAGCTCAACCATGTTCATTCAGTATCCAGCTGGATTCCTAGTAATGGAATGAGGATTGAATGCTGGATCTCAATTCTCAGTACATTCTTCACATTTTTTTTATAGAATGGGTAGTGGTCTCTTCATAGTTATGTAGTTTTATCCCTTAACCATGGAGTAACAGAATGAAAATGTTTTTTTTTTTTAGTAGGTGGGATACCTGTAGTCTCCCAGTAACACACTTTTGGGTAGGTGTAAAAATAGGCATAATTTACAGTTATGAATCTTTTTACTGTTGTTTCTCGATGTTAATATTTTATTTGTTTTGGTTTCATAACTACATATAATTGGCACTTGTGATGAGTGCAATATTGATATTTATGTTATAATAAATTGTAAAGTATTTCAGATGAATTGCACTTGTTGGATCTGATAGTTGTAATAATTTCAGTGTTTTTTATTGTAATTCACAATTACGTGTTGTGATATCTGTCGATCATCATAAAGACATTTTCTTTTCACCAATGATGATAACATGTCAGCCATTACTAGCTTCTCGATTGTCGCTTAAGGAAACAAGTGATTGATGGGTGATTGACAGCTGACAGAGACAGCATTCAGTACCTGGGTAACAGGTGAAAACACGAAGAGAATGGATGTTTGAGAATACACACCGGAGAATTTGTTTTAGGAAAATCTGACAGTTGGAATATATTAATAGTGGATTCCAGAAAGGGAATCTTAACAAGGTGAATCCTTTGACCAGAAGAGACTTTCAACAAGCGAATAATAAATAAAAGGAGATTTAAGTAGATGTTTTATTTCAATATTTGAAGAAATGCTAAATGAAAAGTTTCATCTTCGGTCTCAAGGATGCTGGTGATATTAATTTTTTAATATTTTTACATTGGCATATACTGCATATATGTGCATGGTGTTGGAATTTGACATCAATTTTATAATCCATTTCTTTAAAATAGCATGCTTGAAAATTCAAAAATTCAACAAATTTTATGTTATTGGTGAAATGTACACAGTGACAGAACGAGTGAAATCTGAAACTGTAAAGTAGCTTTAATGAGGAGCTCTACTTTGATACAGTGTTGTTTATAAAATAGTAAAATAAACTTTTTTTCTCTGGTAAAGAATTAGTGATTTGTGCTTCTTGTAATTTAACTGCTTCAGGTAAGAATAAATACACTCAGTGTAACAGTGAAGATGGTGGTGATTGAAAATCTATGCTAAATAAGGAAAAATGGAAGTTAAGGAGAATTTTTATAATTTGAGAAAAGGCCTAATAAAGAACTGATTCTAATGAACATTTACTGTTCGTAGTAATTTGTTGTAAAAAACAAAACATTCGGTCTAGTAGACTGATTATGTTAAACAAATCCATGGTAGAATGAGTCAGTGAGAGAATGGCTTTATCCTCAAAAGATTAAGAGATCTCAAAAGTTTAGTTTTTATTTAGAAAGTCCTTGGATGCTATTAGTTTTATAGATATCAGTTTAATTACATTTTCCATGTATGTGGTTTTTTTAGTTTCATTAAATATGTATATTTTTTATAAAATTTGATCTCGAGTCAATTATATCCTGGATTCTGAAAATAATAGTGTTAAAAGTTGTTGCACCAATCAGATTGAACTCTTGTATATTCAGCTAACATTCAGTGGACTCAGTCTCTTTACAGTGATATAACAAATGGTGCAGCTGACAGCATTTTTAATATAACTGGCATGGCTGAAGTGTTTTATATAGCATAGGAAGCTCTGCTCATCAGTAACAATAATCAAACCTTACTCTTTTTCATAAAGACACACATTACATTATACATTACCTTTAACTGTACTATATAAGAGCTCTCCTTGATTTAGCCACATTTCTTGTCATCTAATCTAATTTTGGTTTTGGTACATTATAGAAAATTCATGACTTTTCTGAGAGAAAAAGAAAACAAGTGAACAATACGTTTTATACATTGGATTACAAGGTGTTGGAACAATAAAACGTATTGTTCCAACACCTTGTAATCCAAATTCCAACACCATGTATTTACTGTATATACATGGTGTTGGAATTTGGCATCGATACACACATGCATATTATTTGCATGATGTGAAACATTTGTTTTGTATTACTCTTGTTGACAGTAATGGAGCGAGCTACAGAACTCGCCTTTTAGGCAAGTCCTTTCATATGCATATTTGTTTTCCACTTCTAACTCCATTCATTTCAGATATATTAATGTAACCTAAAAATTTAGGTTAACATTTAAAACTATAATCTAATTCCAGTGTTTAAGCTTATACGTTGATCCTCTAGCATTGTATATTGTTTAAGGAAATTAACAATGTATTTATTAATAAGTAAAATTATTTACTTATTATCTCCTGTATTTTGCCAAAGTCAAATTGGCATAATCAAGGTTAATACACTTGTATTAGACCCATGTATGCAGGCACACTTTGGTCACAAAGTTTAAAAAAAAAAAAAAATGTAAGAGATGTAGGAATACCTAATATGGGACCCCTCATATCATATGGGAATCCAATAGGTGGATTCCCATATGATATGTAGGACTAGGTCTTCCTACATCTCTCTCTCTCTTTGGTTTTTTCATCTTTGTGACTGAAGTGTGTCTGCTTGCACATGTCTAATACAAGTGTTTTAATCCCTGATGCCAATTTTAATTCATTGAAATATAGGATAATAAGTAAATAATTTTATTTATTAATAAATACATTATTAATTTCCTTGAACAATATATGTGCTATAATCTAATTCCATGACAAATTTCAGATTTATTCTTTAATTCTTTAGTGCATGTGATTGTACATGTATTTATCTGTGTGTGTGTAATATATATATATATATATATATATATATATATATATATATATATACACACACATGCAATTTATCTTTAGACGCCTTAGTAAAGAAAATGTGAAGCCTTCTGGACGACAAATAGGAAAATTGAGTCATAGTAATCCTGGTTTTCTTTTTGATTATGTAAGTGCATTATACTGTTCTTTCATTTGTTATTAGAATATATATTTTAAAATAGACTAATAACAGATATATATATATATGAAGGTCATTTTGTTGCCGCTGATATATTTGCATATTCTACAATTATTAAATTGCTATAAACATCTTTGATTTTTTTAAAATTATTTTTAACAGTTGTTTTCTGTGCAGAAAGACTTGTCACAAAACCGTAACAACAGATTAGCTACTCTACTTTATGCTGATGACCAAATAATCCTTGGAAACAATGAAGATGAACTAAAAATCATTATGCAGTCTGAATAATCCGATAACAACATATGGTATAGAAATATCAACAGACAAAAACAAAAGTCATGGCCTTCAAAGGTGCTAATCCAATAAGAAACAAAATATTAGAGCAAGTAAATACATTCAAATATTTAGGGGTGCACAGTGTCATATGGAAATGAAGCTGATATAGAACCAAAGATATCAAACTTTTTAAAAGTAACAAGCATTATAAATAAAATTTTTAAAACCAATTATGTACAAAAACACACACGAATAAGAATCTGCAATACAGTAGCTAAACCTGCTTTACTTTATTTCAGTGAACTATGGACAATAAAAAAAACAGATGAAAGAAGAATTGAATCATCTGAAATGAAATTTCTGCACAGAACTGATGGAGTCACAATAATGGATAAAATGAAAAGCAGTGAAATCAGAAATAAACTTGGAATTACAAACTCCCTAACTGAAACAGATATTTTGTATAGAGAAGAATGGAAAGAACATGTACGAGAATGAATAGAAGCGGAATACCTAAACAAATTCTGTTATCACCCAAAAGGTACTCGATGCAGAGGAAGACCCTTAAAAAGATGGAATTGAGTCCTGAACAGGCCACTTGGCCTATAAGCCTGGAAAGGAAGATGATGTCACATGTAAGACTTGATAAATAATGGATTAAAAATCTCTTGTGTATTGAGCATCATAATGTAAAATTAGAATTATTGCGATGCTAACTACTTATAAAGTTGTTCAGGCATTGAAATCAATTGCGTAAGGCTCAAAGCTATATAACTAACTTGTGAGGTTGGGGGAAAATAAGTCCTCCTTATTTCCTGTATGGAATGTGGAGAATTTAACTGGGATATCTGGTCTAATTGGTAATCTTCATCTTCCCAGGATGCCTCTCTTACTCGGTATTCAGTTGGATAATGAACGAACATATAAGGGCTAGAGATTTTGGATTTAACCAATTTATGGGCTAAAAACAATAACAGTAGAATCACTGGAAAAGAGATTATTATCATAGCAAATGAATTACAGAAATACCATGTTGATGTAATTGGAGTTACCAATATGAAGAAGGCATATTTCATAAATTGTTTGCCATTTCAGGTAGAATGATGTGGATGGATTTTCAAAATGGAAAATGTAACCTGTTTATGCTGTGTTTTGACTGATAGTGCCAGCAATAAAGAAGTGGAGGGTTTCTTTAAAGCATTAGGGTGAGCTACTGATTTATGGAAAAAAAAAAAAAAAAAAAAGGAATTCCACACATGTAGAAATGCTGTACAACAGTGTGGAAACCATTGAAGCTAACATTAATTGCAAGTAGTAAGTGCTTGCTGGATTTCTGTTTAGAACCTGGATAAGTCATTACGAAGATATCCTATCCTTCCCATCTGTCCCTTAAGACAGGGTGAGTCCCCCCCCCCCCCCAACGAGGGAGCTTACAATGAATTAATTCAACCGGTTCGTCGCCCCTCTGCTGCATCCCCTAAACGGCAGTAATAATGGCTGTAATCTGGATGTGTTCATGTGGCTGGTTTGCCTGTTCTGGGGAACGAAAAACTCTAGTTTCTGGGTGAAAAAGCCCCCTACTTACGTATGAGATTGGCTAACTCAACTTCTGTCAAAAGATAAAGGTTCCTCATGTCACTGACAGGAATCAAACCGAGGTCTTTCCAACCAAAGGGCTTCATCTATATCGACTGAGCTACAGAGGCTCACAAAGATATTAGCATACGAAAATACATTAGTTCACATGGAAAGAACAATCAAGAAATAAGCAGAAGTATTCTTATTATCATCAGTTATATGATCAATATCTTCATCGTATTTGAGGATAAAAAAGTACTGGGAGGTTTAGTTCTGAGCAAGATAAAAATGAATATCATATTGAAAAAAAATATATACAAAAAAGTTTCAAAAAAAAATAAAAAATTAAGCAGTTTTCTTATATGAACTGTAGATCAAAGAGTAGAAATATTATTGGAGAAACTTATTACATAAGGTAAAAGTGTCAGAAAATTGGCAAAAAATAACTAGAAGGAATGCAAGATTGTGTATAATATCATCATCATCAAATTCCTGATATGTACCAATAAGAAGTGTAAACAATACAATATTAGTTCTACATGATTAAGTTACATTAGATCTCCTGTATACAGTTTTCCTCCCTACTTCCTTAAGCAGTACATGACAGAAGAAACCCAGGGTCAAAGAGTGTTAGATCCGATTATAGTGTCAGAGAGGGGTTCAATAAAAGATGTGACTTCTCTGCCTGTGGTGACTGATCATGCTGTTGTAACATGGAAAGTAGCTAATTATATGGATATTGCATTTAGAAAAGGTTACATAATGGACTTCATTGTCAGAAATTATGACCAACTGAGGAGAATATTAGGTTGTTCAATCACATGGTGTCCATTGGTAGATGGGAAGGATATCTGCAGTGCATGGGAAATATTTAAATTATAGATCAGTGAATAAATATCGAAATCTGCCCATAGGGTTTGAAGAATAAACAGGGTAGGAGTGAAATGGACATGTAGTCATATTAGATAAGAGATTCAAGAAAAATATGATTTGGAAAGAATACTGTGTGTGTGTGTGCACATGAATGATGTCAAGTATGAAAATTATAAGGCATCAGCCAGAAGGGTTACAACTATTGTATGGAAAGCTGTGTGAGATTGAAAAGAATCTGCCTCTGAAAACTGAAGACAATGCAAAATAATTATGTTATATTGCAAGTAAAAGGAAGAATGAAGTTAATTATGCATGGTACGTGTGAAGCAAATTCAGAATAGTGTCAATTGATCAATACTAATGAGTGTTGATTTTGCTAAAAGCTGTCAATCTAGTGTATGAAACATTGAGCTTAGTGCTATACCTCCACACTGGCGCAAGAAACTCAGGTGTATGAGGAGGAGGTATTAGAGCTGTATAACAAACTGAATATGAATTTGGCAGTAGGATATGATGGGATATCAATATGAATACTAAAAGGGTGTTTAGCAGAGCTAACAGTTCCATTGACCTGGCTGTATAATTTGAGTGTCAGCACCAAGGGTTATAGCTATTGTATCAAAAGCTAAGTGTGAGATTGAAAAGAATCTGGCTCTGAAAACTGAAGACAATGCAAAATAATTATGTTATATTGCAAGTAAAAGGAAGAATAAGTTCATTATGCATGGTATATGTGAGAAGCAAATTCAGAAAAAATTGATAATCCCATTGCACAAGGATGGTGCATGGACTGATATGTTGACTGTTGATTTAAATAGCATCTCTGGAGTGACATCGAAGATTTTGGAAGGGTTGGTTAGGGCTGGCATAAAGAAATAGATCGAGAGAGAATATACTTTTTAAAGAGCAGCATCAGTTTACTCTTGACAGGATTCAGCATGGTAGGCTGCTGAATAAGTTGGAGGGATATGTGGAATTGGATTATACATTACCAGTTTGAATAAATGGATGACTGAGTGACAGATATCAAAAAGCAGAGTTGGGGATGTGAGTCTACAAGATTTAAGGTGGCTAGTGGTGTAACCAAGGGATCAGTCCTTGATCCATCATTATTCACTCTGTACATTAATGATATTGGGAAAGATTTTAACAGGTGGCATGCAGCTATTTGCTGATGATGTTAGGATAGGCAGAGTAATTAGGAATGCAACTAATCCACAGCACTTGCACAATGATTTAAATAGTCTGGAATTGTGGGTATGTGAAAATGGTTGTCAGTTCAATGTTTGTTAAATGTACTTTGGTATAATGTCATATCCTGTGGCATATTATATTGGTGGGATTGCTAGAAGCAACTCATGAAGCTAGTGATCTTGGGAGTTTTACTAAGTGGCATGTTGAGGTTTGGAGGCAAAGGTTGTGAACACAACTCAGGTTAACTGACTTCTCTGAATAAAGAAGTCGTTTTACCTCTTTACAAAGCTTTGATGACAACTCATCTGAACTATTGTGTGAATATCTGGTTTCCAAGTTGATGCAGATATAGTGGACAGGGTGTAGGAGGGTGGTCTGAAAAGTTCTTGGCCTAACAATGAAAAAACAAATTTATAATTTCAAAATTATTTTTATTTTTCAACATAATCTTCCTTAACACTAATACATTTATTCCAGTACCATTATCCTGTCCCTGTAGTTGGTTCTCAGTAAGATCTGCAAAATATCCCTCTACAGCTGCAATTACCTCTTGATTCAAAGAAAAACACTGACCAGCGAGGAAGAGTTTTAGTTTTGGTAAAAGATAGAGGTCAGAGAGAGCCAAATCTGGGGAATAGGGTGGATTTTCCAACAATTCATAGTGCAGATCCCTTAATTTTTCCATTGCGAAAACACCTTTTGTGGGCTGGTGCATTGTCCTGATGAAAGATGATTTTTTTCTTCTGCAAACCGGGTCTTTTCTCACGAATTTTTTCATCTAGTCTGGTTAAAAGATCAGAATAATATTACCTGGTTATTGTTTTACCCTTTTCAAGATAATTAATAAACAAAATGCCTTTAGCATCCCAAAGCACTGAAGCCATGACCTTTCCTACTGATAGAACCGACTTTGTCTTCTTTGGCGCTGAACAACCAGCCTCTGTCCACTGTTCTGACTGCTGTTTGGATTCTGGTGTGTAATGGTGAATGCAAGTCTCATTCATAGTAATAAATCAATGCACAAAATCAGTTTTATTCTTGTTAAAACGCTCCAAGCACTGTTCAGAGATTTTCATGCGAGTGCATTTTTGATCTGCTATGAGCAATTGTGGCACCCAACTTGCGCAAAGCCTTTTCATTTACAATTCTTCATGCAAAATATATCCTACACATTCTTTTGAAATGTCTATAGTCTCAGCAATTTTTTCACCATTTGACTCGCTGGTCATCCAATATCATATCATGCACTTGATCAATGATTTCTGGTGTTGTTACATTTTTTGGATCATCTTCAAGGCTGTTATGGCCACGTTTAAACTCGGCAGCCCATTTCTTAATTGTCGAAAATGAAGGAGAAGGGTACCCATAAACTTTTCTGAACTTTGAATGAATTTCTTTTGCCATTAAACCTTCTTTTACAAAGAATTTTATAACCGCACGATACTGAATTTTATCCATTTCATGGGATACAGACAACACTTTTTCTTTAAACAGCTGTATAAAACAAACTACTTATTAGAATGCTTGCAATTTCACATGGATTCTTATGACAGATGTACCAACTTAGAAAAAAAATTTTGCCGACAGTGTTGCCATCTGTGGTCAAGGCCGCAAACTTTTCAGACCACCCTCATAAAGGAGAATGTGAAAGATGATATCAGGAATATGGAATATCCATTATAAGGGGAGAGAGAGAATTTTTGACAAAAATTAGAATGCTAGAGAGCATCCATGGAAGTTGAGAATGAATGCAATCAAGCAAGGGGAGGGGTGAGAGCTTGATTTTCCTCTCGTAGAACAGTACATGATTGGAATGGCTTGCTTTGGAGGTTATGATTTCAAATAGTGTGAATGTATTCAAGAGAAGATGTGACATGGTGTGAGTGATGTGTATGGTCTTTCTTGATGAGCTCTGGCTCCCTGAAGGCCTCTCATGATAATATTAATACAGATAATAATATTGGTTGTTTAATGGATCTTTTGGGACTGCCATTTGCCTGTTTGGTGTGCTTGTGAAAGAGGTTATGCAACTATTGTCACGAATATTGACATTGGCTGCAGCGAGACAACAGCATTCCTCCACAGCAGATTTGCACTCCATTCTGAAACCTCTTACTGTCAACTAAGGAAACCTTATAATCCATTATCTGTCTGACTGTTCTTTAATGTGTTCAGAGCAGAGCAATTTGATTTCTTACCCATCTATACTGAATATTTAAGATGTGAGACCTCTGTTTGTTGTACTGCTCTGTTTTCTCTCCTTATATCCCATCAGATTCCACTTGATTAATTATACAGCAGCATTGCGCGTCATTCGGCTTGCACTTGTGCACATAAAAGAAAACGCTAACAAAAATGTATAATTTATACAGATGTGTTGTTCTTTATAGGTCATCTCCTCTCCTGTTTAAAATCCACATCTGTTACTTTATGATTATTCAGCCGTTGTACAAAATGGTGACCTTTAATTTTGATGTTTGGTTGTGCTGGATTCCAAGCTACATTGGAATTCAGGGAAATTAAGACTGCAACTGCTAGATCAACCGATACTTTTTCCTTTTTTAGTTCCATATGGAACTAAAAAAAATCATGGGTTTTTTTTAGTTCCATATACATTCTACAAGCAGTTTATAATATCAAAGCTAATGGCAGTCATCATGGCAGGAAGCACTAACAAATACATTTGCATGAGATTAAACCTGAAATTACGCATTGGCAGTGTACTTCAGATGTATAAAAATAAGAGGAAGTTGTTCTTGGTAAACTCTGCATAAGTCACAGTCATCATACACAGTATTATCTATTATTGGCTGATGACTCACCTATATGTGAATAGTATAACACTCATCATATTCTTTGCCACATTCTGCTGGAGTGCCATTCCTTCACTCAAGAAAGAAACACACTTTTTACTCATCCAGCCAAGCCATATGCATCCAGACAGATTTCATATGACTCAGACAAATTGCATGAAGTATTGAAATTTTTACAAAAACTTAATTTATAGAATCACAATCAATTATAAATTCCATTTATGTATAGATACCACATTGCTTAACTTAATTTTTAAATTTTCTTTTTACATATAACATTATTTCTTAATTTATCTGCTTATTACTATTTATTATTGCCTTGAATGCTGCTGTAACCTTTGTTTTGGCACACCTTGATCTTTGCTTGTCCTTGCACTAATAAACCAACTAGCTGTAAAAATATCACATAAATCTTTTGCTTATTATGTTCATTTTTTACAATTTAATATATGCTTAGTGAAAATTTTATTAATGAGAAATGCATTTGGTTATATGATAAAGTAATCTAAAAAATATATATGTATGTGTTCGCATTTAGTAATGCATTATATGCTTAGTATTACCAGAGCCGCCAATTTGTTAAGCAAGTGATGATATTAAAAGGGACTTAAATGTAGTTATAAGTAGTAAAATTTCTTACCGTATGTTGTAATCCTTAGAAATTCACTTAGTACTATTACTCGAATATAACTTGCACTTTTCCCAAAATTAAAGCTAAAAAATCATGGTGCGAGATATATGTGGGGATTTTCGGAAACTAAAGTTTTCAGGAAAAAACTGAAAATGGGTATCACTTACCAAGAATCTCCTATTAGTTATTGCTACTTCTGGCGTCGAGAGTGGTTTCCTTGTGTGCATCATCAAAGTCATCTATCCAAATAGCATCATCTTCTTTCCCATTATTTCAAGCAAAAATTACCAGGAATTTACAAGACTTCAGATACGTAATGAACAGTCCTTCACGAATGACTAATGAGAAGTGAAAGCAGAGTGCGAAACAGCAATTGTAGGCCAGTAGAGATAGAGCAGCTACGAATACGTGCATATGAGGGTGCGATATTAACAAAAGATCGTGCAACAACAACAAAGCAAGCCGACAGTTGTTGAGTTGAAATGCTAATTCTCTTCAACCGAATCCATAATATCTGAAACTTCCATAACGACATTAACATGTTCACAATGGGGGTGATGTTTTGCATGTTTATTGTTCCGATGGAAATTCTCATTACATTTGTGTACCGCTTCCACGTCATGCAGGTGGGCTCAACTCGCACAAAGTTTCAACCCTTCGGTTGAATTTTATTGCTGCTTCCGTGTCGAGCTGGCAGGTGGACTCACACACGTTATATGTTTCAATTTGTAGTAGAATTTTATTTGAAATTAGCGTTTGTGATCTGTCTTAATGACATCGAAAATTTGAAATGCAATCAAACACTTCATGTAATTGAAAAATTGGGCAATAGTTTTTAGTTGGATACTGTGTTTGCTGGTGCAACATATGGTTTTGCTTGAGTCTATACAGCATAGTTTCTGTAGGAGGGCACGTGATTAATTAGTTAGTACCGTTTTTATCCCAGTTGTCTCTAATTGCACTATTTGTCGAGAAATATATTACACAGACTGCAAATGTCTCTGTATCTTATTCAGTATTCAGTGATACAATAAAACTACTTGTTTTTCTTGCAGGGAGCAAGTTACTCTTGGCCCGCTGTAAACATGTTTAAACTTTTTTCGTGTGCGAGGTACATGCGAAACTTTTTAATTTCTTTTTTTGTAAAGTAAAATCAGGGATTTTATATTCGAATAAATATGATAATAATGTTGTAGGTATATTATTATACGTTTGTTTCTAGTAGTGTTCCTGTGTCACATTATTACTATATAACATGCAATCACTTGAGCAATGGCAGTCATGTTGTCACTTTTGCTTTGAATCTCTATAACGGAAATGCACTTCATTTGATGTTTTTACAACAGCTGTTGCTGGGGTAACAAGAACACTAGCCAGTAAAGAGGAGTTAAGCAAGAAAGGAGAGCCAGAAAGGTCTAATGAACTACCTTGTTAAGTTCTCTAATCTTGGAAAAGTTTTTATTTGCATTTTTGATATGTCTAATCGCTTAGACAATACATTTCTATTGTCTAAGCGATTATTCTTTATGCCCACTTCAGAAAAATGAAAGAAAGATGCGTTTAAGGAAACTCATATTGAAATAAGACATAAGCAAGTATATTAGTTAAGTGAACCCTTTTAACTTAGATTGTATTCTAGGAATTTGAGAGAGAAGGCAAATGAATGAATGAGTAAAAAACAATAAAATAAGTGCTGCCAAGGAAGTTCTCATATGACCAAGTGAAACTTTCAACTGAATGCTATGTTCCATCTGTTTAGTAAAGTATTTGATTATATTTTAGAATTGTATTTAAGTGTGAGTCAGAGAGTGAAAGAATTTTATTGAGCTCAAACTTTGCAGTTTCTAGAATGACTATTTAACTATTGTATGTATTATAGGGTTGATATTTAGAATAGTAGAATTAATTTACCACTTTTAATTCTATAGAGAATATGAAGTCAGATCTCTTTAGAGAGTTAAATATAATTACTTAGTATACAGAAGTTGTATCTGTTGCTTATATTTCTATGTTTACAGTAAATATTTTAATTTTTTATATACTAGAGCTTCATTCTTTGAATACACACAACATGTTGATCCTTGCATTTCAAGGATCAACATGTTGATCCTTGAAATGCATCATCAGATACAAATCTGAAACATTCTAACCAGCTAAAATAAAATACATTGATATTAATATATAGGTTGGACATTGGTGTGGAATAACTTAGTTGGAGCAATCAAACTTTCAAATATAACAAATTTGTGATATTTGAGAGATTGATTTGCTCCAACTAAGCGTTCCTCACTTATATCCAAGATCTATATTAAACTTAGTCGTGGAGTTATAGATAACAAAAATGTGTGTGTGTTTGTGTATCAGGGGCTAATATTCTGGGTGTGAAGTGCACATCCACAGAACAGCAACAGCACTGATATTATATTTTTGCATTTATTCCCATTAAAGACTCTACTAATTGTTTCCTGGCTTTGTGTGAGTCCTAAAATTAAACACAATACACTAATGCCTCATAAAGAGACAGTTTTTGACTTAAATATTGCATCACATTCGCACTAATAGCCTGGGTGTGCAATCACAAATACATACACCTTTGAACAGACATACAGATGGCAAAGCGGGCAAAATTCTTAGCGTTCCAGTGGTTTTAAACTGCCCAGAAGGCTAGGCAGGATGATCGCTCAGACAATAGCACCTGGTGGCTATGATTGGTTATTGTATCCAACGCACGCATGCAGGCAGCATAATCTGTGGGAGAGGAGTGTTTTTCAATTTGTTCGAGTAATAAACAAAAACTACTTGTTTTTCTTGCTTGTGCAGTATAGCATCTGTTGAGGTTGGAAAGTTTTTTAACAGTATAGGGACATTTTTAGTCTAGTCTTCAGAAACAACAGACTGTCAAAATTTATATATTCCTGAATAAAAATGGATACTTTCTGTGTATTAAAAGAAGTTGTTGAGCTACAACAAAATAATTGCATATGTGAGATATCTGTTATTGATAAGACAGAAGCGCTGCTGATACTAAATAAAAAATAAATAAATAAATAACAAATGTAGGATTCCCAAAAGTGTGGATAATTCCAATAATGATCAGGTATTATGTATCTTACTGTTGCGTAAAATGTATACTGAATCTTGTAAAAAAAAAAAAATTTCTTAGAAAACAAAGCGAAATATACATAAACCAGAGAAATGCACAACAAATTTTATGAGATGATTTGCTGCTCCATCAAACCACATGTTTTCCTGCTATGCCTAAATGAATCACCTGATCAACATTATTAGTTCATTGGATTAGCCTCTCCCTATAGTGACTTTATTATTGGTTAGTTATTTATACTTTGCAAACACATCTCTTTCCCTCTCCTCATAAGTTTGTTTTTTTAATTATGTCATCATAAATTCACTTATTCATGTCTAGACTTAATAGGATCACATGCTATTCGTTCTACTCAGCAACTTATAGTACACACATGTCACGGTAAGATGGTTCTCAATATATGAGCCATCTTAATGATGGTTCACATATTTACACCTTTGAGTAATTCAAATATACCAACCAAATATTGCATTCTCCTTCATTTTTGTTTTCTAAAAACAAACACATTGTTCCTCCACTGTATGCAGATTTGGTTACAATTGATTGACAAATTAAAGTGTTCAAAATTATCCTAAAATTAATTGCATTGAACCAGTTAAGATGAGCGCTGTTGTACTCTGCATTCTTAAAACTTATATCAATAATAATGTAGTCAAATTGATGTGAATTTTGTAGCACAGGTTGCATAAGCCACATGACAGCACACCCAACTGAAATGGGTATGTACCCATCTAACTTCCTTAAGCTAGATCTGAGTTCAGATCTAGCTTAGGGAAGTATTTTTGATCCTTTAAAACAATTAATAGAGCCTCCATAGCTCAGTTGGTATAGATGAAGCCCTTTGGTTGGAAAGCCCTGAGTTCAATTCCTGACCAGATAAAGGTCTCTTTTAACTAAAGGTGAGTGAGCTGGTCTCATATGAAGGTAGAGGTTTTTTTTTTTTTTTTTCCCTCCAGAAACTCAGGTTTTTCTTCCCTCAGAGCAGGCAAACTGGCCAGTAGAACACACACAATTTACAGACGAGAATACTTGGAGGCATGGGAGTAACTGCCTTATTCTCATATTATGGTTAGGAATTCCAAGGATACTCGAAAGGCTATGGGCACTTAAGTTACTGTTAAAGCCACTAGTGGGTGGAAACCAATTAATAACTCTTAAATTTTACATAAAGGAAAATCAGTGGGCTTTGTGACTTTATTGATATCTATCAGAACAAAAGGACTATTCCATTTTGAGCCATTGTAGTTGAACCATTCTATAATTCCTGCCTTTTCATACTCTTGTAACAGCAACTGAAAATGCTCCATTTGTTTCACTGGAGTTTGGTACTGTTTTATATAGATTGGTGTTGAAGTAGTAAGTTGTACAGAATGCTCAACTGACATAGACAGTTTTTAGTGAAACAACCTTTAGTGAAAACATTAGGGAATAATATGAAAGAGACTCAAAAAATGTGTTAGTTTCTTTTCATTGGCTACAGTTTCTAACTTCATTGCATTTTTTACTGGGCTTTCTTTTATTTTCTCTAAATCTTCTTTCTCATTTGTGTTTATTCATTCAATTTCAGCCCTTTATCTTGTCTGGCTTCAGAAACTTCAGATTATACATCTAAATCTTGCATCTTGTGAACAGAATGTTTATTAAGATTATATTCCAATACATAGAGAGAAATAATGCCATCTAAGAAATTATAGGCAAACTGATATCTCTTCAAGAAATCAAGACCAAGAATAACCTGTGTATTTGGATTAGAAATCTCTGGAAGAACAATTCATTCATCAGAAACTTTCAGAGGAAAACATGGAATGTAAAGACATTAATCTTATTATTATTATTATGATGATGATTATTATTTATATGGGTATTCCATGGAGTCAAAAGACTCATCGCAGGAGACCCACATTATCCATTAACTCAAAAACTATCACACATCTCCTTAAACTTATTAACTGTTGGGGTGCTCACAACCACCTCTGACAATCCATTACTTGATGAATGAGGCACATCCTTACTAACCACACTCAGACAACTTCCAAGTATGATCACTTGTTTTCCTCCTACTCCCCATATATTGAAAAATTTCTTTTGTGTCAATCTTATAGAATCTGTTTAGTAACTTATAAGTTTTCTATTATATCCCCTCTCCTCTTCCTGTCAGCTAAACTCTGCAATTCACAGACCTCCAATCTGTCCTCGTAGGGAACATTCCACAGACCTGTCACAAGCTTAGTCACTCATCCCAGAATCCTCTCTGCCACCCTCTAGTCTCTAGATAATTTTTTCTTTCTAATATAGATTTCTGCTGTCTTTCTATTTCCTCCTTAATAAAGATTTTAAGGATTTCTAATTTTGGACTCTATGGATTTTGCTTTAGAACTGTTTTCTGAATTAACATCCATAGTTTGATTTGTATCCTTAAAATGTATCATAACATTTCTCATAATTTACTGGTTAGTAAGGGTGTGCCTCCTTTTTAATTAACTTATGCTTTTGAGCTTCTTTCTGACTATACATGTTACATTACTTGTAATAGAACTATTTTGCTTCAAAGAATATACTTGATTGAATTAGAAGTTTGGTATATATCTTTAATCCTTTCCTCTCTTTCCTTAACAACTTTAAAACATTTTTCAAAATTAAATTTTTGTTTTTCTTAGAAGCTACTTTAAATTCATCTTTTAGACTTATTCTAAATTGATGAAATATAGACTATTCTAAATTCCAGAGTCTCTGTAGCTCAGTCGGTATAGATGAAGCCCTTTGGTCAGGAAAGAACTGGATTCAATTCCTGTCCATGATATGAGGAACGTTTATCTGGTCTTTTTCGACTAAAGGTGAGTTAGCTGGTCTCAAACGTATTTAGGGTTGTTTTCACTGAGAAACTCAGGTTTTTCATCTCCCATAACAGGCAAATTAACTGGCCCTGTAAACACACAGATTTATAGCAATGAATACTTACGACAATATGTGGAAGAGATAGGGTCCCTGCTACATGTCATAATGCCCATAATTAACCATGAGTCACATCATGGTAGTCAACCTCCTAGATAGGAGATGGCACTTGAATGGGTTGGGATCTCTTATCATCTGAGACACCTTAACTTATGCGCTATAGACAGCAATCTATTGTAATACTTGGAAGCTGTTTCCTTGCTATCTTGGATAGCAAGGAAATGATGTAAATTCCATTAATTTGGACTTACATCTCTAACATTTGAAAATTCTGAGATTAACAAACTCTTAAATGTACTCTAATCTGTAATATCTCTTAACACAGGTGAAGTGTTCAGAAAAGTTTTTACCTTTCCTACTAACTTATTTCTGAGAATGATTAACAAATAAAATTCTGACCATTTCCTTATTTCTTTAAGCTTCTCTGTATTTTTACTTGATTTTATTTACTTTATTATATACAACACTTTCATTATCTCCTGAAAATGTCGGAACTACAAAATTAGAATTAACTGCTTTAAAAAATTCACTATCTTCAATTACATTTAAACCACTTGTATCAACAACAGCTTCATTCTTATTTTCAGAATCCATTATCAGATTTACCAGAAAGAATAAATATAAGCTGACCTGGTTGGCCGAGTGGTTAGTGTATCTGCTCTCCAGCCAAAAGGCTGTGGGTTTGAATCCCGCCGTGGGTATGGATGTTTGTGATTGTCTGTGAAAATACTAGTGGTGGTAGTAGTGGGCAGTAGATGGTGTTCGTGTAGATGATGATGATGGTAGTTGCAGTTCGTTTTAGTTGGTGGATTGATAGAGAGTTGTAGAGTAGGTGCCCTCCCTCGATGAGTCCAGGCTCCCTGGAGGTATTGAATTCAAAACCAATTCTGTAAATCAATTGTGCCAATTTGTTATATTTTTGCGCTTTCTCAAAAATATAACATACTATATTATTCTCCACTTATCCAACCTATATATTATTAACGTCAGTCGTGGAGTATAATATAACAGCATATTTTATTTTAATTGATTTTTAAAAAAATATTTTAATTGGTTAGAGGGTTTCAGATTCATGTCTGTGATGGTGCATTGACTTCAAAGAATGAAGCTCTAGTATATAAAAAATTAAAATATTTACTGTAAGCATAGAATATACAATAGATGCAACTTCTGTATATTAAGTAATTATATTTATCTCTCTCTCTAAAGAGATTTGACTTTGTTCTCTATAGAATTAAAAATGGTAATTTAATTTTTACTATTCTAAATATCAACCTTTTAATACATACAATAGTTAAATGGTCATTCGAGAAACTGCACGCTATGAGCTCAATAAAATTCTTTCACTCTCTGACTTGCACTTAAACACATTTCTGAGGTGTAATATAAAATAATTTTTACTCACTTAAATACTCGCATTTCACATGCTGAAAATGATGAAGGTTACATTAACAGCACATTCAGAATTGTCACCTGTCCTGCATTTTATAAATTTGTTCATGAATCCCGCCTCATACATAAAATATCCCAATTTTTCATAGAAATCATCGCCATTTATTATTATCTGAGATCTCCAGCAAGTGAAGAACTCATCAAGGGAGGTTATACATGACCCTCACCAGCTATCATTCATTCCCTCGAACTCATTCACATAAGATGCACTCATTACTTCATCAGGCAAGTTATTCCACTCTTTCACTGCTCTGTGAAAGAAAAATCTCACTCTCTTACTTTCTTATCTGCAGATAAACACCATAGATGCTCCCTTGTCCTCACTCTTTCTCTTCCTTCAATATAATGAAATTTTCAACTGATATCCTATATGATTACTTGAAACAATTTGTGATGTTGGGGAAATGTTATGCGAGTTTCATGTTAAAATTTCTAGAATAAGACAGGAATGAAATAACTATTTGAATGACTAAAATAATTATTTACAGCTTAGCATTTTGATGATTTAAACTAACATTATCAGTGGCATCTTTAGGATACACATACAATGTGCAGACTAGAATTAGAATGACTTCTAGAACAAGGAGAAGGCAACGGTGGTCTTCTCTCTCTGGTGATAATTCTGATTTTGGCAGTGTGCCAAAATATTGCTCCATCATTTCTAGTTTTGTTGTGACTGCCCTTATCCTGGAGGCTATTGTAATTCTAGTCTCTGTTGAGTGTGTATTTTAAAATTGCCATTGATAATGCTAGCTTAAGTTGTTGAAACATTGGGTTCTAAATACTTCATTAGTTCTTAAATTAGTTATTTTATTCCTGTGAAATAACTCTCTTTTGAGTTTATTCCAGAAATTTCAGCATGAATCACTATAACTATGGAAACATGAATATGGAAATGGTATGAGAGTGTTGGATCTGTCCATAACCAATGCGGACTCATTGCCTCTGATTGGAGGAGATTGATCATGTGGTCTTCACCTAGCAGGTTGTGGAATGTCGAATTTCTACTTCCTTAGTTGAAGTGTATGTTTGAGTAATAAATAGCAGTAGTAGTAGGCTGATAATTAACACAGACCTTAAGAGGCAGCTTGAAGTATTGAAGATAGTCAAAGGATATCTGAAAAAACAATATATATCTGACTGTATATTCCAGACTATAGATCAGGAGATATAAATCAGGTACCGATGAGGTGGATGAGCAGTATCATTAAGCAGGAGCTACAAAAAAATAAAATATTGTGGAGGATTATAAGGAGAAAGGTGATCGACAAGCTCATAAGCAGTACAAGACACTGTCAAGAAAAGTGATCATCATGGTGAGGAAGGCAAAATCAAATGATTAGAAAAAATTTGCCAAGAATGCCAATGGAAATTCAATGACCTCTTTTGCTATGTGGCAAGTAAAAGGAAGAATGATTATATAAGAATGGCTGTAACACTTCTGGTGTTAGGGGGTTGACAGAATAGTTGAGTTTTTGAGGTGGCCAATGTAGCTCATGTGATTACTTGATTATTGAAGAATACACTAACAATCAGAGATTAGGAAGTTATACCCTTTATAAGACCTTGATATTGGAATTTTTCCCCCACTTGGTTATACTATAAATTATACATTTAGTTTAATCCTTTATCCAAGTGTAAGCAAAGTGCCTGGAGTATCTTGAGGACTGGGGCAACTCGTGGCAAAAATGGACTAAATTCTCATCACTTTCCCTAGTAACTCATAATGCAAAGCACATCTCCTTGCAGACATGTTAATAATAATAATAGTTGGTATTATTATTATTATTATTTCACAGTAGCTCCACGGAGTCCTGAGACTCATCACGGGAAGCTCAAACTATCAACACAATAACTGTTATACTGCTCCTTGAAAGGTAAATAACAGTCAAAGCAAACACAAAATTAGGCAACCCATTCCATTCATTCACCACTCTCCAAGTGAAAATTCTAGTCCTCATGCACTTGCTAACCACACTGTTACTCAACTTCCACAGATGACTTCTTCTCCCCCCCCCCCCCCCCACTCAAGTGCTGAAACATTTCCCTTTCATCAGTCCTATAAAAGCCTTAAAGTAACTTAATGTTTCTATCATATCTCCCTTTTTCACCTATGAACCAACTTTTCCAATTCATAAATTGTCAGTCTCTTCTTATATGGAGCATTCCACAAACCACTCACCATTTTGATTGGCAGTTAGCAAAAAGAGTGGTATATGGAGGAGAAGAATTGACTAGTGTTGTACCAGAAGGCTATGTGCTTTGACCACTACTGCTTAATTTATTCATAATCATAAAGGAAATTATTTGATAGAAAATTTTCAGTTGTTTGTTGATGAAAAATAGTTAATCAAGGTGATCAAAGATATTGTATGATGCTTTAAGTAGGATAATGGATGCTAGTTTAATGTGGAAAATTGTGAATGATGTATTTCGGGATGAAATGATTCCAAGCTGTGTACCCGTTAATGGAAATGTACTCCAGGAAATTGATGAAGCTAGGAATTTGGGAATTTTGATAGATAGAATTGAAGTTCAGACGGCGTATTACTAAGGTGGCCAATGTAGCTCATGTGATTACTTGGTTATCGAAGAATAAATACACTAACAATCAGAGATTAGGAAGTTATACCCTTTATAAGACCTTGATATTGGAAGTTTTTCCCCACTTGGTTATACTATAAATTATACATTTAGTTTAATCCTTTATCCAAGTGTAAGCTAAGTGCCTGAAGTATCTTGAGGACTGGGGCAACTCGTGGCAAAGATGGACTAAGTTCTCATCGCTTTCCTTAGTATCCCATAATGCAAAGCACATCTCCTTGCAGACATGTATAATGCTATGCATTATGTGAAGGGTCGCTACCCAGACCGGTTTCGACCTTTATTGAGGTCTCTTCAATGGGCACTTCAGTGGTCTCTTCAGTCTCTCTTTAGCGACCGTTCCCATAATGCATAGCATTATACATGTCTGCAAGATGTGCTTTGCATTATGAGATACTAAGGAAAGTGATGAGAACTTAGTCCACCTTTGTCACAGTTGCCCCAGTCCTGAAGATACTTCAGGTGCAAACTTTGTTTGCTTACACTTGGATAAAGGATTAAACTAAATGTATAATTTATAAAAGGCCTTGATATGTTTACATCTGAATTATTGTTCTCACACCTGGGATTCCTGGGAATGAGGACATGGTAGAGAGGATGCAGAGGTGAATAACCAAGAGTGGTGAGTGATTTGTGGAATTCTCCCTATGAATGAGGGTTTGTGGGTTGTAACAGTTGGTTCATCAATGAAAACAGGAGATATGATAGAAACATTTAAGTTACTAAAAAAGAGTTTTATAGGACTGATGTAGAGGAAATATTTCAGCACTTGAGTAGAGGTCACAGAACAAGGAATCATCCCTGGATCCTGAGTAAGATTTGAGGATTATTTGAGGATGATCTGAGCCAGGTTTGAGGATTATTTTTCATTTGAAGTGGTTGAAGAGTTGAAAGGTTGCCAAAGAGATTTTCATCAAATAATTTTTTCGGGTTTTTACGGTTTGTATAAAATTAAATTTTCATTATCCGTACATGCAAAAAAGAGCTTTATTATTATATCACTCCGAGGACACTGTGGGCACTCAACTCTATACAACCTGCTTTTTATACTAATTAAACTATCATCTAGATGCTATTTCACACTACATATCATCTACTGCTGTGAATGATATTTTTTGTATGTAGATTGCTTATGTGCTAGGGCTGATTTGCCTTATGCAGAAGGGAAAAACCCTGCTAACTCATCTTCAATTGGAAAAAAAAAAAGAAAAGTCCATATAAAGAGTTCCCTTCCAGTTATGTTACAGATATGGTTAATATCTACTAAAATTCTTGAGAGCATGGCATAAATTTATGCAACTATCTATTATTGGTCTCTCTCTCACACACAAAACCCCCTCCCTTCTCTTCATGTTCAGAGAAGGAAGATTTGTGTGTGCGTGCATGTGTCATTTCATGTCCAGCAATGTCACTGAATTTCTCTTTCTTCCTTCCCTGACATGAGCAGTAAGTCAACATCAATAAGTAGCAATATTATATGATTAGCTGTTTTATCAGTTTCTTTCTTATACCATATTTGTTCTGAATTTTTTTTTTTTTTGGTGCCAGTTTTATGTTCTCCTTTTTTGTGTTCTTTGTGTGTTGTCCATTATACATAGTTTCTGTTATCGACAACAGTTCAGAAAACTGTTTTGTAATGGAATATAATACAACTGTTATTATGAATGTATGTTTAATTACTATTCTATCACATTGTGGCTAATTATAGGAATAATTTACTATTCCTATAATTACATATTACATAACATTGTAAAATAATATGGAAACTAATTTCATGCTTTCTAGTTCCATTTTTTATCGATTGTACATGTTTGATATAATGCAGCAGCAGCAGTCCAGTTTATATGTTTTTCTAGTAACTGAAGGTGGTAAGCTTTGCTCCAGTAATATCACAATTTGTGATTTTTTTTTTATTGGAATAATGCACTACCAGATATATGGTAACAAAAGAATCTAGTGTAATCCTTATTTGTTCAATGCTTAATTCATAACTGGTAGGAAAAAAATCTCCTTACTTCCACTAGCTCACTTAAAGTTTGTTGTAGTGAATATTAGCTGTGTGTGTGTGTGTGGGAGGGGCATACATTTATGTATTAATAATTTATGTATTTTCTAGATTTTATCACAGATTCAGACTTGGGATAATTTGATATTGCCTGTTATTGATTCACTGAAGTATCTAACATCACTATCATATGATGTTCTTGCATGTATCCTTTTCTGTTGGATTTTTTGAAAAAAAAAAAAAAAAAACTTTTTTTTTTTCCTGTAGTTCACATGGTAGATGAGTTTGTGAAATTCTATATTAAAAAAATTGAATATTGCCATTGGTACATTTCAAACACTAGGTAATATTTTTCTATGTAAGAAATCAATATTATTTTAAAATTATAATTAAAAATTATCTGAAATTTCAGATGTTGACTTCACCTAGACAAAAATATAACTGTTTATATGATATAACAGTATACAAAAAACAGTAAGATATAAGAATTAATTGTTTTGTTTAGCACTAATGACCTGAGAGGTGAGGAGTATTGTATATTGGAAGAAGAAAATGAAGAGCAATAGGTAGTGGCAAATTGAAGTTGAGGACAATGATAGCAAATGAATTAATACATGGGTTTTGCAGAAGAAATTAAGTAGTTTGTGGTACTATGATCTGAATTTGACTGATGGAAGGACATATGAGTGTGGTCTGAAAAGTTCTCAGCCTAACAATGAAATAACGAATTTATAATTTAAAAATTATTTTTATTTTTCAACATAATCTCCCTTACGACTAATATATTTATTCCAGCAATGCTCCAGCACCATTATCCCATCCCTGTAGTGATTCGAAGAAAAATGCTGATCAGCGAGGAAGAGTGTTAGTTTTGGGAAGAGATAGAAGTCAGAGGGAGCCAAATCTGGGGAATAGGGTGGATGTTCCAACAATTCATAGTGCAGATCCCTTAAATGTCCTGTTGTCAAAACACCTTTGTGGGTAGCTGCATTGTCCTGATGAAAGATTATTTTTTCTTCTGTACTGTGTCTTTCCTCACGAATTTTTCCATCTAGTCTTGTTAAAAGATCGGAATAATATTCCCTGGTTATTGTTTTATCCTTTTCAAGATAATTAATAAACAAAATGCCTTTAGCATCCCAAAACACAGATGCCATGACCTTTCCTGCTGATGCAACTGACTTTGTCTTCTTTAGCGCTGAACAACCGGATTCTGCCCACTGTTTTGACTGCTGTTTATTCTAGTGTGTAATGGTGAATCCAAGTCTCATCCATAGTAATAAATCGACACACAAAATCGATTTTATTCTTGTTAAATTGCTGTTTAGAGATTTTCGTGCAATGCATTTTTGATCTGCTATGAGCAAGCATGGCACTCATCTTGCGCAAAGCTTTTTTATTTGCAATTCTTTATGCAAAATATATCCTACATGTTCTTTTGAAATGCCTATAGTCTCAACAATTTCATGCAGTTTGACTCACCGGTCATCCAATACCATATCGTGCACTTGATCAATGATTTCTGGTGGTGTTACACTTTTTGGACATCCTTCATGTGGATCGTCTTCAAGGCTGATACTGCCACGTTTCTTAATTGTCGAAAACGAAGGAGAAAAGTGCCCATAAACTTTTATGAACTTCGAATGAATTTCTGTTGGTGGTAAAACCTTTTACGAAGAATTTTATAACCACACGATACTCGATTTTATCCATTTCAAGGGATAGAGACAACACTTTTGCTTCAGACAGCTGTATAAAACAAATTACTTGATAGAATGACTTGCAATTTTAATGGATGCTTATTGGAGATGTACCAACTTAGATAAAAACAATCTTGCCGACAGTGTTGCCATCTATGGTTGAGTCCAGGAACTTTTCAGACCACCCTCGCGCGCGCGTGTGTGTGTGTGTGTGTGTTGAAAAGCAGAGGTGAGAGGGTACATCCTCGTCATACTCCTCTTGATATATCTTTCCATTATGAGATGTGTTCTAATTTAATTGCTCTTTAATTTCCTGTATATATTTCTTGAATGAATTGTAAGAGTTGGTTTAGTATATTTAAATCGGGTTAATATTTTAAACAATTTTTGTCTACTAATTTTGTCAAAAGTTTTTCATAATTAATAAAGGCTATGCGTGTTTCTTTTTGAAACTCTCTTCTCTTTTCAATTAATAATTTTAGAGTAAAAATTGGATCTAGGCAGTATCAGCCTTTTCGGAAACTGTTTTGTTCTTCTAGTAGTTTGTCCTTTACAGTATTGTTTAGCTTCTATTTTAATATTTCTGCATATGTTTTATATCCTGTATTTAGCTATTTAGCAGACTAATTCCCCTATAGTTATTGCAATCATCTTTATTTCCTTTTTTTTTCATAGATTGGGATAACCAGTGCTTTTTTCTGAGTTGGGAGTTTTTTCCAGACATCCAAACCATATTAAAACATTTCAGAAGTCTTTAATTAAATTTTTTTACCTGCATTTTTGTATTGTTCTATTTTCTTCTCTGTTGTTTTCCTATTTTTCATCTTCTTTATTATATTTTTCAGTTCTAACATTGTGATGTGTTCTGTTAGGTCATTCTTTGTTTTTATAAAATTTTATTTCATTCTTCTCATCTGTCCACAGATTTTGGAAATAGGTAATCCATTTTTCTAAATCTATTGTTTGTATTTTTATCTTTTCTTTTATTTCTTTATTCACGTATTTTATTACTTTATAGGTTTTGTGTTGTGGCTTAAATATATTCTTTTCTAGTTCTGTTACGAAGTTGTTCCATCTCTCTGTTTAGCTCTTTCCCATCTCTGTTTTTCCCTTCTCGTTTTGAAATTGCACTGTTTCTTTTATATACTCTATTTCTACTTCTGTTGTTTTGGAATTTAGCCATTTCTGGTAACTGCCCTTTTTTGTTTTTATACTTTCTGTTTTTTTGTTCCAGTCTCGTAGTCCTCTTTTTCTAATCCATTGGAGCTTTATTCTTAAACTTTCTGTTGCTGCTTTTGTGAGAATTTGTTTAAAAATTCCCATTCCTCTTCTATGTCACTTGATTCATGTGTAGTTTCTGTTTTTAAGTTTGTGCACGTTTGATATTGTTGTCTAATATGGGGAGGGGGGGGGTCCTGTTAATAAAGAAATTTTGTAACTCAGTTGATAAGAATTTTCAATTTTATGTATTTTTAGCCTCTTTGGTTTGAATCGAATTTTTTCAGTTTATTGAAAGATCGAAGATATCTCTGTAATAGAGACAAAATATTGGAACTGTTAAACGTGTTTAATTATTTCTTTGTGCTGTTTTCATTCTTCCATTTAACCTGATAATGAGCTTAAACTAGCACCTAATCCTTAATACATGAAAATAAAATCAGTGCAGAACAGATTCAAGAGACTGCATGTTGAGTTTCATGAAACAGAAAGACTAGAAATACATATTGATCACCTGTATTTGTAAGCATGTGCATTAGTAAACAGAATGATAGCTGACATCTTCATTCTTGGTCAGTTGTTTGGGATTAAGAATAGAACATGGAAATATAAACTGTGAAGGTGCTTGAAACCCAGCATGCGGAGATTGAAAAGAAATTAGATGGTGCAAAGGATTCTTGTTTTGAAACTGTATGTAGGTCTTTAATGAGCAAACAAATCAGGAGAAATATTCCAATAATATGAATTGAATTATAGATTGCAAAAGGAAATCAAGTCGGAAAAAAAGCAGTGTGAATTATATTATATTGTTTATATTTTTATTTATATTAATTATACTGTATTATATTTTGTTCATCTCTATATATAACATTATCAAATTTAAGAAATCATTAATCTTCTCCACTTTAAATAGAAGTGGGCCTGATGATTTGTTTTTATTTGTGCTATGAACCTATTCTTGTTTGATCATCAATCGTTTCCTGATATGTGTCCTGAAGGGGTGTTCAGGCTACTATGACAGCACTACATGATTAAGTTTATGTTATTATTAATCTTCTATCAACAATCATCATTATCTTACTTTCAGAGATTTAGACCCAGTGACCTATTCCACTCTCTTTCCACCTTTTCCTTGGTCATCCTTGACTTCTATATCTTCCAAACTCTAGGTGGTATTGGAGTATTTTTGGGGTAGTCCTGAAGTGTCCATTCTTTCGATATGTTCAATCCACTTCTTTCAGTATTCATGTACTTTGTCCAGTACTGAGTCTATTTTTAGTTATTTCCTTATTTCTGTATTTCTTCTTTTCCCCCAGAGAGTATAACCTACTGTCCTTCACAGGAATTTTATTTCTCAGGTTTCTATTCTTTTTTCTTTTGCAGTTTTTATGGGCCCTAAACAGTTTTCCTCCAAATCAGTCTATTACTTGTGAGAACTCCAATATTGTTATACCAAACATTTTGAACTTATATGTCACTTCTGACTCCACGTAGACCTTGATCTTCTTCTGGGTCTCTTTGCTGTTTGACATCAAACATATGTTTTGCTAACTTTTCCTCACTCATTCTATTTAAGTGATCATACTAAATTAGATTTGCACTGCTAAATGTCATGTTCCTTTCCAATATCTTCATTTTTAATATGATTCTGCCATTAATCCCATCCGATTCATATTCTAATTTTTCTCAGAACCATCATATCCGCGGTCTCGAGTCTTTGATCAAGTGCTTTATTTTTAACCGAACTCTCAGATCCATAACTTAAGATGGTTTGAACATTGTTTTGTATACTGCTAGTTTGGTGTTTTGATTAATTTTTCTCTTATTCCATATAAATTTATTCAGCTGGCTCCCTGCTATTGGTATAGCAGGGAGCCAGCTGAATTCTGTTGTCTATTTTTAACTTTAACTTGCCATCTTCACTAAAAATTGTGTTGTGTCTAAATAGCTGAAATATTTTACTTGTTCTGTAGGACCTCCATTCAGAATCAATCCACATATACTTTGAAGTTTTCTCTCCTCTTCCAATTTTCATAGTTTTGGTCTTTTTATTGCTGATTTTCATGCCAAATTTGTTTACAGCTATTATTCAATTTAGTTAGAGAATATGGAAACTTGCACTAGATGATGATGTATCCTAAACGCAAGTTTAGGATACATCATATGCATAAAGCAAAGAGCTAAGTTTCACATCTTCAATTCTAATATCAGGCCTAATGCCACTTTCTTTTCATAATGTGATTCATATAGATCAGTGATGGCGAACCTATGACATGCGTGTCAGCACTGACACACTTGAAGGTTTCAGGTGATACACCTTGGATGTTGAAAGATATTGGTATTCTGATGAAAAAACTGCGATAAATCTTGTAAGATCGCTCTCAGTTAAGGTGATGGTAGGTTTCGGTTCATTGAAAGAATTATATTTTATAATTAGCCTATTTCTATTTTATTTTGTAGTTAGCTTATTTCTATTTTATTTTGTAACTAGCCTATAAACAACGAGCGTTTTAAGTTTACATTTTCTTTCTTAATCATTATAATTTCTGCATAGTCATATGATATTATAAAAACTTATAAAAATTATTATCAGTATTATATGATACAAACTTATAAATACGTGCTTTATATATTATAAGCTTAAAATTTTCATTTGACTTCTGTATGAAATTCGTTCATGCATGCATTCCAAGTCTCTCGACTGAGTAATAGTATTAAATATTGAATTTATCTGAGTAAATAATGAAAACATTTTATAGTTGCAATAAATTCAGTAACTTTTGTTAAATAATGCAAATAGTAACAATTAGACGTCGCAACAAAACCTACTAAATAGCTGCTATTTAGTAGCATGATAGAGAGTAAAACGTAACAAGGTTGCTACGAATGTTGCTATGACCTTTGAGAATGAACTCAGAACATTTCAACGTGATTTAGAAAGTAACAATTTTAAGTATTTCCCAAGGGTAAAAAATTTTTTTAACGAAACCAAAAATCGTGAACAACATATCAACCAATCTATTGAAGTTCTAAAGTCAGTAACTGAGCAGTTTTCTTCTAGATTTGAGCAATTTCGAATGTTGGAACAAACAATCCAATTCATAAAGTATCCTGATGAAACAGAATTCATGGATCTTAAATTAGATGGCTTTGAGTGGTTTGATTTAAAAGATTTAGAAATGCAACTAGCCAACTTCCAATGTAATCCTACCTATCTGGAAAAGAAAGTTTATTGCTCTTAGAAATGAATTAGAAGAACTTGAACGGGAATGTCTGCATGATACCGCGTATAAAAATTCACTGTGAAATTCTAAGCGTGTGGAATAGCCTTCCCGAAAACCTTCATGCTCTTAAAATCTTTGCTAAAGCTCTTCTATCAATTTTCTCTTTTACATACTCTTGTGAAACTCTATTTTCTGACTTAAATAATATTAAATCAAAAGGGAGAAATAATTGAGCAATGATTTGAGCGCTGCCTGTGTAGCATTAAAATGTACACACTATAGCCCTTCTGTAAAGCAATTTTTACCAGTACTCAGCAACAGAAAAGTCATTAAATGTAATGTAAGTTTGTAATTTCATTTTATTAAATTAATTGTATAATATGATTTCATAGATTTTATATCAATGTCCTGTTAAATAAATAGCCTAATATGATATGTATAAGTCACCATCTATGACTATGTAGTTAAATTTATAATGCATGTATGCAAGTGGCACATCAACAACATCAATATTTTAAAAAAAAAAAAAAGATGTTAGACACACCTGGATAAAAAGTTTCGCCATCACTGATATAGATCACGAATAAGAGTGGCAATAATGTGCATCCTTGTCTTACCCCTAATTTTACATCAAGCTCGCTTTCCTATATTTCCTTCATTACCAACTTGGAAGACCAAGGTCTAGGTGGATTGATTCGATCAGAACTTCTTTAGAAGTATGAAATGTTAGATATGACAATTGGAGTGCTTACAAGTAATAGATTAATATGGAGGAAATTTGTTGCTAGGAGATTAATAATAATGTAAAGTTAATCATGTGAAGTGCTGTCATAGTAACCTGAACACCACCCCTTGAGGAACATATCAGGAAATTGATGATGATGATAATGTGTGAGATTGTTATACTTTAATAAGTATTTGAGCTTTTTCTTTGTTCCACATATGTTATTACTCTGCTGTGTCTATCTGATAATTAAAGACAGTCCTGGAGTAAAATAACAATATATTGAATTTTAACCTTTTGTTGGTTAGATTATTCCAGATTCATATTCTGGAATAGTGCATTGACTTCAGTATCAATATGTTGTTACGCAAATGTGTGAAGCTTAAATGAGAGATATTTAAAAATATTTACTTTAACTATATATTTATTTACAAGAGAGATTAATCCCCAGATACATTTTAGTAATTCGAAGTAATTACTCCAGACATCTAGGATATTCTTATCTTCAGTTTTCATGTCACCTTTATCATTTTTCATTCCTTTTACAATACTCTTTCCTCCATTTCTGAGCTTCTTCAATAACCTCTAGAACATTTTGCCACCTTCCTGATATTCATTTTCCATACTCTTACCAGTCTTCCCATGCTTTTTGTTTAGCTACTTTTACACATAACTTAGCTGTCTTACATTTTTCTTTGTATTCTTTTAGGGCATCTGCTAGCTTATTTGCTAGGAATTTTTGGTAGGCTTTCTTCTTTTTCAGGACTGCTTCTTTAATTTCTTGTGTCCACCATGGTGTTCTTATTTTTCTATCCTTGCAGACAACTTCACCACATACTTCCCTAGCTGAATCAATGAGTTACCTTCTTGTCTTCTTTCAATCAGTGTCTTGTATTACTTAATATTCTTAATTTGAAAACTAATTTGTAATTGTATGATATGAAATTAGTTTTCAAATTAAGAAAGAAATTCTTTCTTACACGTATTAGGCTTCCTGGCCTGTTACAGAACTATCTTAAGCCCTTCTAAGTCGTACCCATCCCAAGTCTATTGAACACATGCAGCTACAGCCAATTCTATGGCTGTAGCTGCATGTGTTCATGGGCCCGGTTTGTCTGCTTGCAGGAGGAAAAACCCTAGATAAACTGAGAAGAAAACCCTACATAAATTTCTTTCTATATTTCTTTCTTTCTATTATTTATATATTTATTTCATAAGGATACACAATGATGCATAATTTACCTTCAGTTGAGAAATTGTGATAGAAGTTCTTCATGTCCTAAATGGGATTAAAACTCAGGTCCTTCCAAGCAGAGGGCATTGTCTATACTGAACTGAGCTCCATTATATACGTAAATATTTTGGGAAATAGATTTGCTAACAACGTAAGATTAGATAGAAAGGTTGTTGTTTAATTTAGTTTCATATCTTATGCATCTTTAATATAAAGGTAACAGTTAAACTTCAGAATCAAAAAAGGAGGTGTACAGTTGAATTGAATTCTGACTAATATGTAGTGATGTAGTTGATAATAAAACATACATTGATGTGAACTAAAAGATGAACTAATAGTTTACTAATCATAGGATAAATTTTGTTGCTAAACAGTGATAAGTACATGGATGATACAATTATTATTTCAATATCATCCTTAATTGTCATTTTTATTCAGGAATCTGAACCACCTTTTTGGAGAACATTGTATATTAAAAATAAATGAATATATTCAACGTTTCATCCTCCAAGATAGTTTTCAGAAGTATATGCTATCTTTTTAAAACTTCAGTATAAGGTTAGGTAAACTGCAAAAGTTCTGTTCACTAACTACAGAAAGTTGCTTGTTAGAGGAGAGATAATAAACAATGAAGAACAGTTTACCCCTTTATTGTAAGCTGAGTAAAGGATTACTTAGTACTTTGTATTTAAAAAGGAACATGAAGCAATTTAAATGGTAGTTGAATTAACAGTTTGAAGAAAATTTGAATTCTGGCTTAAAAGTTCGATGGCTAACATTGAAATATGTATTATTCTAATCGTAGTGTACTCTATAAGTCAAAATATTAAATGTACTATGCTTCTGAATGCATAATTTGTTATCACATCACTTCTTTAACGAATGTTGTAAAGACTGCGTTACAGAGGCATTGGCAAATCCAGAAAAGGATCGTATGAAGCATGATGGCACAAGCATTTCGATATGGCTGCAAAGTGAGTATTTAAAAAGGAGAGGGAAGTATATTTAAGTTTAAAGAACTGAGTATAAGAATTGCTTATATGTCACTTAAGCACTATGGTTTTCTTATATATACACACACACACACACACACACACACACACACACACACACACACACACAGGTAGTCCTCGACTTACGACGGGGTTACGTTCCAACCTCTCTGCTGTAAGTCAATTGTGACGTGAGTCGAGGACTTTTGTTAATTCTTGATTTGTTTGATTTCTGTTATAATATTTTCATAAATTAAGTTTCTATATAACTTAAAACGGTGAAAAATGTATAAACTTACATAAACATTTGTAAATTATTTATTAGCACATACAAATACATAAATACAACATTAAGAAAGAAAAATGTAAGGAAAAAATACATAAACGCATATCAAAAATGGTGCACTTGCTTCATATCTCATATATCCCTTAACTTAAATAAGTTCATGTCGCCCAATTGAAGCCTTTGGCTCTTCATTATAATTAATACTTTAATAGGACACCTCTTGGCAATTCTCATTAAAGGGATGTAAGTTCTGTTCGCTACGAGCTTGGTATTAACATGGTCTACCTACTCACTGATGCGACCTCAAAAAAGGTCAAAACCGGTCTGGGTAGTGACCTTCTCTCATAATGTTGAACAATAATACAGCTCCTAGGAGTTTAAGTTCACATTATGGGTAAATATCAAGAATAGTGATCGGAGCTTGCTCCACCTTTTACATGAGTTGCCTCAGCTTGCACTACCTTGAAGGGTCAGTTGCTGCACTATCCAGGTATTTGCTCACGCTTGGAATCGGCGAACTTTATATAGTTTCTATATTCGGCATGAAACTCTTTGAGTTTCTTATTCGGCTAAGAAACAATATGGGATATAATATCCCTTAACTTAAACAAATAAATATTTAGATGGAAAGCAAGATAAAGAAATAAATATAAGAACAGCCATAGCTAAAGATTCCTTCTGGAAAAATAAAGATCTGCTCAGAAGTTCTGTGGGTATCGAGACAAAGAAAAGAATGATAAGAACATTAATGTTGCCAGTTTTCACATGTGGAAGTGAGACCTGGATATTCAAGAAGAGAGTAAGACACCAGATCATGGCCTTTGAAATGTGGTGCTGTAGGAGAGCTCTGAAAATCTCATGGACAAAACATGTGACAGATACAGATGTCCTACAGAGAATGAGAACACAGAAATCTTTATTACAGGAAATGATCCTGAGAAAGGAGATTGGCAGAACATGTACTGAGAGGTTCAGTAGGACAGAGAATACTAACAGTTTTAGAAAGAAAAATTATGGGAAAAGGATCAAGAGGCACGAAACGATGGACATGGCTTGAAGATATAAGATCATGGACAGGTTCACATGGCTATGCAGAAACAATAAGGAAAGCCTCCAACAGAGAGAACTGGAAGGACATGCTGCTGCACCCTCTCACTCAGGAAGCTACATGAAGAAGAAGATATCAAACCATGCATTACACTTCAAGAAATTTGTTGGAAGTTTTTCCACTTGGTTATACTATAAATTATATTCTTGGTTTAATTCTTTTGTCCAAGTGTAAGCAAACAAAATTTGCACCTGAAGTATTTTCAGGACTGGGCAACTCGTATATAGAAGCTTTGACTTCACATCACTTGCGTTAGTATCCCATAATGTAAAGCACATATCCTTATGGACATCTATAATACTATGCATTATGGGAAGGGTCACTACCCAGACTGGTAGTGATCCTTCTGATGTGACCTTTATTGAGGTCTCATCAGTGAGAGCCAGACCCAGAGGTGATACCAAGGTTAAAGTAATGCAGAAGTCATATTTTCATATACGAGTAGCCAAAAGGTGTTACACCTCATTATTAAAAGGATTTTTCCACTAATACTCTGGATTAGTGGAAAAATTCCAACAACTATCTCTAATCCAGAGTATTTTAATAATAAAGTGTGACACCTTTTGGCTACTCGTATACGAAAATATGACTTCTGCATTACTTTAACCTTGGTATCACATCTGGATCTGGCTCCCATTGATGAGACCTCAGTAAAGGTCGAAACCAGTCTGGGTAGTAACCCTTCCCATAATGCATAGCATTCTCCATGTCCATAAGGATATGTGCTTTGCATCATGGGATACTAAGGCATGTGATGTGAAGTCATTAGCTTCTATATATGAATTACTCAGTCCTGAAAATATTTTAGAACCAAACTTTGTTTGCTTACACTTGGATAAAGGATTAAACCATTTATACTTCAGGAAATGTTTGGACACTTTTTTTTTTTTGGCTTTTTTTAAAAAATATAATTTTATTTGTTTGTGAGTATCTTGAGCATACCAGGATGTTGAACTAACAAGGATGATCATTTTGGTTCTCAGCTGGGATATTATATTCTGTATTGGCTGAAATTACATGTTTGTGAGAGTAAATATCATACCAGCTGGGGGGTGTCAAACCACATACACAAGACCCGCTCTGTTTTCATGAAGAAATGAGGGCAAACAGGGAAAATTCAGCCACTCGAATGATCTCAACAGAGTCATCAATGGCAAAGAAGTGGAGCTGGCAGAGGAAGTACCGAAATTCTGTATCGATGAAATTGGTATTTACAGGTGAGATTGTTTTAATAATTATCAGATATTTTTTCAACCATCAGAGAACAGGGGAAAGAGAGAGAGTCACTATATGATATTTAACACAAAATATAGAGTTAAATGTCTTGAATTGAGTGAATATTTCAAGACAATGCAGGTGAATTTTAAAATGAAAATTAAACTGTCTCTAGGTGGGAGATGAATTTCATTGCATTGTGTGTGAGAGAGTAGTCTTGACAAAGTTATGTTTGGACTCTAGATTAGTTTCCAGATTTTCTAATCTTATGCCCACTTACAGTAATAATGCTAATATACCATAGTCAGACTTTTGTGAGTGGGTCTCACAAAATTGATACATAAACAAGAGTAGTAAATCCTTCTGAGACATGTTGAAATGTTTCTGAAACTGGAGGAAATCATAAGTGCCTGTTAGTATTCTGTTCATTATATGGACTAGTCATTAGTAGTACGACAACTCATCATAAATGCACATGGAGAAAACATACCCAAGAACAAATCCATCACAATTGTGTTATTGTTGATGACTACAAAGATTCACATCTTTGGATTTGTCTAAGATACAAGAGTGTACAGCAGATTTGAAATATTATGTCATCATTACTTAGTGTCAAGCAGAATAATAATAAAAAAAAGTATCTCAATAAAAAGAATAAAACTGAACACTGTCAGACAAACATTAGACTCAGTTCAGCAAACACCAAAATGGAGAATTGGACAGTAATTTTTTTTTTTTTATATACTTTTCCCAAGGAAAGGAAGGAGGAGGAGTGATGGTGTTAGACATCAAAATGGGTAATTGGACAATTATTTTCCACAGAAGGGAAAAAAGAGGAGGAGTAACTATAGTATTCAATAATATGCTCAGGTAATAATGTTGAAATGTCAGTAGTTTCAAGTGGAGTGATGTGAGCAGAATGAGGAATTTGGATAATGAAACTAATTTGTGCATACAGATTTCATTAATAAAAAAAGTGGAGGAATTTTTTGAGCCACTATGGAAGGCATCTTAACATAAAGGAAAAAAGCAGAATTTGTCCTTGTTGAAAATTTTAACAGCAGAGTAGTAAATGAATACCTGACATTGAAATGTTTTGGGAAAATTTGAAAAGATAATGGTAAAGAGCAGGCTGGATTTTTGTTCAGAACATTAACTGTTATTGCTAATGCTGTGTTCCAACTTAATGATGTTCAGAAGTCAAATTGAGAAAAGACACTAGAAATAAGGTCTCTTTACCTTGTTGTTATGACTCGTGATAGCTTCGTGCAGATTTACAACACAAAAGTGTCCTGTGGAAATTAAGCAGGATAAAAATGAATATTGAGTAACATATAGAAAAGTTTTAAAAATAACCAGTCAAGTGGCATTCTGAGGTGAACTGTGGTTTCAAGTATACAAATATTATTCAAGAAAAAAAAGAAAAGAAAGATTATGGTTTGGTTCTTGTTTTAAGAACAAGAACCAAACTTTTTAGTTATTTGTTATAGTGAGAACCTAGTGGATCAATGATTGAAGTAGAAAAACCCATCGGAAATTGTAAATGCTCATGTGAAAGTAAAATTTTTACAGCACTTAAGTAGAATGCATATTCAGAAGTCCAGTCAGAAGATTGGATACCAGGTGATTGAATGAGAGTTATCATATACCTGTTTCTTAAAAAAAAGTATATAAAACTGAATGAGGAATCCAGAAGAATTTCTCTACTTCTTTTCTCCTCTGATCCTTATATCTGCCAATAGAAGTTGTCAAGATCAGGTTTTCATCTTAAGACATATACGCTGTCTGATAAAAATATCCAGACAGCTCCTCACAGTAGTGGATATGGCTATATACATAATGACCATAGCTCATTCATGTATAAAATTAAGCGCACAGTCTTGCAATCTTCATAAACAAATGTTAACAGTAGTGGGCCATGCTGAATAGCTCAATGACTTTCCACATGGCAGTATTATATGATGGCAACTCTGCTGCAACTCACTTCAGGAAATTCTGTCATGCTACAGCTATTCTAGTCAACTGTAAATGATGTTATTGGGAAGTGGAAACAGCTAGGAGCAGCAGCTGCACAATTGTGACTTGGTATGCCATATAAAAGCACAAAGCAGAACTGCCAAGTGCTGAAGCTGCACAAATATCACCTGCCCTGAGTTGAAACACTTGCTGCTACCAATTTCTATGTCTCTGCAAGCAATGCCACCACCACAGCTATAATTTAGGAGTCAAAGAGCATGTGCTTTCATGGCTGCTCAGCCACATGCAGAACAAACTCCAGAATCAGCTAGGGCAATTCTTGAGCAGTGGAAACATGTTCCCTACAGTGATTAACCAATATTCACCATTGGCAGTTTTGGATGAGTCTGGGTTTGGCTAAATGCCAGGATAATGTTACCTTCTAGAATGTGTTATGCTAACTGTGAAGTCTGGTGGAGGGGACATTATGATCTGAGTTCCAGTGATAGGGAATCTTAATGTTATGGCATACGATGTTATTCTAGACAATTCTGTGCTTCAGACTCTATGCCAAGAATTTGATGAAGAAGCTTTACTGTATCAAACATGGCAGTGTCTCTTCTACAAAGCAAGGTCTGTGCAGGAATGGTTTGATGAGATATGTGTTGAAGAAGAACTTGACTGGCCTTCTCCAGCCCCAATCTCAACTCAGTTGAAGAGGCTATGAGATGAATTGGAATGCTGATTGCAAGCCATTTCAAATCATCCAATATCAGTGACCAACATCATTAATGCTTTTCTGGAAAATTACTGTAGCAATATAACCAAAATCTAGTGGAAATCCTTCCAAGGAGATTGAATCTTGTTATTGTAGCAAAGATGAACAGTGCCATATTAATGTATTTCATATTCAAGAGAGAGTTGGGATGAGCAGGTGTCCAGATAATTTTGATCAGATAGTGTACTTGAGAAATCACTGTAATATAATATCTACAAAAGTATAAAATAGTTTTGTAGATGTGGAGCATTCACATGACTAAATGCTAAGAGAAAGACTTTGAAATCTTGAAATATACAATGTATATTTGTAAGCCAGCAGTTTGTTTTTATAAAATCAAGCTACATGTCTTACTTTACTGTTTTTTACTCTTTACTGTTTATCGCCTATAATAATTACATTATGTGGGTGAAAGCTATATTAAATAAACCTGATTTCAAAATTATTCGAGTAAGCTCATTTCTTTATGCAGATGCCAGGGTGATTGGAGATGTCACTCACTTGGCATCTCCTGAGGCATGAAGCTGCTTGATAAAGTTTCACGTTTGGTCTTTAGAGTAGAGTTTTCTGATGATCTAAAGAAATGACAATTATATATATAGTGAATGATATAATCAGACAAAACAACAAATTATATATATATATATAATATATTTCAATCACACACTGCTGTATGAGAGAGAAACTGTAGCTCTTTCCCTTTTGTGACTACCTTCATTCTCATCTTCCATGGATGCACTCTCTTGTCCTCTTACCACCCTCCTACCATCCATCAAGCTGTGTAGGTCTCTATCATGTCACCCCCTTTTTCTCTTGTTTGCTAGTGTCTGCTGATTCTGTCTATCTGTCTATAGTGATATCTCATATTAGGATTCCATAGTGATATCTCACTATGGAATCCTAATATGGATTCCATAGTGAGATATCAAATTTTAACATTCTCCTTTTTACTCTGTCCACTGTATCACTTTGGAAACCTGGAGACCAGATGTGTACATAGTAGTTCAAATGAAGTAGTATCAATGTCTTTTAAAGAGGCAAAATGACTTGCTCATTCTTATATCTCATTATTCATTTCAGGATTTCATTTATTCTCAGTATTTATACATACTACACTTATTCTCAGCAAAACTCTAAGATCCCTATTCTGATAGTCCCTTCTATCATAATACCACCAATGTAATATGATATTGCATATCACGTGGTACACCACTGTTCACCTTTATTTTTGCAGAACCCCCCCGCCAGCCTGGTTGGCCGAGTAGTTAGTATACCTTCTCTCCAACTAACAGGTTGCAGGTTCAAATCCCACTGCGGGCATGGATGTTTGTGATCTTACCTTGTGTACTGCTGTAACCATTGATATGGTGTAATATGATCTTTGCTGTCCTGATGCCATTAAAACCACAAACGATGATGACCCCCCCACACACACACCCAGTACACCACATTTAGATATTGGTGAGTCAGCCACATTCTTTTATCCAATCTAATAGTTTATAATTCAATCCCATACCCTCCATCTTATGGAACAGCCTTCCATGCTGTATCCTGTTAAAAGCCTTTGCAGAGTTAAAATACTAATCTTTGTAAAGTATAGATTGAATCTCAACTAATTTCTCTATAATAAGTCATAACAGCTTTTTCAAAATCATTAACCATGAGTCTTTGGGATTACCATATACATGCTCCATTCTTATTCATCATCTGTATGGATCTCATTATGAAAGAAAGTGGCATTAAACCTGATATTAGAAATGGAGATGTCGAATTTAGCTTTTTGTTCCATGCATATGATGTACTCCTAAACACATCCAATGAAAGTTCTGCAGGATCTGCTAATTAAATTGAATAACATCTGAAACAAATTTGGCATAAAAATCACCAACAAAAAAAATTGCATTCTATTAAGGCACAGTTTTTAGTGAGCATGGCAAATTAAATAATGAGTATAGAATCACACATGTACCAGAGTAAAAATTAAATTCATTATGTAGATATTCCATTTTACTTATCTTAAGGACATCATCAATACAAATATCAAACAAGAATAAGGAATTTGAATAAAGAAACAGTAGAGCACATGCATTAAATTGGAATCCCTCTATGTATACATTCGCATGTTCATGGGTTAAAACTATTGGGCTGAAAATAAATTAAAATAAATTAGTTAAAGATAAAATACAAGAGATCACATTATTTAATACAGTTCAGGATAACAATTTCCTGCACTTTTGAAATAGTGAGGCAGTTATTTCGAATGAGAGCAATTTCTTTGTATAAACGTTCATGTTTATATGTGGATCTATGCAGCAGCTTGGTGTTTTTCTCATTGGATCCTGTGGCTAGTGTTTTCAATTCCATGTTATGCCAGGCCAGATTTGTGAGGTTTGAGAAGCTGGATGTGGTCTTGATGTTCAGATATATGTTTCTTTACAAATCTTCCTGTTTGTCTGCATGAACATGGTACTTGGTATATGTCAGACAGCATCAGTGGTGAGAGTTTGTCTTTTTGCAGAAGGCAGCAGGTTATGAATTTGGTTGATGGGTTTATATGTAGCAATGAGTTTATATTTTTTCATAATTTTTGTTACATGTTCTGAGATGCCTTTTATGTATGGTATAGGAGTTCTCTAGGCTTATTCCTGTCAAGCTTGCTGTATAGGAGAATGGTTAATTTTTTTTTTCTTTAGGGAATCTTAATTCCCTAAAGAAAAAAAATTTCAGATTTGAGTTATTCTTGGATTATAGCCATTTTGTAAGGCTGTTTCTTGGATAGTTTCCAGTTTTTATTTTTATAGCTTCTTCGGAAGAACAAATATTATGTGCTCTTGATACTATGGATTTTACTACTGTTTCTTTATTCAAATTCCTTATGGTTGTTTACTGTTTCTACTGATGATGTCTCTGCATGATAAATTTATTTTGTACTGTGGTACACTTGATTCTATGCTTAATGATATTCCACAGGTCTCATTATACAAGAAAATTAAATAATGAAATAGAAAACAGAAATACAAATCTGGTATGGTGGGTTGGATAAATTTACATGGAATAAGAGTGAAATTTGCAAAAACATTAAATTAGCAGTATATAAGGCAACATTCAAACCACGTTCAAGTCATGGATCTAAGAATTGGGAAATAAATTAACATTCAAACACATGGATATCTTGTGTATATTATAAATCTCAAATTTTATTAATTTTATTCAGAGCTCTCATATTTATGGTCAGATTTGAGATCACATATAAAAGAGCTCTGAAAAAAATCAGCAGCCTGAACAGGTGGCATCAATTTTAACTATAGTATATAATGTTCAAACCAGTTTTAAGTTAGGGATCTCATGATTGGATTAGAAATGAAGCACTTGATCAGGTTAGAGACCAGATATGAGATCTTGGGGGGGGGGGGGGGGCAAATTAGCAGCCTGAACAAATGACATCAACTTTGAATGATTAACTAGGTTTGACCCATTGACTTTTTATTCATTTAAACCAAATGCTTCTCCATTGTGTTTTGTTGCCTATAAAAAAATAATATTTTTTAACCCATTTCCAACAGCTTTCTGGAAACAGTGACCTGATTAATTACCACAACTGAATGGAAAGCCATTTTAGGCTTATGCCTGTAGATATAATTTTGCTTTGTCTAATTCTATCACTACAAATTGTTGGATTGAAACTGAAATTCAAACACATGGACATCTTGTGTATGTTATAAATCTCAAATTTTATTAAATTCTGTCTGGGGGTCTAGCTATTGCAATGTATTATTTCAACATTTTTATCTTGTTTATGATTCATCTTCAAGTGACTTCACTGAATTTGGAATTTTTTAAGAGATTTAAAATACCAAATCTGAAATAAATTCTGTCCAGCAAGAGTCCCATATGAGCAAACAAACATAACAAATTCAATAGATTATTCTTATACATTTTTTGTGAATTATGTCTAAAAATGTAAGCAATGATTAATATATTATCTAAAAACCCTTCGACATTACTTTACACCTTGTTAAAAGGAAGGGCAATAAATATCAATTATTTTATACCAAGTTTCCAAACAATATGTTTCTTTGATGCTTAAGGGTCAAAGCTGTATAACTGAGAGGAGACCTCCATATAGCCTTTAAAGAAATGTGGAGGACCGACCAGGGCTTCTGACCTAATGTCCAATCCTCACCTTCTCGTGGTGCACCCTGTTGGGTATCTACTTGGATACTGAACGAACGAGGATGGACTGGCTATTTCGGATTTAGCCGACCAAATTGTATTCTTATTGGCTTAAACCAATATACAAAATGATGGTACAACATGACAAAATTTCATGCCAGCTGGGGCGTCGCCCAGTTAAACAAAGTCCCCATTTTTTTAGCCAGGGCGAACAGCGAGGAGTCAGCTACTGGAACAAATCTGAAAGCACACTTCAACTCAATATCATCAGAGTTAAAGATCGGTACTATCAACATAAGAAGCCTGAATGGCAAAGAAATGGAGCTAGCTGAGGAATTAGATAAGTACCAGATTGACATAATAGGGATGACTGAAACAAAAAAGGCAAAAACTGGTGAGATCTTTCTGAGCATTAAATACAAAATGTTATATTCAGGCAATAACAATCAAGGAAAAGAAGAAGTAGCCATAGTATTCAACACAAAATACAAGGCTAATCTTCTTGAATGGCAGGCAGTAAAGTGATGTGGGCAAATATCAGAATGGAGAATTGCACAATGAGACTTATTTGTGCCTATGGTTCCACAGAAGTTTCTACTAAGGTAGAAGTGGAGGAATTTTTTGATGCTTTAGAGAAAGCAACTGACACAATGAAAAAGAAAAAGTTGGTTCTTGTTGGGAATCTAAATAGCAGAGTAGGAAATGATTGTCAGATATACAAAAATATTTTGGGAAAATTTGGAGAAAAGAGCAAAGCTAATAATAATGGCAAATACCTGTTGGATTTCTGCTCAGGACATGGACTGGTTATTACTAACACCATGTTCCAACATAAAAATGTGCACAAATTCACATGGAGAGAAGAGGCTAGGAATAAGAAAAGTCTCATTGACTATGTTATTGTTGATAGTGATGTTTTCTCCCTGGTGCAGGACACCAGAGTGTACAGAGGATTTGAAATTGGGAGAGATCACTATTTAGTCTTGAGCAGGATAAAACTAAATTTCATATTGAAAAGAATAACATGTAAGAAAGTTTTAAAGCTAATAAAAGTTGAGCAGCTCTCAGATGTGAATTGTAGACTAAAATACACAAAGATTATTGAAGAAAGAATGAAAGAGTTTGAGAACAGGAACCAAACCTTGGAGATTCAGTGGCAAGCCTTGAAGTAAACCCCGATTGATTCAGCCAGAGAGGCATGTGGTGAGGTTGTCTGTATGGATAGAAAAATCAGAACTCCATGGTGAACACAGAAAGTTAAAGAGGCAGTAAAGGAAAAGAAGAAAGCATATTAAAAGTTCCTAGCAAATAAGTCAGCTTGTGCTCTTAGAGAATACAGAGACAAATGTAAGAAAGCTGAACACTGTGTAAAACTCCTGAAACAAAAGTCATGGGAGGACTTTGGCAAGAACATAGAAAATAAATATCAAGAAGGTGGCAAGATATTCTGGAGGTTGTTGAGGAAGCTTAGAAATGGAGGAAAGAGTGCTGTAAAAGGAGTTAGAGACGATAAAGGTTACATAAAAACAGGACAAAAAGATAACTTTGAAGTATGGAGTAGTTACTTCGAAAAATTGCTAAATGAAACAAGCAGTGATACCACAGCGGTAAAAAACACTCAACAGGAATACATATCCATTCTTGAAGTAGAAAAAGCCATGAAAGGCTTGAAATGTGGAAAGGCAGCAGTAGTAGATGATATTCGACCAGAAATGCTGAAGTATGGTGGTATAAAAGTCTTACAGTGGCTGCACTGCATAGTTCAGAAGGCCTGGACAGAGGGACGAATTCCTGATGATTGGAGTTGAGCTCTCATAGTACTCATATATAAAAAGAGAAATAAAACTGAGAATTACAGAGGTATTTCCCTACTGAGTGTTCCTGGCAAGATTTATGCCAGTATACTTGAGAAACGGTTGAGAAGAATTGTGGAAGAAAAGCTTGGTGAAGAACATGCTGAATCAGGCCAAATAGAGGCTGTCAGGATCAGATCTTCACTTTATGACAAATAGTTGAGAAAACATGGGAATATAACAAAGATCTGTATTTAAGTTTTGTCGATCTGGAAAAGGTATTTGACAAGGTGCCAAGAGAGAAGCTATTCAATATCCTACAGTTATATGGTGTCAATGTGACATTATATCAAGCAATACTTAATCTTTATTTGAGTTACAAGTCAGCAGTTAGAATTGAAGGAAGTACAGGAAGATGGTTTAATGTTAAATTTCATTTGAGACAAGGAAGTACATTATCCCCTCTGTTATTTATTATCTATATGGATCACATTATGAAGGAAAGTGGTATTAAACATGATATCAGAATTGGAGATGTTAATGTATGCTCTTTCCTTTATGCGGACGATGTTATACTTCTAAATAAATCTGCTACAAGTTTGCAAGATTCCCTGACTAAATTGAATAACTGTTGTAATAAATATGGTATTGAAGGTCAGCAATAAAAAGACAAAGACAATGAAAATAGGTAGAATCATTGAAAATGTCAACTATGTTGTGAATGGAGAACCTGTTGTATAAGTAAAACATTTTAGCTACTTAGGCATGATTTTTAGTGAAGATGGTAAATTAAATATGGAAATAGACAACAGAATCAACAAAGCTGGTATGGTAGGAAGTCAGTTGAAAAAATTCATATGGAATAAGAGAGAAATTAGTCGGAACACTAAATTAGCTGTATACAAGACAGTGTTCAAACCAGTTTTAACTTATGGATCTGAGAGCTGGGTCAGAAGTAAAACACTTGGCCAAAGACTAGAGTCCGCAGATATGAGAGCCCTGAGAAAGATTAGAGGCCTGAACAGATGGCATCAATGGCAATATCATATTAAAAACGATGATATTAGGAAAGAAATAGACATTGTCAGCATCCAGGAATGTGTTAGCAGAGCTAATCTGAAGTAGTATGGTCACTTAAACAGAATGGGCGAGGAAAGATTAGCAAAACAAGTGTTCTCTGCCAGGTTGGCAGGAAAATGACCCAGTTGAAGACCATGATATAGGTGGATTGATATGGTACAAAGTGCCTTAGGTGATAGAAATATAAGATCTGATAATGTTGGGGTCTTGACAAGTAACAGACTGATTTGGAGGAAAATTGTAGATAGGAAGTTGGTAATGATGTGAGTTTGTCATGTGGTACTATCATATCCTGTACACCACCTTCAGGGTACATGTCAGCAATTTGATGATGATGTTTCTTTGAAAATAAGAAAATTTCAACATATTCCAGTTTCTGGAAGTACAAAACAGGAGTTCTCTAACCTCATAAGCTTTGGAATTATACATGAAAAGATATAAAAAATCAATTCATTGGTTCTCACTTTATTGGTGCATTTTTGTTTATAGTCAAAAATACCAGTTTTAAGTTAGATCTGAGAATTGTGTTAGAAATAGAGTTAGGGTGAGTTAATGTTGTCTGTGTAATAGTGCAATGTCAAAATTATTTTTGCCGTTTAGTTTTGCAAGATTTGGATATTTTCTAATCCTTGTATGATTGTCTGCAATGTATATATAATTCAAGTAATGAATGTATTATGTTTTAAATAATATTTTAAATTACACGTGGAAGAAAGAAAACTATTTAATGACACTGTTCATATCCTTATTTATCAATTAATGTTAGAATGAATATTATTTAGCCAGTAATTGTGTGATTTAAAAATTGGGCTCTCCGCACATGTATTCTGTTGAAGAGAGTGGGGAGTTCCTACATTGTCCCTAGATGAAGACATGGTTAAGAAGATTAAACCTTTTTATTTATTTACTTTTGGAAAATGTAAATGCATTAAATAAATTTCCATATATATATATATATATATATATATATATATATATATATATATATATATATATATATATATATACACTGCAGTTAACCAATATGTGTATCAAATGCTATAAATTAAGAAAGGTATCTATTGATAGATAGATAATCACTAGTTCATTCATATTTCAAAATGGGTTCACTTAATGTATTTTAACATTGAGCTCAGAAAAAGAAGATGCCTTTTGATCTTCTTTTTCTGTATTGTATTTAAAGTGCAAAATTCAAAAATTAAGCAATTTAGACTATTCTGATAATAAATTAATAATAAATGTAATTCTTATTGTATAATCTTGAACATTCATGCTGTCAACCTCCATGGAACCAATCAATTAATACCAGTGAATAAAAAAGAGTAGATAGAAACTATTTAGTTTTATTTATTTATTTTTAAGATAGTGCAGTGCTCTAATCATTAATTAGATTAATGTAGCAATGTGTTAATATTTTATTTATTTTTAAGATAGTGCAGTGCTCTAATCATTAATTAGATTAATGTAGCAATGTGTTAATATATCATACTACATACTGTCATCACTGACTAAATGTCGAAAAAAGTGGCATAGAAAATCAGTCTATTGATGTCTGTTTTGGTTAACAGAATAGTATCCAGACACCACAACCATCCTAAATAAATACTGTTTGTGTTCCCTCTTGTGATGCATGGAACAGTTGGGTAGTCGTTTGGATATTACAAACACATGAGATTCACTCACAATTTGAGATAGTGTGTTATATTGCACAGATACCACATTATAAAGAAAAAGAAAATATGTTATGGGGAAAAAAATGAGGTATACCTTAAAAAATAACAACAGTGATTAAAAATTCCTTGGCAAATCCTCAGTACTGATGTACTATAGGTTTATACTCTTTCTTGGGGTTGGGGGGGGGGGGGGGGCATGAAAAAAAGTTTAGAATTGCTGCTCACATAGGTGAGATTTGGAGTGAGGTTGTTCCACAGCGGCTGAGAGCATGAATGTTCAAGATAATACAATAACAATTAAACATATTTTTACCTCAGAAAGCAACTTAAGTTAATAAGGTTGCTTTTCCAGGTGAAAGTAAGTTCACAAAAATTATATATTGCTCCCATTGCTCCCCATTATATATTTATTCATACTAAAGTGAAGATATCCATTTTGATAGAGTGACTCTATAAGATAATTATGAAATGTGCATGACAATGAAAGTTGTCAAGAATAAAAGCAGTATAAGATCCATATAGCAAAAAACACATTTTTTGCTATATCTCTTTTATTTGTACATGATGTCAGAGCAGTGCATGAACCACAAAGAAGTAACTAAACATTTACATTTTTTTTTGTTACTTTATATTACATTTTTTATGCACGTGACATATATAATACAGTGGCTTATAATTTTTAATTCAAGACACAAAATTATGGATGAAATAAATTACTAAAATTGGCAAGAAAAAAAATCTCTTTTATATTATTCAGGTCTTGCAAGTTTTTGTGGTGGTGTATTCAAAAAGTATCCAATTGAACTTACTGGCCTTCTACAATATGTGGCTAATCAGCTGAAGGCTGAAAAGAGGTAATTTCTTTACTTATTCAAAAGTACTTCTGATTGTGTATACTGTTTTATTAACCTCTCTTCATCTGTGATTTTTATTTTCCAGGCAATGTGTCAAATTTATGTCTGGTAATATCACTTTTTATAAAGACCATTAATTATATTTAAAACTTACAGAATTTTTTTAACTCAGTAACACTTTTTATAATAAAAAGTTACTGTATTGAGAAATCATTGCAGTTAATTTGGCTATACACGGTGGAATTATACTCTTTCTTGTTGATATTTCCTGGTGTTCTATTTGCCCTTCTGGTTTGTTTGATTGCTAATGCTTTCATTAGTTAGAAATTAGGATACCTGCATTTAAAACAATTGCTTTGAGTGGTGCAACGTTTATGTGTCAAAATGATGGTAAAACAGGAGTAGAAATCATGGAGATCAGCCCATTTGGTTCTGATGTAGTGTTAGAGGATAAGAAATCATCTTGTTAAAAAAATGTTTTATAGAAAAGTAAATGTAGATTCACTTATGCTCTATGTTTTAAAGAGGTGAGCTAACATCTTCATGACTCAGATGAAGAGGCTAGCTCTTCATGATTTCTGAGTTATGAAGAGCTACAGAAGAGGAAGGAGAGCAAGTTAATGAAATGTTTTGGGGATTAGGATTCTGGTTAGTAATTAGTTTGTTTGGTCATTTTTTCCAGACTGATCATTAGAGTTAAAGAAGGGAATTCTGTTTGAGTTGGTAATATTGAAGTATCCAAAGAAGTTGACCTTGCTACTGACTTAATTAGTCTACAGAAAATCAATCTTCAAAGGCATGTAATCAAAGAAATCAGTGGTTTTTTAGAATTTGCTACGGTGTAAAGGCAACAAACGAATACAACAAAATGTGGCACAAAAATTTTTACAGCACAGTTTATACCACATTGTGACAACTCAGAGTTTCATGAAGTTGCTGCTATTTGGTAAAGCAATTTGAATAAAGTATGCATTATTTCATTTCTTCATTTATTACAGACATCACAGTTCTTGTGAAAGTGACAGAAATAACAACAGTTGAAAATAACAATTGATGAATGTTTCTTCCCCCCCACTATGATTATGGCATTTAATTTGCAAACACTGTTTGAAAAGATTATAATAATTCTATCTCCTTGGATGAAATTTGACATTTAGTAACTAACTCAGTTCAAGTGGGAAGTCATTGCAATTTTGTTTTCATTCAAATAGTTCTAATGGCAAAACTTATGTCAATAGTATAGTTATGATAAAAAAAGATGTCACGAGTGTAATTCATAAATTGTGTTATGTTTTTTTTTTTCATGCTGGATACATCTTTTGTTTATTGTGTTTTTGTTACTTGTCCCTTCTTCTCTGTTCCCACTGCTTCTGAAAATTGCATCCTTAAAGAAATGCACATTGGTGGCATGAAGATCAAGTTCTGACCTGAATTTTCCCTCTGAATACATTGCAAAAACTGCTTCATGTATGCACTAAAAAAATGTGAAAAATTTGTTGTGGACAGTTGTTGTGAATGAAAAGAAGGAAAGCATTAATGTATGTGAAAACTGTATTGATGGGTTAGAGCAATTAGAAATGGGAGCTACAGTTGGGACCATAGTAGAAGAGCTTAGGCAGGAATTAGTGAAATGAAACAACTGGAAGATGAGATTAAATACCTACAGAAGATATTGGCTGATGTGAACGAGGAGGAGTAAGTTAGCGTATGAAGAAAGATTCAAAGGATAATCATATATCATTGTATAAGGACTCGGCCATTAGAGATATCATGACTAATAAGGCACACAAACATGCTTTCGTTGTGGAATAATAAAACAAATAACTGATGCTTTGTAGAGTATGAAAGTGTGAGTATCAGAATTAATGGTAGTTGTGGGCACAAATGACTTAGTTGGTGAAAAAAAAGAATGTTGATAGAGATTTGAGAAAGTAATCGCTGCAGATAAACGATAATAGTGTTGTTGGAAAAGTCATTAACATGTTGTCTAGATACGAGAATATTGAATTGAGAAGGAGAGCAGGGATAATGAATAGCAAGATGGCTGAGTTGTGTGAAGTGAAGGGGATTCAGTCAATCTGTGGAATGAATTTGAAGGAAAGTTGGAATGATTTAAAGTTGATGGATTGCATTTGAATGGGTTCAGCATTTTTCAAATGCAGTCCATTAACTTTAAACCATTTTGGCATTTAGAAAGGCTATTGTTTGCTGAGACGGCACAGAATCAAAAGCTAATGTAGCTACTGAATTATTTATTTGTATGGGTTTTCCCCCATTCCTCATCTGTCCTATAGGAATGGTTTATCCCTCCTAATGAGGGATTAAGTATATGTTTATGACTGTAAATCTGTGTGCGTGTGTTCATGGGCCAGTTTGCCTGTTCTGAGGTACGAAAAACCCGAATTTCCAGGTTAAAAACACCCTCTGCCTCCATATGAGACCAGCTAACTCACCTTTACTCAACAGAGACCAGTAAAGATTCCTCACATCACGGACGGGAATTGAACCCAGGTCTTTCCGACCGATGGGATTCATCTATACCGACTGAGCTATAGGAGGCTCTAATGTAGCTACTGATATAAGGGTATTAGTAAAGCAGGATAGTGCAGCGAAACTGGTTGTATGACAGGAGGAAGATGTGATTGTAGCAGCACAAGGTGATGGAATACATAAAAGTGAGGATGAGATAGGTATGAATGACAGTCAGGATCAGGGAAACAGGAGTGGTCAGACCGAAGGGAGCTAGAATAGAGATTGTTGATCATAACAAAATGATCTCAGACACAAACAGATTGTTATGTGTGTATAAAAATGTAAGCAGTATTTGAAATAGGAGAACTGAGTTTATTGCATTGATTGAGTCAGTATGCCCAGAGATAATTGGTATAAATGAAGCTTGGTTGTCTGAGGGATATGATGTCAGTAATAGAAATGAAAGGATATACAATTTTCTGGATGGAAAAAAGGTGAAAAGAGGAGAAGTGCTATTAATGATTGCAGAGGAATTGTGTTTAGAAAGTGTGGAAATATAGAGCTTGCACAGATTTTGAATCTGTGTAGTTGGAAGTTGAAATTAACAGGCTAATATATCTGATAAGATTCTGTTTATAGGCTAGGGAATGTGGAGAATACTGAACATGTAAAAAGAAGGTGATCCTGATGGGAGACTTTAATTACAGGAATAAAGAATGGAAGGAGGAGTTAGTATATGGGAACAACAAGAGTGAGCTTGGTGAATTTCTGAGGGATAAATATCTTAAGCAGCATGTGACTGAAGCAACTAGAACCTTTAGTGTTTTCAATTTGGTGATATAACATCTTTATCTATAGCTCAATAACATTACATCTTTACAAGATGTAGATGTTATTGAGCTATTAATGTTGCTGCCATTTGGTGAGAGTGATTATAGGATACTTGTTTGGTAAGTGGTGAAACAAGAAAAGATTACTGCCAAAAACAAATATATGTAAAAGTATAAGGTTGGTGATTCTGCGAAGCTCTGTGGTCAACTAGCATCAATATGTTGGGTAGATGAGCTGTGCAAAAAAGAAGTTGACAGTGCATGGAAATTCATAAGGCAGTATATGACACAAGCAATGTATAACTGTATACTAAGGGTTAAGAGAAAGTGAATAGAGTAGAAGTGAAATGGATGAACTCTGAAATCAAGCAAGCTGTGTTAGAAAATAAAATACTATAGACGAGGTTCGAGGCAGTTTGTGGCGATTGTATCCATGAAGAGTATAAAGTGCAGGCTAGGAAGGTGACAAAATGGTAAAGAAAGAAAAGGTACAGTATGAGAGGAGATTGGCTGGTCAGGCCAAGGTTAATTCGGGGGAATTCTTCTGCTATATGGCAGGCAGGAGAAAGTATAATTATGGCACATTGACACTAGTGGATAGTCATGGCAACAGAGTGACCAGTACAAAGGATATAGTGAAATTATTGAATGAGCATTTTATCAACATGTACCATACTGGTGTAATTGATGCCATTCAAAATATAGGAGGGAGCCAAATATTAGGAGAATTGGAAGTGATAGAATCAGAGGTGTATTAGTCTTTATTACCAAACACTAATACACCTCTGATTCTATCACTTCCAATTCTCCTAATATTTGGCTCCCTCCTATATTTTGAATGGCATCAATTACACCAGTATGGTACATGTTGATAAAATGCTCATTCAATAATTTCACTATATCCTTTGTACTGGTCACTCTGTTGCCATGACTATCCACTAGTGTCAATGTGCCATAATTATACTTTCTCCTGCCTGCCATATAGCAGAAGAATTCCCCCGAATTAACCTTGGCCTGGCCTGTGGGAATGGATAACATATTGCCACATGTTCTTAATGAATGTGCACAATAGTTAGCTATACCCTTGACCTGGTTATTTAATGAAAGTCTTGCAGTGGGTAAGGTTCCTAAGGAGTGGAAAGAAGGCAAAATAGTACCACTCCATAAGCATGGTTCTAAGACAGAAGTCTCCAACTATAGGTCAGTCTGTATAACTGCAGTTGTGGTCAAGGTGTTGGAGAGATTGGTAAGGAATAGCATACAGAATTTGGTTGATGGACATGGCATTCTTTATGATGGTTAGCGTGCATTTGTAAAGAGTAGATTCTGTTTCAGTAATTTACTTACATTTTATGATAAGGTGATGAGTGTGTTGATAACTAGCATTTCTGGTATCCAGTTGATTCCATTGATAATAATGGAATATTTGGCATTCCTAGTGTCTCTAATATGATAGGACTTACATCGAATCCTCCTCCTCCAGTTTTTTTTCCCCCTGCTAGTTTTGTCTGAACAGGAACTCAATGGAACAGTTTTTCATGTAATTTTCACTTTTGCAGATATGTACTATAGAACTCGGTTCTGGTCATCTGGGACTTCTCCGTACAAAGATGTGAGAAATATTTTCATGAGTTGTACATACCAAAAATGGTGAAAAGGGCTTTTCATTTGAAGCCATTCCTGCAAGAACGGCTCCCTCCATGTCACAGCCAATCTTCCGCCAAAAAGAAATCTGAAGCATCCTTATTAACCTGAAAACAATCAAGACATCTGGTTCTGACACTATCCTGTATTGCATCTTCAATCTTTCCAATTCAATTAGCATCTACCTTACAACATGGAAACAGTCAACATTAAGCCAAAAAACCAAAAAAAGGTGATAAGTCAACAAGCATACTACCGTCCAATTGGTCTCACTTCTGTTCTCTTGAAAAATTATGGAAAAAGTCAACAGCCAACTCTTGAAACACTTAATCATACCAACTAATCAGTGATTAGCAGTATGAATTCTGCCACTTGTAATCTACAGCTGATCTTTCACCACCCATGTCTGGACTCAAGCCATGGAAAAATTTGGAGAAACTCGTGGTTGCCCGTGACATTTCAAAGGCATTTGATCAGGTTTGGCATAGTGGCATACTTAACAGTGCGATCCTATGGCCTGCCTTCCACATCCTGCAACTGGATACCCAACTTTCTTACTGGTTGCTCGCTACCTGTCAGATGGACAGTTTCTCTCCTCAGATTTCCCCACCAATGCAAGAATACCCTAGGATTCTGTTCTTCCACCCACTCTCCTTCTCTTATATATAAATGACCTGCTCTTACAGACTTGCAATCCTATCCATAGCTTTGCCGAGGACAGTACAGTCCATTCCTTCTTATTTGATAACCCTTGTAGTGCTCAAGTATTAGAATCTTCAAGATCCACCATGACCAATGACCTGAACTATGATCTCCTACCTGTATCCCAATAGGGCAAGGACAACCTTGTTGATAGACTTCAATGCCTACATCATAGGCAATGAAGTCTATCTATTTCTGATCTCTCGCAAAAAAAGAGTTTGCATTGATACCCCCCCCCCTTACCTTCAGTAATATTGAGATATTACTGAAGTGGAAAATCTTTCAACATCTACCTCTAATCCAGAGTATTTTAATAATGAGATGTGACTTCTTTTGGCTACTTGTATATGGAAATATGACTTCTGCATTACTTCAATCTTGGTATCACTTCTGGATCTGGCTCCCACTGATGAGGCCTCAATAAAGGTCAAAACCACTCCCTTGCGCACCTCTTCCTTATAAACTTCTAAGGATAGTCTTATTCTTTCCTTCCATCCTTCCAAGTTCTTTGTGACTATCGTTCTTAATTACTTTGGACAATCTGATGCTCTGTTGTACAAGAACACTAATCTTACATTAAATCTAAACAATAAGCAACAGTAAATCTAAACAATTTGACATGGCACAGCATGGAATAGATACAGACTACACCATCCTATGGTCTGAAACACGCTTACTTCATCAATATCAATATAAATTTGCACTGAGTGGATGACTAGCTCTCTCTCTATCTAAAGATATGGCAAAGTCTTATTTTAATTACACTTCAATATTTATTAATATTTAAAATAAGTAATGAATTATCAAGATTGCATTATTTCTCAGGCTCTATACTTCTACAGCAAGATATTGAGAATTATAATTAATCCTCTTAAGTAAAGAAGTCTCTGTTAACACAACTAGTCTATGGTACTACTTTAGCTATCACTTAGACACACATAGAGCAATTTTACACATGTTAAACAAAAGGCAGGCTTAGCTAATAAACAGTGTTAAGCATATTAAATTTCGCCTTAATTTTATGCTATTCTATCTCACACATCTGAACAAGTAAATTCAGTGATTAGCTAAATGCCTTCAGTCCTCAAAGTACTTTTAGCATAAAAACTTTAAAGAAATCTCCATCACAAATTCTGCCTCTAATGAAAGACAATATATTAAACCTTACTTTGGATATAGTTGTCTTGTCCCCTCTAATAGATTCTTGAAATCACTATCTGCTGCTACTTTCCCTTTCTTGGCTACGCACACGGATACCTTTTTCCTTGAATGATGAGGTCACTTTTTATTTCTGAGATCGTCTGGAAACGTGGCGGCTTGATTTCTGGAACTGCCTTTCTTCAAAAAGACTCAGACGAGTTATCTCGCACTTCGGGCATCTGTTGGCTGGAACGTGGATCTCTGACCTTGAATCGGTGTAATTTTCCTGAATCTGGAGCCAGAACAGAACGAAGACGAACTTATTCTGTCATGAACATCGATATGGCCATCTTTCTTTGTGGCCACCTGCCAGAAGACGATTGACCTACGAAGAACCTGACGACTACAAACCACTTCCGACGACGAATACCAAAACTCTTATCTGTCCAACCTCTGTGACGACCTTGTATCTCCCTTTTATCTTTATATAAAAGTTATTCGGAAAATAGGTTTCAAAATTCTGTTTCAGAGTTTTGAGATGGTCACAAACCCTTTCCTGAAACTCAGAATCAACAAAAAGATAATTTTCCACTAAAAAGGATTCCAATGTTGGAAAAGGTGCATATTATCTGTCTTTTACATAACTAATGCACTACACCAATTTTTTTTTTTTTTTTTTTTTTTTTCCCGAATGTCTTTATTTTGTTGTAGGCATCAACAACAGTTAAATAATTTCCCTGAAGCGAGAGATTAGTTCATTTAATTTTGAAAAGAATGTCTGAAAGATAGGATATTGTTGATAACCATGCTTCGTCAACAAGGAGTGATGCAAAATTAGAATTACATTGATTTACAAACAATAAAACTTCGTGCCTTAATTGAAATACGCTTGTTAGTACTTTGCCACTGGAAATCCAGCGAATTTCAGAATGAAGCAAAAGTTGTATACTCATATATTCATTGTCCATTTCTTTGCAGAATACTGAAAATAACTTGCTATTTAGTAGTCAAGCCTTAATAAAAATTATCTATAGCTTTACAGCGTTGTATAGCACAGTTTTAAATTCTGTTGACATTCCTTTGCAGGCCAACCTTTCCCTATGTATGAAATGATATACCCGATATACCCCTTCCTGCCTGTAAGGGCATGAGCTCCATCTGAACAAAAGCCCATGCATTTTTCCCACTGGATTCCTTTGTGTATTATGTAATTATTGAGAGTATGAAATATTTCTTCTTCAGTTGTTCGGGATGACAAAGTTCTACAAAACAGAATATCGTCATGAATGTTGTTATCATGTGCATATCTTACGTAGCATATTAACTGCGCATCATCTGTAACATCAGTAGTCTCATCTATTTGCAACGCATAAGGGTTCTTCTTAACTCTTTCGATTAACTGAGAGTCTACGTCACCTGCCATATCATTAATTCTGCGACCTACAGTGTCATTAAAAGAGGAGTCAAATCAACATCTTTTAGTAACTTGTTGCCAAACATATTTTTTACCACATCTTTTATTGCTGGAAGTAATAAATTTTCCCTGATAGAATGAAGTTTCCCTGTTTTCGCTATGTGCAAACTTAAGAGATAGATGTTTCCGGTGCCTTGCTATTAATCGAACTGATGGCCGAAACTACATCTTTCCCATGATTTAATGTCGCTAAGCATCGCTGAAATTGGCTTTTTTTTTCTTTCAATTTGCTTATTTTTCACATCGCAATATTTAGTTTCTAAATGTCGGAGTTATCCAGGTTTCATGCACTCATTCAACAACACTTCATAACACAAAACACATTGAGATTTCTGTTCACTTTCATCTCCACACCAAGTAAATCCAAATTCCAAATATGAACTGTATATTTCCTACTGTATTCTTTCTTTGAACTGCTTGTTTCTTCTACTTTAATAGTATCAGATTTACTCACCGTTACAACACGTGTATCACAATTAGGGTTAGCATCACCTGTTTCATTTGCTCTTCTTTTCAAAGTTCCTAGTTCTAAGCCACTTTTCCATTATAAAAAAACGTTTCCGAAAAATATATAAATACTTGGGTTAACTCATGACACACTTTGTCCAAGTATCATTTAGCACTTCTGAAGGTATACTGAGCCTTGGTTGAAAGAGGAAAACCTTCAATAAACAAAAAGCAATTGGTTGAAATGTGGATAACACATGTTCACTTCAAATCTGACAAAACAGCAAGGGAAGGTGGAAGCAATAAAACTATACTGTTGTTCATTTCACCCCTCTTATTATTCGTCATTATGCTACTACAAATTATTGTAGTGCTAAAATGTCGAGTAATAAAAGAGGGGTGAAGTGAACAACAATATAGTTTTATTGCTTCTGCCTTTGAACATTCTGACGCTATCTGTTTTTTTTTTTTTAAGTGTCCATTTGATTTTAATAATTTTTACTTATTCAATTTTAATTTGTTTGCATAAAAAAAAAATATTAATTTAATTAATTTAATGGCCAGGTGGTCTGCCTGCAGACCACCTGTCCATCGTCATGGACCACAAGTTGAGAAATACTGGACTGTAGTAATGCCATTACTGTTCCATATATCTGGGACACTTCAGAAAAAAAAGCCAGACCTTTGAAGAAATATAATCTCTGCACTGTTTTCAAACTTCATTAGAAGCTGTCTTCTGTTTCCCACTCTCCCAAGGATCCGTTTCCTCCCATCTATTCCAGGTGTTTACAAGTTTCCTTGTTCATACAAATTATCATATTATGGTCACACTTGGAGATCTACTAACATCTACCCAGAAGAACACAAAAAAAATCATCTGCTACCACAACTATGGTCAGTCAGTTCTAGCAGACCATGCCTTGGATACCTTACACAGAATTGGATGGGACAAACCACCATACTCCATCATCACAGCAAATACAAACTTGAAAGACTTTTAGAATCTGCAGCAGACTTAAAAAAACAGCCTCATCTTGATAAATATTGTTTTATTAAACTTCCCAAAATTTGGGAAACATTAATTCTTAGGCCTTCTCTCATCACTTAAAGCTATCCAATAGCACCCATAGACGGGTATACATAGTCCTATGAGGTGTCCCTTGTAGGACTTCATTCTTTATTTATTCATCTAATTTCTTCCACTTATTGTTTTTGTGTGTACTGTTACAATTTTAACATTGCATTGCTGATGTCACTGTGACTGAAACAAAATAATTAAATCCATTAAACCTGTTGGTTAATTATTTCTCTTTGTTCCTCTAAGTTATTCCATTAAAGTGCAACATAATCAGTAGTTTTTTTTGCACAGTCTTTCAGTGGATGAACTTTTCTTACCTCAAATATACTGCCAGTGTATTAAATTTCTCCATAAACAACTGTAGAAAATCTTTCGTCCACTGCTAATTCTATGAAAGCAATATCATGTTTATTTACTACATAAAATAAAACTTTCTTGTTGGCAGTTTAGCTTTACAAACGTTTCTTGTTAACATTACATTAAAATAAAACTCATATAGATCTAGCAGTCTTTTCCTTTCTTTATTGTCTATGGAAAAACAAAGAAATTTGAATAAAATCAACATTCTACATTATATTGCTGTTTGCAATGTTTTGAAAATTTCATGAGAATATACACACATGCTCATTTGTTAACTCTGGGGAGGGGGGGGGAACTGTTTTATTACACAATTTAATCTTTTAAACTAAAAAAAAAAAAAGACAAGATTTTAACATCTGTTGACAGTAAGTACAATTCTTCATCAGAAACTCTATTCTTTAGGTCTCCTTTACTGTTACAAACATTGATGAATATTAGCAATACACAAAGTTACTTAAATAACAAATGCAATTCTAAATCTTAATAACAAAATTAAATATGATGAACATTTTATTAAAATAAATGCCAATGTTTTTGGCATAAAAAAGAAAAATGGATTTCTTTCATTTATTTATAGCTAGGAACTTATTATCTGAAAGGGGGAAATGGCAGAAATTAAAAATAGAGGTGATTGATGCAGTTATTATAGTTGGAGATAAAATTGAGAATGTACATAACAAATAACAATGTATATTTGTCGGCCTGGTTGGCCGAGTGGTTAGCGTATCTGCTCAGCAGCCAAAAGGCTGCAGGTTCGAATTCCACCGTGGGCATGGATGTCTGTGATTGTCTATGAAAATACTATTGGTTGTGGTGGATAGTAGATGGTAATGGTAGTTACAATTGATGGAGACAGAGAGTTGTAGAGTAAGTGCCGATGAGTCTTTGGGCTCCCTACAGGTATTAAGTTAATAATATTTGCAAGAAGCATTTTAATAGAAATCCTGAAATGCTAGTTGCATAATGCCATTATACTGTCTGATATTCCCAAGAGTCTATTCCAAGAAATAGTGATAATAGGAGGTAAGAATTTGTACTTTCTCATCACTGGTCTTGAAACAGCTGCATATGCACTTGTTTTTGAGTGTCTGTTTTAGAAATGATACTGTGCCAATTCTCTCTCTCTTTTGGACCAGTATAGTAGACTCTCACTATAAGGAGGTTGGCAACTATGTCACAGAACTTTTTTTTTCGCTTTCATTTGCTGCTCTGCAACATTTATGGCAATTCAAGGCAGTCCAGTCCTTAATGTCTTCAAACCACATTCTCCTAAGTCTGCCTCTCCCTCTTTTTCCATCCAGTTTCCCTTCTAATATTAATTTCTGAATGTCTATTGTGTAGTTAGATGTCCAAGATATTTAAGTTTTCATTCTTTAATGCTTTTCATTAATGTTCTTTTCATTTCTTCTTTCTTTAAAATATCTTAATTTTTCATTTTTTCTGTTCTATGATATTTTCAACATTCTTCTGATGGTCCACATTTCAAAAGCTTCTAATTTTTTTCTCTGCTTTTTTATTTAAAGTCCAAGTTTCACTACTGTAGAGAAGGCTTGACTAGGTATAGCACTTTATTAATCTTTTTCTGTGTTTATGTTAATGTCTCTGGATGTTAGAACAGTTTTCATATCAATAAAGGCTTTTCTTGCTATATCTATTCTTCTCTTAATTTCTTTATCAAAAACCTTTTTATAATTGATGAATAATATGTGTCACTAAATCGAATTCTCTTCTTTTCATCTGCCTTTACAGAAACTCCTCTCCAAAAATGTTTTCACAATATTTGGTTAATTTAGTCATGAATGTCTATACTGAAGTCTTAAAAGACTTGAATAAATTTTATATCCAGTGTTTAAAAGGCTAATTCCTTTATAGTTTTGACATTCATTAATATTGCCTTATTTGAAGATGAGGACGATATCATAGCATTTTGCAAGTTTTCTGGTGCTAATTGCCATTTAGAATTTGAAAACTTCCATATTGATACCATCTTCTCCTGGGCTTGTGTGGTTCTTGCATTGTTTAAGTGTTGATTCTGAATCTTCAAGGGTAAAGGAGTCTGTTGAATTATTTGCAGATAATGGTTCGGAGAGTGGGTTGTCATCATTTGTCCATAATTTTCTATAGTATAGAAAATATAGTATTTAACCAGTCCTCCAAAGGTGTGTTGATTTTGATTGATTCTCTAAGGTTGTTATTTGTGTCTTATAAATTTATGTTTGTGCTTGAGGTTTATCAATATTGTTTTCTAAATTGGTAATGAAATTTTTCCATTGAACTCTGTCTTTTACGTGTTTCTCTTTTTTGCTATTGCTCTTTTGTATTTATTATTCAGTTTCATTCTCTGTTTTGTTTGTGCTTAACCATTTTTATAGGCCTTCCTTTTTTCATCTATGATTTTCCTGATTTTTGGATCCTAGTTATGAAGACCATTTTTTCTTTTCCATTGTTTTTTTCATTCTCAAGATTTCTCAGACTGAATCTCCTAAAATATTGCAACGATGATTCCACTCTTCATTAATAGATTCATTTGAGGGTAGTTGCTATAATTTTTCACTTAATTTTTGCTGATATAGTTTTCTTTTATGGAGTCAGATAACGAGCTGACTTTGAGCCTAAGTTCTTGGTTGTCTAATGGATACTGGTACTTTATCAAGCTTGGAGGGAAATCGTATTGATGTCACACATAAATAATAATCTGATTCAATTTCAAAACTTTGGAAGACTCTAGCATCATGAATAAAATCTATCTATTTTATTATTTGCTATAGCATAGTCTATAATAGATTTCGATCCTCTTGCTGACCATGTAAATTTATGAACGTTTTTGTGTTTGAACATCGTATTCATTATTCTTAGATTATTGTAGATAGAGAAATCGATTAATCTTTGGCCATTTCTATTTTTTTACTAATTCTCCAAAAGTTTCGACATGATTTTGGATTTCATGTTTCCTACGACAGCATTTAAATCACTCAACAGTAATAACATGTCATTTTTGTTTATTTTCTCTGTTATATTTTGGAGTTGATTATAGAAGTCTGAACTTTCTTCTTCTCTCCCTTCCTCTGGATTATAATCTGAGAACTGTGAGATATCGTTTATTAAGTTTCAATCTGAGTTATAATATTCTTTCATTTTAGTATGTATAGTTACTGATGTTGTCTTTAAGGGATTTGTGATTGATACTCCTGCTCTTGCTCTCTTGTCCTCTTTTTCAACTATAGATATGTATGTACGTAGTTATCGGTTTCTTTGGTTCCCTGATTTTTCTTCTTTGTTTCAGTCAATACTGCAGTTTTGATTTTCTTTTCATATAGAATTTTGTCTATTTGGATTTCTTTGTGGGATAAACTTCTTGCATTCCATGTAGCAGAATGAGTGATAATCTTTTTCCAGTCGGTACTTTTAGCCAGTTGAGGGTCATTTCCATTTTTAGCAGTCCTTGAATTCTTTCTTTGAGACTTAAAAGTAATATTTGTGAATTGTTTACTAGCCAAAGCACAAGGTCTCCCTAGTGGTGGGGCTTCCACCTTGAGGCAACTATGCTTGCTTTTTTTTTAGTAGATAGTGGAAAATATAGTTTGAGAGGAAAGAGTCACGCCCTTGAATTGCTCTAATAACACTGGTGGGGGGGTAAGAAGTAAGAAAGAAGAGGAGAAGACCAGTCTACAGTTATAATATACCAAGTGTATATTGTAGGAAGTTAGATTGGGTTTAGCTTGGGTATCTTGGGTTTTCCATACTCATACTCACCATTGTGAACCCCTGAGATATACAACATGGTGTATGCAATATTGAGCTCACTATTACCTTTTCATTCTACGAAGAAATTCAGGTGTATGAGGAGAAGGTATTAGAGCAGTTGTACAAACTGAATAGAATTCGGCAATAGGAACTGATGGGATATCAGCACGAATGAGTGTTCAGCTGAATTAGCTATTCCTTTGACCAGGCTATATAATTTGAGTGTGAAAACAGGGAAGATAGAATGTAGGTAATCCCATTGAGTGAGGGTGGTGCAAAAAAGTATGTATCCAACTATCAACTTATCAGTATCTCTGTAGTGGTGGTGGTGGTGGTGGTGAAGATTTTGGAAAAGTTGGTTAGTGCTTGCATACAGAAATGAGTTGAGAGAGAATCTCTACTTTGCAATGAATAGCATGGGTTTATTAAGGGAAGGTCATGTTTTAGCAAAATCCTCACATTCTATATTAAGATTACCACTGAGTTAGACAAGGGGAATGGATACGCCATGATACCTTTGGATTTTGCTAAGGCTTTTGACAGAATACAGCATGAAAGACTATTGTCTAAATTGGAGAATATGGGATTGGATTATAACCTATTGGCATGGGGTTTATACAGAATAGGATCATGTCTTTTAATTAATAAAATTTTATTTATTTTGTGAGATAAAAATCCTGTCATTCCCCCCCCCCCATATGAGAGTGGATAACTTACTTTTATTGAAAACACCTTATAATGGCTGTCCTTTGTTCTTAGAGAGGGATTCAAACCCAGAGGGATTCAACACAAAAGTGTTGTCCATGCCAACTGGCATGGACAACACTTTTGTGTTGAATGGACGACCGAAAATTACAAATAGAACAGTTAATTTTAATTAAGTTTCTGTTAATATTATATTGTCTGTGTAACTTATGTGTTCACTGAGATATACCTCAAATAACTGCCACTATTTTTAAAGGTACATACGAGTATATTAATATGTAGCATGGTGTAAAATGCTAGATTATTTGGAATTAAAAAGAAGTGCTGTTTTAAGTTAATGCTGTACATGTGGGGCAGGGGGTTAGGTTAGGTTAGGGACTGCAGAATTTTAAGTAACCTGTGATGTGCTAAAATGATTATTCTTTTGTCCATTGTTATTCAATCTGTTCAATAATGACATTGGGAAGTATTCGACATGTGACATACACCTATTTGCTGATGATGCAAAGATAGGTAGAGTAATCATGTGGTGCTGCTGATATGCAGTACTTGCAGAATGATTTGAATAGGCTGGAATTGTGGGCATGTGAAAATGGCTGACAGTTCAATGTTAGTAAATGTAAAATCATGCACTTTGCGGTGATTAGATATCCAGTGTTGTATTATATTAGTGGGATTATGCTAGAAGAAACTGCTCATTATAGTGATCTTGGAGTTATAATAGACAGGCAGTTGTTCAAGGATCATAATAACAAAGATTTGAAATAGAAGTTAGAGAATAATTGCAATGTCGAAACGATTCTTGACATATAAAAATAAGGAAGTCATTTTGCCTCCTTATAAGACCTTATTTAGCCTATTGTGCACAGGTCTGGTCTCCTGGTTTCTGTGGTTATTTTTATACAAGGATAAAATTCCTCTGAAAACAGACTGTTTAGATTACTTGTTTCTTAAAATTTCATAATAAGGAGTGGGGGAGTTACGCAAGCATGTTCAGCAGGAGAACACAACTGATGAAAGAAAAGATGAGAGCTGTGCAGAGAACATTTCTTGCTGTTATATGAACTCGTGACTTTTCTCTTTAATGATATTCTGAGTTGAAGAATTAATCAGTTAGCTCTTAGGAGTTTGGGCACTAATCAAAATTTTTAGTTTCAGACTGTTAATTCTATATGTAATTCTCATTTCATTTTTTTTTTCAATATATCTGTAGCCTTGATCTCCTGATACTTAAAGAGATAGTGCAGAAAATGGCAGGTATCGAAGCATCAGAAGAGATGACTTCAGAGCAGCTAGAAGCAATGGCAGGAGGAGAATTACTTAGAGCTGAGGTGAGTGTTATGTTTAATTTAATTAATTTACATTTTTATACTCCATATTCTCTAAATATATCATTGTGCAGAACTTTAATTTTGCAATGCTGTTACCCGTCTGCAAATGGGCTATTTAGATTACTTAAGTATTAACCACACAAAATGTCTACTGTAGTAGTTCTGGAATAATTTTTTTCATTAGGGATCATTTTCAAGATTGTAAACATGTCCAGAACCTCTGCTATTAAATGGTTTTTAAATGTAATGATCTTTGAATAAGAGCAGTTGTTAATTAACCAGTGTCAAGGGTAAGCCCATAATTTTTTTAATATATCTATGCTTAGAAAAACAGTTATTTTTTTCATGTGTATCAACTCCTTATACACAAAGTATTGAATGAGAAAGTGTTATACTAAACATGATATACATGCACTAATATATATTAGACAGCAACTGTGCATTCAGTCTTGAGCTCTGGAGATGTGAGAGGTTATTTTATGGACTAAATGTTTCTAGCATTCCTCTCTAGCATGATATTTTTAAGAACATACTGCATAAGAATTACTGTATTCTTAACTGATGGCATAGTTTGCATAGACAGTCTGTTGAAGAGAGGTGTTAGTGGATTCCTTGAAGTCTTGAAATTTTAACCTAAGTAGGAAATCCTTTCATTTGATGACAAATGTACATATTAGAAGCCTACTCCCTCATTTCCATAATGGGTTTAAAAGATATTTCATTGAAATAAAAGATGTTTCCCCTTACCTGTATTTTTCCCTATCTATTTCCAAAACATAATTACTCATTTATTTGTCTTTCCATATATTTCTGCCAGCTTTCAGATAGTGTCTTGTTGACAGCCTCACATTATTCATCTAACATCAAATGATGTTCTCCAAATGTTTCTCTTTGAAATATCATTTTTGAGTACCGTATATTATCGCATATAATGCGATCGACGTATAATGTGAACTAGAAATTTTGTTTGAAAACTTGCCCTAAAATGCCATGTTCACGTATAATGTGATCTGTTAATCTTGTTCCATAACATTATAAATAATACAACATGAATTAACTAAAGAAATATTTATTTTAAAAGAAAACGTCAAAATCCTTTAAATTCTTCATCTTTTGAGTCATCAAACATTTCATTTATAAATTCATCTGTAGGGATTGCGTCATCAGTGTAGCAGTTGTCGTCATCGTCGTCATGCTTTCCATTTTGTTGTGCATCATCCTCGCTTTTTGTATATGACATGATCTTCGGATCCATCCATTGAATTACTTATTCTGCATTTAAGACATGAGCATGAATCATTTCAGATGGTATCGAATCCCATGCTTCTTTAACCCAGTTGGTGACTAGGGTGATCTCAGGCTTCTGAAAATTTCCACCCTTTGTCATCTTCACCAAACCAGATGACATCCATTTTCTCCATTTTTTACATAAGTGATCTTTAAACGGCTTATTCAAGCTGACATCAAGTGGCTGCAAAACGGAAGTTAGACTACCCGGTATGACTGCTAGGTCTGTACGTAGCTCAAGTGCTTTCTCTTTGCTTGCCTCCGTTAAATGTGCCCGGAACATATCCCAGACTAGCATACTTTGTTGACATGTATTTTGTCATACTTTGTTCATGTGTAAACTTTGTTTGCTTACATTGGGGGTGAAGGATTGGTACAAGAAAGTGATTGCTTCTCTAGTATAATTACTAGCCAAAAATGTGTTAATACACCCATTACATTACTGTAGATCTATAAATACCAGAAAGATCATGATGAACTTCTCAGATAAACAGATTAGACACTATGAAGAGATTCCTCCATTATGATTCATTAACTTAAGTAAAGTTTTCTAATGTCTTCTAATTTTTTACTTCACTTGTCATAAATCAATATAGCATACAATGCATCTTGCCTACTGTTTAGGAAATGCACACTTCTGACTATGAAAATAAAATTAGTAATTTTATAGGCAATCCCAATCTGGTTCACAATTGGTAATTATGTACTGAATATGCATACAAATAACTGAAAAAAAACCCACCAAGGTTTAATCGGTTTAAGCCTCCTCAAATGCGTTTAGATGGATTAAGAAATAATATTTATAAAAGCATATTTATGATCTTGTAGTCTGTCTTTCACCCTTTACACAATTACACTGCTAGTTTTCTCTGTAGCATTCACTGTGTACCATAATGGGTGGCTTTATTCCCATGTGTCTTCCACAATTCCCCCAGCACTGTTAAAGTATCTCAGTACTTCCACATTTTCCAGGGTTTCACCCACACTCTACCTGTTCTAATGACAGTACACTTCATGACACACACACACACACACACACACACACACACACACACACACTAGATTAGTAAATAATATTTTATAGTTTCATATTTAAAGTAATGAGAATTGTTCTATAATTATGAATTTTTCTGTTTGTTTCTGTAATTTTAAAAGCATTAATTTTACTTATGAGATTCTGTAGTTTATTATTAATTTCTTTTGCAGGGTGGCTATTTTACCCAGATGAGGAATACTAAGAAATCTTCTCAGCGACTGAAGGATGCATTATTAGAAAATGATTTGGCCTTACCTCTTTGCCTTCTGATGGCACAACAGAGAAACTGTGTAATTTATCGAGAGCAGGGCCGAAGTCATTTAAAATTAGTAGGCAAACTGTATGATCAGGTATCCCAAAAATTAATCATTTTTAAAATTGCAAAAATTAAACTGATGGTTTGTGCTTAGAAGAAATGGAATCATCTAAGAAAATCTAAAAAATTTCCACAGATTTTTACAAACAAAAATGAAAAAAATCTGTTTTCCTCTTTAATAATTTATGTAATCTAGCACATCCATCTGGAATTTATAGATGAGAATTTAGAATTTCTAGTACATAGATTATTCTGGATTTCAGTATGCTCTGTAAATTATATAATGTCTAATTATAATGATGTTTAAGGTGTTGCTTAATGTTCAAAGCTAGTTAACTGGGATGAGACCTTCATACAACCTTTTATTGAATGTAGAGAACTGACCAGAGCTTCTGACCTACTGTGCAATCCTCACCTTCTCATGGTGTACACTGCTAATGTACCATCAGTCAACGAATTGATGTTACATCATGATCGAATTTCATTCTGGGCGGAGCATTGCTCAGTTAAACAAGGTTATACTTTTCATTCAAATCACCATTTGCATTCATTGTAAGAGGCATCAATAAAATAAAATAAAAAAGTGGAATGGAATAGAACTGATAGAAGAATTGGATACATACCAGTAAACATAATTGGAGACTGAAACGAAGAAGACAAAACCACAGGTTTTTTCTAAATGACATATACAAGATGTTACATTCAGACAGTAATGATAAGATAGGAAGAAATGGAATAGTATTCAACACTAAATATAAGGATAATGTTGAATGGCAGGCAATATCAAGTAAGTGGTGTGGACAAACATCAAAATGGGGAATTGCATAGTGAGACTTATTTGTGCATATGGTCTCACACAGAAATTTTATATTTGTGCATAAAATTTGTGCACAAATTTTATGCAGAAGAAGAGGGATTTGATTCACAAGAGAAGGCATCTGAAAGAAAAAGAAATCTTTCAAGGTAATTGCTCTAGACATCTAGAATATCTCTGTCTTTGGTTTTTCTTTCAACTTTATCACCTCTAATTCCTTTCACAGTATCCTTCATTTCTTAGCTTGTTCAATAGCCTCCAAAACATTTTCTCACATTCCTGATATTTATCTTCTGTACTCTTACCAAACTCTTCCCATTACTTTTTTTTAGCAGTTATGCATTGCTTTACTTTATTTTCTTACAGTTTGCTGTGTATTCTCACAGAGCATATGCTGATTTACTTTATCCTTGTAGACAACTTCTTGACATTGTTCTCTGGCTGAATTAATCAACTATGACCTATTCAGTATGAACCATGAATAATGAATAACTCACACCTCAGAATCCTCAAGTCACTAATCATCAATGTATTCCTCAGGGTCTGCAAGATTGGTTCTTATATTTAAACTGTCATTTTTTTCTTGAATAATATTAAAATATTCGAGTCTGCAATCCAACTCTAAAAGTTGCTAATCTCTGATTTCAAAGTCTCTTAAGTACTCTTCATTTCAATATGATATTCAATTTTATCCTGCTCAAAACTAAATGGTTATCACCTTCTCATTTCAAATCCCCCCCCCCCTCCTCCTCTCAATATACTCTTGTGTCCTGAATCAGCGTGGAGATATTGCTCTCAACCATGACCTAGTCAGTGTGTTTTCTGATTTCTTTGTCTACTCTTCTTATGAATTTGTGCCCACATCTTTGTGTTGAAGCATGGTATTAGTAATGACTAGTCACTCATGTCCTGAAATGAAATCCAGTAGTTATTTACCATTACTGTTATCTTTGCACCTTTCTCCAAATTTTCTCAAAATCCTTGTTGGAGATTTAAACAGCAGAGTAGGAATCAGTACCATAAACATAAGAAGCATCAGTAGAAAATATTTTGAGAAAATTTGGAGAAAGGTGCAAAGATAACAGTAACGGTAAATAACTACTGGATTTCATTTCAGGACATATTTACTTGCTTATTTGTTTTGTGTTCTGACCATGGGTCTTATTTATTTTTCTTAAGCATTTCATTTTGGATTCTCTAATTTTTTTGTATTTCTTTCTGATTGAGTCTCCATGTCTTGGCTCCATCTGTTATCATAGGTATAATAACAGTTTTATAGAGTTTAGTTTGAGGCTTTTTGAAATGCTGTTATTTTTCCATATTTTGTTTAATTTATTCATATTAGACCGTCCAGTGTTAAGTCTGTATTTTAATGTCTATTTCTGTGTTGTCAAGGTTATGAGTAATGAAACTGCCAAGATATGTAAATTGTTTTACTTGTTCAAATATATTATCTCTTCCTATTTTCATTGTTTTTGTTTTGTTTAAATTGATTTTCATTCCGAAAATTTTGCACTCTAAAATTTTTATTGTGTTTTCCAGTCATGCTCTCGATTGTGCAAGAATAATAATATTGTGTACATATTTCATGCAGCTGATATTCATGCCATTTATTTGTAAACCTGGTTCTTCAGCTATTATTTTGCACATTTCTTCCAGATAGGGAGTAAATAAATTTGGTGAGAGTAGGCAACCCTGTTCAACTCCACTGTGAATTTGTCTGTTTTTATTTTATTAAATTTGAAAGCTGCTTTGATATCTTTATAATAATTTATAATAAAGGTTTGTATTTCTGAATGTTAACGTCATAGATCTTAAGGTGCTTATAATTTTGTTCCTGCCAATGGAATCAGGTGCTAATTTGAAGTCAATAAAACTACAATGTATAGGTAAGTTTTATGTTCCAGTACTTTTCAGCCAGGCTATTATCTGTATGAATATGGTCTATTAGTAGACCTCCTAGGTCTGAAGCCTGCTTGATCTCCTCCTATTCTCTCATTCACTAAAATGTGTATATTCTATTTTGCATAATGCGAAGATTTTGTAACTGTTACTAACTGTGTTATGGGACTATAATTTTCACACCTTCATTTATCTCCCTTTTTGAAAATTGGTATTATGATGCCTGTCTTCCTGTCATCTGGAATTTCACCAGTTAGCTTAAAGAGTTCAAGCAGGAAATTGAAGGCTGCGATGCTAACATATTTCCAGAGTTCAGTAGGAAGTTCATCATAACCAAATCATTCAGACAAGTTCATTTGGTTTATTGCAAATTAAAAATTTATTTTTTTATTCTAGATGGTGCTTATCTCATAATATTCTTTCAATTTTTTTTTCCTTCTTGAACTAGAACAATTTGAGATAAAAAAATCTTGAATTGGTCCAATGAGTTTCAGTATTATTTTTGTCTTTCATTTTTAGTGGTCTGTTTTGCAGTGCTTTTGTTATCTCCTTTATAATTTTATATGCAGCTTTGCTATCATTCTTTTTTTTTGCTTTTTCTTCCAACCAACATTTTTGGTAGATCTTCATATTCTGTCTATTTTGTTTTTAGTCTTTTAAAATGCTGCCTATTTTCCTCTATATTTTGATAGTGGGAAGTAGATGGCACTAATGGCAGTGGTGTCATGTGTGTGTGTGTGTGTGTAGTTGTGGAATGGAGTAGTAGAGAAGATGCTGAGGTGTGTGTGTGTGTAGTGGAGAAAAGACGAGTGCTCTCCCGTGATAAGTCCCCGGATGTGTCACGTAATAGCAATAATAATATAATAATAATTTTCTCTGTTCAAAGTATTTTTGCAGCTTTTTTTTCTTCTAAGGTTTCCAAAATTTCTGGAGTTATTTGCTTTAATTGTTCTATCAAGTAATTTGTGCTGCATTCACCATAATTGTTTTGCCCTATTTCCATGTATTTTCTATAGTTTTGTATAGCTATATCTTTCACGTTTGGTATGTTAACAGTATTTCTTAGGGCCTTTGGTTTGCTATTTTTAATTTCAACTTAATGTTTGAAGCTGAATATTTTGTGATCAGAATTATGAGAAATGTAAAGAAACTCTGGTTTCTTGACATTTTGGATTGAGGATTTCAGTTATTTTTGAACAGAATATGATCATTACAATTTTTAATCATACCGTCTGCAGATGTCCACATGTATTTGTGTCATGGTCTATGGAAAAATATGGTGTTTGAGAGAATAGATTGTTATGTTTACAGAATTCCAGGAATCTTTCACCTGTTTTGTTTCTCTTGTCCACTCCAAATTTTACCATCTCATCTTTCAAATCTGGTGTAAATCTCCCATCCTTGGTATTGAGGTCTCCCAATCACCATTTGGATGCCCTTTTTGTTTGTTTTGTCAATAAGGTCCTGTAGTTACTGGTAGAAAGGTGATTAAATTTGGATGATGTTGAAAAAATTCCTTTTTCTTTTCCTATTAATCTAATGTTATAATTCTTGAACTATTTGATTCCAGGCTAAAGATGGAGATCTTCAAGATTTGATTAATATTGCGACTCCGTCTCTGTTGATGTTATCTTCTCTTCCTGAGTAAAATGGTCTTTCATTCATCAAATTTAGTACACCTCCTGACCAGTGTTTTTGGCAATACTATTATATCTCACTTGATCCTCTCTAGTTCTTTCTCCATCAATTGGGTCTTTCCTGGTTTAAAAAGAGTCTTTATATTGAAGCTTAGGGGATAGGTTATTTTTTGAGCTGACCACATAGTATATTTCTCAACTGTTTTCTGTGATCTAAAAAGCAGTTGTCATTTGCTCATTCTCTCTATCCTTGGGGTGGGTGGGGGTGGCAATTTTGATGCAGCCTGTTGTCCACTCCTCTTTAAAGTAACATACTGGATCTAAATAAGATATAAGTGATGATGATCTGTAAATCTTGTCATTATTACATCTATTAAAAGAAAATATATTTTTTGTTAATTTTTATTTATATATAATATTTAGCAGACTTTCTTTCTCTCTCCAGTGTCAAGATACTTTGGTTCAGTTTGGTAGCTTTCTGGCATCTAGTTTAAGCATGGATGATTACATACAACGATTACCACCTGTAGAAAATCTTTTGGCTGAATATCATGTGCAAGCTGATGTGACATTTTTTCTAGCAAGGCCAATGATTAATTATGCCATAAGTGTAAGTAAAGGTTTATTCTGTTATCATAATATTATGATTTTTTTTTTTTTAAAAATTAACTTTGCATCATCTTTTATAAGAAACAGCTGCAAAATGCTTCAAGCTTGCCACATTTCTGGACATGTAGTGAAGAAGGAGAAAATATCCATAGTTTTCTGTGTAATTTCCCTCCATGTAAGGCACCTGATTGTGGTGGAGGGGACCTCCCATTGTGAGTAATGGCCCTTTTTGTTCTTTTTCTATGCCTCTTTCCACATTGTTCATTCTATTACTCTTGAGCATGCAGCTTTTCTTTTCAAAGACTGCCAGTTTTCCACCTTTCCTTTTGTCCACCAGCAAGCTATGAGCAGAAAGAGAAATGAAAGCTGCTTTGCTTAAATGTCATACACCTGTTGTTGGACCAAATAATATCTATTATGAGATGGTAAAACATTTGTTGCCCTCAGCCATGGATCAACTGATCAACCAATAGAATCAAAAGTCAAATGAAGATGGAGAACTTGTTGAAAATGGGACTGAAAACTTCTCGCTAAACCTGCGTTGGATTCTGAATGAAGAGAAATTTAAGTTATTAATACTCTCTTCAGAATCCAACATAATCCACCATGGCAAAGGCTACATTTGTAAATATTATTTAATGTAAATCACTTATTTATAAATTAATATTCATATAACTACCTATAAGTTGATTTAATATTTAATTATTTAATCAAGTATGTATACTAATAAAGAAAAAACTCTGTATTAAAATATTAAGTTATTTTATTTATTGCTATGTTAATATTATAGGAGTTTGTATTTAACATTTAACTGCGTATTAATTGAAATGTAAATATTCTTATTTTATTCCTGTTTGTAGAGGTATAACGTTATGCAATGCCTCAATTTTATTATATTTTGTTTTGTTGTCATGGAAATGTATGTTAGATAGCTTGCACGAGTTTGGAACAGAGCGTGAGGGAGAATGTTGTAAGTTTACTGGAAAGGATTTTAGTTAAAGAGAGCACGAGAACAATTTAGGCAGAAAGAAGGGATATATAAGCTATGAACGCTGAAAAAAAAAGAGGATATTCTAATTCGGAGGAAGGAAAGAAAAAAGGAGATTGATTCAGGGAATCAGAGTGCGATATTAGCAAGTCGGCGAGTCACTCAAGTAGCTAATTAAAGTCTGCTAGTCGTGGAGCAGGTTAGCTAGTAAGTTGCAGAATAACAAATAAAGCAACAGAAGATAGCTAAGTGACTACTGAATGACTAGCTGTACTTTAGTTGAGATTTAATTTCAGGGCCGACTTTTCAAGGACACACGGAAACTTGAAGCATAGCACGGAGTAACTAGAGAATAATTAGAGGCAACAAGGTTGAGTTTAATGATAGCTGTGTTAAGAATTATAGTGCCTAAAAGATTAATTGAATGCCGGAGGAGGAATAGGCAACTGTGCATGAAAACTTCAAGTTAAGGAATTATTGTGTGTTACCTTAGTTCATGAGTGATTAGTAGAATACTGAATTAGTCAAGTGATGTCTAAGATAGTACAAGCGTTTTACTTCATGCAAGAACGTTTAATTATATGTATTGTGACCGTTAATTAATTCAGTTATTACTAAGAAGACTTGTTTTAATGAGTGCTGTTAATTGTTTAACGTGTATATAGTTATAAAAAGTGTTCGTATATAAGTAGATGAAGAAGGAAGATTACCGGCAAGAATATTCCAACCATTGATATTCGTATGCAGAGATATGTGTGTGTTTCTTCCTAAAATATCCCTATATTAACAGTAACATTTTTGCGGAGATTAGCTGAAGTGTGGATTTAAAAGTGTATACTTGTGAAAAAGTGTTGCCGCCATTATATTGTATTTGAAACGTAACTGTGAGATATTTGTGTAATTGGTTACTAAGGAACTTTATGACTTTGAGCTTTACCAAGTGGTTAATTAAATTTTGTGAAAGCTGTGTTTCAGACAACAGATTTACCATTGCTTAAAATTATATGACTGTATTATCAGAAGAGCTAAAATGTTTATAATATTTTATTTAGTGATTTGAACTTAAGTGTATAATTTGTGATCCTAAATTAAATGTTTGTTTTTGTTAATCTAAAGTTGTATTTTGGCTGAATCTCTTTTACTGCACCATCCATAAAAATATTCGAACCAAAGCGGGAGAGATAAGTAAGTTAAGTAAACTCGGCCTGTAAACATAATAACAACATATAAAGGAGAAATAGTTGAGAGTTGGTTTTTCTTCAATTCTTGAACTAATTCAGATATAGGGTAGTGCAGTCTATAAATATAAATTTTCTCTACATCTCTACTCCCTACATCTTTCAACAGTGTCAAATGGAAGCGGGGCTCGAACCCTGACCTCATATTTGTTAGCTGAAAACTATCCAACACGTGTGTTATAAAAGGTTTTAAATCCCATTCCATATACCCAACATAGACCTATAATGCTTCAATTCAACCCAGCCATTATTCCTAACGCAGTCCCTTACTGATGATGATTTAACATCAAAAAAGCTAATTGGAAGGGCTTCATGGAAGACCACTCCATTGGATAAGTCCCTCCAAACCCTCAAGAGTATCCCCAATTCATAAAAATGCTGAGGAAAATTTCCAAACATATCCCTCGAGGATGTCTTTAACTACATTCCAGGCCTCTCTAATGACATGCAACCCTAGTATGCTATTTACAACTTTACAACACTAATCCCTTCTCAGAGGAAACTATCCATGCAAGAGAAAATTATGCTCCCAGATGGTAGAGGAAAGACGTTGCTCATGGAAAAGAGAAATAGTAGCCCTCGACATGATTTGCAGTAGCAGGTAGGAAATTTATCAACAGAATTAGGAAGGATTTCACAAAGTCACTAGATCATCCACAGGTAATAGCTAATCAAATTGCTCACCAGTTGTGGCTGAATGGAAAATTCCCTAAAAAGCACCCAAAAAATAAGATATTAAGAATCTCAAGGAAGGAACAAAATTTGATTGACTCAGATTTCACGATTTTACTGAACTCAATGCTGCAATAAACCTATTAAAAACTAGAAAATCCAGGGGGTCTTGATGATATCTGTAATGAACGAATTAAACATTTTGGATCCAGGGCTAAAGAGTGGTTACTAAACTTATACAACACTTACCTCAGAACCCTCAAGATACCAACCATCTGGAGGCATGCTCAAGTGGTGGCCTTTCTTAAACCAGGGAAAACGGCAACTGAAGCAAAAATTACAGACCTATATCTCTACTCAACAGCCTCTTTAAACTTTATGAATGATTAATTTTGAATAGGCTTCAGTCATTAATCAAATCACGCCTTATTGCTGAGCAGGCTGGTTTTAGACCAGTCAAATCCATCACAAATTCTCAATCTCACTCAACATATAGAAAATCGTTTGAGCAAAAACCTTTGTAGTCCTAACTGCAGCATATGATACCATAAACCATCTCACACTTAGAAATAAAATATATGGAATAACTAGAGACCCATTGCCTTGTCCTCCTGATTCAATCACTCTTGGAAAACAGACACTTTTTTGTGGACCTAGTGGGAAGGATAGGAAAAGTCGTTGGTGCCAATCCAAAAAAAATGGCCTCCCCAAGGTGTGTTATTGGCATTACTTTTCAACATCTATGTCAATGATCTTCTCATATTTCCAGGAACTAGAAATTTAATCTATGCTGATGACCTTGCCATAGCCACTAAATCAAATAATTTCAAGTCCATTACAACTACCCTATCACTTGCCTGAAATAGTTGAACCACATATTATAGCAGTCATCAATTAAAACCAAACCCCCTTGAAAATACAGACTGGCCTTTTCCATCTTAATAATGAGGAAGCCAACAAGAAGCTATAGATTTCTTGAGAAGGATCCCATATAGAACATTCCTGGAATCCAGTCTACTTTGGTATGACTCTCGATCACACTCTTTCATATAAAACACACACCCAAAGAAAAAAATGAAGGCAAAAGTTAATGCAAAAAACAATATAGAAACTTTTTTCTATGTATGTGTGTGTGTGTGTGTGTGTACACACTATATATAAAATGTGTGTTTTATATAAAACACATAGAAAAAAATGAAAAAAAATTAATTCAAGAAATAATATACTAAGAAGCTTACTTCCTCCAAATGGGGTGCAGAGCCTAGTACACTGAGATCCTCTGCCTTGGCTCTTTGCTATTCACCTGCTGAATATGCCTGCCTGTATTGGCCAGATCCTGCTAAACTGAAAAACTGGGCCCAGCATTGAGAGTTGCCACTTAATAACAGGATGCCTGAAACCAACACCATTAAGAGACCTGTATACTTTAGCCAGTATTGCTACCCCTTCAACCCAAAGATATACATTCTCAGTTGACAAAAAAAGCAGACAAATGATGAGTGCCACCCACTATGTTTATTTAGTGCTGCTAAAAGTCTGGATGTTGAGATCTGTACAGAGGTTGCACATTGGCATACTTCCAATATTAATATTCAGGAGAAGAGTGAACATGATTCAAGTAACCAGGCCTTGTTACTTGCCGAGGTGCAACCAAAAAAACACAACACAGGATTGCCACTCTTAATTAACAGGAAAAGAGGAAGACCTCAGAGTAGATATCTTCGCAGTTCTAACAGTAAAGGCATGAAAACCAGTGTGTCATCAAAAAATAAATGAATTAGACACACCAGAAGATACCAATAGGCCAATAAAGTCGTTCACAAGTGAAGGAAGGTCAAAACCATCAGGAACTGATTCTGTTTCTCATTCAAATATATATCCTAGTTCAACTCAGAACTTATTTCCATCTGTACAGAGTTGAATGTTGGTAAAAGGATCACAACAAAGTGAAGATACAATAACAGAAATGGAGGAATCACAGGTGATGACATCTTTTGGCAGTTTATTCCAAGATCCAATGTTAATCCCAGTAATGAATACAACACCTATTCTTAATACTGTTGAGTTAGTTGAAACTCACTCAAATAACATAGAATCAGGGCCGAGTGGAGATGGCTAAATATTAGTTCTTTGTTCTGTGTCACTTGCATTATCTACTTCTTGTCAAGTTGCACAGAGTATGATAAAAGATACTGAACTTGATGTCTCACTGGAGTTGCAGTTTTGCCTTTTGCCAGTTCTTCACATCGAGTAGTTTCATGATGATGTCTTGGGATACATCCCAAGACATCATATGCTGCTATTATATCAAGCATTCATTAAACACATGATAAACAGCTTTCACTACAAGATCAGAATGTAACTCAGGAGAAGAAAAATGTGTAAATTAATTTTCTTTGGATATCCTTGTCAGAACGACAGTGTGAAGTCTGCTGCAGATGCTGCACAACCAAAAATATCCAGAGATATAATATGAAACTACATGAAAATGTCAGACATGAATATATATTGGATACAGACATGAAAGCAGAGTTGATGATGATGAGGCAAGAGATGAACTGCATGCGAAATGAAATTAAAAGAATTACGGACATACATGGAAGCGTAAAAAAGAGTAGAAGGAAAGATGTAACGAATGATTCGAGAGTGGCTCTCTATGGAGATTCCATTATTTGAAGTGCAGTGAATGAGAAGGTGCATAAGGTGTATTTTCCTGGTGGTAGAATGGAAAGAGTGAGTGAAGCGTTGGACATGAGGAATAAGAGTTGGTCTTGTAGGGACAAATGATTTGGATGGGAAAAAAGAAAATACCAGATTGGATATAAGGATATTATTAAGGAGAGTAAAAGATAACAGTGTGGTAGGAAAGGTAGTCAGTGTGTTGCCAAGGTATGATAGTGATGAAATGAGGAGGCGAGCAAAGATTATGAATGATATGTTATCGCAGTTATGTGAGGAGAATGGAGTTCATTTTATGACTGTGTGGGAGGAATTTGAGGGACGGATGGAATTGTATAAAGAAGATGGGCTGCATTGAAATGATTTTCGTGTGAGTCGGCAGGAGAGTTAATGACTGTAATGAATAGATCTAAGGTGGTGCGAATTTGATATGAAAGAGCAAAAAAAAAACAGGATAGGGAGAAGTATTTGCTCACTTGCAAATGGAAAAGTGATTATCATGAATGAAGTAAATGAGAGAGTGGAAGCACAACACAAACGGGGAAGGGGGGGTCGTTATAATAACCAGTTGCATGAGAAGTACAAAGAGCAGACAAGGAAGGTGACTCACTTGATAAGGGTAGTATGAACAGCAGTTAGCTAAAGCAACCAAAAAAAAAAAAAATCCTAAGGAGTTTTTTTGATATGTGACCAGTAAAAGAAAGAATGATGGTAGGATGGGATTGATTGGTGAAAATGGAGGAATGATAACTGCTGTGGAGGATATAGTTGAGATATTTAATGAGCAATTTATAAAAGTATTTCATTCTTATGAATGTGACTTCATGCAGAACTCGAATGCAGTGGGAAAGGAGGAGGAGGAGGAACTGTCAGTAAGTGAACAGGAGGTATATGAGGAATTGATATGACTTGATGTAAATAAAGCTGTGGGACTTGATGCTATTTCACCACGTTTTGAGGGAGTGTTCCAAAGAGTTAACAACAGCTTTTACATATATTTTCAACATGAGTCTCTCACTGGGTCAAGTTCCAAAAGAGGGTAAAATTGTTCCAATTCATAAGGGAGGTGATAAGGGTAGGGCTTTGAATTATAGACCAGTCTGTGTGTCTGGAGTTGTGGTTAAGGTATTATAGAAGTTAGTTAGGACTAAGATTCAAAATTGGGTTGACAACAGAAAAATACTCTTTGGCGGCCAGCATGGATTTACTAAAGGAGGATCATGCTTTAGCAATGAGCTTACTTTTTATAATAAAGTGACAAATGCTTTGGATAAGGGTATTGCATATACAGTGATATATATATAGCTTTTGCAAAGGTGTTTAATAAATTGCCACATGACAAGCTGGTAATTAAATCGGAACGAATGGAGCTGAACAGTGGATTAGTTCACTGGATTGGAGATTGGCTGTCTGATAGGCATCAGCGAGTTGTCTATGGAGGAGCAATATCCCAGAAGAGGAAAGTTACTAGTGGTGTACCCCAAGGGTCTGTTTTGGATCCATTGCTGTTTAATTTGTATGTAAAGATATTTGGAGAGGTCTGAACGGTCAATATGCAGTTGTTTTCAGATGATGCAAAGTTGGGGAGAGCTATCAGGAGTAGAATGGATACTGTAGCTTTGCAAGAGGAATACACTGGCTGAATGGGTAAATGAGTGGGGATATCAAGTCAATGTTGCAAAGTGTAAGGTTTTGAAATTTGGGAAGCAGAGATGGAATGTAGAGTACACAATTGGTGGAAATATCTTGGAAGTGATAGAGGAGATGAGAGATTTGAGAGTGATTTTAGACAAGGACCTAAATTGTGAGGACAACACAGCTGATATTGGGAATGATGCAGAGGGCACTGACTTGTAGAAGTAAGGATGTTATGGTTCCTTTGTACAAGGCTTTGATCAGGCCACATATGGATTACTGTGCACATATTTGGTCACCTGGTTTTCAAAAAGATGAAATTGTGTTGAAAAAAGTTCAGAGATGATTAACTAAGGTGGTTTCTGGTCTCTGGAATGTTGAGAATGAAGACAGATTGATAAAATGCAATTTGCAGGAATTGGTGGGATAGAAAGAAGAGAGGGGATATGATCAAGACATATAAGCTGTTAAGAGGTTATTACCAGATTAATGTCTGGGAGGTTTTGTACAGGAGGTCATCCCTGTAAGACGTATAAGGAGAGTGTGAACAAGGAAGTGTGGAGCAGGTTTTTTGCATGGAGAGTAGTGAGTGATTGGAATGCATTGCCTGAGAATGTGGTGATCACAGAGATAGTAAATATATTTAAGGCACGGTATGATAAACTGTGTGTATAACAGTGGACCTACCATGATGAGTCTTTGACTCCATGGAGGTTTTTTATAATAATAATAATAATAGCTGTTTGGGGGTAAAGTAATGCCTTGAATGAAATAGGAATCCTAATTTTTTGGGTGCCTCGGCGGCAATGGTTGTAATGTGTTTATGCCAAGAGAGTCTTGATGTCAAGGTAGTCCCAAGAAGAGAGAGATCTCTTGCCTAGAGATTTCAGTGTTGTCAAAGATAAGTCTGGGGTAATATGATTATTTTTTTGTGGGAAATAAGGCAGAACTGTTTTGCAGGAGTTGAAATTGATAAGGTTATCGAAGCATACTTTGGTGGTATGTTTGGTTCTTCATTTGTACATCCTCCTTGGCACATCTTTTGGAGAACCAGGGCTTATTTAGGACAACATTTAGAAATTTATAGTAGAATAGGGAATGTATGTGTCCATTCCAGAGAGGATTATTTCAGTGATGCATTCCATGCATATGCTTGGGTTGGAAGACCGAAAGCACGAATCCAACCATGGGAATGAGGCATAGAAATCTCGGATGTCATCCCACTCTGTGTTCTTATAATGCCAGATGATGCTTAATTGAGAATAGCTATAGGGGTGTTGCTCAGTGGGGAAAGAGATAAGCACTAGGTTGTGGTCTGAGTTACCTAAAGGAGATAGAACCTTCACAGTATATTTGGAGGGATCATTAGTGATGAAGACATCGAGAGTGGTCGGGATTATCTGGTACTCTGGTTCACAGTATATTTGGAGGGATCATTAGTGAGGAAGAGGTCCAGACTATTTGGATAGTGGTTGGGATTATCTGGTGCTCTGGTGGGCATGTGAACAATTTGCATGAGGTCATTCGTGACTGCAGATGTCTCTGCTATAGAAGTTGCTGTTGATCTGAGAGACAATTTTTAGAATCAGAATTGGCTATGAAGTGCTTCCTCAACCTCAACAAGTATGGCTGCATTAATTTGCCAAAGATGTGGGAGACAGTACAGCTATCTGAGATCAGTTAGCCTAACTTCTCCGAATTAACTTTAGCCTTATCACCAAAAAAACGTTTTTTTTTTTTAAAAAATGCATCTCTTGCTCAACACCAAACACTATAAATTCCATATCAGACTGACCTTAGAATATTGTTCTCACATTTAGCTGGTGTATCTAAAACATCCCTAAGAATTCTTGATTATATGCAGGAGAGGTCAGTCTGTCTCTTTGCTGATCTCTCTCTCTCTCTCTATCCCACAGATTACTCTAGTCACTTTCTCACAGGCACTCTGTTCTCATTATGCCCTTTTTTTATAGGTTCTTTCACAGAGAAAGTACTCTGTGAACTGGCTACTACCATTGCTCTTCTACTTTCCTCTAATCATGTAAGAACATCTCCAGTCATTGGTCAGCATCCATGCACAGTTCAACTCCAGGTATGAAAGGTTTGAAAGTGGCATATAGATCATGCTGAGAACTTTGGCTATTTTTTCTGATGGAAATATGATCACCATGCCACTTTTAAACCTTTCATTCAGTTAGCTACTGTCATCCTTTCTCCTAAAAATTAGCTTCGTTTTCTTGCACATCCTGAAATGTAAAGTTATAAAGTTCCTTGTGCCTGTTGTTTAGCCTTCTTTGGAAAGTCTGGTATATCAGTTAACATCTGCTTTGAAGAACAAAAAAAAAAAAAGAGAATAAATAAATAAAAATAAACTATATCCACAATCATTGGTATTGGCAGACCATGCTCTGGATACTTCTTTACATAGGATTAGATGGTGAAAATCATCTATATTACATAAAAGTCATTAAAGGACTGAGAGCCTATTTCTAATATCAGTATCAGCTGTGAAGCACTCTCAACCTCAACAATTATGACTGTATTAATTTATCAGGGATTAGGAGACTGTCATTTTAAGAGCCAATAGCCTGACTACTTCTGTAAATTAGCTTTATGGTTTTATAGAGGCCACCAAGTAAGGGCATTAGTTCTGTTATCAGTTAAAATTTGAATTGATTTCCACAATTACTTAAGTGCTGTATGCCTGTCACAATTATAATTATGCTCTGACAATGTTGGGTAGAAAAACCAGCAAAATATTAGAAAGTTTATTATAAAGTATATTGAGTGTATATTTTATCTCTTATGAGTAATTGATGACACCTAAGCCTTTTCATAAATATATTCTTGCATAAATCTTATCCAGAACTTTCATTGGGAAATTCTTGTGTTTGGAATTCCTCCGGAAACTTCCCTGTTTCATGTTTGTATTATTTTTAAAATAATACAATGATCTAACAGTATTGGTACATAAAAAAATCACTAATTCCTTTTATTCCCTGAAGGAAGGAAGTAGGCTAGGCTGTTTTCACACTGACTTTTTTTTTTTTTTTTTGATGATCAGTGGTCAGTCAATGTCTCCCAGAACAAAATTGTATTGAATTTCTTTCCTTAATTACATTGATGAAAAATTTTCACATCAGCTGAAAGTTTTTCATTTTATTTTCCTTGTACAAACTTACACTGTGAAATGTTTTATCTATATTATAAAGGAGTATAATTTAGGAGTAATATTTAGAAGATATGCTCCAGAAGCTTGTGATAAAATGTTTCTGCTTTTTTTTCCAAAGGTTCATTCAGTCTGATTTTTTGTGAGAAGTACTTTATAAACATGTAAACATTTTTTGAAGACTCACATGGAGAATAAATTTGCTGCAGGAACAACAAAAAGGTTTCTTCCTAACGAAGTTATTTTTACTATACAAAGTCTGAGTATATCTTCTTCTGTTCCTTATTAGATATTCTGATATTCAACTGTTCATGTTCCTGATGCCAGTGTGGTCATAACAGATTCTCACTACTACTTCACAATGCAATATTCAAACATGCCCACAACATTTTACTCAACAACTATCCATACTGGGTTATCTAATCCTGCTCTGGGCATGGATATTTGTGATTCTTAGGTATTGGATGAATAAGAGAGGAAATGGTTTCACTCATTGCATAACTTATTGAATGCCTGATGTGTCATGAAAAAGCTCTGGAATCTAGAGCAGGATTTCTGGACTAGGTACAAGATGAATACAAAAAATAGAAAAATCCTTAGCTCATCAATGGTGCTAGTGTACTATAAGTTTATAACCTTTTGTGAGTCAGACCCACATAAAAATAAATCATTTAAATTATTTGATTTATTATTATTATCATCATTATAGTTTGAGACATCCATGGAGTCAAGGAATCATTGAGGAAAAGCCAAGGATCACCCACTGCAGCTGTCATAAGTTCTCTACAACTCATTCACGCTGGATGCATTCACTAGTTTCAAAGGCAAACTGTTCAACTCACTCACTGCTCTGAGAGAGAAAAATCTAGCTCTCACTCCTTTCTTAACTACACAAAAACGTAACTTCCATGGATGCTCCCTTGTCCTCTCCCCAGCTTCCAGTTAACAAAAAATTTCATCATATGATAACCTATAACACCCTCTCCGAAGTTTATAGATCTCTATCATATCACCTATCTCTCTCTCTCTCTCTCTCTCTCTCTCTCTCTCTCCTGTTTACCAGTGTCTGCAGTCGACATACTCTCAACCTCTCCTCATGATATCTTTATTCCATAATCCTGATGTCATCTTTCTTGATCTTCTTTGCACCTTTTTAACAGCCTCTTTATCCCCTCCAAACCCAGGAGACCAAATCTCTGCGCAGTAGTCCAAGTGTGTGATCATATCAGGCCTTATTATAAAGAGGCAAAACTACTTCCTGATCTGTACTTGTCAATGTTCATTTCAAAATCACAGTTTGTCCTCTGAATTGTATTTGCAATTTTTACAAAGTGATCTTTGGACTACAAATTCCTATCTACCATAACTAATGAGGCAAGATCCTTAGCCTCATTAATTTCTTGTAGCACAATGCCAAGAAATAATACACCACTGGAAATCTCATCACATCCAAATGCATAATGTTACTCTTACTAATGAGCCTCTGTAGCTCAGTCAGTATAGACAAAGCCCTTTGATCAGAAAGACCTGTGTTTGATTCCCTTCTATGACGTTAGGCCTTTATATGGAATCTTTCGACTAAAAGTGAGTTAGCCAGTCTCATACTGTGATTGAGATTTTTTTCCACCTGGAAATTGGAGTTTTGGTTTTTCGTCCCTCAGAACAGGCAAACTAGCCTGTGAACACAGGGATCTACAGTCATAAAAATACATACTAATCCCTCATTATGAGGGTTCATCCACTCCTAAGGGACAGTTGAGATAAGGGAGGAACCTCACACAAATAAATAAATTAGCTCTTACTAGCATTATTGACAGCCATTAGTATTTGCTGCTGTTCCAGCTTATTCAAATCATTCTGTAAATGGTGAATATAAGGAACATCCCTGATTTCCCTGCCTATCTTTGCATCAGTAAGCAATTAAATATCTGTGAAGTCCTTCCTGATATGTTACGGCTTAAGTACTAGAAAAACTCGGAGTGAAACAGCACCAGGAAACAATTAGAAATAGAGCATTTGATGCTTCCAGTGTTTCATCTCATTTACAAAGACACCATCAGGGAGTACAAAATTAGACTTGTAACACACACACACACACACAAAGCCAGCACGAAATTAACTGAAACATGTGGACACTAAAGTCCTAACTAGGTGATGCACCCTCTTTTGACACCTGTCAGTAGTCTAGAATGTAAAATGGGATCTTTAAGTATTAGTATTTCTCATATTTTGGGAAGTTGTATGCAACTCAGTGGTGTATTTAGAGCTTTTGCCGCCGAGGGGAGTCCCTGAGTTTGCCGCTCCTCTCAATACATACTATAAAAAGTCAAAAACGACATATAGGGAAATAAATTAAAACACTATGTTCTAAAATTTTCTACAATTTTTCTACAACATTCTAAAATGTTATTTTTTTTTACTTTACTGTTAGCAAAATCATCGATGATATTGGCAAAGTCTATTTCATAGGAATGTAGGTAATTAATTTTATTTAGAAAAACTCCTTTCACAACTGGCAACATTTACAGCAATTTTTTACTTTGTTTCTTCATCCCATGAATAAACTTGTTCAAAAGGCAGTTAAGTTTATTGATTTGTAATTGAGTTGGGTCTCAATCATTGCTTCTGTGCATAGAATGATCTCAGAGTAGAAGATTAAGTTTTGTAAAATAATTGTAGTTATCCTGAAATACAACTGTGCGACCTTTGTCAGCCTTAGCGAGTAAATTTAGATTTCGAGCAGTGTATATTTTATTTAAATCAGTATCTCCTGAATATATAATCTATGTAAAAAAATAATTTCAAGCCTTCTCTGAAACACAATGAAAACATAGTTAAACTTACTAAGCCTTACTACTAATACTTAAAAATTGGGACTTTGAAAAAAGACAGTATGTCTTCATTGTTTCCTTTGAATTTTTGCTAAATCTCACTTATTATAGCATAAAATCTCACATTGAGCCTAAAATTCATGTCCCTCCCCATCCAATTTATATATTAATCATACTGGCTACAGAGTTTAAAAAAAAGATAAGAACTAATCCCAAGTTAGAAGGCTGTGTGATAGAAGACACAGTGTTGTGTGTGTGTGTACACATGCATGCATACATTGTATAGCAGATGTAGCAACAGTACTGCTGATCTCTCGTGCATTTTTATTCTTGCCTTGCCAGAAAATATCACAACAAGAATCAGATATCCCAGTGCTTTTTAATAATAAATGATATATTTGCCATTTAACAATAATAAATGATATATTTGCCATTTAACAATAATAAATGATATATTTGCTATTTAACAATAAATGATATATTTGCCATTTAACAATTTATGAAACTTTAGTTTATAAAACTAAAGTTTCGCAGTATTTATTATTTATTTATGTTATAAATATCATAAGAGGGATATTTTTCACTCTCTATGTAGTTAATGTTATGTAATACACAACATTCCAGATGTATTTAAATATTTGATTTATAGTCTAAATTTGAAGAGTTGAGGAAGCAGGACAAGAACTTGAAAAACTCAACAACAGTTCAAAAGGTAAGATTTCATTAAATCCATAAAGCAAATATAAAAGTAGTGCATATAGTTGTTTAATCAAAGGTTTTTTTTTTTTTATGTGTAGTCCATTCCATCTTTTTAGCAATGCTAAAAAGATGGAATGGAATGGAATACATGTTATTTGGTTACTCTGTTTATCCTAATTTTAAAGTGACTTTAAATGTTTACACATTTTAATTCCTATACCAATTTGACCCACCTTATCTTCAGAAGGCCAAAGATATAATAGGCATCCCTGAGATAGAGATTAAAGGCAAATCTCTTGAACTGAATTAATGCCAATTAGAAAATCTTTATTACTAGCCCACACTTACACATAAATGTGCTATAATTTTTCTGCTTTTCATGAGAGTGCCATTAAAATCTTTTCCTTCACATTATAGTTATCCACTTAGATATGGAATAAACAATCAAAATCAGTCTATTTCTATTTTACATTGGCTAACATCAAATTATGCAATCCTCTGAAAAGGTAATTTGCCTCTAAATTGTAACCCTAAGAAATTATTTATTTATTCAATAGAGAACAGAGAAAAGAAGAAGTGGCTACAATATTTAACACTTAACATGAATAAATTTCTTACACGGGAGACAATTCCAACTAGAATTTTGTAGATACATTTTAAAATGAGAAACTGGACAAATACCCCAAAGACAGCTCTCATAATATAATAGGACCTACACTTTACAAGTTGTGCTACCCACTGTTGAGTATCGTATCCTTATCCACCCACTGTTGTATTTTACCTCTCACCAACTTTTCCAATATTTTAACAATCACTCTTGATATATTAATTGATCTGTAGTTTGCTACCTCTGTCTTGGAGCTGCTTTTATGCAATGATATTATCTTACCCTCTTTCCACTCCCTTGGAACCCTGCCAAAGATGAGACTTAGATTCAACAACTTCATCTGAGGCAATGCCACTTCTCTTGCACATTCACGTAGTAAGCTGGCTGATATGTCATCCAGTCCCACTGCTGTGTTCATATTCATATTTTTTTAATATGTTGAGCACGTCCTGTTCATCTACCTCAATGTTGATATGTCTCTCTATAACATCAACTGTAAAATCACCACTTGGACGATGCACCTTTTCAAAATGATCATTCAGCAACTCAGCTATTTCTTTGGGTCAGTCACTTTCCTACCACAAGCATTGTTTAAAGTCATTCTACCATAGCCATTTGTCCTCTTACTTGCTACATAATGAAAAAAACTCTTTTGGGTTTACTTTGGCCTGTTTGGCTAATTCTCTCTCATAGTCTGATCTGGCCTTGCTTACCATACTAATCACCCTTCTTGCTTGCACTTTGTACAGCTCATGAGTATGCTGATCACTTTTTTCTTTATATTTCCTCCACAATGTTTTCTTTTTTTGCAGCTCTTACTTTATATTCCTACTTATCCTCTTAATTCCAACTTGGTTTATCTTTCTGACCTCGGGTATGCAGTCTGATATTGATATCATCAAGCAATCTCTGACTGCTTGCCATTCACTACTGACATTCTTTCTTTGTAGCTTCTCAAGCCATGGCACTGCTCCAAGATAACTCCTGAGTCTGTCATAATCACCAGCCTTATAATTGAACATAAGCCCCTTCTTGACAGAGAGCTCCATGTTTGGCAACTTCTCAGACAAGACTGCACGGCTACTCTCCCCAATTGGAGGCAGAGTGTCTACTTTGGTTATGGATAATCTTCTGAAGCTATTATCAGATCCAACACCCTCAAACCCATTGTCCCCTCTATAACATGTTATTTCATGTAGTTATTCCTCCATCCAATCGATATCCCCATAGTTATAGTCTCCCATAATAATTGTTAGGCCTACACTCATTGTGCTGATTTGCCGATACATGGCATCTACATCTTCCTGTGAACTTTGGTGAGCAGATAATCTGAGATATCAGTCACTCACTGTGGTTGTAGCTTGTGGTGATACTGATGGTGATTGTTGGAATTGGTTCCACAGTCTGTGAATCACAGAATGACTCAAATACAACCATCTGGCTACATCCACCTGACTTTGGCCAGCCTCTAGTCTTATAGCAGCACCAGCAACATATTTTGTCCTATTTGCCTCTATCTCACACCAGAGAGTTTCAAATGAACCATCTCCATCAATATCCTCTTTAACTTCTAATTTTGTTGGTTATAATTCTGCAGCTGTCATCAGCAATATCCTACTTCCTGTCCTTGTTCCTTCTCCCTGAAAATATAGTACCCTTTAAATTCTATCACTGTAACTATATCATTTTCAATCAACCAGGTCTCAGTGATGCCTATAATTTTTGGCCAAGTTGAGCTTATGTAAATGCTTTTTTTTGGGAATCATTATAACTATCCATGGCATTAAAAACATGAAAATTATAACAAAAGTTTTCTTTACCAACTAGTTCTAAAACAAAACAAACAACACAATCTCTGAAATGACAGTTTGTTAATCAATGAACACTGCTGCACCTATTGTGCGACAGATAAAGGGCATTTCCTATGAGAGAATGTTCTCCAGTTTTACTGGAAGAAGTTTTCGGACATTTTTTAGTTGCATAAGATCAGACTTGCTCCACTGCAATGGAGAAAGCCAAGGAACTTTCTCACTCTTCTGATGTTGACACCTGACTATAGACTGTTTTATTCTCTACTTAGAAATAATTTCTTCCAACAGACATGTATCTTTTTCATGTCTATCTGCAAACCACTTCAACAGTTTCTATTCAAAATTTTCTCCCTCAGATTAATCTCTTTTACTGATTTTTTTTATTGCAATGATTTCAATTTGGTGCTATACACACTATATATCTTGTTATACCACAGGAAACAAGATCAAAAACTGAAGACTTGTTCTTTCATTCTGACTAACTTAGAAACAAAAGCAAACCTCTAATTAAATAAATATGCAAATAGTGAGATAAAATTTGTTGGCATAAAAAAATAAGTTGTGTGCATATTTTTGTTTAATATTTATGTTATGGTATGGAATCTTGTGAGCATCTGTAGCTCAATCGGTATAGGCGAAGCCCTTTGGTTGGAAAGACCTGGGTTTGATTCCCATCCAAGACATGAGGAACATTTATCCGGTCTCTTTTGACTAAAGATGAGTTAGCCGATCTCATACAGAGGCAGAAAGTTTTTCACCCGGAAACTCTGGTTTTTGTCCCTCAGAACAGGCAAACAGGTTCCAAACATGCGTGGATTTACAGCCATGAATAAGTATGTTCTTCAATCACATATTTCCTATTTTCTTAGCTTTCTGTGCTTGAATGTGTCAATGTTTTTTTACACATTTTGCTATTCAATCTTAGTCTTACATTCTCTTCTCCCTGTCCCCAAGGTAATATTTGTATATTTGAGTTATCATTATGTATCTCAAAGCTGATCATCATTGGTTGTATTACTCCCACATTTCATTTTTCATTGATATGCTCATTTCCAACCTGTCAGAAGTAAATGGGTTTCCTTTCAATTTCATCATGGAACAGCATATATGTTAGAACTGAAAACGACACCACTGCAAGAATGAATTTCTAGTTATCACTATTAGCACTATACTCAAATACAAATTCATTCTTCTAATGTGAATTAAGCTTTTTTTTTTTTTAAATTTTAATTGAAACAATTTGTTACTGATGTACACATGTTCATAATGTGCATATGCACTATTAGCATTTATTATTACTATTATTATTATTATCAGCACTCACTATGCAATTATAATTACAATCATTATAGCTTACCTCCAAATTTTAACAAAACATTTCTTTATGTTGGAGATTCATTTCTAAACTGCTGTTATATCACCAAAACCAGTTAATATAATACAGATTTCTTTTTGTTTATGTCATCAACATCATCATCAATTTCCTGATATGTACCCCAAGGGGTGCTCGTGTGTTAGTATGACAGCACTACATGATTAAGTTTAGATTACTATTAATCTCCGTCAACACTTTTCCTCCAAACCAATCTATTACTTGCGAGCACTCCATTATTGTCAAATCTAACATTTTGTGCTTCTTACTGAATCAATCCACCTGGACCTTAGTCTACTTGGAAGTTTAGTTTCCACTTGGTTAGACTATAATAAATTTAGTGTAATCCTTTACCCAAGTGTAGGCAAACAAAGTTTGCACCTGAAGTAGCTCATGACTGAGGAAACTCGTATAAATAAATATGACCTCTCCATTGCTTCTGCCATAGTATCACCACTTCTGGGTCTGCCTCCCACTGACGAGACCTCAATAAAGGTCAAAACCGGTCTGGGTAGTGGCCCTTCTCTTATTGCATAGCTTTATACATGTCTGCAAGGAGATGTGCTTTGCATTATGGGAGATACTGAGACAAGGAGTGATGAGAGCTTGGTCCACCTTTACTAAGAGTTGCCTCAGTCCTGAACTACTTCAGGTGCAAACTGTTTGCCTACACTTGGGTAAAGGATTAAACTAAATTTACCTTAGTCTTCTTCTGAATCTCTTTCCTGTCATCTTTGCATCAAATGCCTGTTTTGTTCCTTTCTTCACCTATTCTTTTAAGTGGCCATACCACTTTAAATTAGCTCTGCTAACATATTTTTGAATGCTAATAATGTCAAGTTCCTTTCTAACATCTTTATTTATATGATTTACCATTGATGCCATCAGTTCACTCCCCTAATTTCTCTTAGATCCCTCATTCTGTGGTCTTTAGTCTATGATCAAGTGCTTTATTTCTAACCCAACTCTCAGATGCATAACTTAAATTGTATTCTGCTAGTTTGGTATTTTGCCTAATTTCTCTCTTATTTCATATAAATTTATTCAGCTGGCTACCCACCATACCAGCTTTGCTTATTCTGTTGTCTATGTCCAGATTTAACCTGCCATCTTCACTAAAAACTGTGCCTAAATAGCTGAAATATTTTACTTATTCTATAGGAATCTTCATTCATAATGCAACTAAGTTTTCTCTGCTCCTGCCTATTTTCATCCACAGTTTTGGCCTATTTATTACTGATTTTCATGCAAAATTTTTACAGTTATTTAATTTAGTTAGTGAATCCTAGGTACTTGCACTAGATGTGTTTAGGAGTACCACATCTGCATAAAGCAAAAAGCTAAGTTTTATCCAATTTCCAAATTTTATTAATCACATGATTAAATTTGGTTAAGAAATGTCAGAATAATTTAACATTATTACTTTGTTGTTTTGTTCTTGAAGACCTAACAGCTACTCTTTATGTACTATTACAATACTATATTTTTATTTTTTTAAGCTACAAAAATATATAGATGCTGTAGAAGTAGTTATGAATCCTATTGTGGAGTCAGTTCGACCTTTTCAATCACCTAAAACTTGGGAGGATCTCAGGTAAAAATCTGATAATGTTAATCATGAACATTTAAATGAATATTATTATTGTTCAGTTTAGGTATATATATTTTCTCCTTCCTGTCCTTTCTTTGTGTGTGTGTGTATGTTATATTTAATTCAGAGTGTTATGTACATGTATACACCTAGTGAAATAATTAGCCGACATGAAATTGTGAGTAAACAGAAATGTAAAATTTAAAAATTTTTTACACTGAAGATAGCAAAGATAGTATAGTTGTCATTATGATGAAAATGAAGCTTATTTATTGAAAAGGATCGTTGTTGATTTGGTAATCTGAAAGTTTTTGATAGGTTATATTGAAATGTCTCCTGTCAATAGTATTTTGTGAAGGCACTAGAGGGCAGTGGTACTGAGATGTTCACTCTTGTAGCCTAAAATTTTGCACAGTTGTAGAGTATGTCAACTAATATTTATATGTAAAATTTTAATTTGGAGACCTGAAGTGACTTGAAAAAGTTTCGTGTTTGGTGTCTAGACAGGAGTTTCTGAATTATGTAGAAAACATAAATAAGAAATACAGAAAAATTATAAAATTGATAAAAATACACAGAAATATCCATAGCCTAACAAAAGTACTAATGGTCTATAGGTTTACAACCTTTTGTGGATGGGAATCACATAAAAAACAGTTGACTCTCATCCTATTAAACACTATTATAGCAGTCGAAGTGACTCAGAAGTTCTGACTAAAGACCTGTGCAATGCTAAAGGAAATTCACTATCGAAAACTATCCACTATAATAAACTGTTCCTTTGGCCAGTGTGAGTTTGCTCTAGTGGAAGTTGAATATATTTCCATTATCACCCAGAAACTTTTAACAAAATTGGCAAATCTCATGGCTATTGGATTCTGATGTGCAGTGTATGTGTGGTGGTGTGTGTGGGGAGGGTGATATGGTTTGAATGAAGGGATGAAGGAAAGTAAATAATATGTTTGTGACTGTTGGATTTTTTTTTAACCTAGAAATATAAACTTAAATTTTAAAAATTCAGATAATTTTTTTTTTTTTTCTTTTTAAATGCATGAGAACGCATACAGTTGTCAAGAAACACATTACACTTTATGTATTTGACTTTATTTTAAATTGTTGCTTTTATGACATTGGCATTGCACCCAAAGACAGGGCACTCACTTTGTTATGCCATCCTATTTGAACCAAAATCCTTCCACCTGCACTCATGCTATTGAGTTAAATGCAAATTGTTTATGTACTCTGTAATTGAGAAAAAATTGAGCTGAAACTTCCATTAGTCTCAAGAAATGGCAGGTTTGATAGACCCAAAAATTACTGTCTGTGATTTCCTTGTTTCTAATAATGCTCATTGTTTGAATTTTTTTTTTTCCTCCCTGTATAATTGTATAATCTAGTTTTTCTAAAGTTATAGTAACAGGGTTATTTATTAATTGATGCTGATTAACTAGCATAATCTACAGGTATTGTAAAGGAATGTCTAATACTATAAGGTGCACTCTCTAGAACTTATAACATTTAATTCTCACACAGCACCATTTTTTCAATTGATTACAGAATTAAGGATGGATTGACATATGACTAATAGCTCCCAAATATTGTACTTTGGATTCACTGAAACTATACATGTATGATATGGCCTTTGACAGGATACCACATGGAATTCTAATCAGTAAACTGCAACATATGGGAATGGATATAGGGTTGGTGAGATGGATAGGTAGGTGGTTGATAGAGAGATATCAGGGAGTAGTTTATTCAGGAGTAGAATCCAAAAGACGGTCTGTGACTAGTGGTGTGCCGCAGGGTTCTGTTCTTGGACCACTGCTGTTTAATTTGTTCATTAACGATATAGGGAAGGATCTAAGAGGATTGGTTCATTTGTTCGCTGATGATGCAAAGTTGGGTAGGGCAATAGTGAATGCAGAAGATGTCAAAATCTTGCAGGATGATTTCGATAGATTGGAGTTCTGGGCTAAGGAAAATGGATGTCAATTTAATGTGACAAAATGTAAGGTTATGCATTTGGGGTGAAAAGATTAGCAGCAGTATACCACATTGGTGGAACTGTACTTCAAGAGATTGATGAGGCCAGGGACTTGGGAGTGTTGGTGGATAGGGAGATGAAGTTTAGGGGACACATGGCTAAATCAGCTCATCAAATCACTTGGTTGCTGAAAAATACTTCGAAGAGCAGAGACAAGTTTTTGTGCCTCCGTACCAAGCCTTGATAAGACCTCTTCTCGACTACTGTGCCCAGATTTGGTCACCTAGGTTTCTTCTTGATGGGGAGGAGATGGAGAAGATCCAGAGGTGAGTGACCAAGATGATAGCAGGTCTATGGAAAACCTTATGAGAACAGGTTGAAGATTTGTGGGTTGCAGAAATTGGTTGATATGCGGAAAAGGGGAGATATGATTGAGACATTAGGGGACATCTATGGAAGCTGGGCAAGAGTGTGGTGGTTAGCAAGGATGTTAGAGCTGGGTTCTTTACTTTTAGAGTGGTAAATGAGTGGAATAAGCTGCAAGAGTCTGTTGTGGGTGCTATGACAGTGAATGAGTTCAAGGCAAGGTATGATAGATACTGTGAGAATGTCGAATAGTTGTGCGGGCATGATGTTTAGGGCCTCCCTCAATGAGTCTAAGGACTCCCTGGAGTTGCCCGTAATAATAGTAATGATGATGATACAACATAAGCTACATCATGCTGTATTAGTTCAAGTCAGCAATGTTGTCATATGGGACCTGGAATGAATCTATGAATGAAAATTCAGCTATCTGGAACATCACAGGAAACGAGGCCAATTGCAGGAAAGGAACTACAAAAATACATTTTTATTTTATTTAACAAAAATAGGTAACATTTATCAGCCATAAGGCCCGAATAAGTTGTGGTTATTGAAAAACCAGTTTTCGATTGTTACTACTTGCTTAGTTGACATTCATACTGATGTTCATGAAGTTGGGTACTCTGTCCTAGTTAATGAAACATGACTAAAAAGTTTACAAGCACCTGATGGCTTTTCAGTGTATTGAGATGCTTTTTTGATTTTTAAGTTACAAACAGAAGCTCAATGAAATTTTGTATCTGCATAGTGTAAAGTAGAATGTTTCTTTTCTCATTTTATGCAGTGTTGTGTAGGCCATGATAATTGTAAGTAGTAGTAGAGTAGAGATTTTAGTATAAAGAAATTAATGACCAGGAATGATGCATTGAAAAAAATTTATTTATTTTTAATAAGAATAAAGAGTATACATATTCATGCTTTTGCTATCCTTAAAAACATCCCATTAAGAAATGGCTTAGGATGGGGGATGAGGTCAATTCTTAAGATCCACAAAACAGTTATTTTTTTAAAAAAATCATCCAAGATTGAGAGCCCAGTCCAGCTGGTGAAATGGCTAGCATATGTGCTATGTGCAGGCTATTGTTTTGTATGGCCTCCACATAGCACATATGTCATATCAGATGTCATGCAAGATGAGACCCTAGTGTTTGATAAGACTGCCCTCTGAATGCATAACATCACTAGACTGAAATTTGGAGTTAAAAGGTATCTGTAAATTCTCACATGATTAACGTCATATTGTGTTCACTTTTACAAGTTATTAACTAGAATGAAAAATGTAAATGGTATTGTCATTGTTGACAAAATACTAAATTTCTTGTATGTAATCCCTTTAAGAAAAACATTTTGTATTATTCAAACTGGTGTCGCATGATTTGTGATGTTAGCATATCCTGATGTTGACATGACTCCAGGATGAGAATATTGAGAGACACATGTGTACTATGTGTAAGACTTGATATAAAAGCTTTCACATCAGGAAGCAGAGCATCTTGGGGCTTTTAGTCCTTTTTTCCCTGGGATCACCACACCACCATGTGAGGTTTGCTGTTGGTTGCTGAAGCATGAGGAGGTCAGCACAAGTCATCACTGAGAGATCAGCAAAGAAAGCAAACGATCATCAAACGGTCAAAGTCGCCATGTTGCTTATGAATGGAATTCGGAGGATAAAGAATATTGACGATGAAGACAAAGAAAATGGCAGGAATGAAAGGAACAGGCATACAGCCAGAAGAAAGGGAACATTATTGTGTAGACAGAGGAATAGAATAAGGACTGCCCTGAAAGAAGTATATGAAATTTAACTCGTAAGTACTTGGAAGGATATATCTATACTTCCAGGCAACTCATGTAATGTGTTCTTATTCCATATTCAATTGTGCTAATGTAAATATTTATGATCTATTTGAATAAGTATCTATTATAAGAGTAAGCATATTACTGTATGTAGCAAACAAAGTTAATGTAGAAATAAGCTCATTTTTGGTATGTTTGATAGTTTAATGAGTAAGAATGACTAGTACATTGTACTAAACTATATTTATAGGTTATGAGATAGAAATGTCAGAATTAAAGGAGAATTATGCTCAAGATATACTCACATGAAATTGTCTATGACTTGTAATTTATTTGTGTCCATGCTCATATGTACATCGAGCATTGTAAATAGATTTCTTGGTTTAATTAAATTAGTTTGTGAAACAGCACATTGAGGCTGATTTGTCAGGGCACTAATCCCCAAAACTATGAACCTGCATGTATCTTGCAAATGAGGAACAAGGTATCTATAATATGCTAAGTAAAAAGTTTAAGTCATGACTGATACAAGTCTACGTTGTCTTTGTTTAAGATTCTTACAAATCCACACTCAAAAAATAACTTGTGCGGTCATTAATCAAATAAATTTGTTAAATTACAGTGTATGTATGCAATAGTAAGAAAGCCAAAGTAGCAGATATAACAAAACATAGTGCAGATAAGACAAAGTGGATATATAACATATCCTCATGATAAGGCATTGATGAATTTCCCATCATACTATTCTCTGAAGGCACTTACTGAGATGTTCACTCTCATGGATTTTAAACCGTTGTTTACCCCCCCCCCCCCATGATGTTGAAGTGACTCCTCTATTGTTTAGATTCTGTCACCTCTCAGAAGCAGACAGCAGACCTTGCTTGGTTATCTCATAAGGTCTGACTGATCTTTTTGAAATGTGTAGTTAAACTTTTAAAAAGCCATATTAGATATATTGATTCTTTCAATGAAAATTCCTGAGATTTTATTGAAAAAGTCTCCACAATTCAGATGAATCATTCTGACATTTTGCTAGCTTGTATATAATTATGGCTATTTAAATATATACCAAGAGTAAGCCATTTCTTACTTAGAATTGTTCTTTCTACTAAATACATTAAAATTCTTCATGCATCATGGGAATGATCAATCTATCCCCATGACGGAATGATGGGGATGGATAGGAAACTGTTGATATGTATAAAAGAGTTTCTAAACAGATACCAAAAAATAGTATATGGAAGAGCACAATCCAAGAGAAGGCAGGTGACTAATGGTGTGCTGCAGGGCTCTGTGCTTGGACCACTGCTGCATAATTTGTACATAAATGATATAGGAAATAATTTGAATGGAGGTATTCAGTTGTTTGCTGATGATGCAAAGTTGGGTAGAGTAATAGTTAATCAAGGTGATGTAGGGAGCTTGCAGGATGATTTAAATAGGCTGACAATATGGGCAAAATGTAATGGATATTTGTTTAGCATGGAAAAGTGTAAAGTTGTGCATCTTGGGATACAAATATTACATGTTGTGTATCACATTGAAGGAACAGTACTCCAAGAAATTGATGAAGCCAGAGATTTGAGGATAGTAGTAGTAGATAGAGAGAGAGCTGAAATTTAGAGGACATATTGCTAAAGTAGTCAAGGTAGCTCACAAGATTGCTTGGTTATTGAAGAACATACTGACAAGCAGAGATAAGGAGAGTTGTCATTCTTCATTCCTCTTTATGAAGCCTTGATACGAACACATCTGGATTAGTTTGCTCAGGCCTGATAAGTTTCTTGGGAATAAGGAAGTAGTGGAGAGGATCCAGAGGCAAGTGACCAAAATGGTGAGTAGTCTGTGGAATGCTTCCTATGAGGATGGATTGAGGGATTGCGAAAGTTGGTTGATAGGCAAAAAATGGTCAGTATGATAGAAACATTTAAGTTGCTTAAAGGTTTTTATAGGATTGATGTAGGGAAAATGTTTCAGCACATGGCTAGAGCTCAGAACAAGAGGTAATCCCTGGAAGTTGAATAAGAGATTGGTTAGCAAGGACATGAAGACTACATTTTTTTTTGCTTGAAGAGTGGTGTAATAAATGGAATGGCTTGCTTGAGTCAGTTGTGAGTGCTTTGTTTGTTAATGGATCCAAGGAGAAGTATGATAGATGTTGTGTTGATAGTTTGGATCTCCCACGATGATTCTTAGGACTCCGTACAGGTGGCTGTGTAATAATAATATATCCTCAGGATGGCAGTAGGATCTCCATTGTAGCCACTGCATATATATATGATGAAGTTCCAAATGAGAGCTTTAATACAAGCCAAATTGAAACTACCTCCATTTCTAGATGTTTTAATGAGAAAAAAAAAGTTCCAGCGTATTACTTGATATCTGGAAGCCACATCGTGCTCATTTTGTCATGAGTATTCTCAAGGATAGCACTCATAAAAAGAAGAACCTGATAGTTTGATTGTTTAACTTTTCTATTCAACAAATTCCTTCAAAAGAGTTATCAAAAAATAAATAAATAAATAAATAAATAAAATAATAATAATTCTTCCAAAATTGTTATATATCGAGAAGTCTGCATGTTGTGTTAGAAATATCAGCTATTCATATCGTTACTGTATGTTGCTAGGGGTTTTCTGATTGTAACATCTGTATCAACACTAAATATGAGGCTGATCTTCTTGAATGGCAGGCAGTCTCAAGTAGAGTGATGTGGGAAAATATCAGAATGAGGAACTGGACAATGAGACTTGTTTGTGCCTATGGTCCCACAGAAGGTTTTACTAAGATAGAAGTGGAGGAATTTTTTGAGGATTTAGAGAAAGCATCTGACACAATGAAAAAGGAAAAGTTGGTCCTTGTTGGGGATCTAAATAGCAGAGTAGGAAATGGTTGTCAGACATACAAAAATTTAATGGGAAAATTTGAAGAAAAGAGCAAAGTTAATAATAATGGCAAATATTTGTTGGATTTCTGCTCAGGACATGGACTGTTGAAAATTTATTTTTCACTTGGTTAGAGTATAATAAATTTAGTTTAATCCTTTATCCAAGTGTGAGCAAACAAAGTTTGCGCCTGAAAGTATCTTCAGGACTGGGGTAAAATGGTGCAACTCGTTGCAAAGGCGGAGCAAGCTACCAACACTCCTGTCTCAATATCTCCTATAATGCAAAACACATCTCCTTGCGGATATGTCTAATGTTATGCATTAAGGGAAGAGCCACTATCCAGACTAGTTTCGACCTTTATTGAGGTCTCTTCAGTGGGAGCAAACTTAGTTTGCTCACACTTGGATAAAGGATTAAACTAAATTTATTATACTCTAACCAAGTGAAAAATAAATTTTCAACATCTTTCTCTAAATCCAGAGTAATTTATTAAAAAAGGGGTGGCACACCATTTGGCAACTCCTATAGGTAGAGATGACCTGCTAAAGCTTCTGCCTGGTATCTCAACTTGGGCCTGGCTCCCACTGAAGAGACCTCAATAAAGGTTGAAACTAGTCTGGGTAGTGGCCCTTCCCTTAATGCATAACATTAGACATATCTGCAAGGAGATGTGTTTTACATTATAGGAGATACTGAGACAGGAGTGTTGGTAACTTGCTCCACCTTTGCAACGAGTTGCCCTGGTGTTGTACCACCTTACACCAGTCCTGAAGATACTTTCAGGTGCAAACTTTGTTTGCTCACACTTGGATAAAGGATTAAACTAAATTTATTAGGAGATGGACTGGTTATTACTAACACCATGTTTCAACATAAAAACGTGCAAAAATTCACATGGAGAGAAGAGGCAAGAAATAAGAAAAGTCTCATTGACTATGTTATTGTTGATAGTGATGTTTTCTTCCTTGTGCAGGACACAGGACACAAGAGTGTACAGAGGATTTGAAATTGGAAGTGATCACTATTTAGTCTTGAGCAGGATAAAATTGAATTTCATATTGAAAAGAATAACATGTAAGAAAGTTTTAAAGCAAATTAAAGTTGAGCAGCTCTCAGATGTGAAGTGTAGACTAAAATACACAAAGATTATTGAAGAAAAAAATGAAAGAGTTTGAGAAGAGGAACCAAACTTGAGAGATTCAGTGATAAGCCTTGAAGAAAACCCTGATTGATTCTGCTAGAGAGGCATGTGGTGAAGTTGTCTGCAATGATAGAAAAATTAGAACTCCATGGTGTATGCAGGAAGTTAAAGAGGCAGTGAAGGAAAAGAAGAAGGCATATTAAAAGTTCCTGTCAAATAAGTCAGCTTGTGCTCTTTGAGAATACAACGACAAATGTAAGAAAGCTAAACAGTGTGTAAAACTAGCTAAAAAAGTCATAGGAGGACTTTGGCAAGAACATAGAAAATAAATATCAAGAAGGTGGTAAGATATTCTGGAGGTTGTTGAAGGAACTTAGAAATGGAGGAAAGAGTGCTGTAAAAGGTGTTAGAGATGATAAACGTGACATGAAAATGGGAGAAAAAGATATCCTTGAAGTATGGAGTAATTACTTCGAGAAATTGCTAAATGAAACAAGCAGTGAAAGCATAGTGGTAAAAAACACTCAGTAGGCATACAGTCAGGAATACATGTCCATACTTGAAGTAGAAAAAGCCATCAAAGGCTTAAAGTGTGGAAAGGCAGCAGGAGTAGATGATATTTGACCAGAAATGCTGAAGTATGGTGGTATAAAAATCTTGCAGTGGCTGCATTGCGTAGTTCAGAAGGCCTGGAAAGTGGGATGAATTCCCAATGATTGGAGTGGAGCTCTCATAGTACCCACATATAAAAAAGCGAAATAAAACTGAATGTGAGAATTATGGAGGTATTTCCCTATCGAGTGTTCCTGGTAAGATATATGCAAGTATACTTGAGAAACGGTTGAGAAGAATTGTAGAAGAAAAGCTTGGTGAAGAACAAGCTGGATTCTGGCCAAATAGAGGCTGTCAGGATCAGATCTTCACTTTACGACAAATAGTTGAGAAAGCATGGGAATATAACAAAGATCTCTATTTGAGTTTTGTAGATCTGGAAAAGGTATGATAAGGTGCCAAGAGAGAAGCTTTTCAATATGGTACAGTTATAGGGGTCAAAGGGGTATCAAGCAATACTTTAATCTTTATTTGAGTTGTAAGTCAGCAGTTAGAATTGAAGGAAGTACAGGAAGGTGGTTTAATGTTAAATCTGGTGTGAGCAAGGATGTACGTTATCCCCTCTGTTATTCATTATCTATACGGATCACATTATGAAGGAAAGTGGTATTGAACATGATAACAAAATTGGAGATGTTAATGTCAACTCTTTGCTTTATGCAGACGATGTTATACTTATCAATAAATCTGCTACGAGTCTGCAAGATTCCTTGACTAAATTGAATAGCTGTTGTAATAGATATGGTATGAAGGTTAGCAATAAAAAGACAAAGACAATGAAAATAGGCAGAATCATTGAAAATGTCAACTGTGTTGTGAATGGAGAACCTGTGGAACAAGTGAAACATTTCAGCTACTTAGGCACGATTTTTACTGAAGATGGTAAAATAAATATAGAAATAGACAACAGAATCAGCAAAGCTGGTATGGTAGGAAGTCAATTGAATAAATTCATATGGAATAAGAGAGAAATTAGTCAGAACACTAAATTAGCTGTATACAAGACAGTGTTCAAACCAGTTTTTAACTTATGGATCTGAGAGCTGGGTTAGAAGTAAAACACTTGACCAAAGACTAGAGACCGCAGATATGAGAGCCCTGAGAAAGATTAAGAGACGTGAATAGATGGCATCAATGGCAATATCATATTAAAAACGAGGATATTATGAAAGAACTTGATATTGTCCGCAACCAGGAATGCATTAGCAGAGCTAATCTCAAGTGATATGGTCACTTAAGCAAAATGGGAGAGGAAAGATTAGCAAAACAAGTGTTCTCTGCCAGGTTGGCAGGAAAAAGACCCAGAGAAAGACCAAGATATAGGTGTATTGATACAGTAAAAAGTGTCTTAGACAATAGAAATATAAGATCTGATAATGTTGGAGTCTTGACAATTAACAGACTGATCTGGAGGAAAATTGTAGATAGGAAGTTAGTAATGATGTAATTTTTTCATGTAGTACTATCATATCCTGTGCTCCCCTTGAGGGTACATGGCAGGATTTTGATGATGATGATGACATCTGTATCAAAAATAGTAGACATCAGAACTTCCTCTAAAGCCTTTTATGGGCTCCTAATGGTTCCTTTCCAAGATTATCCATAGGTCAAATGATCTTCTGCCTCTTCTTCTAAGGCTTATTTGGAAGAGTTTTAAAATCTAAGATGAGCATTCTAGTAACATTACCTACAAAAACATAGATAAACCAGGTCTTATTTCTCATGTCTTCACAGAATACTATGGTGAAGGACTGAATCTTGAGGATAACCTAACTTTTCATAGTCTAGTGAGGTTATTATTATTATTATTACCGGCAGCTCCAAGGAATCCTTAGACTCATCGAGGGAGGCCCAAAATCATGTCAATAACAACTATTCAACATTCACACAGTATCTATCATACTTCACTTTGAACTCATTTACAGTCATGGCACCCACAACAGACTCTGGCAGCTTATTCCACTCATTTACCACTCTCCAAGTAAAAAACTTTGCTCTAACATCCTTGCTAACCAGACTCTTACCAAGCTTCCATGGATGGCCTCTAGTCCTCCCACTACCAGTCCTATTGTCAAAAATATCTTCTGAATTAATCTTATAGAAACCCTTCAGTAATTTGAATGTCTCAATCATATCACCCCTTTTCCGCTTATCAACCAATTTCTGCAGCCCACAAATCTTCAAACTGTTCTCATAAGGTTCATTCCATAGTCCTGCTGTTATCTTGGTCACTCGTCTCTGGATCCTCTCCACCTCCTCCTCCTCCCCATCGACAAGAAACCATGGTGGTCATATCTGGGCACAGTAGTCTAGATGGAGTCTTATTAAGGCTTGATACAGAGGAACAATAACCTGTTTGTCTCTGCTTGTTAAAGTGTTTTTCAGCAACCAAGTGATTTGATGAGCTGATTTTGCCACTTTGGCGATGTGTCCTCTAAACTTCAACTCCCTATCCACCAACATTCCCAAATCCCCGGCCTCGTCAATCTCCTGGAGTACAGTTCCACCAATGTGATATACTGCTGCTAATCTTTTCACCCCAAAATGCAAAACCTTACATTTTTCCACATTAAATTGACATCCATTCTCCTTAGCCCAGTCCTCCAAACTTTCCAAATCATCCTGCAAAATTTTGACATCCTGAGCATTCACTATTGCAGTACCTAACTTTGCATCATCTGCAAACAGATGCACGGTTCCTCTCAGATCCTTTCCTATATCGTTAATGAACAAATTAAATAGTAGTGGTCCAAGAACAGAATTCTACGCGCACACCACTAGTCACAGGCCATCTTTTGGACTCTACTCCTGAATAAACCACTCTGTGATATCTCTACATCAACCACCCTCCTATCCATCTCACCAACCCTATATCCATTCTCATATGCTATAATTTACTGATTAGAATTCCATGTGGTATCCTATCAAAGGCTTTAGCAAGGTCCTTTAGAATCACTGTAAACCCATTACCCTTATCCAGTTCAGCCATCACTGTGTTATAGAATGTGAGCAAGTTACTGAAGAATGATCAACCCTTCACAAAACCATGCTGTCCCTCATACAGTATCCCATTTTCATCTATCCAATCTTGTATTTTCCTCTTGACTATTTTCTCCAAGACCTTGACAACAATTCCTGATATGCTGATCGGCCAGTAATTTTCAACAGCAGTCTGGGAACCTCCTTTATGCAGTGGAACTATTTTCTCATCTTTCCACCCCCTTGGGACTAACCCAGACCCGAGACTCAAATTAAACAAAATGGTCAAAGCCACTGGCAATTCTTTAGCCGCTTGTCGTACGACACGAGCTGGTATACCATCCAATTCCACAGATGAATTGACATTGAGGTTTTGTAATAAACTATTCACCTCCACTTCATTCACCACAATACCCGTATAAGCTGTTGGTTCATTCATTTCTGCATGGATGATATATACTCTTGCGAAGTGCTCGCTCAATATTCAACTATATCAACTAATTCGGTTACCTCCCTACCATTGACATTCTTTAAAATCAATCTGCCGCATACATTTTTTCTTTTACTAGCAACATATCGAAAAAACTGTTTAGGATTCTCTTTAACCTACATGGCTAATGTTCTTTCATAATCCGCTTTTGCTTTTCTTACCGCACTTGTTTCCCTTCTGGGCTGAGCTTTATACCGTTCATGTGCCTGCAGGTCACCTTTCTCTTTAAATTCCCTCCACAATTGTTTCTTTTTTTTTTTTGCAGCTCAAGCTTAATGGTGTTATTCATCCATTTTATTCCTACTTGATTTATTATTCAGAGACTCTAGGTATACAGTCAGCCTTTGCCTCCTGCAACTTCTTAACCGCCTTCCATGCACTATCAACATCCAACCCTTGCAGTTTTACATGCCATGGCACTGAAGCAATCAAACTCCTAAGCTTGTCATACTTACCAGCCCGATAATTCCACATGTACCCTGTCTTAATTGTAAATTCCACACCTTTAGCCACCTCCCAAGTCAAGACCCTATGATCACTCTCAGCAATTGGTGGCAATGTGGTCATTGCCACCAATTGCTGAGAGTGATCATAGGGTCTTGACTTGGGAGGTGGCTAAAGGTGTGGGATTTACAGTCAAATCCTCAGATGCAATTACTAGGTCAAGCACTCTCTGACTCCTAGTATTTTCCATTACATGCTGTCGCGGATAGTTATCCCTTAATAACTGCATAAAATCCAATTCCTTCCTTCCATGTGTCCTCTCCTCCCTCCAATCAGTGCTACCCTAGTTGAAATCTCCCATAATAATTATGCTCCTTCCACTCATTTCTTCTATTTGCTTATGCATACTATCTCCACCATCTTTTTCATCACCTGGTCTATAGCAGCACCCGATTGTATATTTTTTTCTGCTAGCCTCAATCTCACACCAAATGGCCTCAAATGTGCTCTTTTCGCTATCCTGCAATTCAACTTCTATTCTCCTTGGCTGCAGCTCATCAGCTATCATCAATAATACTCCTCCCCCATTTTATTCTCCCTGTCATTCCTGAACCCACTATACCCCTTATATTCAATTCCGCTAGCTATATCATCTTTGGTCAGCCATGTTTCACTAATGCCAATAACCTGTGGTCTGGAAATGCCAACCAAGGCCAAAAATTCTTCCTTCTTGTTCCTAATACTCCTACTAGCATTAGTATACATGAATCGCAGACCCCCCCATTGTAATATATTCTGTGTCTTCTAGTATTCTATCTATCTTACTTCCTTACTTAGTATTACTTCTTGCCCCCCCCCCCCCTTTTTTTTTTTTTTTTCTTCTTCTGCTGCTGCTGCTAGATAGAACACGTTTTTAAGATCTATCTGGCATGGAAATCCCTGAGCAATTTGTACACAAATCAATTAAGAAATTTGTTTAAATTCAGACTGCACCACTTAATTGATCTAATTTATATTAACAGCCAGGGCGAGAAGAAGACAAAATGTAATCTTACACTTCTACACAAATATCCAAAAGTGCAAGTCGTGGTTCGCTGTTATAATTTACTCCCGCAGGTTCATTAATTATTTTTGGGATAGTGCATTAGCTTAGGAATTAGAATCAGACAATTTTAAAAAATCAAAACATATTTATTTTGACTTCAAAGAATGATTAAATACTAACTTAAACAAAATGCACCATATATCACACATTAACTCACTATCTGAACATCATAGATTATAACACTTTTACTAGCAAAATTACTCAGTCTTACTTATCACAGAATATCCTCTATGGGACAGATATAACTCATAAGCATACACAGTTGTTATAAGAATGTTATCACAGTTAATTCTCTTCCATTACATTGTCTTCTTAATTAAGGCTAATTCAGATATTGTATCAAGCATCCCGAGAATCAGATAACATTAACAAAACAAGTTCTTCAAAAAAAGCAAGACATTCAGTTCACATATAGCCGCCAGTTAACAATTAGTCTCTTTCTTTCTATTTATGATTACTAGACACAATCGTATCGCATACTGCAAAAGAAAACGAGGGCTTACTTGTTTACAATTTCCCGAGAGAAAAGTTCGATTCCTTAATGATACACATGAACACTTCTATTGGGTCAAATCTTCGATAGTCTTCCTTCAAATTATGCACTGGAGTTCTGCCATGGCTATCTGCAGCCTAGAGCGAGCGGGCGGCAAAAGTACATCAGGCATTGGCGGCGGGAAAAACAACCATCCTTCAACTCCGAAAGGAGCCCTCGTAGGTGCTGTGCTAAAGTCCAGGAAAGGTCAGCCACAGGTCGAAAAAAGCCCTGAACCACGTGCTGTATTGCCCTTTTATTCAAATCACAGTTCTTTGTTCTCAATTTGGAATATTCCAGGATTAGCCACGAGCAATGAATGAACTTACGTCATCGCAGGCCGTTTGACCTTACAATCCTTTTGGCGCTTGGCGCTAATCCGACTTATGTCTTTTTAAGCTCTTAGTAACATTTCTTTAGTGTAGGTGCACTTTTAGCAGCATATATATCTTTACAATTCTTTTATTATTGCAACTACTTAGCACATTCTTATATTTTATTATTCTAGACAAAATTCTAATTGTAAAATAATTAATAAAAATTCGTTAAACAAAACTTATTTCTCGCAATATTTTGCACCATCCCTACCTTGATGCCTTATACTAACTATCCCATTCTGATTTGTTGTCCTTCTTATTCACTCGGGCATATTATATTCATTCATACACCGAACTGCCTAAATTATAAATTCACATGGAAGTCTAATCAAACACTAAGTCCTCATCTTGCATGACAATGCTAGGCATTCATGCATTTATGCAATGCATGAGATTTTTCATACACTGGCAGTCACATGCAACCAGTAGAAAATAGTGGGCAACACATAGGTATTCTAGAGACATTTTACATGTTTGACTGTGCTCTCATCCTTGGATTGTTTTTTAAAAATCTGTTTTATAGATCTTTAGAGTCTCGCAAATGAAATGTGACCCACCCGTTTTTTTTTTGTTTTTTTTTCAATAAATTAATTCCCAGTATCTCATTTATTTACTATAGAACTTGGGCATTGCTAAAAAATGAAAACAAGTGATTTCTTTATGCATGGGTGTTTCACTTATTTAATTATTATACAACAAACAAAATGAAAGCAAGTCTCTCAATTCTAACTCTTCTTCTAATTTCTGTTCAGTCTTCGTATATTGAAAACACACAAACTCCACAGCAGGATGAAACACCTTAAGCCCCCCACCACCACCACACACACACACACATACAGTGGGGATGCTTAAGGATGAAAGCTGTATAATTGGGAGGAGACCTCCACATAGCCTTTTAAGGAAGAACCGACTGGGGGCTTAAAACCGACTGACCTAAAATCCTCACTTTCTCGTGGTGCACTCTGTTAAGTATCTACCTGAATACTAAACAAATGAGGATGGTCTTGCTATTTGGGATTTAGCCATCCAAATTGTATTCTTTAAGGTCTTCCATATATCAGGTAGGATTAAACCTTGATTCCTGTTGAAGTTTTTTGTGGAATGGGTGACTGTAACTGCTACTTTGAAGATTCTGGAACGGTAGTTTTCCTTCTATATAAGGCATATAACTTTTATTCCATTCAATAATGTAGTTGGTTGTAGAGAAGTGGGAAGAAAAGCCAGATATATCTTGTCTGTTATTTCTTACATAACCGATGTGTTCCCTTTGTCTCATTTCTAAGCTTCTAGATGTCTGACCAATGTAACTAAGACCACAGGAACAAGGGATGTTGTAAACTCCAGCATACTTGTAGACAGGATGGAAGTCTTTTGGTGATCTTAGAAATTTCTGAATATTTTAAACTGGCTTGAAGGTCACTCTAATATTGTGTGGTTTTAGGAGGAGAGCCAGTTTTTTGGAAATGGTACCAGCGTATGGAATAGTTATAGTGGTGATATATTGGGTGACATCATGTTGTCTTTATGGTATGTCAGAGAAGAGAATCTTGTTGACGAGTCTTCTAGGGTAGCCATTTAAGGATAGGTCGTTGGATATTGTAGTCAATTCTTCTTGTAGATCATTTTGGCCCGTAGTAAACTATATAGCTCTTTTCTTTAGCATATGAATAATGCTAAGTTTTTTGGAGATGTGGTGTGATGAGCTGAAGTGTAGATAACGTTATTAGTGTTGCTAACCACTTGCTGCTTGGAGTTTTTGCAACTGATGCCCCTAATCTTCAAACCCTCACAATGGAGGTGTCACAAATTAAGATCTTAAAATTGCAAAATGTGAAGAAGCTGAGGAACCTTCACTCAAAAGGACTTGACAGTTGTTTTGGGAAAATTTGGAGAAAAGTGCAAATCTAATAATAATTTTAAAGGTCTGCTGGATTTCTGGTCAGGACATGGATTAGTTATTACTAACACCATGTTCTAACATAAAAATATGCACCAATTCACATGGAGAGAAGATGTAAGAAATATGAAAAGTCTATGACTATGTTATAGTTGATAGGAATGTTTTTTACCCACTGGTATGAGACACAAGATTATACAGAGGATTTGAAATAGGACGTGATCACTATTTAGTTTTGAGGAGGTAAAATTAAATTTAATATTGAAAAGAAGAGTGTATAAGAAAGTTTTAAAATGAATCAAAGTTGGCAGCTTTCAGAGGTGAACTGTTTATTCAAATAAGCAAATATCATTGAAGAAAAAAATGAAAGAGTTTGAAAACAAGAAACTAAACTTTGGAGATTCATTGGCAAACCCTGAAGAAAACATTGATTGATTCAGCCAGAGAGGCATATGGTGAGGTTGTCTATAAGGGTAGAAAAAATCAGAACTCCATGGCGGACTCGAAGTTAAAGAGGCAGTCAAGTAAAAGAAGAAAGCATATCGAAAATTCTTGGTAAGTAAGTCAGCTTGTGCTCTTAGCGAATACAGAAAAAATTGTAATAAAGCAAAGCACTGTGCAAAACTAGCTACACAAAAGTTATAAGACTTTGGTAAGAGCCTAGAAAATAAATATTAGGAAGGGGAATGAAAACTGAAGATATAGATATTCCAGATGTCTGGAGTAATTACTGTGAAAGTCTTTTAAATGAAACAAGCAGTGTCAGCATGGTGGTAAAAAAAACTCTCATCAGGAATACACATCCATACTTGAAGTAGAAAAAGCCAGCAAAAACCTGAAATGTTGCAAGGCAGCTGGAGTAGATGAAATTCAACCAGAAATGCCAGTATGGAGGTATAAAAGTTTTACAGTAGTTGCATTGCATAATTCAGAAGGCCTGGTCAGATGGGGCAAATTCTGAATGATTGCAGCAGAACTCTCTCTATATATAAAGGGAAACAAAACTGAATGTGAGAATTACAGGGGTATTTCGCTACTGGGTATTCCTGCTAAGATTTATGCAAGAATACTTGAGAAACAGCTAAGAAGAATTGTTTAACGGAAGCTTGGTGAAGAACAAGCTGAATTCAGGCCAAATATAGGTTGTCAGCATCAGATTTTCACTTTAAGACAAATAGTTGAGAAATCTTGGGAATATAACAAGGTTTTGTATTCAAGTTTTGTTGATCCTCACAGAATCCAGTTCTTAGAACATCTGAAAAAAAAAAAAAAAGGAAAAAAAAGAAAAGGCAGATGACAATGTGCCAAAAGGAAAGTTCTTCAAAATGCTACAGTTATATGGTGTAAATGGGACATTATATTGAGCAATACATAGTCTCTATTTGAGCAGTAAGTAGGCTGTTTAAATTGAAGGAGGTACAGGAAGATGGTTTGATGTTAAATTAGATATGCAACAAGGTTGTACATTTTCTCCACTGTTATTCCTAATCTGTATGGATCACATTATGAATGAAAGTAATATCAATCTGATATCAAATTTGGTGCTGTTAATCTTAGCTTCTTACTTTATGCAGATGATGTTATACTTCTGAATAAATCCAGCACAAGTCTGCAAGGCTCCCTGACTAAGTGTTGTAATAAATTTGGTATAAAAATCAGCAATAAAAAGACAATGAAAATAGGCAGAAACATTGAAATCCTCAACTGTATCCTGAATGGTGAACCTATAGAACAGTAAAATGTTTCAGCTATTTAGGCACAATTTTTAGTGAAGATGGTAAAACAAATATAGAAATAGATAGTAGACTTAGTAAAGCTAGTATGTCAGCTGAATAAATTTGTATGGAATAAGAAAGAAATTAGTCAAAACATTAAATTAGCTGTATACAAGACAGTGTTCAAACCAATTTTAACTTATGGAACTGAAAGCTGGGTTACAAATAAAAATTGATGAAAGATTGGAGACCTCTGATATGAGAGTTCTGAGAAAAATTAGCACAGTAAACATGTGGCATCAATGGCAGTGTCATATTAAAAATGAGGATATTAGAAATGAACTTGCTATTGTTAGTATTCAGGGGTGTGTTAGTAGAGCCAGGTGGTATGTCACTTAAAAACAGAACTTTAGAAGAAAAATTAGCAAAACAAGTGTTCTTTCCCAGGTTGGTGGGGGAAAAGGCCTAGAGGAAGACAAAGATATAGTAAAAAGTGCCTTAAAAGACAGAAATATAAGATTTCATAATGTTGGGTTCTTCACAGATAATAGATATAATAGGTTAATTTTGAGGAAAATTGTTGATTGAAAGTTTTTAATAGTGTAACTTTTTTATGTAAAGTTGTTATAATTATCCTGTACACCCCCTTAGGGCCCCTATCAGGAATTTGCTCAGTAATGTTCAATATTTTCACTTCCTCACATGCTCAAAAATACAGTAGAACAATTTCCACTTCAGTTAAAACTTCTGTGTTGCCATTATCGCTTTCAGAGCTGTGCTTAAAACAATAGTTCTTTTCATAGTGTAGGGAAATTTAATTAATTAATTTCATAAAACAGCCAGAATTTGTAACAGTACTCTGATTTCACAAGAATTCTGCACCGAGGTTAGTTAATCACTTCTAAACATATAGCGGTCAAATCACTGACAAACCACAATGTATTGTGGATACATTGTGGTTGGTTGGTGAATTTAGCGCTCCTGTAAAATTGGTGATTTTTGTCTGTTTTATTGTGTTTTACTTAGAAAAATTAGTGTTTTTATAGTATATTAGTGTAAATTTTAATGTTTTTGGTCTATTTAATATTTTATAACACTTTTATTAAGATATTTCAAAAATAAGTATAAGTTTAAAATGGCACCAAAAACACACAAGAAAAGTAATGCTAAAAAAAGAGCACTGCAGGCGAGAAGAAGAAGAAGACCAACCCCACTAACAGGGGTAATGAAAATAAATTAACCTTCAAAATAGCAAAATTTAAGCAGATCATCAGAGAAATGATGCGAGTATTAAAAAAAAGTTTGAGGGATGTTTAAATGAGCATAGGGAGAAAATGAAAATTAAACAAAAAATTAAGAAACAATAAAGCATGGAAACAGATAATTGGTATCGTGACTCTATAATAAAACATGCTATTGATGAGCGAGTTATAACTTTGAGAGTTTTCCCGGAGTGAAAAGTAAGAATATAAAAGAAGGAATTAAAAAACAGAAAAGAAAAGTGAATGAGATTGTAATTGTAGTAGGTACTAACGACTTAATTAGCGATAAGTTCAGTATGCGAGAGGACATGAAAGGGTTGTTGCAAGAGTGAAGAGTGAGTAAGTGAAAATACTTCTAATTTTTACCTCTATGTTAATGAATTAAGAAGGGCTATGATGGCAAACAATTTGATGCATAGGCTGTGTAGAAGAAATGGATGCAAGTTTTTTTTGTGCGTGTGTGGACTGAGATGGAGAGAAGATTGGATTTGTATAAGAAGGAAGGCCTACACCTGCATGCGTTTGGTATCAGGAATCTAGAAAAACTAATAACTAGTATGAGACCTAACACAGAGAATCAAGGAAACTAAATTATAAAAAGGATGAATGGTGAGAATGTGAGTGTAAGAGCGACAGTGTTATATAACTGTGTTAATGATGGTAATGGGCTTTGTCATGGAAATGTCGATGAGGAGAGAACGATTTCGACTTTGTGTTTGTCTGGTTTGGACCTATGAAATGTGTGCAAAAATGTCTACATGTATAAGGCACTAGAGAAGAATAGAGGTCTGCAAGTTGTTCATCTGTGTTATGCAGACTGCAGACAAGAGTATACAAAAGAACATGCAGGTAGATTATTATGTGTGTAGATGAATGGTAGGTGTATCAGAAACAAACGGGTAGAGTTTGTTGCCTTAGTCAATATGTTAGAACCTCAGATTGTAGGCATTAGTGAGACCTAGCTATCAGAATCAGACATACTAACTGGTATTGAAGATAAAGGATACACTATTTTTAGGGATGATAGAGAGGACAGGAGAGTAGGTGGCATGCTGCTAATGATATCAGATTACTTGAATCCAGTTAGAGTAGAGACCTAGGATTGTAGTACTACTACTACTAACAGTATTTCTGGGAGGTGGAATCTAACAAGGTCAATTACATATTGGGGTGTTTTATAGACCTGGTGGATTGGTTGCTAGTGATGAAGAAATGCATCATCAAATAGACAAGATGAGTGCAAAAAGAGTAATCATAATGGGAGACTTTAATTATCTAAATATTGATTGGGTAGCAATAGAATCTCATGAGAAGAATGAAAATGCATTTGAGCTATTGTTGGACAACTACCTCAAGCAGCATGTGACAGAAGGAACTCGAGGTCAAAGAGTGTTAGATTTGATTATAATGTCAGAGGGCATTTCAGTTAAAGATGTAACTATTCTGCCTCCTGTTGGTGACAGTGACGATGCGGTACTCACTTGGGAAGTGACTAAGTTTATGAATGTTCAGAAAAAGTTACATGCTGAACTACAGAGCAGGAAATTATGATCAATGGAGGAGTATATCAAGTTCAGTGGAATGGGATAGGAAGAATATCGACAGAGTAGAGTCGATATTCGACAGTGCATGGGAAGTATTTAAACGATATTTAAATAATGCAGTATCAGAGTCTGTCCCGAGAGTTCGAAGAATAAATAGGGTAGGAGTCAAATGGATGTGTAATCTTATTAAGCAAAAGATTCGTAAGAAAAGGATGATCCGGAAGGAATACAGCGTTCATCAGGATGATGTCCATTATGAAAACTATAAGCAGCAGGTTAGAATAGTCACAACTGTTGTATGGAAAGCAAAGTGTGAGCATGAAAAGAAACTTGCTCTGTGTGTTCAAGAGAACCCACAAGAATTCTATCGATATGCTGCAAGTAAAAGAAAGAATGTAATGAATTTTGTTTAATCCTTTATCCAAGTGTAAGCAAACAAAGTTTGCACCTGAAGTATCTTCAGGACTGAGGGAACTCGTGGTAAAGGTGAACCAAGCTCTCATCATTCCCTGTTTTAATATCTCCCATAATGCAAAGCACATCTCCTTGTGAACATGTATAATGCTATGAATTAAGGGAAGGGCCACTACCCAGACCCGTTTCGATCTTTATTGAGGTCTCGTCAGTGGGAGCCAGACCCAGAGGTGGTGATACTAAGGTGGAAGCAATGGAGAAGTCATATTTACCTATTTGAGTTGCCAGTAGGTGTCTTTCCTTATTATTAAATTACTCTGGATTTAGAGAAAGCTGTTGGAAGTTTTTTCCCACTTGGTTAAACTATAATAAATTTAGTTTAATCCTTTATCCAAGTGTAAGCAAACAAAATTTGTGGCTGAAATATCTTCAGGACTGAGACAACTCGTAGTAAAGATGGACCAAGCTCTCATCATTTCTTGTCTTAATATCTCCAATAATGCAAAGCACATCTCCTTGTGAACATGTATAATGCTATGAATTAAGGGAAGGGCTACCCAGACCGGTTTCGACCTTTATTGAGGTCTCGTCGGTGGGAGCCAGACCCAGAGGTGGTGGTACTAAGGTGGAAGCAGGAGAAGTCATATTTACCTACTCAAGTTACCAAAAGGTGTCTCACCTTATTATTAAATTACTCTGGATTTAGAGAAAGATGTTGGAGACAAGGAGTGATGAGAGCTGGTCCACCTTTACCATGACTTGCCTCAGTCCTGAAGATACTTCAGGCGCAAACTTTGTTTGCTTACACTTGGGTAAAGGATTAAACTAAATTTATTATAGTCTTACCTAGTGGGAAAAAACCTCCTACATCTTTCTCTAAATCCAGAGTAATTTAATAATAAGGTGAGACACCTTCTGGCAACTTGTATAGATAAATATGACTTCTCCATTGCTTCCACCTTAGTATCACCACCTCTAGATCTGGCTCCCACTGACGAGACCTCAATAAAGGTCGAAACCGGTATGGGTAGTGGCCCTTCCCATAACGCATAGCATTATACATTCCACAAGGAGATGTGCTTTGCATTATGGGAGATACTGAGATAAGGAGTGATGAGAGCTTGGTCCACCTTTACCACGAGTCCTCAGTCCTGAAGATATTTCAGGTGCAAACTTTGTTTGCTTACACTTGGATAAAGGATTAAACTGAATTTATTATAGTCTAACCAAGTGGGAAAAAACTTCCAAAAAAGAAAGAATGAATATGAAAGAATAACTCTTCTAAATATAGATGGCGCAGAGGGTTACGGATGCAGAAGAGGTTGTTCAACTAATGAGTGCCCATTTTGATAAAAAAAACCAATCAACCTGGTGTATACGACATTGAGTTCTGCTACCTCTTTACTAGATGAAGAAATGCAGGTGAATGATGCGATATCAGCACATGTGCTAAGAGAGTGTTCAGTTGAACTGGCCATTCCTTTGACGAGGCTGTTTAATGAGTCTCAGAACAGGGAAGATTCCACTGGAATGGAAGGAATGTGTGGTAATTCCATTGCATAAGGGTGGTACAAAGACCGTTGTATCCAACTATTGACCAATTAGTATCTCAGGAGTGGTTGGGAAGATTTTGAAAAAATTGCTTAGGGCTTGCATTCAGAAATGGATTGACAGTGAATCTCTACTTTGTAATGAGCAACATGGGTTTACTAAGGGAAGGTTTTTTTTTTTTTGCATCTTGCTCACATTCTGTAACAATGTTACCATTGAACTAGACAAGGGGGAATGGATACACCCTGAGACTTTTGGATTTTGCTGAAGATTTTGACAGAATACAGCATGGTAGACTGTTGCATTAATTGTAGAATATGGGTTTTGATTATAGAATATTAGCATGGATAAGAGGATCGCTGACTGACAGATATCAACAATTGGTAGATGGGGGGATGTGAGTCTGCAATAATTAAGGTAACCAGTGGTGCCATAAGGATCAGTTCTTGGTCCACTGTTATTCAATCTATACATTAATGATATTGGGAAGGATTTGACAAGCGACATACAGCTATTTGCTGATGCTGCTGATATGCAGTACTTGCAGAATGATTTCAGTAGGCTGGAATTGTGGGCATGAGAAAATGGATATCAGTGCAGTGTCAGTAAATGTAAAGTCATTCACTTCAGCATGGTTAGATATCCATGTTAGGTATCATATTAGTGGGATTATGCTTGAAGAAACTGATGAGGTTAGGGATCTTGGAGTGTTAATAGATAGGAAGTTGAAGTTCAGGGGACATGTGGCAAAGATTGCAAATACCACTCATAAGATAATTGCAATGCTGAAACGAATGTTCACATGTAAACATAAGGATGTCATTTTACATCATTACAAGGCCTTGATAAGACCTCACTTAGATTATTGTGTGCAGGTCTGGTCTCCTGGTTTCTGTTATGATTTTGATATATTGGAGAGAGAGTGCAAAGGAGAGTGGTAAAAATGATATCAGGATTATGAATACAGATTGAGAATTTGTAGACTGCAGACACTAGCCCACAAGACAAAGAGGGGTAATATGATTGAGACTTACAGACGTTTGGAAGGATCATACAGGATTTCAATTGATGAAAATTTCAATTTATGGAGGGTGGGAAATGACGAGTCATAGGAAGCTGAGAATGAAGGCCGCTAAGAAGGGGGGGGGTGAGGACTAGATTTTTCTCTTATAAGGTGGTGCTCGATTGGAATGGATTGCCATTGGATGTTGTGAGTGTGAATGAATTCAAGAATAAGTATGATAGCTGGTGCGTGTAGTATGTGGCCTCCCTCGATGAGTCCCTGACTCCCTGGAGATCTCTTATTAATAGTAATAAAGTCATAAGCCCTAGTTGTTTTGGTTCTCTGCATTCCTTAAAGTTTATGTGAAGGTTTCCTCCCGTTATCTATCTTTGACCATTAAGTATAAGAGGCCCCACCAATTGACCAGCCTTTGCCAGCAAAGGTTGGTTGATTGGTAGAGCCTTTGCTACTAATGGCTCATGCAAAAAGTTAAGCAAGTTTGAGTGCAGTTAGTAGTTGGAAGGGTTCGATCATTCAATGCTGTTGGCACACTCTCCCTTGATGAGTCTTTGGACTCCCTGGAGGTGTCATATAATAATGATGATGATAATAATATCTGCAGCTTTATATATTGAGAATCAGTTTTTTATTTTAAGGCAATTTTTGTTCTAGCAAGTGCTGTTGTAATCATATGTGTACCATAATAATATTATTTGAGTCTATTAAACATTAATGGAATATCTGCCATGTTAGCCCATTTTTTATTTATGTACTCCAGCAATATATATTATTATTATATAATATTTTTTTGTCTAATTTTGCCTCTACAGATCTGTGACCAAAACCAAAATTGAAATGATCAGAAAAATTTTAGTAGAAATTGTCATCATTAGAATCATTTTACCAATAAAAATGACCCAAGTGAGTTTGCTCCAACCACCAAGAGCAGATTTTTTGCTGTATGATTTCGACACAGTGTACCTCTTTGTGCCCTTACAAATGTTCTTTATCAGAATGGAATGGGGTGTCTCACTAAATTTTGTAATGATTTCAAATGCAGAATTTCAGTGAAATCTCTCAAGCAGAGTGCTAGGGTACCTTGCTTATGGATAGACGGACAAGCATATTGACAAAACATATCTAATAGGTGCTCTCCTAGTTTGTGATATAATTTTTTTTTTTTTTTTTTATGTTATACAGGATCAGTCTTGAATACTGATATGTGGTTATAATAAATTTAGTTTAAACTTTCAACATGATATGTGGTTAGAAACACATATAACCACTGTTGTAAAAAGTTTCCTTATAGAAATCACAATGAGGAATAAAATGCTTGCTTCATGTAAAATTTTTTTCTTTATGTATGTTAAGAAATACCGTGCCCTCAAAATAGTTGGAATATCTTTTTTGTGTATTTTCTGCCCCCCGCTGTTGTCAACTGAAGATGAGGTGGTTATATATGGAGGTTGTAGTTTTTTGAAACTCAAAGTTGTTTCAGCTGCAAAATAGACAAACCAACATGGATCCGGATCTTTCTGTTGGAGAGAATGTATTCAAACAGCTGGAGCATTGTTTTGCACCTGATGATATTGCTTTAGGAGGAGGCCCCCTGATCCAGACTGTGTCATAAGCTGATTAGGTCAGTGAAAGTGGCTCCGGATTTAAGTTTCCTCTGGAAGCCTACTTCAATCTGTGTTGTCAGGGTCAGGACCTGGTCACAGTAACTTCTTCCCGGCCTGAAGCCAGCTTGTTCAATTGGGAGTGCTCTTTCGATGAGTGGTGAAATTCTTTTAAGGAGAATTTGTTCAAAGAGCTTAAAGGTAGAGTAAAGGAAGGAGATAGGTAATAGATTTTTGACATTATTTGGATATTTCCGTGGTTTGGGCACAGCAATTATTTTGGCTTCCCGCCACAGTTTTGGTATTTTCCCAGTTATTATAATATTTGAGAAAAGTCCGGCCGGCCATGTTTGACCTCGTTGACCGAGATGTTTTAGAAACTCAGCGAGGATACCATCCACTCCTGCAGCCTTGCCATTCTTGGTGAGTTTTAAGGCTTCCTGTACCTATTCGAGAGAAACTGGCTGTACAAGTTCAGGAAGCTTGGAGGCCATCTTCAGATTTTTTCTGATGGAAGATTGCACAGTTATTTTCCTGGTAGAGCTGGGATTTATCTTGGCAGTTTTCAGTAAATTATTAGCCATTTGATCAGGAGTTATCAGAGATAACAGCCATCTAAACTCTAGATCATTGGTTTGTAAAATCACTGATCTAGAGGAAGAAAAGTTCATTTATGAATAGAGAACAATCTAGCAGTTCTGTAACTACATTTATCATAGGTAAATCTACTTATCCCCTCATCAGAAAGATCTGCAGGTTTTACTGGTGGTCTCTGCACCCTAATAATTTATTAAGTGTCTATTACATATCAGCATGTTCTCTTAGAAAAAGTATAGACAAATGTAGCAAAATTAAATTATGTCTGAAAATAGATAAGTCACGTAATGATTTTGGGAGAGAATATAGAAGATAAATATCATTATGTAAGAAAATCATTTGGAGGCTGAAATGAAGGGTTAGATATAGAGGAAAGAGATACTTAGAAGTACACAAAAATGTGTACTTTTAAGTACACATTTTTGTCTACTTGAAAAATAAAGCTAAGAATATTATGGATGTCTAGAGCAGTTATCTTTCCTTCAAAAGTGATTAAATAAGGTATCCAGTGCTAGTAAAATGGATCAGTTTGCTTCATTATCTGCACACTAGAAAATATCCAGAATAAAGAATTCAGAAGGACATTGCACCTTTCTCTTATAAATGACTCAAGTTCAGTTTTATGTCATAACTTGAAGACTTCTTTTTTAATGGGATTTCTCAGAAACTTGGGTTTTGATTCTGTATTCTAGCAGATTCGCCAGAGAACACACAATTGAGAAACAAATATTTTATTAGTGAATGCGAGATAGCAGTGTTTAGATAGTGAATAATGGCATAGTCCATGGATAGCAAATTGTCCTCCCACAGTGAGTCTTTCAACTGTTTGAAGATGTACACAACAGTGATAATAACAAGAATGATACAATATTGGATGAGGGGGTGGGGGGAAGAAGCCAGAAAAATGCTGAGATGGTGGTGGGCCAGTGAGAGTTGATATATATTTGGCTTAAAATGTTTATGTGTGGGTTGAGTAATTCAGAAGTTTCACTTGACCTAAATTCTAAATGATTCTGTTACAGCTCCCATGGGCCCACTTTCTAAAATAGAAAATTGTAACAATGTGGAATATAGTGAATTTAGAGGAAATATAGAGAAATTTCTTTGAGTGTTTTATGAAAGATTAATGTAAGCTTACTGGAGAAAAGGCTGGCAAGCTGAAGTCCAAATTTCTGATTAATAAGCTGAGTTAGGTTGAATTAAGGATTGCCAAAATCTGATCTTTGCTGTAAGACAAATCAGGTGTAGGCAAAGCATCATACACTGCATTGTTATTTATAATTGGACATAGTGTACACCTCCAAATCAAAAACTTAGAATAATCAAAGAAAATGCATTGAATGATTTGCAATTCTAATTTATTGCATAGAAAATAATTATTACCAAATATGAATTAGCATAATCTAAATCTACTTACTTTGTAGATTATATAACCATGTAAACACATGAAAATGTAATAAATTATAAGAAAACTATTATCTGAAAATATTCACAAAATTAGAATACTTTTTTAATGGTTCAAAATATTAGAATATTCCATATTTTTCAATTGGTTTTGAGGAGAGCATAGAAATCGCATATATTTTAGTAGCTACGGGACTGACTTGTGTGTGTGTGTGTGAGGAATCATTTGCTAAACATGGGTCGAACGAGTGACATATTGGAAGCTAAGAAGTATCGTATGGTATCGCCACAAAGAAGACCACACTCAACAGTTTAAAGCTAAGGAATTAAAATGTTCTCAAGCTAGCATGAGTAGAGTGTTGAGACAGTATTCTAATGACTGAAGTTTTCAAAATAATCGCTATAGTGGTCGAAATGCAATAACTACATCAAGAAATGAAAGGAGATTGAAGAAAAATCGTGAAGAAAAACCTCTTCTGAAGTGTAAGGTATTTTCACAGGAGATGAAAAGAACTAGGTGTGCATGTGTCTATATCTACGATGTTGAGACGACTTCAAAAAAATTGGGTTTTAAATTATGTGTGCCTAAGACAAAGCCGCTTATAACTTCCAAGCAAAAGTCAGTTAGAATAAGATGGTATAAGCAAAGGCTGTTGTGGGGTCTCGAGGACTGGAAAAGAGTACTTTTTAGTGATACAAGTATGTTTTGTGTGTCCCATGGTCATAAGGAATACATGTTTGGGTACTTAAGCAAGAAGCATTTGATAAAGAATACATGAAAGATTCAGTGAAGTTTGCAACCTCTGTATGGTATGGACTTGTATGACCACAGCGTGTCCAGATATACTGTGTCTGAAAGAGTCACTTTCAAAGTGTACCAAGAAATACTAGCATCACAAGATTTGTGTGATGGTGATTTCCATTTTCAGCAAGATTCAGCTTCTTGTCACACTTTCAAGACTACTACTACTAGATTGCTAAAAGAAAGGCAATGGCTTTCTTTTAGCAATTATGGGGAATTATGAAGAAACATATTCAGACGTTGCCCTAAGAGACAAAAATGAACTTCTTTCTAGTCTGCAGACCATATGGACATGTTTTGATAAAGACTGTGAACTGCTAGTAAATAATATGCCCAACCAGTCATTAAAGCTAAGGTGAATGCAATAAAGTAGTACTAAACATTATGTTATTTCCCTTCGACAGCAATTTTTGTGCATTTATTTTTGCATTATTCTAATATTTTGAACCACGTTAAAAATTATTCTAATTTTGAGAATGTTTTCAAATTACACTTTACTTATAAATTATATTATATTTTTATGTACAAGGATGGTGTGAAAAGTTCTCAGTCTAACAACGAAAAAACAAATTTATAATTTCAAAATTATTTTTATTTTTCAACATAATCTCCCTTAAGACTAATACATTTATTCCACGATGTTCCAGCACCATTATCCTGTCCCTGTAGTGGTTCTCAGTAAGATCTGCAAAATACCCCCCCCCCCTCCCCCTCTACAGCTGTAGTCATCTCTTGAATCGAAGAAAAACGCTGAGCAGCAAGGAAGAGTTTTAGCTTTGGGAAGAAATAGAAGTCAGAGGGAGCCAAATCTGAGGAATAGGGTGGATGTTCCAACAATTCATAATGCAGATCCCTTAATTTTCCCATTGCCAAAACACCTTTGTGGGCAGGTATATTGTCCTGATGAACGGTGATTTTTTTCTTCTGCAAACCGGGTCTTTTGTCACAAATTTTTTAGTCTAGTCTGGTTAAAAAATCGGAATAATATTTTCCAGTTATTGTTTTATCCTTTTCAAGATAATTATTAAACAAAATGCCTTTAGCATCCCAAAACACCAATGCCATGACCTTTCCTACTGATAGAACCGACTTTGTCTTCTTTGGCTTGGCGCTGAACAACCAGCTTCTGTCTGCTGTTTGGATTCTGGTGTGTAATGGTGAATCCAAGTCTCATCCATAGTAATAAATCAACACAAAATCAGTTTTATTTTTGTTAAAATGCTCTAAGCAATGTTCAGAGAATTTCATTCTAGTGTGTTTTTGATCTGCTGTGAGTAAGTGCGGCACCCATCTTGCGCAAAGTTTTTTTATTTGCAATTCTTCATGCAAAATATATCCTACACATTCTTTAGAAATGCCTACAGTCTCAGCAATTTCACTCACTTTGACTCGCCGGTCATCCAATACCATATCATGCACTTGATCAATGATTTCTGGTGTTGTTACACTTTTTGGATGTCCTTCATGTGGATTATCTTCAAGGCTGGTACGGCCACGTTTAAACTTGACAACCTATTTCTTAATTGTAGAAAACAAAAGGGAAGAGTGCCCATAAACTCTTATGAACTTCGAATGAATTTCTTTTGGTGTTTTTTACAAAGAATTTTATAACCACACAATACTCAATTTTATCCATTTCAAGGGATACAGACATCACTTTTGCTTCAGACAGCTGAATAAAACAAACTACTTGATAGAATGACTTGTAATTTCACATGGATGCTTATGATAGATGTACCAACTTAGGAAAAAATCTTGCAGATAGTGTTGTCATCTATGCTCGAGGTCGAGAGCCTTTCAGACCATCCTCTTATTTACATGGTTATATAACCTACAAAGTACGTAGATTTAGATTATGCTAATTCATACTTGGTAATAATTATTTTCTGTGCAATAAATTAGAATTACAAATCATTCATCACATTTTCTTTTATTTTAATTTTTTGATTCGGAGGTGTACAACCGTATAGGATACCATCATAGTATGATGTCATTATGTTAATATTAATGCTAGTTTTCCGCCAACAATTTTCTTATTAATTGATCTGTTATTTTTTATGAATGCAACCCTGAAGGATTGCATTCATAAAAAAAAAAAAAGAAAGACCTGAAATGTGCAATTCAGGTCTTTCTTTGCACATTTTTATTGCCATTATATGACCAAACACCTATTTTGTTAAAATTTCCTATCCTTTTCTGTTTATATGGTTATACCAGTTAAGATTAATTTGTTCACACATTCTTGAATAATAATGATGTCCAAGGTTCCTCTCTAATATCTCCATTTTTCTGATGTTGACAATGATTCCATATGTTTACACCCCTTATTTATTTATTTTTTTCCCTCATATCATATCTGGTTTGTTTCTCTTTTGCACTGAACACTCTTATTTCTAACCCATCTTTCAGTCCTTTAGTTAAGATCGTTTGAACATGCGGGTTCTCCATTGTCAACATAATTGATATTTTTCATGTTCCTGCCTATTTTCAGGGTTTATTATTATTATTATTATGGATTTTGATGCCAGACTTATATACTGAATTTATTTAAGAGTATGACATCATCTGCATAGAGTAAAGAGCAGAGTTAAATATCTGAAATTTTGATATTTGGTTTAATATCACTTTATTTTATTTCCAGACTTCGCGTGATTTCTAAAATTAAACTCAATATATTATGCTTCATGAAGAAGGCACTTTTCGATGTATAAACATTGCAAATCACATTCGTGTTAATAGTCCAGATGTGTGTTCAATATACCTTTGAGCCCTTTGAAAAGATGTGGTGCAGCTGGTCAAATTCGTAGTGTTGTAGTAGTTTTAAATCGCTCAGATGGTGAGCTCTGAGACAATGGCACCTAGAGGCCGTGTTTGGTTATTGTGTCAACCAATGGAATTGAACGTTGTCATTTGTCATGAGTTGCTGTTTTTGTTTCATACATAGATAAAAATGCAATCATGCAGTCCAACTGACATGAATTTTGTAGCGTGGGTTGCATAAGCCACAACAGCACACTCACCGAAATGAATCAGTACTATTGATATATATATATATAACTCTAATAACAGTTTCTGTGTTATGTGTATTACCTATATTCTTGCAGACATTAATTAATTGAAACTAATGATCAAATAGAACTTCATTTTATATTTAGATTAAAAGTTAGTCATATTTCATAATAAGTAATTTAAAAACTAATACTCATATGGCGGGGAAAATGAAATCCTTTCAAATAATAAGATATTGAATTATCTGATACTGAATTAACCAACTGATTGAAAAAGTAGTGGTAACTATTATGCATTACTATCATAAAAATTCATATTTTATAAAATAAACCTGTTGTAATTATTAAAATTGGTAATAATATTGTGCTTATTCATTGTGTTGCAGCCCTCAGTTCTATGTTGCATTCTGGTATCTTGCTATGTATGACTTACATGTTCCAAGTAATAGCTATGAAAGAGAGATAACTAAATTGAAGGCCCAGATTTCCCAGATTGAGGAAAATAAAGATATGGTAAGTTGAGTATGGATTTTGTTAGTTTTCAATCTGACTTATCAAATTAGCCTGAATAAATAAAGAAAATGTTAAAGTTTTTTTTATTTAATTATTGTTTCCATAATTTTCATGATGTAGTTATTCTTATAGCTCACAATGAAATTAAATTTTTTGTTTTTAATTTTTGATTTTAAGTGGACCCTGTGGCATAGTAATTAAATAATAAAGTAACACATAAAAACCACAGTAATATCTTTAATTAGTAAAAGGATAGATATTTCATACTAAAATTAATAGCACATCTTCAGTGTCTGCAACAGTAATGGAAATGGAATACGACCAAAACGTTCGGTGGATCAATTGTTACCGCATGCTAGGAAATAATAGAAATAACAAATTTAATCTATTAAGATAAATGGTTTTTTACATAAGATGAAAGTCTCCCAGATCTTTGAGAGAGACATACAGTCATTTCTATTTAAATTCGGTTGGTGTAAAATAGTTTCACAACTTTCTTTGAATAAGCGTTCATATTTGAATCTGCATCTATGGAGGAGAACTGCTTTATCCCACTGGACACTATGAGTAGAGTCAATACTGTGCTGTGCCAGACCAGACTTCAGAAGTTTGTTATAATCAATATAATATTGATGTTCTTTTATTTTTTCCAAAGAATAGCCAGTTTGTCCAAAATAAAAGACATAATTTTATTCTTTATTTTATTCGCAAGGTATTTGGTAAACACCAGCCAAAGATAGAGAAGACAGTTTATCCTTTGTAGAAGGTAATAAAGAAGAAATTTTGTTGATAGGAATATATGTTGGAATCAATTAATACTTTTTCAGAATTCTACCTATAGATTCTGAGATTCCTGGAATGTATGGAATAGGAACTCTACGGATTGTTGAAGAAACTGTAGGTGTTGGAACATAAAAGTCAAGTTGAATTTGATTGGAGTTGTAATCATTTGATTCCATTAACTTTTAATGATGGAAAGTTCTTGTTGTAAGATTATTGGGAAAGAGCAAACTTTATGTATGCTATGAATTAGAAGTTTAATAATGCCAAATTTTTGAGACATGTGGTGTGCAGACTTTTTGTGAATCTATCTGCCAGTAAATGTTTGTTTTCGAAAGATGCTTGTAAATAAGGTACCAGAAGATGTTCTAGTAAGGAGGATGTCCAAAAATGGTAAAGCACCAGAGTTTTCTTTTTCCATAGTGAATTGGATGCATGGGTGAAGGTTATTTATCCATTGTAGAAAAGTGGAAAGTTCATCTTCAGTGTGTGGCTAAACAGCAAAAACATCATCGACATAACGGTACCAAAGAGATGGTTGAGGATGAATGGAAAAATTGGCAAACTACTATTTGAAACAATTCGAAGATACTATGTTCTCATCCATTCATCCTCAACCATCTCTTTGGTACCATTACATCGATGATGTTTAATTTTTACTGTTATTGTTTAATTAACTGTTTTAAAATTTTACTGTTAGTCATTTTTTCCCTGAACTAATTTAATGCATCGAGCATAAATTGTTTTGCTAATGAAGCATTTGTTATAGCACAGTGACCATATATCTATTTATACAGTGCTCTTTAGTTTGTGCTACATCATCTCATGATAAATATATTTGTAAAATGTGATTTTCATTGCAAATTTTTACCAGTAAATCAAATATGGTTAATCCTAAAAGTAGACTTTATGGGTGATGTTATTTGAAAGAAGCATTCTAAAAATGTCATTTGAAAGAAGCAGGAATTCCAATATTTTCAAAAAATCATTTGAAACCTATGTCTCCTTAAGCATTAAAGTGAGTAATGGTTCATGTACCGCTTTCATTAATGAAAATTATAAACTTCTCACCTAGCAGCTCATTCTAAGGCTGAGGAAATTTCATAGTTTTGTTCACAGTATGCCCAACTTGAAATCAGTTTGCTGCTAGAGTTTGATTTTCTTTCATATTCTTGGGATATTGCTTGTTTTATGATGTTTTTAAAGCAGATATTGAGATCCTTCAGAAGATTCGTGAGCTCATTTGGGCCATATACAGGCTGATGATTTTGCAATACATTGCCTCTCCCAGCCATCAACCCCATCTTCTATGGTTTCTGCAAAACGGCTCTGGCAGTGTGAATATTACTGCCTAAAAAGTAAGCCTTTTCTAGCAGGAAATGCCAAATATAGATGACTTTCCTATACCCCCAAATCACCATGCTTATTAGAGGTGTGGAGTGGCCATTGCCATGTTTTGTTACATGTTATTTGGGTGGTGGTTTTGCTATGACACTCTCCATGCCATAATTACACTGCTTGGAATGAAGTCAGTGAACACCCCTGCAGTAAGGTGAATCATGCCATGTAACGAGGCACGTACTTATAGCCGATATAAATTGGAAGAATGTGATGCTCACAAGTCAGTGCAAGTGTGTATGAGTGATATGGCTGTGAGAAGGGAACTGACAGAGTTTGAAAGAAGTGTTGCGAAAGGATGCCATGTTGCAGGCCTATCTGTTCAGCAAATTGTTGATAAATTGAGCCATCATAGGTCAACAATCAGTGATACTAAACTAAGATGGCAGCGCAAAGAGTCAAATTTAAATTCTACCTGCAGTGGATGACTCACAGAATGTGACTGTAGGATACCACGAAGAATAATTTGTAAAAACTGCCAGTTGTCGGCCAACACATTGAAGACGGAGTTCTGGGCATCGACTGGAATGCAAGTCTGCACAAAAACATTCAGAATTGAGGATAACAACATTGGTTTCCATGGTAGGACCGTAATATGCAAGGAGCATGTATAGTGGGACATGTAACCTTGGAGAGAGATGAATCATGCTACATCCTCTAGTGAGCAGATGGATGGGTGTGGATGTGGTGGGTGTCCAATGAACATCTCTTACCAAAGTTCATAACCCCAACTATGAAATTCAGAGGTGGCGGTTGTCATGGTATAATCCTGTTTTTCCTGGATTGGCCTTAGACCTCTGTTTGTGGTGCCATGAACATTGAACTATAAATTAAAGATGCCAAGATAACTAATAATTAGGGAATTGACAGCGTGCACTAGAAATATAAATTAAATAAACTTTAATATATTTAATTTATATTTCTAGTGTACGCTGTCAATTCCCTAATTATTAGTTATCATGTATTACCAGCGTATAAGCCTCTCAACAAGAATAATGATCATCCACGGAGATTCCTTCACGCAAGGCCTGCCATTACGGCAAACCGATGCTAAAGTTATCCAGACAACTTAACCGTCTAGCATTCCTAAAATGCTGCCGGGATAATCAAGTCATCCCTAACTGTGTTAAATTTAAACACCGCTTCGTCTCACAGAAAGCTCTCAGTATCTACAACTGGGCTAGCCAGGCTTTACTTCGGGAGCAAATTACCGCTACACGCGGTTCCCTAGCTGACATAAACAGAGCTATATTAGCTCTAGAAAATGAGCTTTCACATACGCTTAATCACAAGCTTTGGTCACTCCTACATGACATCTTGTGTACGGCGGCTAATAAAGAATTCGAACGAATATGGAGCCGACATATCAGCAAGTTTGATAAATTAATAAAGAACTCGGCGTCCAAACCTAAACTACAAACCAACACTGTAGTTAACCTTTCGTCAGTTAACCTGAAGCACTCAACGCTCTGTCACGTGGTCACAACTTCGCCATTGCTCCTAAGAAATTACCGACTGAGGAATTAATGATCCAAATTGAACGCGGGATTTGCCACCTCCCAAACCACATCGCCAACGATATCAGATTGGATGTAGCCTGTATTCTCACAAAAGCAAAGTCTCCGAAATCCAACTTATCCATTAGTGAATACAAGTCACTACAAGAATTTAAAAGAAACAAAGAAATAGTGATCACCAAAGCAGATAAGGGGAATGCCACTTTGGTACTCGATCTTAATGACTACACATGTAAGCTCAAGGCCTTACTATTAGATCCGATCCACTTACCTCCCTATTGAATATAATCCCACCAACTCTCAAATTAGAAAACTCCACAGGCTCCTTAAGAAGGTCACTTCTTGGCCTGTGAAGATTACCAACAGATTGAAACCCTATAACTCTAGACCCCCCCCCCCCCCCCCCGCATATATGGGCTCCCCAAAATACATAAAGATAACGTGCCATTACGTCCCATAGTGGATGGCATTGATTCCCCCACTTACAAACTAGCCAAGCATTTAGCCAAAGCACTCTCACACTATACTGGCAACACACCATCACACATAAAAAACTCAGCCCACTTCTAAGCAAGTATAGAAAACCTCACACTCCAACATAATGACATAATGGTCAGTTTTGACGTCTCCTCCTTATTCACAAATGTCCCCCTCAAAGAAACCTTAGAACTAATCCAAGCTAAATTCCCTCCCGATATCTCAGCCCTATTTCAGTTTACAATGAACTCAGGCTATTTCGTTTGGCAGGAAAAATTCTACAAACAAATAGAGGGGACAGCAATGGGTTCACCACTTTCCCCACCCTTTGCTAACTTCTTTATGGAGACTTCTGAAGAGAAAGCCTTAAACTCAGCCCCACAAAAACCTACCATATGACTTAGCTACGTTGATGATGTGTTCGCTATTTGGCCACATGGCCCAGATTCACTCCTCTCCTTCCTAACACACTTAAACAACCAACACCCTAGAATCAAGTTCACCCTTGAAAAAGAGTAAGGCCTTGAGCAAACAATAACCTCCCCTTCCTAGACACACTAGTCACCTGCCAACCTGATGGAACCTTGGTTTTCTCAGTTTATAGACAACCCACCCATACAGGTAGATACATTCACCAACAATCCCATCACCCCCCCTTCACAACATTATGGAGTTATTAAGACACTATTCAACAGGGCAAAAATAATCTGTTCTAATGAGCAAGCCCTAACTACTGAACTAAATCACATTCGTGACACTTTCTTAGCCAATGGCTACCCCCCCCCCCCAAAAAAAAAAAGAATCCAAAAAAATACTTAACCCAGTTATCCACCACCCCCTCCCCTTCACAAAAAAGATTACTCTAGATCCATTGCCATTCCCTACATCCGAGGCACCTCGGAAAAAATCAACAAAATCTTAAAAAAACATGACTTGACCACCTATTACAGACCACATAGAAAATTGTCATCCCTTATCCGCTCCACTAAAGACCAACCACTTCCCCTAGACCTACCTGGTGTATACTAGGTCCCTTGCAGCTGTAAACTGTCCTACTCTGGCCAAACAGGCAGGACAGCAATTATCAGTATCTCAGAACACAAGGATCACATCCGATTTCACAAGTACAGCCACTCTGGGCTTGCAGACCACGCTCTGGATACTCTCCACAGAATAAGATGGAAGAAAGCCACAGTAATACACCACAGCAAGTTCAGATATGAAAGACTATTCATGGAATCAGCCTCAGCCCTTAGGAACATGCCAAACCTCAACAAATTTGGATGCATGAGACTGCCCCAAATTTGGGAAACATTTATCAGAAGAACTTCAGCCCAAAGGTCAAGAACTACCAATATAGCCCGCCAGAGGGCACCATCAGGACTTTAGGAAAACGTTAACTTCCTAGCTTCTGTTTTCATTTGCTGTTATGTAGTACTTGTGTGCACTTGTCTTTGTAATAAGTTCCCAAGAAGATGGCAACGTGACGTTTGCCGAAATATCGGAAAGTATATATTAAAGTTTATTTAATTTATATTTCTAGTGTACACTGTCAATTCCCTAATTATTAGTTATCATGTATAACCAGCGTATAAGCCTCTCAACAAGAATAAAGATGCCAAGATATATATTCTTGATTTCACATCGATTGCCTTAGTATCCCATAATGCAATGCACATATTCTTATGGACTTCTATAATGTTATGCATTATGGGAAGGGCCACTACTCAGACTGGTTTTGATTTTATTGATGAAAGATGAGACCATGAATATAATTTATTGGCACTCTGATTTTTACTATAACCAAATGGAAAAGCATTGAAATCCAAGAGGTATCTGAACATTCTGGACAATACAATGCTTCCTACTTTGTGGCATTTCTCCAGAACTGACCATTGTCTTTTTCAGCAAGATGATGCACCATGTCATAAGTCTTCTCCTGCTGATCTCAACTCTATGGAGCATGTATGGAATGAACTGGAACATTGGGTGAGGTCAAGGGGCATCTGCCCTACAATAGTCCCAGAACTCGTCACACATCTACAGGAAGAATGGTTCAAAATTCCCATTGATTGCTATCGTATGCTTGTGGAAAGTGCCCTGTAGAATTGCTGTAATCATCGTAGACAAAGGAAGTCCTACATCTCATTAAAGTGGGCACAATGGCTGTTTGTTCCTCACACTATGGTGTCCATTGACTTCTTTCCGAGCAGTGTATTTATTTAGGGAGGCATCACCTCCTCCATTTGAAAGTAGGCACAGCAGGTGCAGTCTCACATACTATCAGCTGGCTAAAACTCTGTGAGACTGAGCCAGTTGTAACACTTAAAGATGCTTCTTAGTCAACTGGTGACCAAGAAAGACCACCACTTATAGACATCCAATATACTATTCATCACTGAACCTTAACTAGAATCATCTCTGATCACATCTCATCTCATGTCATTGGGTTGACAACAGAAAAATACTCTTTGGCGGCCAGCATGGATTTACTAAAGGAAGATCGTGCTTTAGCAACCTGCTTACTTTTTATAATAAAGTGACAAATGCGTTGGATAAGGGTATTGCATATACAGTGGTATATTTAGATTTTGCAAAGGCGTTTGATAAATTGTCACATGACAAGCTGGTAATTAAATTGGAACGGATGGGGATGAACAGTAGATTGGTTCCCTGGAATGAAGATTGGTTGTCAGATAGGTATCAGCGAGTTGTCTATGGAGGAGCGATATCCCAGAAGAGGAAAGTTACTAGTGGTGTACCTCAAGGGTCTGTTTTGGGTCCATTGCTGTTTAATTTGTATGTAAATGATATCTGGAGAGGTCTGAATGGTGATGTGCAGTTGTTTGCAGATGATGCAAAGTTGGGCATAGCTATCAGAAGTAGTGTGGATGCTGTAGCTTTGCAAGAGGACTTGAATACACTGTCTGAATGGGTAAATAAGTGGGGATGTCAATTCAATGTTTCAAAGTGTAAGGTTTTGAAATTTGGGAAGCAGAGATGGGATGTAAAGTACACAATTGGTACGAATATCTTGGAAGAGGTAGAGGAAACGAAAAATCTGGGAGTGATTTTAGACAAGGACCTGAAATTTCAGGGACATATTACTAAAATAGTGAAGACAACACAGCGGATAATGGGAATGATGCGGAGGACATTGACTTGTAAAAGTAAGGATGTTTTGGTTCCTTTGTATAAGGCTTTTGATCAGGCCACATATGGATTACTGTGCACAGATCTGGTCACCTGGTTTTCAAAAAGATGAAATTGCGTTGGAAAAAGTTCAGAGGCGATTGACTAAGGTGGTTTCTGGTCTCTGGAATGTAGAGTATGAAGTCAGATTGACAAAATGCAATTTGCAGAAATTGGTGGATAGAAGGAGGAGGGGGGATATGATTGAGACATATAAGCTGTTAAGTGGTTATTACCAGATTAACGTCGGGGAGGTTTTGCACAGAATGGGTGAGGATAGCAGGAGAACAAGAGGTCATTCCTGGAAGCTGTATAAGGAGGGTGTGAGCAAGGAAGTGTGAAGCAGGTTTTTTGCATGGAGAGTAGTGAGTGATTGGAATGCATTGCCCAAGAGTGTGGTGTGTGCAGAGACAGTGAATATATTTAAGGCACAGTATGATAAACTGTGTATAACAGTGGACCTCCCACGATGAGTCTTTGACTCCATGGAGGTTTTTATAATAATAATAATAATAAAATTTTTGCATTACATCACTCATGATGCCTTTTGCAAGAAGTACAGGATTTGTGCATCTGTCAAGTCTGATATCCCATTCCTAAGGGTATCAAACCTGGAATCTTTTTTATGTGATATGCTTTGGCTCAAGATTTCCTCTTCTCACTTTATTATCTTCATTTGCTGCTTCTACTGCTTTTTTAACTATGGGGACTTCATTACTTATTTATCTCTGAAAGTTAATCACATGCAGTCTAATTACTTTAACATTAAGATAATATTTTTTGGAGATTTCAGTGTTCATAATTCTGACTGACTTCCCTTCTCCAACTTCACAGATCAATCTGGAAGAGAAGCTGAACTGTTTGCGGTCAGTAATGATTTAATAGAAATCGTTCACTGACCAACTAGAATTCAGATAATCATTACTACTTGTTCTCCTGATTGGACCTTAACTACTTCTACTTCCGGATATACTGCATATGTTCTCCTCATGATCTTCAGGATTCCTGTGCCCTATTTTCATAGCTTGATTATTGCTTGTGTTTGTCTTATCCTTGCACTTGCAGCAATCTAATAACTGAAATTATTCTTGCCTGGACGAGTCACTTTATTCCCCACTTAACTCAAAAATCCTCACTCTTTATACATGCATTTTTCTCCAACAAATGTTTCAAAGCAGTCCAAGCCAAATTAAGACTCAGGTCAAAATCTCTATCTTCTCATTTATACTACAGTCTCTAATGGTTGGGGGAGGGGGGGAGATTGCAAAAATTAAAATAAGAAAGAAAAAAAAATTAATGCTCAAATGGGATTTGATCCCTATCCTTCAGGTTCAACTTCTGCTTGTCCATGTTTACACCTCTATCAAATCCTGATGTTACTCTTTTTTAGTTGATCGAGGCAGGTATTTTCCTATATTCAACAAACTATCCACAGTATGCCTCCTCTGATCTTTTATCAGAATGATCAGAAAAATACTCAGTAGTCTTAAATAAATGGGTCTCTTGGCCATGATGGCATCCTTCCAGTTGTAAGTTCATGAATCATACTTATCTGCCATCTATCAAACAGCTTTGAAGCAAGGTTATATCCAGCCTGTTTGCTTCTCCTATCAGTAGTCCCAAAAATAGTGGAAAAGGTTATCAATATCAACTGCTTTACTACTTACTAACTTTCCAATCACTTAGTGGTGACCAATATGGAATTCCACAGTTTTACTGCATAGCAGATTTCCTAGCTAAATTTGCCCACCTGTGGACACAAACCATGTAAAAGTTTGGAGAACTCAAGTAGTTATTCATGACATAGCCAAGATATTTGATAAAGTCTGTCTTTGTGGCTTTCTTACCTTATTTATTAAAATAGTACCTTATTTATAAAAATCAAGTGGATATTAGATCCAGCATTATTTCAGATATTTCAAAAATTTTAGTAAGTACCATCCTATGGTTTCCTCTTACTCTTTGGAGTAGATTGCCAGTTTCCTGTTTGGATGTTCATCACGAGTCATGGCAAATGGTTGCCTCTCATTGGATTTTTCAGTCAATGACTGGAGACCCCAGGGCTCTGGACTTTTCCCTACACTGTTCCTCATGTATATCAATGATCTCTTTCTCTGTCTCTAATATCCATTCCTGTTCATAGGTTTGATGATGATAGCACTCACCATTTTCTTCTTCATTTACAAAACCTTATAGTACTCTTCTATAACCAACATAAACCTCAGCATCCTTACTATATTCTTAGTAGAGGTGAGTTTCAATGTCCCTGAAACAGAATTCTGTCTTATTTCCAAGAAGAAATACCATGCTTCACTCTTCCTCGTTCGTTACTCTGGTTGCCAACCAGGATCAGTTTTCTCTTCTTGGCTTGACTTTCACATCTAGCCTGGCCTAACACAAACATCATTCATAGTATCTTCAACCTTCCAAAGTGTTTTTTTACCTATTCAAAACAATACCTCTCTTCTTAACTCCTACACTTCTTAAATCTGTCTAACCTTAGAATATTGATCTTAACTTTGGGGTGCTACGTCTCTATCACTTAATAGATTGTCTTTTTCTGACCAATTTCATCCAGTCACTTTCTCATAGATGCTCTGTTGCTGCATTGTCTCTTTTGTATTTCCATTAATGTGGCTTTGCTAAATGGGTTACTATTATTTTTCTAGAGCTTCATGTTTCAACATGGACAGCTGCTAGTCAATATCTGTATTGTTCAACTCCTATCCTTATTGAACTAACTTTTATCTTCCTCCCCTTTCATTCTGTACATACTTCTGTTCTTTTGAACATTCTTCTCTCTACCATTTTCTCCAATAATTACAACTCTCAACTCTTCAAGAAACTCATCAGTAAATTTTTTTCTTCTCCACCCACATGGCACTATCATGTCATAGGTATTTTGCTCTAGGATTGAAACCAAATTTCATTATTAGGTAATTTAATAAAATTAGGTTATTGTCAAACTTAGTTTGTTTAAAGGAGTTGAATTTGTTATAGTGATGTTGGCTGTAGTGAGAGTTAACTGTAATAAAGTATCACAAGGTGGGAACCAGAGCATTGCTAAGGATTCACTTCTGTTATACTCACTTATACTTGTTTCATGAAAATCTTTTCCTTCAGTGTTACACATTTATCAGCATTCATTTCAGTAAAATATAGAGTCTACAACAATGTTAGGAAAAATTACTTTAATTTCCCAATGTTTCAACCTTCATATTAAAGTCATCATCTGGAATATACACACACACACACACACACACACACACACACACACACACACACACACACACACACACACACACACATACACACACACAAAGACAAGTTATATTACATTTCAAACAGTATGCTAAAGTGACAATGATTTGATCAACTGCTATTCTACTGCCTGACCTCTAGTTGAAAAAAGAAATTACATCAAAGCTACATTCTATTTATAACACCATCAGAGAAGAAATTCATGTAGATAGTTTTCCATACATTACCAACCTTAATGCCACCTTTAAACCTCCTGCAAAATTAAGAATTTATTCAACTCATCTAAAGATCCACTTCCTCCGCTGGCCCACCCTGGAGTATACTGTATTCATTGCATCTGTAATTTGCCTAATTTACCCTATATAGGTGAAACTGGATGCACAATTCCTATCAGAAAAAAGGACCATAAACGGCACATTAAATGTAACAACTATGGTAAATCTGACCTTTCTGATCATGGCCTGAATACTTTACATTGAATTGACTAGAAAGGCACCTGTTGTTTACACCACACCAAAATATGGTATGAGCATAAATTTAACGGGGTCCTGTTAAATTCTTGTAAACCACCCTAATCATAACAATAAGGGTGGGCTAAAATTCCCAAGAATATAAATGGCACATATTCTTCCTGCATAATCTTTTTAAGAGTTAATTATAATTAGGACTGTAAGTAATCTAGGATCTTAACTCTAATATAGCAACACTCATGTTAATTTATGGATTAGGTCATGACTTTTGTTCTATTTAAAAAAAAAAAAAAAATAATGTATACGAATTTGTTCTCTGTTGATGTTATAAATAGAATATAGCTTTCATGTAGTTTTTTTTCCTCACTAGATGTCAGGCCAGTAGAATAATGGTTGATCAAATCATTGTCATATTAGCATACTGTTTGAAATATAGTTTGTCTTTGTGTGTGTGTGTGTGTGTGTGTGTGTGTGTGTGTGTGTGTGTGTGTGTGTGTGTGTGTGTGTGTGTGTGTGTGTGTGTGTGTGTGTGTGTGTGTGTGTGTGTGTGTATACATGTGTGTGTACGCCTTCAAATACCTTAATATGAAGGTCGAAACGTCGGAAAAATAAAGTAATTATTCCTAACACAGTTGTAGACTCCATAATTTTACTGAAATAAATGAAAATCTTTGTGCAGCAAGTGATGAGTAGAATGAAAGATCCTCCCAGAATATTATGGTAAAGGCGCAATGATAACAGGAAACACAATACTGGTGGGATCGAATACGACTGTTTTCTTCAAAGAGAACAACATACTTGCACACATGAAGGTCCTATTTTATTTTCCTACCCCCTAGTAAAATATGCAAGTACTTAAGATTTGGGCTGTTTATATTCATTTACAGAATGTTGTTTTGTAATTGGCAGTTATGTCATGGTTTACTTGTTTCAAAGAATTCTTATATTGTGAAGTGTGTATGTGGAAGGTGGGTGATTCTTTTTTTTTAAATTATCTGCATTAAAATATCTAGAATTCTCCTATTTGATTTGAATCTGAATCCTACCTTCTTGTCGATCTGTGTAAATAGTCATTTAGTAACTGACTTCACTGAGACAATCTTGATGAACATAGGAATTTCTTTCACTGATCATTTAGTGAAGTAAATGATTAGTGAAACAAATTCCTATGTTCATCAAGATTTATTCCAAATAAAACTGTTTAAGTTCATCAGATGACATAATCTTGTTCCTGTATTATGATCTGTATTTTGCTTTATAGCAACATATTCTAGCACTTAAACAGTTTTATTTGGAATACTGTTGACTCTCACGTAAACTGCATGAGTAGTTTGTAATATTGGATAGTTTTGCTATAGTAAATTTCTTTTAGAATAGCATTTTGCTTATGGAGCTTTCGTTGGGATTTTTTTTATTTTTATTTTTTTGGTAATTTGTTATTTTGAGTGAGTTTTTTATGAGTGTTTCCTGAGAAACACTCATAAAAATCACTACACCATAGTGAGAGTGTGTAGACATTATGATACAGTAAAGCAAATAGCTAAATTTTTGCATATACTGTTCATTATATTTTTCATATCAGGAATCTTAGATTATCATATAATCATTGATTAAAAGGAGTTACTTCTTTAACCCTTCTGGTGAGATCTTTCTGAGCAATCAATACAAAATGTTATATTCAGGCAATAACAATCAAGGAAAAGAAGACGTAGCCATAGTATTCAACATAAAATACGAGGCTAATCTTCTTGAATGGGAGGCAGTCTCAAGTAGAGTGATGTGGACAAATATCAGAATGGGGAATTGGACAATGAGACATATTTGTGCCTATGGTGCCACAGAAGGTTCTACTAGGGTAGAAGTGGAGGAATTTTTTGATGCTTTAGAAAAAGCAACTGGCACGATGAAAAAGGAAATGTTGGTCCTTGTTGGGGATCTAAATAGCAGAGTAGGAAATGATTGTCAGACATACAAAAATATTTTGGGAAAATTTGGAGAAAAGAGCAAAGCTAATAATAATGGCAAATATATGTTGGATTTCTGCTCAGAACATGGAATGGTTATTACTAACACCATGTTCCAACATAAAAATGTGCACAAATTCACATTGAGAGAAGAGGCAAGGAATAAGAAAAGTCTCATTGACTATGTTATTGTTGATAGTGATGTTTTCTCCCTGGTACAGGACACCAGAGTATACAGAGGATTTAAAATTGGAAGAGATCACTATTTAGTCTTGAGCAGGATAAAACTGAATTTCATGTTGAAAATAATAACATGTACGAAAGTTTTAAAACGAATAAAAGTTGAGCAGCTCTCAGATTTGAACTGTAGACTAAAATACACAAAGCTTATTGAAGAAAAAATGAAAGAGTTTGAGAACAGGAAACAAATCTTGGAGATTCAGTGGCAAGCCTTGAAGAAAACCGTGATTGATTCAGCCAGAGAGGCATGTGGTGAGGTTGTCTGTAAGGATAGAAAAATCAGAACTTCATGGTGGACACAGGAAGTTAAAGAGGCAGTGAAGGAAAAGAAGAAAGCATATCAAAAGTTCCTGGCAAATAAGTTAGCTTGTGCTCTTAGAGAATACAGAGGCAAATGTAAGAAAGCTAAACACTGTGTAAAACTAACTAAACAAAAGTCATGAGAGGACTTTGGCAAGAACATAGAAAATAAATATCAAGAAGGTGACAAAATATTCTGGAGGTTGTTGAAGAAGCTTAGAAATGGAGGAAAGAGTACTGTAAAAGGAGTTAGAGACGATATAGGTGATATGAAAACGAGAGAAAAAGATATCCTTGAAGTATGGAGTAATTACTTCGAAAAATTGCTAAATAAAAGAAGCAGTGATAGCACAGTGATAAAAAAAAACACTGACCAGGCATACAGTCAGGAATACATATCTATTGTTGAAGTAAAAAAAGCCATCAAAGGCTTGAAATGTGGAAAGGCAGCAGGAGTAGATGACGTTTGACCAAAAATGCTGAAGTATGGTGGTATAAAAGTCTTACAGTGATTGCACTGCATAGTTCAAAAGGCCTGGACAGAGGGACGAATTCCCGATGATTGGAATAGAGCTCAGATAGTACCCATATATAAAAAGGGAAATAAAACTGAATGTGAGAATTACAGAGGTATTTCCCTACTGAGTGTTCCTGGCAAGATCTATGCAAGTATACTTGAGAAAAGGTTGAGAAGAATTGTGGAAGAAAAGCTTGGTGAAGAACAAGCTGGATTCAGGCCAAATAGAGGCTGTCAGGATGAGATCTTCACTTTACGAAAAATAGTTGAGAAAGCATGGGAATATAACAAAGATCTGTATTTAAGTTTTGTCGATCTCGAAAAGGCATATGATAAGGTGCCAAGAGAGAAGCTATTCAATACGTTGCATTTATATGGTGTCAATGGGGCATTATATCAAGCAATACTTTGTCTTTATTTGAGTTGTATGTCAGCAGTTAGAATCGAAGGAAGTACAGGAAGATGGTTTAATGTTAAATTTGGTGTGATGTACATTATCCCCTCTGTTATTCATTATCTATATGGATCACATTATGAAGAAAACTGGTGTTCAACATGATATCAGAATTGGAGATGTTAATGTCAGCTCTTTGCTTTATGCTGACGATGTTCTCCTTCTAAATAAATCCGCTACAAGTTTGCAAGATTCCCTGACTAAATGGAATAACTGTTGTAATAGATATGGTATGAATGTTAGCAATAAAAAGGCAAAGACAACGAAAATAGGTAGAATCTTTGAAAATGTCAACTGCGTTGTAAACGGAGAACCTATGGAACAAGTAAAACATTTTATCTACTTAGGCACGATTTTTAGTGAAAATGGTAAATTAAATATGGAAATAGACAACAGAATTAACAAAGCTGGTATGGTAGGAAGTCAATTGAATAAATTCATATGGAATAAGAAAGAAATTAGTCAGAACACTAAATTAGCTATATACAAGACAATGTTCAAACCAGTTTTTACTTATGGATCTGAGAGCTGGGTCAGAAGTAAAACACTTGACCAAAGACTAGAGACCACAGATATTAGAGTCCTGATAAAGATTAGGGGTGTGAATAGATGGCATCAATGGCAATATATTAAAAACGAGGATATTAGGAAAGAACTTGACAATGACCAGGAATGCTGACAATGACCATACTTGACAATGTTTAAGTGACCATACCACCTGAGATTAGCTCTACTAATCTCAGGTGGTATGGTCGCTTAAACAGAATCGGCGAGGAAAGATCAGCAAAACAAGTGTTCTTTGCCAGGATGGCAGGAAAACGACCCAGAGGAAGACCAAGATATAGGTGGATTGATACGTACAAAGTGCCTTAGACGATAGAAATATAAGATCTGATAATGTTGGAGGCTTGACAAGTAACAGACTGATTTGGAGGAAAATTGTAGATAGGAAGTTAGTAATGATGTAAATTTTTCATGTAGTACTATCATATCCTATACACCCCTTGAGGGTACATGTCAGGAATTTGATTATATGCTATTATATTTTCTTAGCATTGTAATTATTATTCTTGTTGAGAGGCTTATACGCTGGTTAGACATGATAACTAATATTTAAGGAATTGACAGCGTATACTGGAAATATAGATTAAATAAACTTTAATATACACTTTCCGATATTTCGGCTAACGTCACGTTGCCATCTTCTTGGGAACTTACTAAAAAGACACGTGCACACAAGTACTAATAACAGCAAATGAGACTGAAGCTAGGAAGCTAGCATTTTCCTAAAGTCCTGATGGTGCCCCCTGGCGGGCTATATTGGTAGTTCTTGGCCTTTGGGCTGAAGTTCTTCTAATAAAAATTTCCCAAATTTGGGGCAGTTTCATGCATCCAAATTTGTTGAGGTTTGGCATGTTGCTAAGGGCCGAGGCTGATTCCATGAATAGTCTTTCATACTTGAACTTTCTGCGGTGTATTACTGTGGCTTTCTTCCATCTTATTCTGTTGCGAGTATCCAGAGCATGGTCTGCAAGCCCAGAGTGGCTGTACTGGTGAAATCGGATGTAATCCTTGTGTTCTGATATTTACTGTCCTGCCTGTTTGACCAAAGTAGGACAGTTTACAGCTGCAAGGGACCTGGTATACACCAGGTAGGTCTAGGGGAAGTGGTTGGTCTTTGGTGGAGCGGATAAGGGATGAGGCCTGTGGAGATTACCAGCAGACTAAAACCCTATAACTCTAGACCCCCCCGCATATATGGGCTCCCAAAAATACACAAAAAAAAATGTGCCATTACGTCCCATAGTGGATGGCATTGATTCCCCCACTTACAAACTAGCCAAGCATTTAGCCAAAGCGCTCTCACACTATACTGGCAATACACCATCACACATAAAAAACTCAGCCCACTTCAAAGCCAGTATAGAAAACCTTACACTCCAACATAATGACATAATGGTCAGTTTTGATGTCTCCTCCCTATTCACGAATGTCCCCCTCAAAGAAACCTTAGAGCTAATCCAAGCTAAATTTCCTCCCGATATCTCAGCCCTATTTCAGTTTACAATGAACTCGGGCTATTTCGTTTGGCAGGAAAAATTCTACAAACAGATAGAGGGGACAGCCATGGGTTCACCACTCTCCCCACCCTTGGCCAACTTCTTCATGGAGATGTTTGAAGAGAAAGCCTTAAACTCAGCCCCACAAAAACCTACCATATGGCTTCGCTACGTTGATGATGTTTTCGCTATTTGGCCACATGTCCCGAATTCACTCCTCTCCTTCCTAACACACTTGAACAACCAACACCCTAGAATCAAATTCACCCTGGAAAAAGAAGAAAACAATAACCTCCCCTTCCTAGACACACTAGTCACCCACCAACCTGATGGAACCTTGGTTTTCTCAGTTTATAGAAAACCCACCCATACAGGCAGATACATTCACCAACAATCCCCCCCCCCTCACAACAATATGGAGTTATTAAAACATTATTCAACAGGGCAAAAATAATCTGTTCTAATGATCAAGCCCTAACCACTGAACTAAATCACATCCGTGACACTTTCTCAGCCAACGGCTACCCCCTCCAAAAAATCCAAAAAATACTTAATCCAGTTATCCACAACCCATCACCCCCTCCCCTTCACAAAAAAGATTACTCTAAATCCATCACTATTCCCTACATCAGAGGCACCTCGGAAAAAATCAATAAAATCCTAAAAAAACATGACTTGACCACTTGTTACAAACCACACAGAAAACTGGCATCCCTTATCTGCTCCACCAAAGATCAACCACTTCCCCTAGACCTACCTGGTGTATACCAGGTCCCTTGCAGCTGTAAACTGTCCTACTTTGGCCAAACAGGCAGGACAGCAAATATCAGAATCTCAGAACACAAGGATTACATCCGATTTCACCAGTACAGCCACTCTGGGCTTGCAGACCATGCTCTGGATACTCGCCACAGAATAAGATGGAAGAAAGCCACAGTAATACACCGCAGCAAGTTCAAGTATGAAAGACTATTCATGGAATCAGCCTCGGCCCTTAGGAACATGCCAAACCTCAACAAATTTGGATGCATGAAACTGCCCCAATTTTGGGAAACTTTTATTAGAAGAACTTCAGCCCAAAGGCCAAGAACTACCAATATAGCCCGCCAGAGGGCACCATCAGGACTTTAGGAAAACGCTAGCTTCCTAGCTTCTGTTTTCATTTGCTGTTATGTAGTACTTATGTGCACGTGTCTTTTTAGTAAGTTCCCAAGAAGATGGCAACGTGACGTTCGCCGAAATATCGGAAAGTGTATATTAAAGTTTATTTAATCTATATTTCCAGTATACGCTGTCAATTCCTTAAATATTAGTTATCATTATAATTATTGTTTGGTCCCTGTACCAAGGTTATTTGATTATCTAATGGTTAATCTACCCAAGGTACTAAAATGTTATATAGGTTTCCAACCTTTTTTGTGGATGTGATCGACAAAAAAATAGTTATAAGTAAAATAGTGATGAAATCAAAAAAATTCTCTTGAGATCAAATATTGAATTCTTTCAAATGAATTCAAGCCAACAGTAAGCCGAATGGTGGTCTCACATTAGGTGATAAAAATTGTGTATCACCTGAGAACATTTACAGACATTCATGTCACACTAAGATTTGAATGCATGGCCTTTTGATCAGTGACTGGAGATGCTATCTACTTTGCCAGTCAAATTGACTAAATTACTAGATGAAAATTATTCATTCAAAATACATCCTTATGAAAATTATACAAACACTTCAGTATCTCACAAAATTCAATACATCTAATTTGCCTGTTCAGCACTGATTATAGGTTATTCATCTGGGCAGACTTTCACCAAATACCGATAAATGCATTCTTTTCCATGGCTGATTTCTACACTTAAAACAAAGTTATTTCCTGTGTGTGGGTGAGATTGACTATGTTAGTCTTGCCTTCCTCTGGTGTTCTAATTCTAAAAAGTGGTTCTCAATATGTTACAAATGAGGACTTTTTTTGGCTAGTCTAACTTGAAGTTGGACTTGGTGTATTATTAATACACAATATTCAGAATGTTACTGTTAATAATTTTCATTTTTCCTTGGTGGTGGTGAGGGGTGATCCAAGCTGTAAATCATCACCTCCCCCCTCACCACACACTCACATATCCTAATTAACGTTCAAGCATCAATCATGCAAAGCCTTTTAGGTCACACACTTTACCATAAAATGGGAAACTGATGCTATTTGTTCCTCAATAGAAAGTCAGGTATATAATATTCTGGCACATGAACCTCTGCATCTGTGTTTGTTCATTGCTCCTCTGTCCCTTTCTTTCATATTAAGTGGTTGTCTAACTATTTATTGATATTCTTTACTTCATTAATGGTTTTAATCAGATTTGATGAATGTGGTCATTAATGAGATTTTTATTTATTTATTTTTTTATTCATGTGGGGTTCCACCCTTTCCTCAACCATCCCTTAGGACTGGTTGAGCCCTCCTCCTAATGGATTAAGAGTATGTATTTTACGACTGGATCTGTTTGTGTTCACAGGCTGGTTTGCTTGTTCTGGGGGAAGAAAAACCTGAGTTTCCAGGTGGGGAAAACCCCTCTATCTCCATATGAGACCGGCTAGCTCACCTTTAATTGAAAGAGATCAGGTAAAGGTTCCTCATGTCATGGACAGGAATCTAACCCAGGTCTTTCCGACTAAAGGGCTTTGCTTATACTGGCTGAGCTATGGAGGCTCTATTGAGATAATGAATCCCATTGACCTTTTAATAACCTTAATTATCTTTGAGCTTTATATATATATATTAAGCCCACAAAAGGAGGATGTAAACATTTTATTCATCCTTTCATTTACCAAGGATTAGTTAATCTGAAACTCTGCTCTTTGAAGACCAAATGTGGAACTTTTTAAAGCTGCTTTACATACTACAATAAGCAGCATAGGGATTTTCATTCTGGTGATAAAATTTAACTGTCACCCATCATTTATACTGATTGTACTGCACTTGCACGAACTGATATATGACCTATAGTAACCTTTCACTGGAAATTAGTTAAATCTAAGCATAGTTTCATTTGTGGTCATTTTGTACTACATTGTACACAGCTGAAGTTATTTAGCATGGCCCACCATTAGCATTCATTCTGTTGCCTTTATACTTTGCTAATGTGTGCATGGTGGTTGGGTGTTTTGTTACAAGTATGCAGTATTAAAAAAAAAAAAAAAAGGAACTGTTTGTAGAATTTCATTGACATGAAATATAAGGAGAATTTTATGCTGATCCCAAACAACTAGAATGGTTTGAAAATTCTGATAGATAAATTAGTGCATCTTTCCCATCTTTTTTTTGGGGGGGGGGAGAAAAGGGGAAAAATCATTAAAATTGCATCTCACTGTGTAAAGGGGGAGGGATTAACTTATCACATACCTTAAATGGGGGAGAGGAGAGAAATTAGCTTGTCGTCATGCAGAAATTACTTTTGTAATTGAAGTGATTATTGAAATAAAACTTCTGTGATTGTCAACTTGTAGAGCCAGATAGCAGAATGTATTCTTATATGTTTTCTTGTTTTTGATGAACAGAAATAATTTTAATTTTAGCCTAGCTGCTTAATAATTTTTTTTACAAATCCCATTTGTGGTCTCTTTTTCTCTGTAGGTGCAAAGTAAAAAGAAGAAAGAAAAAGAGAGATGTGTTGCTTTGATTGAGAAACTAACTGAAGAAGAAAAAAAGCAGCAGGAACATTGTGCTCGCGTTTTAGCATTGTTGAAGTCAGAAAAGGATACTTGGTTCCAGTCACGTAAGCTGTTTTAACTTTTTATACGGATGCCACAGACAGCAATTTAATAGTTATAAAATAAATTTTTAAATGATTCTGCTTTATTTCAGTGATATTCTCTAAAGAAGTTACTCAATTAGCAAAGCTTCGTTATACAAGGTCTGAGTAAAGGAATATCTGAAACTAGGATTAAAAACTTTTAGAGAACCTTTTCAGAATCATTAGTACCTGAATAAGATGAGCACAACTTATATATTAGAGACAGACATAAATATAAAAATTACGAAATATAACATGTTTTAGATTCTGTACTTAAACCTTAGTACTAGACTTGATAAGTTTTAATAAGCTGTACTACCAACACTACCATATGTAAGTGAAATTTGGAAATAAAACAAAAAGATGAACACTGATTAATAACAGTTGGAAAAAAACTTCCAACTTGTTGCATCTTTGCAGGATTAGATAATATTACTAACTTCTGGTATGCAGGAAAGTAATCATGTGAATAAAGATGAAAAATATAGCAGTTTTGTTAGTTTTGCTTGTGTTATAACTGCTAGTTGTTGCCATAGGTGTCTTCTAGCTGGTTTGCATGTTTTGCTGGATGAAAAAGTTCCCTGTAAAAAACTCTTTTATCTCCATAACATAAAAGAATGTCAAACTCACATTCACCTGAAAACTATTTTTAAAATGTTTTGGTTGTTCTAGATAATATCGAAATCTGATATTTCTATTCAAAGGGTAATAATGACACTCCATAAGGGCACTGCGTATACCAAACTGACAATGAAGGTTCCCAGTATGGGGGAGATGTCATAGAAATTAGAATGGATGCCTTAGATGTTTTTTTAACAACAGTTTGTTGAGATCAGGAAAACCAGCCATCCTTTTTTTAATTGCTTGGTACATTTCCAGTCTATATTAGGAGTTAAAAATAAGCAAGGAATGTAAAATTTAGAAAAATATTAATTATGAAATTATGATCAAATAAAGAAGAAGAGTTTAGTGTTACATATTAATTAGTTTTAAGAACATTTGGTACTAACCTTTAGTCTTTGCCACTGTCAGAATTTTTAACAGAACTTTCATTACCCTTACTTTGTCTTCAAGGACATCAGAAATACAGCACTTTTGTAACTTTCTTTTTTTTTTTTTTTGCATTAGTATGCTGCAAAAAAAATTCATAAAGTGTCTTTTTGATGACATTCTGACACATTTTTATCTCGTCTAACACAAGTTGATTGTTCATCTGCTACTACTAACAGTGACCTCACCATGGCAGTTGATTCACACCTGTAAAAACTGCCAGTATTCATAAAGTGACTATATGAGTTAATATTATGATTCATCATGTTAGCAATATTATCAACATCATAACAGTTGTTTGACAACAGTGCAACCTGGAGGGATCAAAAAAGTGCATGATAAGTAGTAGGAAAGGAAAACAGGACAAAAATAAATAAATAAAATCACAAACCAAAAAAAAATAGAATATGGTATTAACAGTGATTCTATGAAGAGGAGCATACTAGTTAATTAAACAATGAAATCATGTTTCTTGGTCAAATTTTGTCACATAACTGAGTCCTTAAAGTAGGTAGAGCAAGTAGAAGGTGTGATTGTTTTTTTCTGGTCAGTGTGAATAACTTGAAATAAGAGAAATATGATGTAAGAAAAGATATGAAAGATTTGTTGGATGAGAATTGATCAAGAAGCAATAAAACTATGTAGGAGAAATGCATATAGTATGGTTGATGTCTTGGGTAATTTTGATGGCAGGAAGGATTTATCCTTGTAGCATTCTACTTGAATGGATTAGAAATTGTGCAGTGAAAGAATAAACATAAATAAGGAAACTCTGTTGCTGTGGCTGATGAGAGCATGGATGCATATATGAAAATGAGAAAGACTGAATGATATGCATTGTGATTATCATTCAATGACACAAAGAGAAATATCTTACAGAAAGGATAATCCAAAGAACAACAGAACTAGTTTTGTCAGACCGGAGATGTGTCACAGCAATTGTGGATGAGCGAAATAAGTTGAAGAATCAACTCCAGGCTACTTATTTGAATGGGTGAGGTTTTAAGGGTTGCCTGAGTATCTATCAGATCGTGGTTGTTATCATGCCAGAAGCATTAGGTATGAAGTCATGGAATTATAAGCATTAGTAAAAGCTTATGCACCAAAAATTCAAAATGCAGTGGGAAACTGTTGCATTATATTTTCAAAGATAAGTTGTCATGGAAAGATTAAAAAGAAAAGTAAACTGAAAAATAACAGAGCTTCAGTAAGAAGTTTCATGTGTTAGGAAAGGTAGCAAGACCCTTTTCTCATCATTCTTACATTCTCAGTTGCATTACAATTGTGATTTAGAATGGGAGGAAACTGAAAAGTGAGGTAAGTTTGAACATTAGATAAATTTTTAATGGAACTTAATGTCATAATGACATTCATTATAGACACATATTCACAAGAATATAGTAATTTTATTACTGCAAATATTTCAACCAGAAACTAACTGATCATCAGTGCATCAGCATAATCACAAGGTAAACCTGCAACAAAGAATGTAAATCCTGTTTACAGAGCTGGGCCATGTACCAGATGCCACCTAGTTGATGATTACAATAAAATATGATTAGTTAAGGCCTAAATTTAAAATCAAGTGATTTGAAATAAAATTTAATTTAATTACATAATCAAATAACACTGTTATATTAAATTTATAAAGAAATTAAAATGGAGTCGGGGACACATTATTGCTTGCCATTTATGTGGATAAGACTCCCAAATCTTTGCAACAGGAAGGTGGTCATTCCAGTTTAAATTTGAGTGCTGTAGAAGTGCTTCGGTACTGTCTTTAAATAACTGCTCAAACCTAAACCTGCACCAATGTAAAAGGTTAGTATTCGACCATAGGATATCATGGTCAGTGTCCACTCCATGCTGACAATAATAATAAACGCAAAAAATCTGTTGAACAAAGATTTGAAGATGCGTATATTTTGTGATAGATGATGTGCTGAATCTTACTGTATGTAGTGGCCTTTGAAAATAGGTTTATGGTGAATAGAAGTATCAAGCATTTCAAAATAGGTATGAGAATGGAGGACGTCCAGGAAAGCAGATTGTCTGTCCTTTTTTTTTTTTTTTTTAACTTAATTTAATATAATGCTCTGTCATTTCATTCTTCTTCAAGTGTCATCCCCTAGAAGGAGGTTGGCAACCATGTCACGGAACTTTTTTCTTTCTTTTGCTGCTCTGGAACATTTATGGTAATTGAAGCCAGTCCAATCCTTAATATCTTCAAACCACATTCTCCTGTGTCTACCTCTTCCTCTTTTTCCATGCAGTTTTCCTTCTAATATTAATTTCTGAATGCTTTCTTGTCTAGTTAGATGTCCGAAATATTTAAGTTTTCGTTCTTTGATTACATAACTAAATTGAATTTTATTTCAAATCACCCAGCTCTATAAACAGGATTAACATTCATTGTTGCAGCTTTGCCTTGTGATGGTCATAAGAAGAAACCCTCCTTAGTTACTGCTGTGATCCTGCTCAACAGTGAAACAGTACTTTGTGAAACACCACTCATCACCTGAATGAAACTGATGTATGAAAGATGCCAGAAGATTGAGAATGTGATGAAAGAGAAAAAATAAGCCTTGCATACAGATTAATAAAGGAAATGAAACATCTTGGGAACAGTCAGCAGTATCATGATAAAAGAGCAAATAGAAAAGATCTTGACAGATCCAAAAGATATAGAAAACAGATGGAGATGGTATTTGTAGGAGCTATCTAAGACAGGATTTATATATGAATGTAATACCCCCCCCCACCCCTCAAAAAAAAATAATAATAATTAAAGTGAAGTTAAGTACCTGATATTATAAGAAAAGCGTTTGAAAATTCACTTTGTCAACAAAGGTATGAAAAAGCACCAGGCTAAAATGGTATAAGAGCAAATTAATGAAGGATTGATATGAAGAATTAATATCCTCTCAAATCCTCCACGATGTTTTTGCAAACAACTTCATCATATGTCTTCTTATCTTGAATCAGCGTGTGCTTCAGAATTTGCCACTCCAAGGTTCAGTTCTTGTTTTCAGGATTCTTTCATTTTTTATTTAATAATATTTGTATATTTGAGTCTAGTTTCACCTTTGAAAGCTACTTGACATTTAGTTAATTGATTCTTGTATTTACATACTGTATTCTAGAAATTTTCAGTATGAATAATTCTGATGTCTTTGTAACTCTATTCTACAGCCCGTCGACAGTACTCCAGTTCAGTCGTATCAAGGTCTTGTATAGTCAAACTGGCTTCGATATCCTTGCATGTCAATATTTGTTTCAATATCACAATTATTCACTGAGTTGTATTTGCAATTTTTGTTATGTGACTCCTGAGCTTCAACTTTCTGTCCACCAAAACTAAAATCTCTAGCCTCATTAATTACTCCAAGTACATTCCCACCAATATGATATGCTGCTGGATATCTCATCACACCAAAGTGCATAACTTTACACTTATAACTTTGAAATGATAACAATTGTTTGCCCATATTTCCAGCCTATTCAAACCACAAACTAAATGTTTAACATTAGTTGTATCTCTTATTGACCTGCCTATCTTTCCATCATCAGCAAACAAATTGAAAATCTCCTGTCATACCCTTCCCAATATCATTAATACGTGGATTAAACAATAATGGTCAAAGAAATGATCCTTGGGACCTGTTTACCTTAAATCTGGCAAATTCACAACTCACCATATACAACTTTCTGATACCTCAGCACTCCACTTATCTAAGCGAATAGTTTATATTCCAATCCCACATTTTCCAGTTTAAGCAACAGACTTTTATGCGATATGATATGAAATGTTTTAACAAATATGAGCATACGAAGCGGTATCAAAAAGTTGCGAGACTAGCTCTGTTTATGAGAAATTACTTTATCTATGTTTACACACTATCACCTTCAAAATAGTCCCCTTGCATACCAATACAGCACTCCCAGCATTCTTGCCACTTCTGCAATGTGTCCTGGAAGTCTTCTCTGAAAAGTGGGGATTCCAAGTTGGATGGCCCTTTACAAGGAATATCAGATTTCACAAAAGCACATGTCCCACCTTTTTTTGCAAAATGCACCATGCAGGATGTAGTTAGGAAAGTTGAGGTGGACTGTGGTCATTGAGGATGCCAACTGAGGTTCTATTATATAATAAATTTAGTTTAATCCCTTATCCAAGTGAAAGGAAACAAAGTTTGTGCCTGAAGTATCTTCAGGACTGAAGCAACTCGTGGTAAAGGTGGACCAAGCTCTCATCACTCCTTGTCTTAGTATCTCGCATAATGCAAAGCACATCTCCTTGCGTACATGTATAATGCTATTCATTAAGGGAAGGGCCACAACCCAGACCAGTTTCGATCTTTATTGAGGTCTCGTCAGTGGGAGCCAGACCCAGATGTGGTGATACCAAGGTGGAAGCAATGGAGAAGTCATCGTTACCAAAAGGTGTCTCACCTTATTATTAAATTACTTTGGATAAAAGTGGACCACGAGTGAACCACTATACTATATTACTTCTTTTTTTCTTATATTCTTATTGAATTACCTTGTTATTATTATTATTCATTGATAACTTATCTTATGAAATTCCTCATTTTATTTTCTGTTATAGTTCTTGTAATTTCCTTATACTTCATTCTTATAAACGTTTTTCTGCTCTCTCTCTCCATCTCCCTGTTTGATTTTCGAATAATTACTTACCTCTAGAAATATAATAGCAAATGTACTAAATGCAATAAAAACTTATAATATTATAGTAAAAATACACTAACCTGATCTAAAATATACTCTATAAATCAAAAGCATCACTTATTATCTTTAATAATATAGATATCTCCACTCCTCAAAGAATCCCAATTTTTTAAAAAAAATATAGTCTCTTGAATTTTTTTTTTCTACCAAAATTCAAATCTCCATGCACAGATGGTCTCACACACATATAAAAGAGAAAAACAACAACAACAACATAATCTGCATCTGAGCAGAACTTCAGGTTGAGCTTATGCAGTAATATATAAACAGTCTTCCTAGAATATTGTTACCACAAGTGAAAAAGTGTTGCTTGATTCATCAAAGAATAAAATCCAACCTTCAAGAATTTGAACTCTCTCACCAGCTCAGGTTCCATTCACAACTGCACTGCTAGAATCAGAATTTTGCTTCTTTTGTGTAAGGTTGAGTACCTGGGAATCCATTATTAATGTGAAGAATTGTTGTTCAGAAGAAGATTAGGAATGGCCATAACAAGAGTCAGAAACTTGTCTAAAATCTGGAAGGATGGATCTGTCCCACATGGGAACAAGGAGAGCTGCTGTTGAGGATGTGATATACTGATAGGTATACAAATGAATGGGTGTTAGAAAAGATCAGTAGAACTTTAAAAAGACTTCCTTGAGGATATTGAGAGAAGAAAGTTAAAGTATTTTGGACACATTGAAGGGATGGAAGGAGGACTTCTCAGAACAGTAATAGACGGTAAAGTTCCTGGTAAAAGAGGAAGGCTTAGACCAGGGGTTCCCAACCTTTTTGTTTCCTAGAGCACATTCTAAAATACCGATAGGGCGATGGGCACCATCTATTTTTTCAAGCAAATTTTTTGAATTCGTTTGTTAAATGAATATATACAACTTTACATTATATAAAAATTAAAATATATATATGTAAGTTAGTGTGATCTTTGGCATTTCATTGGCCAGTGCTTCATAATTAGGAGAATATGATGATATTCCAGTTCTTAAACTGGAATGAAAAACTTCGAATGCGATGTCTACTTTACATTGTATGCATTTGATACTCGTCATGTGTCATTAACGCATGCGTCATATAGCATGCCATGAATTGTTGCGTGATTATTTCAAACTATACGGCACACGGTTGAACAGCGGCGGGCACATACAAATTGGTCGACGGGCGCATGGTGCCCGCGGGCATAGGGTTGGAACCCCTGGCTTAGACCATCAATGAGGTGGATGGATTGTGTGAGTTGAGGCCTCCAGAAAGGCATACAACAGGACTGCATGGCGAGGACTGGGGTGGCACATCATTGAGCATCGGAGTGACCATACAACATCTGTGGATATCCATTGAACAGATGATGTGTAAATGGAAAAAAAAATTCTTTCATAATTAATGCTGTCTGTGTTTGTTCCTGTTTTCGAAACTTGCTTTTCTTTCCATTAAAACTGACAAATTGACCTGGGAACATGCATAATAATGCTCATGATTTAAACTCGTTTGTGTGTTAGCTTTATAGAATTGCTATTTAACCTCAGCAGTACCTTTCCTTCCTTTTTATTTATTTATTTATTATTTTATGTGACTCCCATCCACAAAAGGTTTATTTGTAAAACTGTAGTACATACTGTGGGCAGGCTAAGGATTTTTCCCCCCATTTTGCTTTTTTTTTCCCCTTTGTACTTATTTTATATAGTCCAGAAACCCTGCTCTGGAGAAAAACATTGAACTTTTTTAAGCTACTTCAGACCTCCAGTAAGCAGAGCGGTGGTCTCTCACTGGGTGATGAATTTCATCATCTGGTGTGACCACCACTGGCAATCATAAATATCACAAAAAGAAAAGAAAAAATCCTCAGCCCACCAATGGTACTAATATACTATAGGTTTAAAAATAATAATAAATAAATAAAAGTACTATTTAATGGTTTCTTCAAAAGCAGTTTCAGTCTTCTTATGAGGATAAAATAGTAATTGGTATCATCACATCTTTTCTTGAATGACCTTGTTCACACTGCAGTGACGGGGAAAAAAGTTGGCCCAAAATCCTGTCATGGAGACACATTCTCAGACTGCCATTAATGAATGCATTTGATGTTTCACTTTGTAGTGATGATCATCTATTACCAAGAAATGTACGAATCCTCTGGCTAGGATAACTGTAGATATTTTTGAAGGAATGGCTATGAGTTGTGCTTTACCATCTCATGGATCACACTACACTAGTGAGAAAATTTAATTGGCAGTTGATAGGAATTGATTGTGCATTAAAATGCGATATAATATTTTGATTGTGATTGTCAATCAGCAACTCCTGTCTTCAATAGGAAGACAAGAGATGCAGATATGAACTGTATGCTGATTTTTATAAAATCCTAATATTTTATTTTCTTAATTTAGGTTCTGCCAAAAATGAAACAATCACTCAATTTTTGCAGTTATGTGTGTTTCCAAGATGCATTTTTACATCGGTTGATGCTCTGTATTGTGCCAAGTTTGTTCACTTAATCCATACATTGAAGACACCTAATTTTTCTACTTTAATTTGTTATGATAGGGTAAGGATCTGTTGTTCTTTATTTTATCATTTTTTAATTTTTTGTATTTTTTAAAATTCATTTTAAATGTGATTATTTTTGATTACAATATTTTGTGACTTATTTAAATATGGGCTTGTTTTCTTCCTTGGATATTAATCCAAAAATTTTCCTGTTAAGATGGCTTACCATTAAATACTCATGCAATGAATTGCTTAAACAGCAGAAAATCCCATGAATGTCTTAACATTTCTCATGAACCCATTTTTGCTGGAATTTTCTGCTGAAAAATATATTATGCAGGTATGCATATCTTTTGTTGACATATCCATCATGATTTCTGAAGGTTAGTAATTTCCTGAGAAGATTCATGATTTAAAGTGAAAGAATGGAAGAATATTTAATGTAAGAAGATAAAACATAAGATTTTTGCATTTATGATAAAGATCATTGAAAAAATTGTATTGGACATATACATGATGATGGTAAAGCTTGTGATTAGAAAATTGCAGATGGCAATACAGTTTATTATTGTGTACGTCTGTAATATACTAGCCATCGTGGTGAGCAAATCTGCACGAACGGCCCCAAGTTCCCAGCATCCCTTAAATGGGACAGGGATGCAAAGAATCTCCAAGCTCAAAATGGTGTATCCACTAAAACTAGGAACTGGAATGTCAGAACCTGGTATGAAGCAGGTAAGCTAAGAAATGCCATCCAAAAAATGAAAAGACTTGGAATTGAGATTTTAGAAATGAGTGAAGTTAGATGGCCAGGATCAGGCAAAACTCTAGTTGATGATGTGTACCACTCTGGAAGTGAAAACAATCATCAAAACAGAGTTGGAATAATATTGAACAAAGATGCCAATAAGTCATTATTCACCTTCATGCCCTACTCCGATAGGATCATGTTATTAAAAGAAAGGTTAACGACTAGATATCAATCTTATACAGGTCAGTGTCCCTACTGCTCACACGAATGATACCCAGATTGAAGAATTTTGTGATCAATTAAAAGAACTAATGAAAAATACAAAGAAACACAGTATTATCATCATCATCATTAGTGATTTCAGTGCTGAAGGTGGGAAAGGTAAAAGAGGAGATATAGTTGGTAAACATGGACTGGGAACAAGAAATGAGAGAGGAGACATCTTATTCAATTCTTCCAAGAAGAGGAACTAATAATCACAAACACATGGTTTAAATTACCACTCTGAAGGCTATATACTTGGCAATCACCACCGGATAATAATTCAAATATAGTCAGAAACCAAATTGATTACTTGCTAATTAATCAATGATTTCAAAGTTCCGTAAAGAGCACAAAAATGTATCCTAGTGCGGATATTGCTTCTGATCATAATCTACTGGTGACAGAGTTAAAACATAGACTGAAAGTTATACCTAAGAAACATCAACAAAAAAAGTTTGATCTAGGAAAGTTAAAAAAAAAAAAAAAACCAGAGATAAGAAAAAAACTGAATCAAGATCTGAATTAAGAGATAACACTTATCAAGAATGATGACATCATGATAACAAAAAAAAAACGTTTGATCTAGGAAAGTTAAAAAACCCAGAGATAAGAAAAAACTGAATCAAGAGATAGCACTTATCAAGAATGATGACATCATGATGACAAAAAAAATGTTTGATCTAGGAAAGTTAAAAACCCAGAGATAAGAAAAAATTGAATCAAGAGATAGCACTTATCAAGAATGATGACATTCCCTGCAGCATTCATGTGGCTTGATGAATCATGGGACAAATTAAAATCTGAAAGTGAAATGTGCCAATACTTTGTGTCCTGATAGAGCAATAAAAGAGAAAGATTGGATAACTGATGAAATTCTTTCTCTCGTGGATCAATGCAGATCATATAAAAAATCATTGTCCAACAAAATATAAAGAGGTTCAGAAAATTACTAAAGACAAGATCAAAGAAGCAAAAGAAATCTGGATGAATGAAAAATGTAAAGAAATAGAATTTCTACAGGAAAAGCATGACAGTTTTAATCTACACAAAAAAGGGAGAAATAATATCCAAAAAAGGATGAAATACAAGAATGGATGAAATATGTAGAACTCTTTACTGATAACAGACAAAACCCAGAAAATACTTATGAACAGATGGAAGTCTATGCATTCTAAGATCAGATGTAGAATATGGCTGAACTCAGCTAAAATGGTAAAGTCACTTATGAACAGATGGAAGGTCCATGCATTCTAAGATCAGATGTAGAATATGGCTGAACTCAGCTAAAATGGTAAAGTCTTAGGCCCTGATAGAAGACCAGCAGAAATAGTAAAGTTATTGGAAGGCGACAACATTACTATATTAGTAAAGCTGTTTATTAAGATCTACGATACAGGCATAATCCCTCAAGACTGGTTACAGTTGACCTTCATCATGCTACCTAAAATAGTAAATCACAAAATTTGTAATGACTACAGAATGATCATGTTCTCAAAATGTTTCAGAAAGTAATTCAAAAAAGAATATACAGAAAATGTGATGATACCATCAGTGATACTCAATTTGGCTTTAGAAGTGGTTTGGGAACAAGAGAGGCTCGTTTCTATTCTCAAATCGTATTCCAAAAATGTAGTGACCAAAACAAGGAAGTATTCATATGCTTCATCGACTTCAATAAAGCATTTGACAAAGTCAGACACACTAAAATCATTGAATTATTAAAAAGAATTGGATTAGGTAGTAAAGACATTAGCATCATCGAAAATTCATATTGCAACCAAAAAGCATTTGTTCAAGTTGATAACATTATTACAGACTCCATTAACGTCAAAAGCGCTCCTTACCGCAAAACTTTTAAAGAGTTGCATCGGTCATTGTCCCAAGCAAAATTCACTAGCTTTTTAAAAAAAATAATTGTATCATGTATCTACTTATTAAGCAGTAACTAAAATCCTTTCAATTAACATTTGTTTCATTTTTCCCTTTTAATTACGACAATATTTAGGTTAGTTTAAATTATACATACATACTTTCTTAATTTGAACTATACCTGACACATTTTTTTCCATAGAAAGTTAACTTTGCAGAACGCGCTTTTGCCGTGTACGCAATGTATTAATGACGTAACCCCTGCATTCGGCAAGGGTTTACTGTAATTTGAGAGTGTGTGTAGACTAGTAAGGATATTTGGAGGAAGCTAACAAATTTTGTGCTATGGAATTAACCTATGCTTGAATTGTTGTATAAAATACAGCTATGCTTAACCTTTTACTAGGGATACCTATATTCCAATTGAGTTTATTCTTGTAAATGTGTAACCTTAGGAATTTAATAAAATGTATCTTGAATATCTTAACCAGGTTTGTGCCTTGAATTGAATCCAATGCACCGCTTACTAATATCTAAATCCGAACGGGATAGAATTATTTGACAGAGACTACGACTGTAAATTAAGCGACATAGATAAACTGAGATAAGAAGCAATTAGTAAATTGATTAGCTTAGTATATTTTCTGAAGGTTACTCCTTGGTTAAGAGGAATTTCTAACCTAGGGATCTGGCTGGCGCAGCTTGACGAAATAAATATTGCCAGAACCTGATTTAAGAGGTGACTCCAGACCATTATTACTGAGGATAGGACTCCTTTCAAAGATCTACCCTTTGTTAATTATTTAATATACTTAATCATTCTAAGAATTTGCCAATTGTCAGGATAGATTATACAGTAAATGCGGGAGTGGAGTGTTATGATAGTTTCATGAGTATAGACCATAGAAGTACATAGTTAAAGTGATAACACTACACTGTGATAATTTAACACTAATAAAATAGGAAGAAGAACACAATAAAAATATAAAATTAAGGTAATGTCACGACATAACAATGGTGAAATCATCAATAACATCCGATATGCTGATGACAGTTTTCTTCTGGCTGACAATATTCAGGATCTTCAAAATCTCCTGGAACTAGTGAATGAAGAGAGTGAAAAAATGAGATTAAGAATAAATATCACCAAAACTAAATTCATAGTCCTAGGTAGGAAATCAATTCTTAATTCAGCACTTTCTTTAAACTGGAAACATATAGAAAGAGTGACAAATTTTAAACATCTCAGATGTTGGTTAAATGAAGAATGCAATCCAGAAATGGAAATAAAAGTTAGAATTGAAATTGCAAGAAAATATTTTGTCCTGAGGAAATCGACACTGCATAACTGCAATTTAAATTTAGAGCTTAGAGTATGCATGGTTAAATGGCCTGTATGGTGCAGAAACTTGGATTTTGAAGACAACATTGATTTAAAAAAAAAAAAAAAAAACTGAAAGTAAGGGCCAACAGGCTTCACTTCGGCGAAGTAAAATAAATTATTCAAACTTAGGTGGATATTGAATACCACATTATTTCTTAGCCGACTAAGAAGCTCAAAGATAGGTAATCTAATCTAAGACATTCATGGCAGCATGAAACTCTTAGATTAGATTTCCTATCTTTGAGTTTCTTATTCGGCTAAGAGATAATGTGGTATTCAATATCCACTTAATTTTGTAAAAAAAAAAAAAAAAAAAAAAAAAAAAAAAAAAAAAAAAAGATCAACAAACTCCCACGGACAGCAGAAACATCCAAGAAGTACTGGAACAAACAGGAAAATCGTGAACTTTTAGATACCATAAGAAGAAGACAAACTGCATATTTTGGTCACTTACTTCATAATGAAAAAATATAAGATACTTCGTTTGATTATAAAAGGGAAGATAAATGCAGAGAGGAAACCTGCACATAGCCTTTAAAGGAATGCGGAGAACCAATTAGGGCTCCTGACCTAATGTCCAATCCTCACCATCTTGTGGTTCACCCTGTTAGATATCTACCTGGATACTGAAAGAACGATTATGTGCTGGCAATTTGGGATTTAGTCGAAATTGTATTCTTATTGGCTTAAACTAAAATATAAAAATGATGGTACAACATGACAGGATTTCATGCTGGCTGGGGCATCGCCTGGTTAAGACCTCTGTTGTTTTCGACAGGGAACCAGGGCAAAGCGAAAAGTCAGCTACCGGAACAAATCTTATAACATCCTCAATTCAGAATCACTAGAGTTCAAGATTGGTACTATCAACACAAGAAGCCTGAATGACAAAGAAATGGAGCTAGGTGAGGAATTAGACAAGTACCAGATGGACATAATAGGGGGGTGACTGAAACAAAAAAGATAAAAACTGGTGAGATCTTTCTGAGTAATAAATACAAAATGTTATATTCAGGCAATGACAATCAAGGAAAAGAAGTAGTAGCCATAGTATTCAACACAAAATATGAGGCTCATCTTCTTGAATGACAGGCAGTCTCAAGTAGAGTGATATGGGCAAATATCAGAAGGGGGGGGGGGGGACTAGACAATGAGACTTATTTGTGCCTATGGTCCCACAGAAGGTTCTAAAGTAGAAGTTGAGAATTTTTTGAGGCTTTAGAGAAAGCAACTGACACAATGAAAAAGGAAAAGTTGGTCCTTCTTGGGGATCTAAATAGCACAGTTGGAAATGATTGTCAGGCATACAAAAATATTCTGATAAAATTTGGAGAAAAGAGCAAAGCTGTGAATTTGTGCATAAAAATGTGCACAAATTCACATGGAGAGAAGAGGCAAGGAATAAGTAAAGTCTCATTATGTTATTGTTGATAGTGATGTTTTCTCATTGGTGCAGGACATGACACCAGAGTGTACAGAGGATTTGAAATTGGATGTGATCACCATTTAGTCTTGAGCAGGATAAAATTGAATTTCAGAATGTTTTAAAGCGAATAAAAGTTGAGCAGCTCTCAGATGTGAACTGTAGACTAAAATACAGAAAGATTATTGAAAAGAAAATGAAAGAGTTTGAGAACAGGAATCAAACCTTGGAGATTCAGTGGCAAACTCTGAAGAAAACATTGATTGATTCTGTCAGAGAGGCATGTGGTGAGGTTGTGTGCAAGGATAAAAAAATCAGAACTCCCTGGTGGACACAGGAAGTTAAAGAGGCAGTGAAGGAAAAGAAGAAAGCATATCAAAAGTTCCTGGCAAATAAGTCAGCTTGTGCTCTTAGAGATTAGAGAGACAAATGTAAGAAAGCTAAACACTGTGTAAACTAGCTAAACAAAAGTCATGGGAAGACTTTGGTAAGAACATAGATAATAAATATCAAAAAGGTGGCAGGACAATCTGGAGGTTGTTGAAGAAGCTCAGAAATGGAGGAAAGAGTGCTGTAAAAGGAATTAAAGATGAACAAGGTGACATGAATACTGGAGAAAAAGATATCCTTGGAGTATGGAGTAATTACTTCGAGAAATTGCTAAATGAAACAAGCAGTGATAGCACAGTGGAAAAAAACACTCAACAGGCATACAGTCAGGAATACATATCCATACTTGAAGTAGAAAAGCCATCAAAGGCTTAAAATTAGAAAGGCAGCAGGAGTAGATGATGTTTGACCAGAAATGCTAAGTATGGAGGTATAAAAGTCTTACAGTGACTGCACTGCATAGTTCAGAAGGCCTAGACAGAGAGACGAATTCTGGATGATTGGAGTAGTCCTGTCATAGTACCCATATATAAAAAGGGAAATAAAACTGAATGTGAGAATTACAGAGGTATTTCTCTACTGAGTGTCCCTGGTAATATTTATGCAAGTATACTTGAGAAACAGTTGAGATGGATTGTGGAAGAAAAGCTGGATTCAGTCCAAATAGAGTCTGTCAGGATCAGATTTTCACTTTACGACAGATAGTTCAGAAATCATCGAAATATAACAAAGACCTGTATTTTAGTTTTGTAGATCTAGAAAAGACACATGACAAGATGCCAAGAGAGAAGCTATTTAATGCGCTACAGTTATTTGGTGTCAATGCGGCATTATATCAAGCAATACTTAATCTTTATTTGAGTTGTAAGTCAGCAGTTAAAATTGAAGTACAGGAAGATGGTTTAATGTTAAATCTTGTGTGAGTCAAAGATGTACATTATCCCCTCTGTTATTCATTATCTATATGGATCACATTATGAAGGAAAGCGGTATTAAATGTGATATCAAAATTGGAGATGTTAATGTCTGCTCTTTGCTTTATGCAAATGATGTTATACTTCTAAATAAATCCGCTACAAGTCTGCAAGATTCCCCTGACTAAATTGAATAACTATTGTAATAGATATGGTATGAAGGTCAGCATTAAAAATACAATGACAATGAAAATAGGTTGAAAGATTGAAAATATCAACTGCATTGTGAATGGAGAACTTATAGAACAAGTGAAAGATTTCAGGTACCTATATTATTTTTAGTGAAGATGGTAAATTTAATATGGAAATAGACAACAGAATCAATAAAGATCGTGTGATAGAAAGTCAACTGAATAAATTTATATGGAGTAAGAGAGAAATTAGTCAAAATATTAAAGTACAAGATAGTGTTAAAACCAATTTTAACTTATATATCTGAGAGCTGGATCAGAAGTAAAACACTTGACCAAAGATTGGAGACTGCTGATCTGAGATTCCTGAGAAAGATTAGAGGCATGAACAGATGGCATCAATAGCAATATCATATTAAAAACGAGGATATTAAGAAAGAAGTTGACATTGTCAGCATCCAGTAATGTGTTAGCAGAACTAATCTCAGGTGGTATGGTCGCTTTTAAACAGAATGGACGAGGAAAGATTAGCAAAACAAGTGTTCTCTGCCAGGTTGGCAGGGAAAAGACCAAGATATAGGTGGATTGATAAGATAAAAAGTGCCTTAGAGCAGTGCTTCCCATACTGTGGGCCTCGGCCCCCTTGGGAGTCTTTAGTTTTGTTGAAGTGGTCCGTGAAATAATGAAAACAAATTTTAAATGTTTTAAGACTAAGTGTGCCATGTCAAATGTGTATGTAAGATGTTAAAATGTAATATTTGCATTTAATTTTTGCAATATTCGCTTTGTATGTTTTGTATTGAATATAAATACAATAAATAAACAGATGGCATCAATGTCATTATCATATAAAAACAAGGATATTAGGAAAGAACTTAACATTGTTAGCATCCAGGAATGTTTTATCAGAGCTAATCTCCGGTGATATTGTCACTTAAACAGAATGGGGACGAAAGATTAGCAAAACAAGTGTTCTCTGACTTACTGGTAGGAAAAAGACCCAGAGGAAGACCAAGATATAGGTGGATTGATACAGTGTCTTAGAAGACAAATATAAGATCTGATAATGTTGGAGTCTTGACAGATAACAGATTGATTTTTAGGAAAAATGTTGATAGTAAGTTATTAATAATGTAAGTTCTTCATTGTAGTACTTCGTAATGGTAGTACTAAGATGTATCCTGTATGATGTATCCGTTGAGGGTACATGTCAGGAATTTCATTATGTGATGAGATAGCAAGTATTTTTAGAAAGGTTTAGTCCATACCCTAAAGTGTCCACCAGCCAGGTTGGCCCAGTGGTTAGCATTTATGCTCGACAGGTTATTGGATTGAATCCCACCGTGGGTGTTGGTGTTTTAGAAATTTCTTGAGGTAGATGAATTTCATTGCCCAGCATGAGACCATATTCTAATAATGTGAAGGCCTTGAAATGGTTTGTTTGTTTTTTAAAGTAGAGTTTCCAGATTATCTAATCCATAGTCCTACCCACAGTACTACTAATAATAATGTATTATGTGCAAACTTTGATGGGTTGGATTCATCAAAAGTATTTAAAATCTAGGATTTGTACAGTATTAGTAGCTATACAGGTGAGAAGAGATACCTTGAGAAAAATTCATCAATAGTGAATATGTGTTTGCCAGGAAAGCCAAAGAATGAAGATCTGAGTATTATCAAAAGTAAGAAGTAAAGTGAGACTTTCCTATGAGAAAAAGACAGTCCTCTGTATTAACCTTCACAAGGGCTTCCTTTGAACATTATTTGATATGATGATCAATGAGAGTAATTTATCTATAGGATTCGAGAGTAGATGAATGCAAGATCATCATTATTGTTGGAAGAAATCCAAAGTGAGGAAGCTATCTACCATGACATGTAGTGAGTGCAGAACTGATGCTAGTGACATTGCAATGGTTGGAAGGCACACCATAAGATGCAAGGATTGGTGAGCAGGCTTCTATGCTAGACCCGATCATAATAGCCTATAACTGAAAGTGGCAGAATCTGTGTTATTGATAACAAATTAGTAGGTGAGCCTCTAGATGGAAGTAGTTGGCTTTTGATGGCTTTCTCTGTCACATTTGTCACAGCTCAGGTAAAAGCAAATGGATGATATTTTGTCTGACCTTTTTTGGAATGAGTTGAACATAGGCTTGTTTCCATACTGTAGGGTAGATGCCACTCCAGTAGGATAGACTGACGAAATGGTATTTATATTCTAGAACACAGATTTTTAGCAAAATAGAAGTAGGCTTTCATGCCTAGGTGGCTGTTGGTGTCCAGATTATTAAATATTCTTTTGATTTCTTTGTATCCAGAGACTAGAAGCATGTAAATATGCTCTTTTCAGGATTTTTTGAGATAATCTGCCATGGTCACCATTGCTGTACTTGAAATAGAAGAATAATGCAGGTTTGTTATCTTTGTGTGTATTATGATCATACGCATACTTTCAGGATAAATAAGAAAGAGGTGGACTAGCAGAAGCACAGAAATTGCATTCAGAAAATGCAATTTCTGTGCTTCTGCTCCAGAAAACTTAACTGCCATTTAACAGGAGCACTAGGATTTCTCTTTTCAGAATTTGTTTTTTGCAAGTGGCAGCGAAGGTTGAGTGTGAAGCTGGAAAGTAATCAGGGGTTTGGGGGTAGAATGCATTCCAGTTAATATTATTATTTCTGTTACTCCTTCAGTGCAGGTTTTTGAAGTAGTGGAGCAGAAATAACAATCTGGCCATGGAAAGGAGTGGATATCACGTAGGAGTGGAAATGACACAAGGCCAAGATTGGCTGAGTTAAAGGCATTTAATGGTAAAGCAAATTTGACCTGGAGACATGATGTCTTTGTATTTGGAAGGTTAATGTTGTTAGCAAAATAATGAGAAATATGTGGTATTTTAATGGATAGATGGTCTATATTGCAGTTATTACTAACATCAAATACTTAACTGTTTTTATCAACTTGATCCAGGGAAATGGAAAAGGAAAGCCAGTAACTAATACTTCTAAATAAACTTCATGTATAACAGAACCAAACAGCTGCAACCTCTAACTCCAAAACATTGCAAAACTTATAGATCAGTATAGTGCTTTTTTGTGGGATATAGAACCTATCAATATTTGATAGTTGAGAAATGTTTTGTGAGAAAGAGCGGTCTTTCTCGCAAAATCAACCAACATCGAGATATGTTGGTTGGATTCCAGTTTCAGATGTACTGGTACATCTTCTGCTTGTACTATAACATGCTTAATAAAAAGGGGAAGAATGATGGATGAAAATTTGTTGAAATAGCATTCATGGAAATACCATTTCTATATGTATTTTCTATAGAAAAGACATGCAGAAACATACTGTGAGATAGTAGTTGAAGTGAGTCGCTTTGAAAAAGATCCATCATTGATTAGGCAAGCTGTCTTCTTCTAAGCTTTTTTTTTTAAATAAAAACATTTAAAAAAATAAAAAGAATTAGGTAGGTTTTTTGTGCACAACCCAAAACTTTTTTGTGAACCTAACATGCTGAGAAAGCTATTGATCTGATACCTTTGTGCCGAAAAAAGATAGGGATAAATGTCATTCCAGGGAGAGTGCATGTTGTAAAGTATAAGTTTAATAATTTATATAGGCATACACAATAATCCATATGTGGTCTGATCCAGTGGCATATTTAGGTATAGGTTGTATAGGCCCGGGCCTAGAGTGGCAAATTTTGAGGGACAGCGGAAATTTTCAGGCTCTCATTTCTGTAATTATAACATGTTCCTTCTATTCCACATCTACTCACAAGTAGAGAAATATTTTTATTTTCCTCATTGTAAGTTTACTCTGCAAGCATATTGGCATGTAATCAGATTTTGCATAACTATACAGAACGAGAAGACGTGCACGGAAAGCTACTGTATTGTTGTCGGTAACTTGACCCAAAGTCAATAGGGATCGCAGTCGGGAGAGATTAATTTTGTGTCGGTATTATTCTTACTAACTGTAACAACTTTTCCTTCTTTATTATTTCGAATTCAAATTCAGATTGTTAATTGTTGCCCTTCCTTTAACTTTTTAGTTCAGTATCCTGATATCTTTGTGGCAGTTAAGACATGCTTAATCTGAAATTATTTTTAGTTTTCAGTGCCCTTGTCATTAGAGTGGAGGTAATACTGTTTTATTGTTTTACTTTTAAAAAGTTACAAATTGTGTAAATCATTCCGATACTTCCTGCGTGTTTTAAATTACTATTTAAATTTTAAAACATGAGTGACGGTAGAAAGCGACTTAGTGGTAGTGAATATAAGAAGAGGAGAAAAGAAAAGGAAGCGAAAATTAACGAAGTAGTATCAAAGACAAGAAAACTGGACACTTTTTTTTTTGCGTCAGTATCTGCTAATAGTAATTGTGATTTGGAAAAAGAACAAGAAGTGGTTGAGGAGACGGAAATTGAATCTGTTTCAAATGACGTGCCTACAACAAATCCCAACAATTTGGTAGCACAGGTGATAGTGAGTAAAGAAAAACCCAGCTGAGTGGATTCTAAATGAAGTAACACGCGAGTATATCACAGTTAACGGGTTTCCACAAAATTTAGACAGTGATCTTTCAAAATCACAAAGAGCTATCCTGACAAAGTAAGACATGTTTTTAAGAAACTCATTGAGAGGAATCCGATTAATGGCAAAAAAACAATAAGTGATTTTCTTGTTTTCTCTCCTTGTACCGGAAAGATATTCTGTGCGCCTTTCACCTTTTTGGTGGAGGGGGGATCTGACAATAGTCACTTTGTCAGTGGATTTAATGACTGGAAAAATGCAGAAGCATGAGAGTCATCACAAGAAAGCAACTAGTCATATGCACTGTCTGATAGCTCTGAAACAAAGAGCGAATCTTGTAGTGAGAATTGACTTACAAATAAATCAGCAGCTGGAAGAAGAAATTAAGTACTGGAAGGCGGTGTTAAAACGAATAGTTGCAGTTGTGAAAACATTGGCCAGTAGAGGATTTGCTTTGAGGGGAAAGGATGACATTTTCGGTTCTGTGCATAATGGAAATGTAGTGATGTGTCTAGAGTTAATTAGTGAATTTGATCCCTTTCTTCCTGAGGACATTGCCAAAAGTGAGAAAAAAGGAAAAGGTTTCATTTTCTATCTTTCCTTTGCCACATATGAGGAATTTATTAAAATAATTGACAAGAAAGTCATCAAATTTATTGTGGAAGAACTTAAAATAGTTAAGTACTATTCGATAAGTGTTGACTCAACACCAGACTTGTCTCATGTTGATCACCTGTCCTTCATTGTACGATATGTGAAAGAACATGGAACTCCTGCGGAGCATTTCATTCTAACGTAAGTCACAAGAATTCTTGTGTAGAGGCTTAAGTGCTGTGAGGACATTATGTTGGAGGTTTAATGGATTTTTTACAACACTCAAAAAGAATTAAAATAGAATTTAATACTTCCTATATTTCGCCCTAGTCACTAGGATATCTACAGGGATTACAAAAACAATTAGTGTAACATGCACACAAAAACTTACAATACTAAGCCCAACCACGTGTGTGACACTAAAGTCCTATCTAGGTGGAGCGCCCTCTAAGGGCGGTCGTAGGTGGCCTGGAATGTGAGGTGGGACCTCTGGTGATGAGTGTTTCCCAAATCTTCGGAAGCTTAATGCAACCGTATTTATTTAGATTTGGTTGGTTTCTGAGAGCTGCTGCTGCTTCTAAGAAAAGTCTCTCTTTCTTGAATTTGCTGTGGTGGAGCATGGTGGTTTTCTTCCATGATACTCTGTGGGTGGTGTCCAACACATGGTCAGCCAAGCCTGAATGGCCATAGTTGTGTTTAACGATGTACGACTTGTGTTCCTCCAGGCGGATGGATGGTGATCTGCCTGTCTGTCCAAAGTACGCAAGCTTACAGGAACAGAGTACTTTGTAAACTCCAGGCAGAGAGAGAGGAGGGAGCTGATCTTTTGTAGACCGGATAAGGGTAGCAAGTTTGCAGTAGCAAGTTAGCAAGTAGGGCTTATATGCTGTGTGTAGGTATCTTTTTTAGTATCTTGGCTATTTTTTCCGAAGTGCCACGGATGTAGGGTATGGTGATGGCATTTTTAAAATCTTGTTGACGAGAGGGACGGGGAATGGGGGAGGAATTGATTATATAGGAAGTATTAAATTCTATTTTAATTCTTTTTGAGTGTTGTAATAAAAATCCATTAAACCTCCAACATAAAGTAAGTCACAAGAGGCAGTTTTGACTTCACTAAACGAACTTGGAATTGATGTAGCAAATTGCAGAGGACAGGCATATGATAATGTTAGTAACATGTCAGGCAAGTACACAGGGCAAGCAAGAATTCTTGAAAAAAATCCATTGTCAGAATTCACACCATGCACTGGACATTCTCTGTCTCTAACTGCCGAATCCTGTCGGTACTCTTCTGCATTTGTTGATGTCCTTCAGAAATTGTACGTATTTATCACATCTTCAACACATCAGTGGAGTGTTCTAAGAAAGAACCTGGAAACTTCTGCAAAAGTAATGAAACTTCCTTCGCCTACTTGTTGGTCAGCTCGTGATGAAGCCTGTCGGAATCTTCATGAGGGATGGAAGGAAATAATTTCCACTTTGTCCGAAATTGAAAATGACACCACCCAGAAGAAAGTTACGTGATGTGAAGCAAGCGGGATTCTACAGCAACTTCAGTCATTGGAGGTTGGGATCATGACCTGCCTATGGGGTGATATTCTCGCAAGAATGAATGCCACAAGCAAGAAATTACAAAGTGTAAACATTGATATAGGAACTGTGTGTGAACTGTATGGGTCCCTCGAAGAATATTTCAAAGAACTAGAGTTACTCTTTGAATCCTATGAAGAACAAGGCAAGAAACTTAGTGGAGTTGACTTGTATGAGGTAGAAAAAGCCTACCAGGTTTTTTGACGACAGCTCAGATGAAAGTAACGAAAATGAAGACAAGGACAATCCATCAGTCAGTTTCAAAACTGACACCTATGATACAATTTTGCATAGTCTCTCATTCGAAATGAATCGAAGAAAAGTGTTGTATGAAAACCTCTTGAATGAATTCTGGTTTCTCACAAGCATGTGATATGTGAAAAGGGCGTCATAAAAGTGGCAAAAAAACTTCAAGAATACTTTTAGACTAATATTGAACCTGAATTTGTAAATGAATGTCTGCACTTCAGAGCGCACCTGAAATCAAGTGGCCTAGAAATAAATACATTCCTACAACTTTCACAGGAAATTAGACAGGAAGCCCTGCAGTGTGTATCCAGATTGGGATATATATATATATATCCCAATCTGGACAGTATCCAGATTGGGAATTTTCTGTGCAAGATGGCAACAAATTGCTCAGCTGAACGATCGTTTTCCACCCTCAAAAAGTTGAAGGACTACTATAGAACAACTATAACAGAAGAAAGGCTCAGCAACTTGGCAGTTCTACAAATTGAGAGCGATATTGCAAGGGCACTGGACTACGGGGATGTGATAAATACCTTCGCCGAGCAAGCTGCAAGACGTAGAATATTCTAGGACATTTTTGGTGAGTCATAATATATATATATTTATATTATGAATTTACGATATAAATAGGTTATGCATGTAAATCAACATGTTCATTAAATATGAGGGGCAGCACTTTCTGCTGGCCAAGGGACGGGATATACCTAAATACGTCACTGGTCTGATCAAGGCTTTGTATAATGAAACGTGGATCCCTTTCTTTATTTCTGCATGTCAAGGTCCTCATTATCATTGCCATAATATTAACTGATCTTGTCAGTTAATATTACGGATATTATCAAAGGTAAGAAAGACAAACCAATATAAATTTTTGCAAGAAAGAAGATAGATTGCAAGAAATGAAGATAGATGCAATCTATCTTCATTTGTAGCATTTGTAGGTCACTAGGTTATATCCACTTCATTGCAGATTAGATTTGAGTTCTGTATTTAAGGTATGGGTATTATGATCTTATAGTTAGGGATATTTATGCACTCTAAGGTGTGTTGAATGAGAGGAATTGGGAGTACCAAGATCAGCTGAATTAGAGGAGGTCTTTCACATATGGAAGGCATTAGGCAGGTATAATGGAATGGAGCTGTAGAGGACTTTCAATTTGGTAATGAAGTCTGCAGAGAGGAAGCTATCTATTGTGACAGAAAGCCAACAATTGGATATCCAGTTACATGGGATAAAAGGTAGTCCAAAGGTATTTTCTGAGCAGACTTTGATACCTGGCTCACTGAAATGTTTTAGAAATATGAAGAGCAATAGTCTCTTTTTCTCTAAACTTATCAGTAGCATATATATCCAGAGGTGAGTGATGTGGACTACCTGTTCCATGGATATAGAGCAGTACAAGCCATACAGGTGGTGATTAACTACTATGCCATAGGTGAAAAAGAAGGTGACACTTAATGGCACTCGTTAATTTAGAAAAGAATGATTGAAGTGAAGACATGATAGCTTGCCCTCATGCTGTGGAGAATGTGACAGCTGAGTATAAAAATCATGTAGAGATAATGCAAGATTGGTACTATTCCATAGCACAACTTGGGGAGAGGATATCCTCAGGATTAGAAGCCTTTTTTTTTTGGTGTCTAGGTTATTTAAGATTCTTCTGAGGAGACTGCTTTGGAGAGCAGCCATCGGCTACAGGTAGTATATGTTTCTGGTATGGCAGGTGATTTGCCTTGGTCATATATGCAGAGGTTGGAGGAGAACTGGTTCCAGATGGGTGAAAGAGGTAGACCAACCCATATTGTACTAATAGTGTGCTCGGTACCTTTTGCAAGGAACCAAAAAATGAAAATTGCTGTAATTGCCATCTGCATTCGGTTTTTTCAAAGCTAGATTTGAATTTGTTAACGGTCGTTTCTACATTACTTGTATTCTCTGTAGGTTGTACCATCCAAATAACCACATGAATGAAATATATCAATTAATTTATGATACATATCCATGTTATTTCAATGGACACTTCACATCCATGTAGTTACTGATGTACATGCGTCAAGGCTGGTAAGGGGATTAATAAGCAAATGTTACTTACTGCTTAATAAAGTAGCTTGAAGAAGTTGCTTGAGCCAAGTCACCTAGCTCATGTCTCAAGTTGCTTATCATATTATTGTTAACATCAGACCTCCACAGAATGCAAAGCTCATTATGGAGGCCCAACATCACCAAACCCTTTATACTCATTCAGAGTTTCCACATTCATCACACTCTCAGGCAGTCGATTCGACTTGCTAACCAATCTCCATGCATAGAACTTACTCCTCACTCCCATGCTCACATCTTCCTTATATAGATTCCAGAGATGATCCTTGTTCCATCCCTACTTTCCTTTATTCTATGATAAATTATTAATCTTGTAAGAAATCCTTTACCGAAGTATATGTTTTAGTCATATCCAAGTTCTTTGGGTATGATTGAAATGTCATTTGGAGATTGAGGAAATCTCCAAATGACATTTCCTCAATCTGTTTTCATACTTCATAATTCCAGTAACACTGGAACCACTTTTGTCAATCATCTCTGGATCCTCATTAATATATTTTCATACCTTATGAAAATTAGGTGTGCACAATAATCCATATATGGCCTGCTCAAGGCTCTATATAATGAAACCTGAACCCCTTTCTTTATTTCTGCATGTTAAGGTCTTTATTATCATATAATGTTGATGTCTTCAAATTTTAGCAACGTGATCCTTAAACTTTAGGTCCCTGTCCACCACTGCTTCATCTCTCTCTCCTCCATCTGCAAAATTTCTCAGCTGATTGTATAGTTTGCATCCTATCCTTGCCCACTAAATTTCTAAAACCTATACTTTGCAACACTGAATTGGTAGCTCCACTAACTTTACCACTTATATAGTCTATTCAGATCTTCTGGACTCAGAAGGTCACATCTGAGTTTTTACATCCTTACATCTTTTGCAGACAGCTGCATGTCTCCATTCAAACTCAGTATCATAAGCATACAAGCTAAATAATAATTGTCCCAAAACAGATCCCTGCAGCATTATTGAACTTTTCAATTTTAGCAATGTGACCTTTAACATTAGGTCCCTGTGCACCACTGCTTCATTTATCTCCTTCACCTTCTCTAAAATTTCCCAGCTAATTGCACAATTTGCATCCCATCCTTGCCTACCAAATTTCAGAAACTTATAATTTTCAATGTTAAATTGATAGCTCCATTAACTTTACCACTAATACAGTTTATTCAGATGCCAAAACAGACCTCTGCAGCATGCCACTAGTGAACTTTTAACTTTTGGGATACCTCCAGCCTTGTCATATGATAGTCTATCAAAGCCATTTGCAAAATCTGTATATATCACTGAATCTGCATCCCTATTGTTCATTACATTTGTAATGATGTAGTACATAATTACTAAAACACAACCTCCATTTAACAAACTCGTTCTGCTATTTTCAACCTAGCAATTCTGTATCATAGCTCTCACCAACCTTTCGAACACCTGAATTACAATTTCAGACACATACAAATTCAAACTCAGATTGGCTTATAATCCTCAGTTTTATCAACAACTTTCTGAACACAAACACTTTTATCCTGATTTGTATGTGTCTGAATTACAATTTCAGACACACAAATTCAAACTCAGATTGGCTTATAATCCTCAGTTTTATCAACAGCTTTCTGAACACAAACACTTTTATCCTCTTTTCACTTCTAGTACTTGCCCTATTACAAGATTCTTGATAAACAGGTAGAAAACTCATGCTCACTCAACAGTCTTGCCCCCTCCACCATACCCTGTACATATCCTCATGATGGTGATATACTTTGTGAATTGCTCTTCCATACCGTCTCACTTCCCTTGTTCATTCTCTCCACAGACATACCCATCACATTTTCCCATCCACTTGGAACTTAATTTATTGCTGTTATTCTCTTATAATGTATAATATACCGTATGCCCACAGATGCAAGACCCTTCGACACTTCTGTGCACGTCAAAAGATGGTGAATCCATTCCGATAATAGGGTAATCAATCCATATTGTGCAATGAGTTGTTTATTATTACATTTAATTTCGGAAAATTAACTTATCTTTTATGATCATTGTAGTTTTTAAAGTGGTAATTATTTTGCTTGTATAACAGTTGGAAAATTTTACATATAAAGCATATGATTTTGCTTGTTGGTGACCAATTCATACATCGCCTTATTTCTTTCTCCCCTTCAACATGAATTAACTTTTCTTTGCAGTCTGCCAACAACGGCTCTCGCTTCTGTGGTCGAACAGTGCATATATATATATATAAATTTTATATATATATTTATACACACACACACAGAGTCATGCCCCGACTTACGCGAATCCGGAATTATGTGGTTTCTTATATGTACGTATACCTGTCCCGCTTCACGCCCCACCACTAGTCGTATCTTTCAGGAGCCGGCCACATTCGCCAGTGTCACACATGGTGTGAACAAGCACTGATGTGTTTCGTGCGGTCTCCATTCATACACGATTTTTATAGTCTACAAACCTTGTGATTGTTTAATGTTATGTTCCTGATAAAAATTTTATCATATAAAAAATAATAAAATCGTCCAAAAGAAGCAAGTCCAATTCTTCTACTGCTAGCAAGAAAAGAAAAATATTGACTTTGGAAACAAAACTCAACATTATTAAGGATTTTGAAGGCGGAATGAAAATTTGTATGCTAGCAAAGAAGTTTGATCTACAGGAATCCACAGTAAGAACAATCATAAAAGAAAGGTTTACAGATTTTGGAGGACATAGATTCTAACGAGGAACGAATTGTAGCCACAAGGCAAGGAATAAAAATTCATTAGCTAGCTATGAAGAAATTTTGTGTGACAAGAAAAAGACATTATGCCATCAGAACGAATCTATTAAATTTTATGAAACCATTGACATCGAAATAACATTATTTTTTTTTTATGAACGAAAAACTACAATTATGATATATTTCTTAAAAAATATAGATGTTTTTGTAAACCTTTGGTCCCAATTGTATGTTTGTATATATAAATTACATGCAAAATTATACCCTGAGTTACGAGAATTCGTCTTACGCGCTTTTTGTTGGTCCCACCTACCGCATAACTTCAGGGTTTTACTGTATATATATATATATTTTTTTATTTTTATTTTTTTCTTCCCCTTCCTCTTTTCATGTTATGCATCCAGTGTGAAGTCTTCAGAAGGTGAAACTAGTTGTGCATTCAAGTAATAAATAGTTTTTTCTATTTTCTTATCCCTTGGCATTTAGTCAGTAAATTGCCTTCAAAATATATATATATTAAACTCAAACTGTTTTTTTTGTTATTTTTATTAAAATAATCATATACAATAGAAAATATAATTTATCAAGGCTGTGGTCCTAAATGTGCCCTAATTTTTGTACAAATTAATCCCACAGTGGACAAAACTCTCAGATTTGATACTTGTTGGTTGACTGGTCATTAGGCAATAAAAAGTTGTTTTTCGATATTTTCCTTTTATATTTATATATTTCCCTTCTTGAAAATACATCCATTTCTTTCTTTAGTTAAGTCTTTAGTACTGTTTGGCTTTAGAGTTTGATTTCACAGGCTTTAATTTGAATTTCTATTTTTAATCAAAATGTTTTTTTAGTAGGTAGCTCAGCTGGTTTCAAAGGAACTGAATTTGAATTTGTACCCTCAGACATTTCTGTTTCTTTATTATAAAGGCAGTGCACTAAGTTCATGACTATTTTTGTTATTGGTATATTGTATATATTATATAAATTTTTTATATTTAGTAAATGTTTATAAAAAAATTAATTCGTAGATTAATTGGTAACCTATCCTAAAGAGGAACCTATCACTTGTTATTCTCTGTACTACTACTACTGCAGAAAAGTATCTTAAATTGTTTTGTTAAAATATGATGTAATTTTTGATCAAGAATCCAAATCAGTCTTAGGATTTATAATTGCATTTGAAGAAGCTGTACCATTAGTTTTGTCTCTTTCCCTCTTTTTGATAAGTTAAATTTGTGCTCTCTTTTATGATGGTTATATGATTAGCTAGTTCTTTCACCAACTGCTTTGATTTTTGTTTAGCATTCTTTACACACACCTGCATCTCCCACTTCAATAATTTTAAAATCATAGTATGTTGAATTTTTATTCATGGTTGCAAAAAAGAAAAATCTCATTTTTTTCTATTTTATAATATCAACAGTGGAAAAATCTCTCCGAGATGATGCTTGTACCACCTTTTATCAAATATCAGTTATAACATGAAATTGTGGAATATTGTGTACTAATAAATAATAAAAAGCATCTGTATATATTGATAGCTTAGTACTGGAATGAAAATGATCCTTTATAGTGGAAAGCATTTCCCCCAAAAGACAGCATACTGCACAAGGCTGTTTTATTGCAGCATGAAATGCAGCATACAGATACAGTACACTGTATTTAGTGACAGAGTAATTAGAACTTTTAATTTAATTAGAGACAACTGAAATTTATGTCACTGTATAGTGAAAATCATCCTTTCCTACAATCAAAAAAATTTATTGTAGCACTGAATTAAATAATATTCTAACAACCTATTTTAGAGTAATCAAGTTTTTATTCATTCATATATACCTTGCTAAATGCAGGTAAAAAAATTTGTATAATGTAAATTCTCAAAAGTGAACCCCCCCCCCCTCAGTTTGGTAGAATAAGTCTTCCAAATTGAAACTGACATCCCATACATATTTAACAATTTATGAGAAAGTCCCTGGCTGACGTCCAACTCGCCCAAGAAACAGCCTGGAAAAATTGTGTTAACTTTAAAAGTTTAGAATTTACAAAGTTAAATTAATCATGAAATATTTGAGATAATAATGCAAGCATCCAACTGCTAACATAATTATGTGGCTACAAAGCCATGACTCATAAGTTCATAAGACTCATAAGCCATGAGACTATGTTCTGGACAGTTTATTGAAACAAGAAACTAAATTTTGCAAAATTAATCAATATTGAATTATTAAAATATGCGTTTGATTAATGAAAAAGTGGTAGAAAACACTAATTAATTGGTATTGAAATCCTTATTTGGATATGAGAAATACATTTGCTACATCATTCAAGGTGTTGATGGGTACAAATGATCTAGAGGATGAGAAAATATTTGCTAACAAGGCTATTAAACTGTTAAATGGAGGGTGGATGATAATATGGATGGGAAAGAGGTTGGTGTGCTATTTAGATCTGATAAATGTCATCAGAGAGGAAAAGCAGAAATAATGATTGTATGGTAGCATGTGAAATGGATCTGCATTTGTGAATTTGAATAACTTGGAAAATGGAATGTTATAAAAAGGAGTTTGCTTGTATAGGGGCATCTTTTAAAATAAAGTTCATGTTATTCATTTATCATTTAAATATAATTATTAAGTTTATGATAAATAAATTATTTATCATAAATTTTAAATAATTACCCTCTATTAATAGAAGATATGTTCTGTCAGTTATTTTATGAATGTTCTCAAGTTTCTCTCATACAGCCATTATTTTTTCTCTTTTTTTAATGGAGATGTAAGATATATTTTTATATTTATCTGAATTAATGCATTTTATTATGATTCTATGTATATTTCTTTTTGATTTTTCAGATTTTTTGTGATATTACGTATACAGTAACAGCATGTACAGAAAATGAAGCTTGCCGCTATGGACGTTTCTTATGTGCAATGTTGGAGACAGTTATGCGTTGGCACAGTGACAAAGCGATCTTTGAAAAGGTATGGCTGAATACGTTTGTGCAAATTATAACAATATTACCACGTTTAGTGGTGTTTCATCCATTATGCACACACATAGACAAACATACATGTATGCAGAGTTGAACGTGGGATCAAAATAAAGATTTGTATTCATATTTAGGATTTTTTATATAATTTATAAGACCATTTTATTTTTATTCAAGTTGGATAGTTTTTAATACACTAAATCCCACATTATGAAATGTTATCACAGTGTGATCATGATTTTCCTGATCTTATTTTGAGCAATTTCGAAATAATTCATACTTAAACTATATAAGTAATAATTAAAATAAATCTTAAATTATTTAAAACTAAATAATGCAAAATAAACTAAATAACTAAATATTTAAAACTAAATAATCACAAATGATTAACATAAAATAGCATTTAAAAATTGACCACTAACTCAAACAAATTAAACAATCACAGATTAGTGTTATTTTTCTCAATAGTTACTTTAGTGCTATTTACTTTGTTTAGTAGTGCAATAAATTATTACAATGTCCAGTTCTTTATATCATCATCATCATCATCAAATTCCTGCCATGTACCCTCAAGAGGTGTACAGGATATGACAGTACTACATGAAAAAAATTACATCATTACTAACTTCCTATCTACAATTTTCCTCCAAATCAGTCTCTTACTTGTCAAGACTCCAAAATTATCAGATCTTATATTTCTATCCTCTAAGGCACTTTGTACCGTATCAATCCACCTATATCTTGGTCTTCCTCTGGGTCGTTTTCCTGCCAACCTGGCAGAGAACACTTATTTTGCTAATCTTTCCTCTCCCATTCTATTTAAGTGACCATACCACCTGAGATTAGCTCTGCTAACGCATTCCTGGATGCTGACAATGTCAAGTTCTTTCCTAATATCCTCATTTTTAATATGATATTGCCATTGATGCCATCTGTTCATGCCTCTAATCTTTCTCAGGACTCTCATATCTGTGGTCTCTAGTCTTTGGTCAAGTGTTTTCCTTCTGACCCAGCTCTCAGATCCATAAGTTAAAACTGGTTTGAACACTGTCTTGTATACAGCTAATTTAGTGTTCCGACTAATTTCTCTCTTATTCCATATGAATTTATTCAGTTGACTTCCCACCATACCAGCTTTGCTGATTCTGTTGTCTATTTCCATATTTAATTTACCATCTTCAGTAAAAATCGTGCCTAAGTAGCTGAAATGTTTTACTTGTTCCACAGGTTCTCCATTCACAACACAGTTGACATTTTCAATGATTCTGCCTATTTTCATTGTCTTTGTCTTTTTATTGCTGACCTTCATACCATATCTATTACAACAGCTATTCAATTTAGCCAGAGAATCTTGCAGACTTGTAGCGGATTTATTTAGAAGTATAACATCATCCACATAAAGCAAAGAGCTGACATTAACATCTCCAATTTTGATATAAGGTATAATACCACTTTCCTTCATAATGTGATCCGTATAGATAATGAATAACAGAGGGGATAACGTACATCCTTGCTCACACCAGATTTAACATTAAACCACCTTCCTGTACTTCCTTCAATTCTAACTGCTGAATTACAACTCAAATAAAGACTAAATATTGCTTTATATAATGCCCCATTGACACCATATAGCTGTAACGTATTGATTAGCTTCTCTCTTGGCACCTTGTCATATGCCTTTTCCAAATCGACAAAACTTAAATGCAGATCTTTGTTATATTCCCATACTTTCTCGACTATTTGTCGTAAAGTGAAGATCTTATCCTGACAGCTCTATTTGGCCTGAATCCAGCTTGTTCTTCACCAAGCTTTTCTTCCACAATTCTTCTCAACCGTTTCTCAAGTATACTTGCATAGATCTTGCCAGGAACACTCAGTAGGAAAATACCTCTGTAATTCTGACATTCAGTTTTATTTCCCTTTTTATATATGGGTACTATGAGAGCTCTACTCCAATCATCAGTAATTCGTCCCTCTGTCCAGGCTTTCTGAATTATGCAGTGCAGCCACTGTGAGACTTTCATACCACCATACTTCAGCATTTCTGGTCGAATATCATCTACTAATGCTGCCTTTCCACATTTCAAGCCTTTGATGGCTTTTTCTACTTCGAGTATGGATATGTATTCCTGACTGCATGCCTGGTCAGTGTTTTTTATCACTAAGTATTTACTCCATACTTCAAGGATATCTTTTTCTCCAGTATTCATGTCACCTTTATCATCTCTAACTCCTTTTACAGCACTCTTTCCTCTATTCCTAAGCTTCTTCAACAACCTCCAGAATATTTTCCCACCTTCTTGATATTTATTTTCTATATTCTTGCCAAAGTCCTCCCATTACTTTTATTTAGCTAGTTTTACACACTGTTTAGCTTTCTTACATTTGTCTCTGTATTCTGTAAGAGTAAAAGCTGACTTATTTGCCAGGAACTTTTGATATGCTTTCTTCTTTTCCTTCACTGCCTCTTTAACTTCCTGTGTCCACCAGGGAGTTCTGATTTTTTTATCCTTGCACACAACCTCACCACATGCCTCTCTGGCAGAATCAATCAATGTTTTCTTCAGAGTTTGCCACTGAATCTCCAAGGTTTGATTCCTGTTCTCAAACTCTTTCATTTTCTTTTCAATAATCTTTCTGTATTTTAGTCTACAGTTCACATCTGAGAGCAGAGCTGCTCAACTTTTATTCGCTTTAAAACTTTCTTACATGTTATTCTTTTCGATATGAAATTCAATTTTATCCTTATCAAGACTAAATAGTCAACAATAACATAGTCAATGAGACTTTCCTTATTCCTAGCCTCTTCTCTCCATGTGAATTTGTGCACATTTTTATGTTGGAACATGGTGTTAGTAATAACCATTCCATGTTCTGAGCAGAAATCCAACATATATTTGCCATTATTATTAGCTTTGCTCTTTTCTCCAAATTTTCCCAAAATATTTTTGTATGTCTCACAATCATTTCCTACTCTGCTATTTAGATCCCCAACAAGGACCAACTTTTCCTTTTTCATTGTGTCAGTTGCTTTTTCTAAAGCCTCAAAAAATGCTTCCACTTCTACCTTTGTAGAACCTTCTGTGGGACCATAGGCACAAATAAGTCTCATTGTCCAGTTCCCCATTCTCATATTTGCCCACATTACTCTACTTGAGACTGACTGCCATTCAAGAAGATTAGCCTCATATTTTGTGTTGAATACTATGGCTACTCCTTCTTTTCCTTGATCGTCATTGCCTGAATATATCATTTTGTATTTATTGCTCAGAAAGATCTCACCAGTTTTGGTCTTTTTTGTTTCAGTCACCCCTATTATGTCGATCTGGTACTTATCTAATTCCTCGGCTAGCTCCATTTCTTTGCCATTCAGGCTTCTTACGTTGATAGTACCAATCTTTAACTCTGGTGATGTTGAGTTGGGATTTGTTTTCAGATTTGTTCCAGTTGCTGACTTTTTGCTGTTTGCCCTGGTTCCCTGGCGAAAACAACAGGGTCCTTGTTTAACCGGGCGACTCCCCAGCCGGCATGAAATTTTCTCATGTTGTACCATCATTTTTTATTTTGGTTTAACCAATAAGAATACAATTTGGTCGGCTAAATCCCAAATTGCCAGCCCATCCTCGTTTGTTCAGTATCCAAGTAGATACCCAACAGGGTGCACCACGAGAAGGTGAGGATTGGACATTAGGTCCGAAGCCCTGGTCGGTTCTCTGCATTCCTTTAAAGGCTATGTGGAGGTCTCCTCTCAGTTATACAGCTTTGACCTTTAAGCACCCCAGGTCTTTATATATATATATATATGTGTAGAAAGTATTTTACCTTGGGTATAATAAATGTTAAGAATACCAAGCAATTTTTAAAACCTGGTTTTACTCCATTTCCCAAGTAAAAAAACAGACAAATAAGTCAAGTTTGCGCCTGCAAGTGATGCAAGTCCAGCTGATCCTACAGGTAGTGCAAGACCAAGGCAACTCGTGGTAAAGGTGGCATGAGCTCTGATCACTAATCTTTATATTTACCCTTAATGCCAAAACACATCTCCAAGAAGGAGATGCATGATGTTTTGTATTAAAGGCAAGTGGCCACTACCCAGACCGGTTTCGACCTTTATTGAGGTCTCATCAGTGGGAGCTAGGCTAGAAATACCAAGATTTAGTAATACAGAGCTCATAAGTATTTTACCAGAACAAGTTGCCATAAGGTGTTTTAACCTTATTAAATAAAAATCTCTGGAGGAGATATAAATGTAGAAAGTATTTTACCTTGGGTATAATAAATGTTAAGAATACCAAGCAATTTTTAAAACCTGGTTTTACTCCATTTCCCAAGTAAACAAACAGACAAATAAGTCAAGTTTGCGCCTGCAAGTAATGCAAGTCTAGCTGATCCTACAGGTAGTGCAAGAACAAGGCAACTCGTGGTAAAGGTGGCATAAAGATTAGTGATCAGAGCTCATGCCACCTTTACCACGAGTTGCCTTGGTCTTGCACTACCTGTAGGATCAGCTAGACTTGCATCACTTGCAGGTGCAAACTTGACTTATTTGTCTGTTTGTTTACTTGGGAAATGGAGTAAAACCAGGTTTTAAAAATTGCTTGGTATTCTTAACATATATATATATATATATATAAAGGTTTATGATGCATAAATGAAGTTCACATTAATGGATATATTGAAAAAGTAATTCCAGAGGGCAAGTATGTAGTTGCATTTTAAAACAACATGGAGTTGTATAAATTAAGCAACAGTATGACTATTATATGGATATCCTCCATGTTGCTGTGGAGGGTATTCAATTCTGATATTTGCTGTCTTGCCTGTTTGGCCAAAGTAGGACAGCTTACAGCTGCAAGGAACCTGGTAAATATCAGGTAGGTCTAGGGGAAGTGGTCAGAGCTGTCCTACTTTGGCCAAACAGACAGGACAGCGAATATCAGAATTTCAGAACACAAGGACTACATCCGGTTTCACCAGTACAGCCACTTTGGTCTTGCAGACCATGCTCTGGATAAATCCCACAGAATATGGTGGAAGAAAGCCATGGTAATACACCTTAGTAAATTCAAAATTTGAAAGACTATTCATGGAATCAGCCTCAGCCCTAAGAAACATTCCAAACCTCAACAAATTTGGTTGCATGAGACTGCCCCAAATTTGGGAGAGTTACATCAGAAGACCCTCAGCTCAACGGCCAAAAATACCTACATAGCCTGGTGGGGGGCACCATTAGGACTTTTAGGAGAAACAATAGCTTCCTGCTTCATCCTCATTTACTGTGTGTAGTGCTTGCGTGCACGTGTCTTTATTTTAAGTTCCTGTGAAGATTGCAACATGACATTGCCGAAATATTTTTAAATTAATTAAATATTGGAAATATAGATTAAAGTTTAATTTAATTTATATCCTGTGTACGTTGTAAATTCCTTAAATTGTTTAATAAGCATGTTTAACCAATGTCTAAGCCTTTCTATGAAAATTACTATCATCCACGGAGATTCCATCGCACGCAAGGCCCTCCATTATGATAAAATGAAGCTGAATCTATCAAGAGCTGAACCATCTGACCTTCCTAAAACGCTGCCGGGGTAATCAGGTAATCCCAAATTGTGATAAATTCAAGCACCGTTTCTTTTCTTAAAAGGCTTTCCGAGTTTTTAACTGTGCCAGCGAAGCTTTGCTACGAGAACAAATTGCCGCCATCCAGTTTCTCCTAGCTGAAGCAAACTTAGCTATTTGGGTGCTCGAAGAAGAGCTTTCTAGCACGTTAAACCACGAGCTTTGGTCAATTTTATACGACATCTCGTGCACTGCTGCAGATAAAGAATTTAAAAAAGTACAAGGTCGACATATCAAGAAATTTGAGAAATTAAAAAAGAACTCGACCTCTGAACCAAAACTTACTACCGACACTATAGTCAATCTTTCTTCAGTTAATTTGGAGACTGAAGCACTCAAAGCTCTCTCATGTGGGCACAACTTTGCCAGTGCGCCCAGAAAATTACCTACTGAGAATATAACGATCTAAATTGAACGTGGGATCCTCCATCTTCCAAAGGAAGACCACCAAAAACCAACATATCGAATAAGGAATATAAATCTCTGCAGGAATTGAAGAAAAACAAAGAAATAGTAATCACCAAAGCAGATAAAGGTAACGCCACAGTAGTACTTAACCAAAAGGATTATACAGGTAAGCTTAATGCTCTACTATTAGATCAGGCTACTTACCTCCCTGTTGAGTAATCCCACCAACTCACAAATTAGATAACTCCACAGGCTCCGGGTCCTTAAGAAGTTGACTTCTTGGCCTGTAGAAGTCACTAACAAATTAAAACCGTTTAACTCCATACCCCCCACCCCATATATATAGATATATGGACTCCCAAAAATACATAAAGAAAATGTGCCATTACGTCCCATAGTGGATGGCATTCATTCCCCCACATAAAAATTAGCTAAACATTTGGCCAAAGCGCTCACACACTATACTGTCAACACACCATCACACATAAAAAAAACTCAGCCCACTTCAAAGCCAGCATAGAAAACCTTACACTCCAACATACTGACATAATGGTCAGTTTTGATGTCTCCTCCTCATTCACAAATGTCCCACTCAAAGAAACCTTAGAGCTAATCCAAGCTAAATTTCCTCCCGATATCTCAGCCCTATTTCAGTTCACAATGAACTCAGGTTATTTCGTTTGGCAAGGAAAATTCTACAAACAAATAGAGGGGACAGCCATGGGTTCACCACTTTTCCCACCCTTGGCTAACTTCTTTATGGAGACTTTTGAAGAGAAAGCCTTAAACTCAGCTCCACAAAACTACCATATGGCTTCGCTACGTTGATGATGTGTTCGCTATTTGGCCACATGGCCCGAATTCACTCCTCTCCTTCCTAACACACTTAAACAACCAACACACTAGAATCAAGTTCACCCTGGAAAAAGAGGCAAACAATAACCTCCCCTTCCTAGACACACTAGTCACCTGCCAACCTGATGGAACCTTGGTTTTCTCAGTTTATAGACAACCCACCCATACAGGTAGATACATTCACCAACAACCCCCCCCCCCCCCCCATTCACAACAATATGGAGTTAAGACACTACACAACAGGGCTAAACTTATCTGTTCAAATGACAATGCCCTAAACACAGAACCACATCGTCAGCACTTTCTCAGCCAGTTGCTACCCCCCCCCCCCCCACAAAAAAATCCAAAAAATATTGAAACCAGTAAACCCCCCCCCCTTCACAACAAGGATTACTCTAAATCCATTACCATTCCCTACATCCGAGGCACCTTGGAAAAAATTGCCAAAATCCTAAAAAAAAAATGATGACCTCATGTTACAGACCATATAGAAAATTGGCGTCCTTTATCTGTTCCACTAAAGACCAACCACTTCCCCTAGACCTACCTGGTGTTTACCAGGTCCCTTGCAGCTGTATGCTGTCCTACTTTGGCCAGACAAGCAGGACAGCGAATATCAGAATTTCAGAACACAAGGACTACATCCGGTGTCACCAGTACAGCCTCTCTGGTCTTGCAGACCATGCTCTGGATACTCTGCCGCAGAATTACGGTGGAAGAAAGCCATGGTAATACACCGTAGTAAATTCATATTTGAAAGACTATTCATGGAATCAGCTTCAGCCCTAAGAAACAGTCCAAACCTCAACAAATTTGGTTGCATAAGACTGCCCCAAATTTGGGAGACTTACATCGGAAGACCTTCAGCCCAACGGCCAAGAATACCTACATAGCCTGCTGGGGGGGGGGCACCATCAGGACTTTTAGTAGAAACAATAGCTTCCTGCTTCGTCCTCATTTACTGTGTGTAGTGCCTGCGTGCACGTGTCTTTATTTTAAGTTCCTGTGAAGATGGCAATGTGACGTTGCCGAAATATTGGAAATATAGATTTAAGTTTAATTTAATTTATATCCTGTGTACATTTGAAAATTTCTTAAATTATTTAATAAGCATGCTTAACCAATGTCTAAGCCTTTCTACGAGAATTGTAATTAGTATGCAGACTAATACATAACCTGCAAAGACAAAGCATGTGAAATTTTTGAGTGATCACTGAGAATGATTTCAGCATTTTTTTATTATTATTTTATTGTTTTTCCCTCCAAAATCATAAAATTGTATGATTTTTTTGAAAAAAAAATTCCAAAACAATAACTGAAATTTAATTGCAGTTATGTTTTTTTTTTCTTCATAATTCTAGAATTAAGTAATTTAAACATTGTATTTGATTAAAGGAAAATGGATTAAAATTAAGACAAATTTTGCAAAGTGAGAACACCAACAGAAAAAAAATGGCTTTTGGGACCTTTGATTATTTTTTTGAATTTTTCACTATAGCTATAGTGTAATATATTTCAAAGCATTGTGTGTATATGTCATGTTATAATTTAGGAATGTGCAAACTATCCTGGATTTATGACTAAATTCCGTGGTGCAAGTCAGACAACTGATAGTTCTGCAGATCATGTGGATTATGAAAATTATAGACATGTTTGTCATAAGTGGCATTTCAAGATTACAAAAGTAAGTTTCTTTATTTTGTACTTGATTATAATTTTTATGACCTTAAATCTTTATCTTATAACAGCATATTAAGAGAAATTTCTGCATAGGTAGGTCAGTGATCCTTGAATATTCCCATGACACTGCTTTGGAAACTGAACTTGGTTATCTTCACAGCCATTTTTTTTTTTTTTTTTTTAGCCAATAGCTACAACACTCATAAAATAAACAAGATACTACACTCCCACACCATCTGTCCTACAACCTACACACAGGATTGAAGTTCCACGTGCATGCAGCTTGCCTACTTTGGACAGACTGGTAGATCTGTTAACATTCGCCTTGACAAATAAAAGAACTACAGCTGAATGGCAAGTCAAGACAGACAATGCTTGATATTTCTTCACACAAGATTAAAAGGAAGAAGGCCACTTTGCTACAAAAGTCATGATGAATCTTTGAATCAATTTTTAGAATATTTTTAGAATACTACCAGGGGTGTAGTCCTAAAAGAAATAGTGCCAGGGCTGTACCTTGGAAACAAAAATCCAGAGCATAAAGTGCAGCATTTATTATTATTATATTAATTTTAATGATGTTATATATTAGATAATATAATAATAGCGGCAAGCTTCTATTTTTTGACCGAAAGCTGGAACTGCATTATAAGTCTCATTATTATAATTCTTATAATTTCTTATAATGAATTTAAAAATGTTGATAATTTTAAAAAAGTACCTGGGGGGGGGGGGGGGGGATGTAGTTTGGCCAAGTACGCCTTGGCCAAACTACACCCCTGGGTACTACTGAATTAACTTGCTAAAGATTTAAGAGGGAGTCTTCTCCAATTTCCTGATTATCTGATCCCTACATGGGGCCCCTTTAGGATATCACTTCATTATTGGTTACAAATTGAATTGTATCTTTAATAGTCTAATTGAGTGCTGTGTGTGTCATCACTGTTGTAATTTGTGCTCTGAGGAAGACCCTAATTAGAAAACAAGCAAAATATTAAGTTCAATAAATTAATTATTGCTTTTTATGGTGTGGTTTGCACCATGATGCACTGTTATGAATAACCACCAACACCTAAACCATACACAATTCCTATATTATGATTTTTCTCCTTGAATGTTACGCATTCAGCAGGTTATTCTTTACAGCTTTGGGAATTGAATTTTTAAATATGTATTTTTTATATGCCTGCTGTGAATGTTTAATAAGTAAAAACTTTCAACACTATAAATCTCTGAAGGGAAATGAAAAAAACTTCAGGACTTTGGTTCCTTTGTGCGATGTGACTTTTTATTTTATTTTTGTTCATTATAAATAGTAAGTTACTGTATATGCACTATCCACCAATTATTGTCTGGATAGTTTAGCAATTTACAATTGATACCAGAAGCAAACAAACCCTAATATCAGGTATGTCTACCTTTGGCTTTGATCACCTGCTGCACCATTTGAGGGAGACTTTCCATGAATGTGTGACAGACATCAGGTGGAATTTGCCTCCATTCCTCGATGAAAGCAGCACTAAGTTCCACAACAGATCAAGGATGTGCTGCTCTGGACCTCATTCACCATTCCAGTTTGTCCCACAGTGTTCATTGGGTTGAGATCAGGACTTTGCACAGGCCATGACAGTTGTTTAACATCCATCTCTTCATACCATTCCATGGCAGCTGCAGTTTTGTGGCATGGGGCATTGTCGTCTTGATAGTAACACGGGTCTATTCCATAAAACTCCACAGTGTAGGCAGCACCTGATTAATCAGAATATCAAGATGCTGAGCTGTCTTTGTGGAACCACGGACAACAACCATTGGTCCCACTCCAAACCAGTTGAAGTACCCCCACACCGTTACTCCTCCACCACCAAACTTTACTGTGAGTATAACACATTGTCGTTAACAAACATTCACCAGAATGCTTCCACACCCTGCCTTCAGACTAGAAACAGGTGAACTTTAATTCATTGCTCCAGAGTACCATTTTCCACTGGTCTCCAGTTCACATGCTCTTTGCACCAGGCCAGACGAGCCACGTTGTGATATTCGGCTTGTGTACTGCTGCTCCTCCATGGAAACCCAGTAAATGGAGTTCTTTTTGTATAGTATTAGTGCTCACCATGGTGTTACAGGTATTCTGGAGCTCATCAAAGATGGTCTGTGCTGAATGTAGCTGTTTTTTGCATGCTAATCGCTTTAACACCCTCCTATCCTTGTCAGTCATTTTTGGCAGCCGTCCTGGGTATTTTCCTGTACTAGTGATGAAAGAATGTTTCCATTTGTTGATCACATCACCAGTTGTTGATTTTGGAAGCTCTAGTTTAGGTACAATGACACATATAGACATGCCACCTCTGTGACAGCCCACAATGACACATTTCTTGAAGTCATTGAGTTCACATTGTGTTGCCATACCACCTATTCAACTGTTATGATGAAATACTTCTTCCTTCTATCTGTACCCTATTTGGTATAGCTGCCATTGTTTATGTTTTATGTTATTAACAAACCTAGAATGTATCATAACTTCAAATAACAGAGGTGCCCAGGCAATTATTGATAGTGTATGAATATATATATATATATATGTGTGTGTGTGTGTGTGTGTGTGTGTGCGTGCGCACGCGCACACACACACACACACACACACACACACACACACACTATCAGTGGCATTATGTGCCCATGTAGATTGGGTGTGCTTTCATGTGGCTATGCACCCTGTGCTACAAAATTCATGTAAATTTGACCGTACGATTGCATTTTTATTGATGTATGAAAGTTTTAAGAGCGCATTGTGTAGCAGCGCTCATCTCAATTGGTCTAATGCAATTAATTGTAGAATAACTTTTAATACTTTAATTTATCAATTAATATAATTTTAAATAATAGAAAGCATAAAGGTCAAATGAACAATAGCTATGCTTCGTGCGTGACATTTATGTGTGAAGCACAAAGGATTTGCACTTCTTGGTGAGATTATATTATCATTGGCAAATACTAGAGTGAGACATGGGTAATTTGAATTTTGATACAACCTTTAAATACAGCCATACAATATGCATAGAAATTTAAAAAAGTAATCACTTTGGAAATTATTTTTTGTTTTTGTGAATTTAATCAAAGAAAGGTTGAAATAACTCGTTTTACTTAATTATGCACAAGTCCAACCTAATTCGACTATAATCATACAATCCGCAAAAGCTCTGGCAGAAAACAGGACATTCAATAGATCGTCAACACTGTTTCCCATTGTAAATATGTGCATAAGAGTTATAAATTATTTATGGAAAATTATATATTAAAAACTTGTCTATATCAGTGTCCTAAACACGTCAATTCGTACTTCACTCACGCAAAACAGATGAAACTCGGAAAACAAAAAACAGCCACTCATGACAAATGACAACATTAGATTAGATTGCTTCACACAATAACCAATCACAGCCACTAACAACTTCTGGCTGCTATTGTCTCAGTGTGCACACCCTACCTCGCCTTCTGGGCCGTTTAAATCCATTGGAATGCTAAGAATTTGACATGCTGCACGTCGGTTTAAAGGATTGAAAGGTGTCAGTATTTGTGACTGCACACCCGGGCTCTCTTCATGAAGCATTAATGTAGTCTGTTTAATTTTAGGAATCACCTGAAGCCAGGAAACAATTAGAGGAGTCTTTAACAGCAATAAATGCAAAAATATAATGTCGGTGATATTGGTATTCCTTGGGTGTGTGCACTGCACACCTAGCACACCCGGAATATTCACCCCTGATATATATATAGAGAGAGAGAGCATGTTGACTTCATGAATATGTAACTAAGTAGCCAGTTCATAACTATGTAACTAAGAGTATGTATGGTAGAACACTAGAATAAGATGAACAATGTATTGAAGAACGCATCGGAGATGTTGAATAACATATGAGCAAAGCCTCAGCTTTGTCATCACATATGCTCTCTTCAACTGACCCACAAGATGTTTGGCGAATGAGACATCAAGCGTTATGAGATAAATCATAACTATTACACTGTGCACAACAGAAAGACAATTCTGGGAGTCTTTGGAAATGCCATTAGATTCTAAACATCAAAATATTAACCCAAGTATCAACTTTTTATAACTTAACTGTATTACAGCACCATCATCATCATCATCATCATCAAATTCCTGCCATGTACCCTCAAGGGGTGTACAGGATATGACAGTACTACATAAAAAAATTACATCATTACTAACTTCCTATCTACAATTTTCCTCCAAATTAGTCTGTTACTTGTCAAGACTCCAACATTATCAGATCTTATATTTCTATCGTCTAAGGCACTTTGTACCGTATCAATCCACCTATATCTTGGTCTTCCTCTGGGTCGTTTTCCTGCCAACCTGGCAGAGAACACTTGTTTTGCTAATCTTTCCTCTCCCATTCTATTTAAGTGACCATACCATCTGAGATTAGCTCTGCTAACGCATTCCTGGATGCTGACAATGTCAAGTTCTTTCCTAATATCCTCATTTTTAATATGACATTGCCATTGATGCCATCTGTTCACGCCTCTAATCTTTCTCAGGACTCTCATATCTGTGGTCTCTAGTCTTTGGTCAAGTGTTTTACTTCTGACCCAGCTCTCAGATCCATAAGTTAAAATTGGTTTGAACACAGTCTTGTGTACAGCTAATTTAGTGTTCCGACTAATTTCTTTCTTATTCCATATGAATTTATTCAATTGACTTCCCACGATACCAGCTTTGCTAATTCTGTTGTCTATTTCTATATTTAGTTTACCATCTTCAGTAAAAATTGTGCCTAAGTAGCTGAAATGTTTTACTTGTTCCACAGGTTCTCCATTCACAACACAGTTGACATTTTCAATGATTCTGCCTATTTTCATTGTCTTTGTCTTTTTATTGCTGACCTTCATACCATATCTATTACAACAGCTATTCAATTTAGTCAGAGAATCTTGCAGACTTGTAGCGGATTTATTAAGAAGTATAACATCATCCGCATAAAGCAAAGAGCTGACATTAACATCTCCAATTTTGATATCAGGTTTAATACCACATTCCTTCATAATGTGATCCATATAGATAATGAATAACATAGGGGATAATGTACATCCTTGTCTCACACCAGATTTAACATTAAACCATCTTCCTGTACTTCCTTCAATTCTAACTGCTGACTCACAACTCAAATAAAGACTAAGTATTGCTTGATATAATGCCCCATTGACACCATATAACTGCAGCGTATTGAATAGCTTCTCTCTTGGCACCTTGTCATATGCCTTTTCCAAATCGACAAAACTTAAATACAGATCTTTGTTATATTCCCATGCTTTCTCGACTATTTGTCGTAAAGTGAAGATCTGATCCTGACAGCCTCTATTTGGCCTGAATCCAGCTTGTTCTTCACCAAGCTTTTCTTCCACAATTCTTCTCAACCGTTTCTCAAGTATACTTGCATAGATCTTGCCAGGAACACTCAGTAGGGAAATACCTCTGTAATTCTCACATTCAGTTTTATTTCCCTTTTTATATATGGGCATTATGAGAGCTCTACTCCAATCATCTGGAATTCGTCCCTCTGTCCAGGCTTTCTGAACTATGCAGTGCAGCCACTGTAAGACTCTTATGCCACCACACTTCAGCATTTCTAGTCGAATATCATCTACTCCTGCTACCTTTCCACATTTCAAGCCTTTGATGGCTTTTTCTGCTTCAAGTATGGATATGTATTCCTGACTGCCTGCCTGGTCAGTATTTTTTATCTCTGTGCTGTCATCACTGCTTGTTTCATTTAGCAGTTTTTCAAAGTAATTACTCCATACTTCAAGGATATCTTTTTCTCCTGTTTTCATTTCACCTTTATCATCTCTAATTCCTTTTACAGCACTCTTTCCTCCATTCCTAAGCTTCTTCAACAACCTCCAGAATATTTTGCCACCTTCTTGATATTTATTTTCTATATTCTTGCCAAAGTCCTCCCATGACTTTTGTTTAGCTAGTTTTACACACTATTTAGCTTTCTTACATTTGTCTCTGTATTCTGTAAGAGTAAAAGCTGACTTATTTGCCAGGAACTTTTGATATGCTTTCTTCTTTTCCTTCACTGCCTCTTTAACTTCCTGTGTCCACCAGGGAGTTCTGATTTTTTTATCTTTGCACACAACCTCACCACATGCCTCTCTGGCTGAATCAATCAATGTTTCCTTCAGAGTTTGCCACTGAATCTCCAAGGTTTGATTCCTGTTCTCAAACTCTTTCATTTTCTTTTCAATAATATTTCTGTATTTTAGTCTACAGTTTACATCTTAGAGCTGCTCAACTTTTATTCGCTTTAAAACTTTCTTACATGTTATTCTTTTCAATATGAAATTCAATTTTATCCTGCTCAAGACTAAATAGTGATCACTTCCAATTTCAAATCCTCTGTACACTCTGGTGTCCTGCACCAGGGAGAAAACATCACTATCAACAATAACATAGTCAATGAGACTTTTCTTATTCCTAGCCTCTTCTCTCCATGTGAATTTGTGCACATTTTTATGTTGGAACATGGTGTTAGTAATAACCAGTCCATGTCCTGAGCAGAAATCCAACAGATATTTGCCATTAATATTAGCTTTGCTCTTTTCTCCAAATTTTCCCAAAATATTTTTGTTTGTCTCACAATCATTTCCTACTCTACTATTTAGATCCCCAACAAGGACCAACTTTTCCTTTTTCATTGTGTCAGTTGCTTTTTCTAAAGCCTCAAAAAATTCCTCCACTTCTACCTTAGTAGAACCTTCTGTGGGACCATAGGCACAAATAAGTCTCATTGTCCAGTTCCCCATTCTCATATTTGCCCACATTACTCTACTTGAGACTGACTGCCATTCAAGAATATTAGCCTCGTATTTTGTGTTGAATACTATGGCTACTCCTTCTTTTCCTTGATTGTTATTGCCTGAATATAACATTTTGTATTTATTGCTCAGAAAGATCTCACCAGTTTTGGTCTTTTTTGTTTCAGTCACCCCTATTATGTCGATCTGGTACTTATCTAATTCCTCAGCTAGCTCCATTTCTTTGCCTTTCAGGCTTCTTACATTGATAGTACCGATCTTTAACTCTGCTGATGTTGAGTTGGGGTTTGTTTTCAGATTTGTTCCAGTAGCTGACTTTTCGCTGTTCGCCCTGGTTCCCTGGCGAAAACAACGGGGGCCTTGTTTAACCGGGCGTAGCCCCAGCCGGCATGAAATTTTCTCATGTTGTACCATCATTTTTTATTTTGGTTTAACCAATAAGAATACAATTTGGTCGGCTAAATCCCAAATTGCCAGCCCATCCTCGTTCGTTCAGTATCAAAGTAGATACCCAACAGGGTGCACCACGAGAAGGTGAGGATTGGACATTAGGTCAGAAGCCCTGGTCGGTTCTCCGCATTCCTTTAAAGGCTATGTGGAGGTCTCCTCTCAGTTATACAGCTTTGACCCTTAAGCACCCCCACCTGCTAAATTATGGGGGGGGGGTATTAACTGACTTATATTTCACTGGATTTCAAACAATCTTCAGAGTAGATTGCATATTACAGTTAACAATGGTACCGTATTTGATATAGCTGCCATTGTTTAGTGTAGTATGCTTCATCCTCATATGCATGCTATAGAATAGAAGCAAATTTTCACAGGTAAGTTCTTCATCCTGTGTACTTGCCGTGACTAAACTTTTTTAAATTTTAATTAAATTCCATTTTAATTAAATAATTTTCACATGATTATTGTAATATTCATTTTATTTATTTGAAATGTATTTATTGTTATTATTACTATGTCCAAGGACTCATTGTAGGAGGGCATTCTATTCCACTATACACAACTTACCTCCACTACTTAACCCGGTGCTGGTGAGGTGGAAAAATGTAACAAAAGTGGTAAGGTGGGGTCCACAGACCCACCCAAATAATGTAGTGTATTATAGAAATCAATATCTTTTTAATCAATATTAGATTACGTATTGTTTAAGATTCTTCCTCACAGTCTTGTTCTCTATCAAACTCATTGTTACTGATATTGTTGACTAATTTTAAATCAGTTTCACTATCATCATCTCCCCCAAATGGCTCCTCGTCTGTCAAAGCGTCATCTATAAGTTGACGTAACCTCTGTTCTTCCTGCTCTTAACTCATCTGGTAAAAAAAATACATTATTCTCAAAATACCCTCTAAATATTTACGAAAACATATTTGTTTATAGTTGGTATGTAAAAATATACAAGATATAGCAGTAACGATAATATTTTAGTAGAATATACATGAAAAAACTTATATTTCGTAAGTAAATATAGTCACACTTTTGGTAAGGTGGACCCCAACACACCAAACCTGCTAGTGTGCAACAGCCTGTCATCTATGGCATCGAGTAGCGGGTTACGGGAGGGGAAGCTATACTGAGGCATGACTCACTGCTACGTGTTGTTAAAAAGTTATAGTCAATTTAAAATCTTCGGGGTCTGTGACACCCCACTTTACTAACACTGGGTTAATTCTCCAACTACACAGAACACTACTACCATCAACACATAACTCTACCTGTTGCTCACCATCAATGGTATTTTTTTGTCTGTAAACTGCATGTGTTCTCTTAGACATTTATAAATTTAATGAAGATAAACATCATGATATCTACTCCTGTCTGTCTTCTGATTTTTCTTTCTGTCCCTCTGATCTAAACATCTGTTTTTAACTAAATTACAAATAACTCAACCTTATAATGCAGTTCTCAAGTTTCAAGCACATCAAAAATCTCCCAAAAAATGCTGGGTACTAGTCATTAGAGGGCAGTCTTCATAATAGAACTTCACCTTCACATAGAACTCCTGCAATCATTCTCTCTCATAGATTTGTTTTTTTTTTCTTTTTGCATGCTGTTTTCTGCAGATTTTTCACATGTACTGCTCTACTGACCCAGCCACCACCACTGTTTTGCTTTCCTCTAAAGATCTAAAAATATGAGCAGATCCTGGTCAACACACATAATAAGTTCAGCTTCAAACTTACCAAAGGACTTCTCTTTCTTGTCTGCTAATATGGTATTAACTTGGTTAATACCAAATTAACCAAGAGCATACTTTCCACAAGTGTACAATAGCAATCGATGGGAATTTTGGACCATTCTTCCTGTAGGCATGTAAGGAGGTCCTGGACTGTTGTGAGGCAGATGTCCTGTGTGATGAACTGTAGCCTCATCCGAGGCTCCAGTTCATCCCACATATGTTCAATAGGGTTGAGATCAGGACTCTGTAGAGGCCATTCAAATGGGGTGATGTTCATGTCCACAAACCGTGCAGTCACAGCAGCAGCCTTATTATTCATTTCATTTCATGTGGTGATTCAACAGCCTTGAGCCCCCTTTTACGGGGAGTACGGCACTACCTCAATCCTCCCTATTTTTATCTGGACTCGGGACTGGCATAGCTGACAATTCAAACCTATGGTTGGAAGGATTATCTTAAGTATTCCTAACTGTATCCATGTGTTCACTGGGCCAGTTTGCCTGGTTGCAGGATGAAAATCCCCAGATAAACTGGGGCAAAAACCCTGTTGTTCACACCCAAGACCAACTAACTTGGCAATGGCCGAGGAAGATCCTTAAGCTCCTCACGTCATAGACTGGAATTGAACCTAGGACACTCCTTCCCAAGGCATATGGTTGCGAAGCGCATAGCCACTAGGCTAACAGCACGGTCTAGCAGCCTTATGACACAGTGCATTGTCTTGCTGAAAGAGACAATGGGAGTTCAATGTTTGTGACATCACAAACAGAGATCCGAGGACAAACCAGGAAAAACAGGACAATACCAACACACTGCCATCTCCAAATTTCATAGTTGGGGTTATGCACTGTGGTAAGAGATGTTCACCAGGCCACCACACACACCCATATCTGTCCATCTGCTTGGTGGAGGATGTAGCATAATTTGTTGCTCCATAACACAGCTTTCCAAGCATCCATGTCTCACTGTACATGCTGTTTGCACCACTGAAGACACTGCTGTATGTTGGTTCCAGTAATGCAGAACTTGCATATTGTGGTCCTACCATGGAAACATTGTGAGCCTCAATTCAGAATGTTTTTTGTGCAGATTTGTGTTCCAGTTGATGCCCAGAACTCTGCATTCAACATGTCAGGCAACAAATGCTGGGCTTTACATATTATCCTTTGTAGCACACTATGGTCATGTTTGGTAAGTAGTGGGTTGTCCTCAGTGGGTGGCACTTGGAGTTGACCCCCTGTAATTCTATCTCACTATGGTGTCACTGATTGTTGACTTGGGTTAGCCAAATTTGTTCAACAAGTTGTTGAATCGATAGGCCTGCAACATGGCATCCTATCACAATGCTTCTTTCAAACTCCTTCAGTTCCGTTCATGCAGCCGTTTCACCCAGACACAGCTTACACTGACTTGGGAGCATCATATTCCTCCAATTTATACTGGCTACAATTCTCGTCGCCGACGTGAGGAGCTTAAGGATCTTCCTCAGATTTGAACAAAGTTAGCCAGTTTTGAGCATAGACAGCAGGGTTTTTCTACCAGTTTATCTGGGGGTTTTTCATCCTGCAAGCAGGCAAACCGGCCCCGTGAACACACAGGGATACAGCCAAGAATACTTACAGGCATAAGGGTGACCATCCTATCCTCGTACTTCGGTTACGAAATCCAAGCATGCTCGGAAGGTTGTGGGCCTAAAAGGCCTGTTAAAGCCATTGGGATAGGATACAAACATTTGACTTGTTACATGGCACGATGCACCTTGCCCATGGGGATGTCCATGGACTTCTTTTCAAGCAGTGTAGTATAGTATTTTAAATAACAGCATGTATGTAATAGAATTTATTATTCCTGTATATTTTGCTCAGTATATCATGAGCTTTGTTCAGCTGCTGATATACTGAGCTGCAACCGAGAATGATAGTATATACATGCTATATGACTCATTCTTATGTTCATAATTTAAATGTTGTAATGCTATTAGCTAATTCTTCTGCCTTCTCCCTAAATGAAGCTCATGACATATTGAGCAGAAATACATAGGAGCAATAACTTCTATTTAATTTTCTTCTACATGCGTGAAACCGTTATTTAAAATATTATGCTATGTCTAACATGCATGTCTCTATTAGATGTCTAGTAACCCTTTTATTTATGTCAGCTGTCTGATCTATTATCCTCCGTTAATATTCCTCTTTACTCATTCTATTCTTTCTACTCTAATATCTTCCAAATTTGTTGCCAAATCCTCCCTCCCTTTTCAGAATGATTTAGTGTATTATCCTGTTTATTGTAATCTATTATTTTTGTAGATTTGTCATAGGCAGCGCTGAATTGTCCCAAATACTTTTTTTTTCCTGTTCTACAATAAAAGAGTATTTTATCTGTTTATGTAATATGACTGACTAATATTGTAAGCACTTTCTCCCTTTATCAAATTTTCATTTTTGAAGATTTGATAAAGGGAGAATATTTTTGTAAGCTGCATCTCAATTTTATTGGAGATCACCACAAAAAATAATTTTTTAAAAAATCCAATCAAAGAGTATATATTAAAAAAAAACACCAACATTCATTCTACTCTAAAAAAAAACTTCTGTATCCACTTTACCAAAATAACAGTGTAAACAACGTGTACCATCACCTGCAGTTATCTAAACGAGAATTGCTATTCCTGATAGAACCCCAGCTGGCAATCTCAACCCCCCCCCCCCCTCCCAAAAAAAAATGCCCAAACAACACATTACATATTTCTTTCTGCCCATGAGGGCAGCACTTTTACATTCATCAGAAGTAACATCCCATGTGAATGATTGCAAAATCTGACCCCCCCGTTGGATCTGCTTTGGCTCAAAATTTCTGACAAGAAATCATCTTGTTACTTCATTTTCTGTTTCTATCAATCACTTGACCTTTTCAACTATCTCTCTCTCAAACTTGATTTTTTTTTTTTTTTTTTTTTTTTTTTTTTTTTTTTTTTTTTTTTTGAAATAACTTAATACTGAGGTTATATTTCTTGTGGACTTCAGCATCCCCAACTCAGATTGACTTCCCTTCTCTGGTTCCACTGATCAAGCAAGTAGGGATGCTAATTTATTTTTCATTAGCAATGACCTAACAAAGATCAACAATGTCAATACAAGAATACCTGATAACCCCCCCCCCCCCCCTCCAATCTGCCAATATGCTTGATCTCTTCCTATCAAACTTCCTTTCCCATATACTGTGATTGTCAATGTTCTTGTTAAGTAACTCAGGCCACCATCACCTCTTACTGATCTTCTTTGTCACGGAACAGCCTTCATTTACTAGTTCTCAGTCTTATTGTCCTTTGGCACTACAAGGGTGCCAAATGGGATGATCCCCATAACCTCTACTCCTCCTTTTCAAGGTCCAACTATTGCCTTTCTCTTGATTCAAACAATCTGCAAATTAAATTAAAGAAAAATCTGCTCAGACCAAATAATAGAAATCATCTTTGCAGGAATCCCCAGCCAAAATCCCAAATCCTATAGGCAACCCCCCCCCCACCCCACCCACCCACACACAAGCCTTAGTTTTCAAAAAAGTGTGCCTTCAAAGTATACGGGAAAAAATTCAGCATAACCAGGTAGTTCAAGACCAAAATTTCACCTGTTCACTCTGTCAACTTGCAGCAGCAGCTGTAAGAGAACCATCAAGTTCACAAATCAGATTTTGAAAAGGAATGGTGTAAACTTGTCTCCTGTCCAGAGGGCATTCAAGCCTACAGGTACCTTTGCCAAGGCCATTGGGCACAACTTTTTTTCCACTCATGTTTTCCACCTCTCTCACATCAAGATGGTACCATAGTGACTTCACCCAAAGACAAGACCGACTTACTGGCATTACTCTTTTTTTCCTGCATAAATGACCAGGAAAAAGTTTACCCCACACACACATCCTGCTTGCATTATAAAGAACCGATCAATCCATGCTGCACATAGTTTTTGTCCAGAAAGTAAATCCAAAGAATTGCTAATAAACTTACAAACAATTTCATGTCCTGATAGTATTCCACCTTTAAAAACTTGTAATTCAAAACTAACACCAATCCTTTATTGCCTCCTTAGTTAATCCTATTCAACTGGTCAACACTACAGTCTCGAACAGGCTCATATCCAATCCATTCCACAAACTACCATCCCATTGCCCTCCCCCCTCCCAACTTCTGCACCATCTGGAGACCTAATCAGTGACCAGCAATTTGGATTCCACCACTGTTTATTCACAGCCAGTCTTCTAGCCAACATCTGAATTCAAGCCATGGAAAAATTCAGAGAATCTTGTGTGATGGCACAGAACTCCCATTCTATGGTCTGCCTTCTACACTGTGCATCATCAGCTTTCTGTCTGGTCACTCACTTCAAGTCATAATGGATAATTCTCTCTGTAGATTTCCCAACCACTGCAGAGTACCTCAGGATTTTATACTTTTGTGCACTCTCTTCCTCCTGTATATAAACAGAGGAAGAGAGTGCATATACCAGCAGGAAAGGAGAGAGGAAGAGCAGCTTTCAACCTACTCTCACAGATACCAGTGCACTCTATTCCTCCTTTTCATTTGAGCATCTCTTGCAGTGTCCAATTGTTAAAACCCTCAAGATCCACCATGACCAATATCCTAAACTCCAATCACCGGGCTATATTTCAATTGGAGTAAAAAGCTTTGTAGACTTCATTGCCGCAAAAACTCAATTCTTACAGAGATAACTGTCTTATCTCTTGCATGAAAGAACCCACATCTCTTCTAACTTTTATTAATACCCAGATATCCAAACATGATCAGATTTTCTTTCTTGGAGTGACCTACACCTCCAACCCTTCCTGGCACAGACACATCTCATTCATAGCATCTGCTCAACTTGCTACTTTGCATCTGTACAGCTGCTAACTCTATACAAATCTCTTATCCACCCAGGCATGTTATGTTGCTCACACATTTGAAGTGGTGCACAAAAATCTTCTCTAAAATTTCTTTATGCTATCCAGAAGAGGACAATCCACTTAATTGATGATCCCTCTCTAAACATCTATGTTAGAAGGACTAAAGGACATCTAAAGATGTCCTTTATTAATAATACCCTTATTAATACCCAGATATCCAAACGTGATCAGATTTTCTTTTTTGGGATGACCTACACCTCCAGCCTTTCCTGGCACAAATACATCTCATTCATAGTTTCTGTTCAACTTGCTACTTTGCATCTGTACAGCTGCTAACTCTAAAGGGACTAAAGGACATCTAAAGATGTCCTTTAGTCCCTCCAAAAAAATCATAAGAACAAGAAGTTGTGCTAACCAACAAGACCCATTTACAATCCAGCTTGAAATGCACCGAAGCAACTTCTCTACCTTTTCTTTAATTCCAACTAGTTCTGATTGTGAGGTCAGTAAAAGAAGGTTGCTTCTGTATATGAGGAAGTGAGTGGGGTATATTATAGAGCTTTGAGAAACACTGCTGTAGTAGAAAAATCTGAAGAGAGAAAACACCTATGTAATAGATGTTTTCTCTCTTCAGCACACAAATACCTATCCACTATTACATAGCTAGTGACCTCAAAGAAAATTAGCAACCCAATCACATGAGAAGACAGACCATAAGAAAGCAGTTTGCTAATGAGCCCTCTTTGCCAGATTCTGTCAAATACCCTTGGAAATATAAAGTGGAAAAGTGCGGGTTTCTTTAAACCTTTCCATTGCACATGTCCATTGACAAGTGATGCAGGTGAGACTTGCTGTGAATCTTATGTAAGAAAATCAACAATGGCAGTTATTGATTGACTAGCAGTTCTCCAGTCAATAAACTTTTTTCAAAGTCGCGGAACACTTTTGATTATAAGAAAAAATTGGGGAACACCAAAAGCATCATAAAACTAACAATAAAAATATGCATGGATTTGCCTTTTATTTAATCCGAGACTTGGGCTTATCGACTTTTGTAGATTTCAGCAATATCAGGTCTAATATGTGGTATAGCTACTTTCATCTCTTTGTCTATATTAGTAAGTCTTTCATGCTTTTTAGTTTTTATATTGGTTAATATTGAGAAACCGAGCTCACACTAATATGATGTTCACAATTGTAACAAAATTTTCAGTGCCCTTGTGGAGAGAACTAGGTATTCGGCTTGGACAAAAATCCAAAATTCCTCAAGAGTTATTTCAGAGAATTTCATTTTTAGAGTATGATCTGTTGACAAGGTAACTAATTGTTCTTCTTGTAAAGAAAATTCGCAACTCAATCTATCAACTGTGCCAAATGGATTTTGTATCCAATCATAATTGTGTGTATTTAAGGAAGGAAAGTAACTTGAAATCTTTTCTTCCAATATTGTTAAATATTCTGTTATAACAGAAATAATTCCCTCGACATTTTTATTATGGAGTGAAGGAAACATATCTACTATGTTATTTTTGATATGTGGTTTTTCCAAAGAAATAGAGATCAGGGTAGCCAGTTACACTTAGACTGTGTCATGTGATATTTTCACTGGCGGAACACTTGTAACCAGTTCCCGGAACACCTGTTAAGAACCACTGCTTTAGTGAGTACCAGGGTGAGGCATACAAGTTGATAGTTTAATGGAAAAGTATTTTTTTGGTCTGAATATGGTGGATGCCAGCTGAGTATAGTAGGTTGTACAAATCATAAAAGGATGTGTTAGTTCATAAGCAAACTTCTTAAAGTTAAATGGGGGGGGGGGTATTTCATTGTTATTCAACATTTTTAGCGTCTTTCTAGCAGAAGACTGCGAGGCATTCATTGTATTTTTCCTAGTATAGTTGGACATAATTTTTATTGGTATTCTGTGAAGGGATTAAAAAAAAAAGTGACCTACTCAGATCTTTGATATGCAATGAGCAATTATAAGAACAGTGATGCCATTACACATTTAAACTGTTGGTTCTTGATAATAACCAAAATGATGATTGAAATTGTAATTATGAGATAATATCTCTCTTAAAATTGTATATTACTATTTAATCATTGTGTGTTTCAATCTAATTTTTCATGCTACATATTATTTAGAGGATAATTTAACAACCTTTTTATGTAGGCACTGGTCACTTGCTTGGAATCTGATGATTATGTACAAATTCGCAACAGCTTGATAGTTCTAACTAAGGTAGGTTTTTAATATATTACTTCCTTCTTATTATACAATATGATGCATTTGAAATGATTAGACTCTTAAACATTTATCAAATGATAGCTTAACTACCAATCAGCTCTTGATGTATATACCATTGTGTCTCTCCCCTCCCATTCTCCACGGAGAATACTGCTGCCACCTCCATTCACTTTCATTTCATTATGCTCTGTCTGGCTAAAAATGATTTATCGGAAGCAGGTTCTTCAACAGTTTCATTCAAATGTTTACTTTACAATTTTTGCATGCTAAGAGATGTTTGGAGGGCTTTTCCTTATTGGCTTCATCAACCCAGATGTATAGGCTTTGTGCCAATGTTTAACTTCTTTTCAAACTGAACATTAAACTATCTGGGATTTGCAAACTGACTAATTTACAGCAATATGTAAGCTCATTTTTTTATATATTTTAGTACCTTCGCACTGTATTAAAATAGAGTTGCATATTTAACTTAATTGAAACTTACATGATTGTTTCAATCTTCACATTCAGATCATTATCTGGAGCAAACATGTGTACACAAAGAAGAAACATATTACATGCCACATTGGTAAACTTTAGTTTGTCTGAAATAGCTAACCATACAGCTAATGCAATACCACATGGGCAAAAATAAATTAATAAATATTTTGCAGGATTAATGAAGAATAATTGAATAGTCTAATTATTGTGAGACATTATCTAGATCCTGCTAATCCATATTTCATTCACCTGCTGAAACTATGCTAAAATATAACGAGTAATGTAAGTTGAGAAATGGTGAGGTGAAGTAATAAACTAATCCAGTTTTTTTTTTTTTTTTTTTAAGTGAAAAACTTTTATTTGGCTGTTTAATGAGATTCTTAATTCTTGTGTGGTGGTGGAATGTGTAGTTCAGGTGAAAACTTGGTGCCATCAAAAACAGGTTGAAACCTAAGAGTTGAGGTGAGTTGTCAATGTTTACCTTTTTGCTGCAAAGATTTATCAGTTCCTCCTTGGATCTGTGGTAATTTGTCTATGTAATAAGTCAGCATGTATTCTAGTTTTATATGGAGTGCTGTGGGTTATTTCAGAGGAAGCCATAAATTTTCTAAGGTTTCTATAATGGAACATTCTTTAAGCCTCTCAAGTCTCTGCTAAGAAGGGTGATAATCTCACTCTCTGAGCATTGAAATTCATCTCTCACCTATTATAGGACATTTTCTAACATTCATTCCTCTAGTGGAATCCAAACCTGCAATCGGTTGATTAAACAGTGAAAATGTTATCCATTCAGCCAACTAGATAATGAGGTCTAGTGATAGTTGGGAATATAATCCTTCGTGGATCAGGGCATCTTACAAAGGGCTTTTTCAATTGAAGTTTAGTTGGTGTGATATGAATATGACAGGAATCTTCCTTATCATTCAAAACAAATATGTTGGCTTAATAACATATCATATTTACTCAAATATAACTTGCACTTTTTCCCTAAAAATGAAAGTTAAAAAATCGTGGTGCGAGATATATGCAGTGATTTTCGGAAACTAAAGCTTTTCAGAAGGGAAAAAAAAAATGTTTATAATTAAATCCTCAATATTCATTATAATTTATAATTGTTCACATTATTTATAAAATGAATGCATTTGAATTTTAATTATCAACGTTATTTATGCGATCAGCCACTCACCTTCATCATGTGATATATTTGAATCATTAGTGACAATGCTTCTGTAATTAAATTAAAACAAACAGTTTCATTAATGTTTGTCCTTTTATTATCATTTCAGAATCATAAGATCACCATGATTTAAAAAAAAAAAAAAAACTGAAAATGGGTATGACTTACCAAGAATCTGCTATTTGATATTGCTACTTTTGGCCTAACATATGATTGGTGTGGTATTAACAGACGATCATGCCAGTCAGCGGCAAAGGCAAGCCAAAGATTTTTGAATGAATTGAAATGCTGATTCATTTCATCCAAATTCCACAATATCTGAAACTGCCATAACAGCATTTGCTATCTATTTTTTTAAATGTTTAAACTTTTTTCGTGTGCAAACTATATGCGAAACTTTTTAATTTCTTCTTTTGTAAAGTAAAACAGGGGTGTGAGATATACATACGGGTGAGTTATAATATTCGAGTAAATATGGTATATCATTTACACACACATAAACAATACACTCACTGCTAACATTAGATTACTATAATCTAAGTACACAAATCAGTCCACACCATAGCCCAACCATTGCAACTATGTAGCTTCCTAGAATCTCAGACATTGGTTGTGCTGCTGTTCTGTGAATTCAGGATTGTATGTTTGTTTAATTAAGAGTAGTAGTTATGGAATCCATTATATTTCATTTGCTTTGTTATATTATGCTGTGCTCTAGTTTCACTATCATTCATGTCAGTTACAACAAACTAGGACATTTTCAATGTTGGTACCTTATCAGACTCTCGAGTAACAGGACTTGTGCTCAACAATTTTTCTTTTGTTTAAGGAATTAGTTCCTTATAGGATGCTTCCTTCCAATTTTCCAACTTTCTATAACTAAATGTATATTTTTTTCATAGTTTTCAGTGACATACTGTTCTATTAATGAGACAACTTTGGATCATATCATATTCGTTGTTATTATATTCTATTACTCATAATAATTAATTAATTCTGCTTAATAATGCAATTTTTTTCATGAGGCATCAAACTAGTGTCATGGTCAGATATTGTTTTGTTTTTACATTCTGTATACAAGCAATAAATCCTCCATGCATAATAGCATATACTTCTGATAACAGGCTAATTAGAAATATTATAAGCAGTTATGAACAAATTTTCAAGAAATAACATCAGGAAGAAAGGCAAAACTAGTCAAGCCAGAGCACAGCATTTTTGAACAGAAATTTATCTGAGTTTGAAATATCGTCTTTTTTCCCCAGAAGCATGCATCTATCCATTACAAATATCTTGATAATTTTTTTCATTAAAGAATGAATGTTATGTATCAAGAAAAACTATCTAAACCTAGAATATTTGATAACATTGTCAGTCTGAAAAGCTTCAGTCCAAGATACAAGGAACACTCATAAGGTTTTTCCTTCCCAGAAACTCAAATTTTTTGGTTAGGAAACTATGAGAGAGGAGATGAATTGCCTATTGGCTGAAAATACATGAGCCTGAACATTGCAGACACAAACATATGAAGTGATCTAATTTGGCCAGTTTTAAACTATCAACAAATGATACCATTCTCCAAGTCACCATGGTTCATTAATGTTCAGATTAAATATATTTTTAATAAATAATAATAATTTGATTTCTGAAAAATGATTGACAGCTGCAAAAATAATGCTCTTCTAAAAACACGATTCTGTGCTCAAACTCAAAACTTTCCTAAGAATTAACTTCATCTCTTTCATTGTAAATTTCTTGGAACAATATTTGTAGCCATCTGTTTTCTTCCTCACACATTTCCTTTATCTTTTAGTATTTCATTTCCAATTTTCTATTCTATTCTATTAATTTTCTTTCTGTCGACTTGTCATGTCTCTTTGCTGTTGATTCATTTATAGTTGTCATGTCTTTTGAGACCTTATGAACTTTGTTTTCATTCCTCTTTTCCTTAAAATTTTTAAAGCCATATTTAAATGTTTGATTATATTTCATGTTTTAGATCCATAAATTAAATCAGCTCATTGTACTTTTATATTTTAGCACGTTTGCTTACATTTTAGTAAAAGGTTAAAATAAAAATATAATTTCTTGTGGATATAATATGCGATTCTATTTTAAACTCACTATTTCCAACAGTAAAAGCTCAAAACTGCAAGAGCAAACTCAATTTCTTAGAAAATGATGACACCACAAATGGTAGACAAAGGAAATGGCATGAACATACATTATTGACAACTGAGCACTGTTTATATACAGGAACTATGTGGCAGAGGAGATAGTGAAACAGAACAAAAGAATTATGGGAAATAAAACAAAGGAAATCATGGGAAACTCATATACACAATAACATTGGCTTGGCAGGAAATGAGGATCATACATAAAGAACAATAAGTGAAAAAATAGAATGCAAACAATAATGGTAAACATATAAAGAAGAACTAGAAGAGTATCAAATTATAAAAATGAAAGTGCAGAACTAATGTTTAAATTTTGAAATATTAAGTAAACTTACATTAATGTCACTTACCTGAAAACTAAATATATTCACTCCTTACTATTAAAACAAAACAAAAAAAGAAAGGATTACAAAACAATAAACTTTGGTTGTCCATTACTTTTGTAAATGATCACTCTCCAATTGCAGAATTAATGTTTAAATTTCGAAATGTTAAGTAAACTTACGTTAATTAATATCACTTACCTGAAAACTTTCATGGACTAAATATGTACAGACTATACTATTAAGTTATAAATAATTTTTATCTTAGGATAAAAAATTCTTTTCAACACAAAATGAGCTGCTACTCACACAGACTTCTTAACTTTTAATTAAACTTCAAAATTAAAGATATACTGTACAATGAATGTTATTTTTTTAAAAAAAATTACATTTCAATTTATGGGAATTGTCCATCTTTGGGTCTCTATTCAGTTATGTAACTGAACACATGAGCAATTGTTCATTCCATCTGTGCAAGTCAATTTCCTCCCCTTCCTCTTTAGAATTGGAGTAACCATTTACAAAAGTAATGGACGACTGATGTTTTTTTGTTTTGTTTTAATGGCAAAGAGTGCATATATTTAGTTTTCAGGTAAGCAACTTTAAAATTTAAGCTAACATAATGTTTTTAAAATTTGCTAAAAAAAATGGCAATTTAAAATACACGTGCATGGTAAATGCATAAATAAATTAAGAAAATCATAAATTTTAAACATGGAAAGTACAATTTATAAAAATGGAGGTTTTGTAAATAGAATCAACAGTTTAATTATATTTGGGTTTATCCTTTATCCAAGTGTATGCAAACAAAGTTTGCGCCTGAAGTACTTTCAGGACTGGGGAAACTCGTGGTGAAGGTGGTATATGTTCTCATCACTTGCTTCAGTATCCCATAATCTCCTTGCGGACATGTATAATGCTATGCATTGAGGTCAAGTTCACTATCCAGACCGGTTTCCCTGTATTAAGTGCAGGGTTACCTCTCCAAAAACTCGTGAGATCCCCTGGATCACCCATCAATGAGCGACCCGAAGGATCAAAAACTCAGCGTTGTTCCCCTCAGTAACAGGCTCACCCTGTCACTGAGAAGAATACTCAACATTTGGCTCTATCCAAATCCAGGCTTACCCCACCACCGAGCAGAACCACTCATATTTCATCTGAGGGATAACAGCAACAGCTGTGCCTCAGTTAACTTCATGGGCTACAGCATTGCCATCCATTACTCCTGTACCTGGGTAACAGCAACACCATGCCTCAGTTAGAACTTCATTGACTAGAGCATTGCCATCCATCACCCAACCTTCCATCCTGTTTCGACCTTTAGCAGTCTCATCAGTTGGAGCCAGACCCAGAGGTGGTGATACTAAGGTGGAAGTAATGGAGAAGTCATATTTACCTATACAAGTTTCCAAAGGGCGTCACATCCTATTATTAAAATTCTCTAGATTAGAGATAAGTTTATGGAAATTTTTTCACTTGGCTATGCTGCTAATTATATATTTGGTTTTATCCTTTATCCAAGTGTAAGCAAACAAAGTTTGCGCCTGAAATCTTTCAGGACTGGGGAAACTCATGGTAAAGGTGGTATAAGTTCTCATCACTTGTCTTAGTATCCCATAATGCAAAGCACATCCCTTGCGGGCATGTATAATGCTATAGTCCAACCATATAAGCAAGAGCTGTCGTTGGAAGACTGCCAAGAAGAGTCTATTCATGTTGAAGGGGAAAAAGAAATAAGACAGTGTATGAATTGGTCACCAACACGCGAAATCACATGCTTTATACGTAAAATTTTCCAACTGTTATGCAAGCAAAATAATAACCACTTTAAAAGCTACAAATCATAAAAGAGAAGTTAATTTTCCAACCTATAATAATAAACACTCATCCCACAATACGGATTGATTACACTATTATCGGAATCAATTCTCCTTCTTTTGACATGTGCAGAATTGTTGAAGGATCTCATACCTGTGGGCATACTATATGCATTAAGGGAAGGGTCACTACCCAGACTAGTTTCGACCTTCATTGAGGTCTCATCAGTGGGAGCCAGACCCAAAGGTAGTGATACTAACTAAGGTGGAAGTAATGGAGAAATCAATAAAGGTCGAAACCGGTCTGGGTAGTGACCCTTCGCTTAATGCATAGCATTATACATGTGTGCAAGGAGATGTGCTTTGCATTATGGGATACTAAGGCAAGTGATGAGAACTCATACCACCTTTACGAGTTGTCCCAGTCCTGAAAGTACTCCAGGCACAAAATTTGTTTGCTTACACTTGGATAAAGGATAAAACCAAATATTAGTAGCATAGCCAAGTGAAAAAACTTCCATAGAATCAACAGTTTATCTCTCTCTCTCTCTCACACACACACACACATTGCTGTAATCATGATATAATTAAATCATACAGGGAGAATGCTGTTTTGTTATAATTGGGATTCTGGTGGTACAGATCCTTAATGCATTTTTATTTTAAATTTTTTATTTTATTTTATTATTTTTTTTTTATGCGAGCTGCATTCTTAAGGATTCTATTTATAGTTGTTGCATTCAGTTTACAGGCATGCGATGATACTTTGTAATACCTTGACCACCCTTGTTCTTAGTGATATTCAGTTGTATCTCAAGATCAATCTTATGAAACTTACAATGGTAGCACTGCTCATCACTTGTTCCTCTAAAGTGCAATAAAGCAAAAAAAAAAAGATAGAAAGGTTTTTGTTGTGTAAGCAGTTCCTGATTAGTTTATTTGATGGTTTTAATTCACAACATGTGTAAAAATAATTAATATTTATTTAACTTATTTGCTGATATTTACCTGATGTTGTACCCAACATCTTCAGAATACAAAACCAGTTTATCGCAGTGCGCAAACAGCAGCAATTAGTTAACAGTGGGACCAGTTTCAAAAATTGTAACAGACAACACAAGAAACTTAAATCCTAATTGGCGCACTGTGATAAACTGTTTTTATGTTCCAAAGATGTTGGGCACAATACCAAGTAAATATCAGGAAATAAATTAAATAAATATTAATTATTTTATTACTCATGTTGTGAATTAAAACCAAGATTTTTGCTAAATTGATACTGCCATTTTTTTAGAGGTTTGGGAACTGTTTTAAAGCTGCTGCTGATACCTTGACCACCTACTATGGACAGATAGAATTGTTGATATCCATCTTGGAGAACATAAAAAATACATTCGGCACTATTGTTATTAGCAGACCACACCACTTCTATGCTCAAATGGGGGGGGGGGGGGAGTGCTGCTAGTCTCTCTGACTTGTAATGACTTCTTTGCAGCATTTTTTTGAGCTTTGAAGCGGTATCCAGGGCATGATCTGCTAGTCTCGACTTCCCATAATGATAGTGCGAAATGCATTTTTTTTTTTTTTTTTTTTATGTTCTCCAAGATGGATATCAAGAATTCTTCGTTCTCTGTCCTTAGTAAGTCAGGTCACAAGTACAGGGTACTTCATACACTCCTGGATGTGATAAAGGTGAGAGTTTTTCCTTAGGTGAACAGATGAGAGTTGCCAATTTGATATGTGGTTTTAATGAGGTAAGAAGTTGATATTTATTAAGTGCCCTGGATACTGAATATCTTTTCTAATATATCCTGAATATATGAGATGGTAACAGTTTTGCTGTGGTCCTCATGTGTTAGGTGATGAGGGGGGATTTTGGGGGGTGGGAACATTTATTTTTCAATTTTTCGTGGATTACAACCATTGGCTAAAAGGCGTGGCACAGGTAAGTGTGTTCAGTGGTAAGAGCATTATCATCAGAACAGATAGCTCTGGATCTGTGAGTTAGTGTTTTCAGGATACCATATTGTTGATGTAGATGATGGTGTGATTGTGCAGATATCTACCGATAAGTGTAGGTTTTCTATAAACCAAAAAGGTTAATGAACTATTTGGATGGTGTGTGTATCTAATGTATCTGGAAAAGACTGACAGTCATTAGATTCTTCTTCAATGTAAAGTGGATGCTAGGATGTTAGCTATTTAATGCATTAAAATGTATTTAACGGCTGGACCATGTGACCACATAGCAAATACATGATCAACCTAGCATAGCCAAACCACTGGTTTGAGAGTGACTATATTCATAGCTAGGTTTTTCCAAGTGCTTTATGTAGAAATTGGCTGGGGGGGCATTGCTGTACCATCTAATTGTTAATATATCTTCCTTTTCCATGCAAAATAATTTACATGTACTATAAATTTAAATAATTCAAATATATCTTGGGGGAAATGTGACTTTAGCAAATCAAGGGTTTCAATTAAAGTACATTGGTAAATAGCGAAATAATATCAAAATCATTATTTCTGAAGTTTTTAAGATATGGTTTTCTAATATACTTTTTAGGTGAAAAGAATTTTTAACAAAGGAGGAAGAATTATTTGTTAGGGGACTAGTAATTTAATAAAATGTTTAGCTAATCCCAAAATTTCACTTTACAATAGAACAGGAAGCTAATGGCTATTTGTCCTTCCTAGATACACTAATCACACAGCTTTCTGATGATTCACTATCTTTTTCTGTTTATAGTAATTTAGCCAAATGTTTAGCAAGTGTGTGTGTGTGTGTGTAGGACTGTTTATACTATCAACACTTTGGCATAGGGGTGTATCTTGTTGTAAATTTTGATGCTCCTAATATATTTTGAGTGGATTTACACATAAAGGTTTGAGTTTGTTCACAGTTTCTTTAAGCCAGGAAGTGACTTTCTTCAATAATTTACAAACTTCATTGTTTTGTAAGTTAGTGGTATCACAATCTGTGATTTGCTATGTGCACTGTTCTTGTAAAAGAATGTGCATTTTATTTTCATATTCTGTTAGATTCATTATCACAGCAGTGTTATTTTTGTCTGCTTTGGTAATATTGTTATTACTGTCTAGTTCTTTTAAGGCATAGATTTTTATTTTATTTATTTATTTTTTTTTTTTGTGGCATATTGCATACAGGAGGTTTGGATTTAATTAAAATACTAGCTACATCTAAACTAATGTTATTAGCAATAACTGGAAGCAGGTCTTATTATTATTAGCAACAAACTTAGTGGAATCTAGAGACTCATTGTGGGAGGTCCCACTTTCACCTGCACAGCTCATCATACCTCAATTTAAATGCATTCACTGTCCCTCCACTCACCACACTCTCAGGCAATGCATTCCAATCACCTACCACTCTCCGTGGCAAAAAATCTACTCCTAACCCTCTTTGCTCACGCCTACCTTATACAGTTTCCAGGGATGGCCTGTCATTCTCCCCCTGTCTTCAGATATTCTATGAAAAATCCCATTCATGTTAATCTGGTAATTACCCCTTACCAACTTATATGTCTCCCCTCTTTCTTCTATTCACTAGGCTCTGCAGTTTGCTTTCTTTCAATTTGTCCTCATATTCCACATTCCAGAGACCAGAAACCATCTTAATTGTCTCTGAATCCTCTTCATCTCATCATTCTTTTGAAAACCAGGCAATCAAATCTGTGCATAGTATATATGTGACTTGATCAAAGTTTTGTTCAATGGAATCAAAACATCCTTACTTCTACACACACACACCACTGTTCTTCCCATCATTCACATAATTTGCTGTGTTGTCGTTACAAATTTAGCAAAATGACCATGAAATTTCAAGTCCCTATCTGCCATCACCCCCAGATCTTTCATTCCTCCAGATCCTGTAAAATATTTCTACCAATCCTATACTCTGCATCCCATCTTTGCTTCCCAAATTTTAAAACCTTACACCTTGCAACATTAAACTTACATCCCCCACACACACTTACCCTTGCAAAGTAAGCTTTTAAAATTTGCTATACTTCTCATAACTCTCTCCAACTTTGCATTATCTGAAAACAACTGTATATCACCATTTAAGCCCCCTACATTTCAATTTCCATGCAAATTAAACAACAGTGGCCCCTAAAAAGACCCATGGGGCACGCCCCCTAGTGACTTTCCTCTTCTGGAGTATTACTCCTGATACACAACCTGCTGATACCTATCAGATAGCCAATTTCCAATCCAAAGCACTAATCTACTATCCAACTCCATCCATTCCAATTTAACTGCTAGTTTGACAAGTGGCAATCTATTGAAAGCCTTTGCAAAATCTAAATATACTATTGTATGTGCATCCCCTTGGAAAATGTATTCATCACCTTCTTATAATAAGTAGGCAGATTGCCAAAACATGATCTTCCTTTAGCACACCCATGCTATCAATTAAAGAGAAATCTACTGCTGTCCAACTGTTCTGAATCCTTGCCCTCCCTAGCTTTTTCAACACTTTGACCACAACTCCAGACAAGCAGATTGGCCTATAATTAGAAGCCTTAGTGTTATCACCCCCTTTGTGAAGCTGAAGAATTTTGCCGTTTCCACTCTTTTCGAACCTGGGCTAATCCAAGACTCATTAAAAATGTATGTTAAAGCTGCTGTTAACTCTCTGTAACATTCCCTCAAGACATATGGTGATATACCATCAAGTCTCAGGGCCTTGTTCACACTGTTTACTCAATTCCTCATATACCTCCTGTTCAATCATCATCAGTGATTCCTTCCCCATTCCCACTGTTCTCAAGTTCTACATTATGTTACAATCACAAGGATGGAATACTTTAATGAGCTGCTCATTGAAACCTCTACTATAACCTCCTCACTGTTTATTTTTCTCCATTTATCACTGACCAACATCCTCCTCCTCCCATAATCATTCTTCCTTCTACTGGCTACATATAAAAAAAAAAACTCCCTAGGATTTTAGTGTCATCTGCTAACTGCTCCTCATACCACAATTTTGCTACCCTTACTGAGTCAACTTCCTTGCTTGCTCTTTGTACTCCTCATGTAACTGATTATCTCTGCCCATCTTTTTCACCTCCACAATGCCTTTTTCTTCCAGACTGCATTCTTCACCTCTTCAGTTGTCCATTTGGAATATACTCTCATTGCATCTGCCAAATACTTCCTGAGTAGAGACCAAGCAGCACTGATTTCCTTCCCATCCAGTTCCTCATCCCATGATATATTGTCAAGTTTCCTCCTGAGTTTGCCACTTTATAGTTCCACATATAACCCTTTTCCACAAAAGTCTTGATATATCTGGCCACCACCCAAGTGATCACTTCATGGTCACTTGCACCAACTGGAGGAAGATGTGATACTTTGTAAAAATAATCATAACTTAAAATTCTGAATATTTTTACGTATTGTTTGTGTTAGTACGTTTATTAGTTTTGGTTTCATAACACGCATTGTCGACACTTGCGATGTGCCCATTATTGATGTTATTTTGTTAAAATGAAATGTAAAGCAGTTAAAAAAATTGATGTACTTACTGGATTTGATATTTGTATTACTTACAGAAATTTTATTATAGTTTAAAATATTAAGTTGTGTTTTGAAGAGACATCCTCATTATGCTAACATAATCTATGTGTCAGCCATTCTATTTAGTTTCTTGCTTACCAGTTTCAAGGAGTGCGCATGCTCGCTGAGAAGTTTGATGTGTGATTGACAGCTGACAAGGAGAATGTTCGGTGTCGGAGTAACGGGTGTAAACAAGACAGCGTTTGGAAAGAAATTAGAACACAGGTTGGCAGACGTTTAGATTTGGAGGAAATAGGGTTTTTTATGTGACAGTCGGAGGAAAATTAATAGTATATTCCGAAAAGGGAATTGTGGAACTATGAAGTGTTAAAGTGGAATAAGTATTGGTAAATAAAAGAAAATATTGCTATAGACGTTTTAAAAAGAATATTTGAGGAAACGCTAATTGGAAGATTTAGAGTAGATTTCGAAAAAGGAATCATAGAACTATTAGTTTTTTAAAGTGGAAGAGTTAAGATGGTCAATAAGCATTAGTGAATAAAAGAAGTTGTTATTTACGTTCTAAAGAAATGCGCAAGGAAACGCTGATTGGGAAGTTTCATCTGCCTTAAGGACGCTGGATCTAACTATTCTGTTCTACTAAAAAGGAGACAGAATTGAGTCAGGATGAATTAATGAGTGATGAGAAAGGATCCTATGAAAATGAAGAATATAGTCATATATCTTCGGAAAAGGGCCTTGACAGAGAAAGAAACTGGCTATGAACATTTTGTCATTGTGAAAACAAAGTGTTTAGTCTAGTTTTAAGTGTACATTTATTTTAAAAGGCCTTGGATCCAATTAAATTTGTAGTTATGTAATATTGTTTGAAGTGTATATATATTGTTTTTGTTTTATTAAATGTGTTTATATTTCATATTGTCTCCTAATATAACTAAATTTCTACTCCCTAGAAAGTATCTTTTTAACCTATCAGAGTGTACATTTATAATTTTACTAGGATTTTTAACATCTTGAATCCTAAAATTCACAGGAGAAAATTTATCTAGAATTCTATATGGACCTAAAGCTTTCCTTCCTAATTTTCCAACCCTTTTTTATGCTAGATTTATCATCTAACAATACTAAATCTCCTGGTGCAAATGACTTATACTTTCTAAAACGATTTATACACTACCTAATTTTCTGAGAACTTAATTTACTTATTCCACCTACTAATCTGTGAGTAGTGGAAAATTTATCTACTACTGTCTCAAGATACTCATTTATATCATTGTATCCTGTATTAGGAATGACTGAAACAAGTTCATTAGGAAAGATTGGATCAAAACCATGTAAAGCAAAAGATGGTTTTTCTTTGATAGCAGAATGACAAGCAGATCTATATGCAAATAATGTTTGAGAAATATATATGTCCCAATCATTCATTTTAGTCTTTGCCAGATTGGAGATTATTTGCTTTATGTTTTTTTCAGCCTTTCACACATACCATTACACTGTGGGTGGTAAGGTGTAGTAAAAATCTTCCTAATATTAAGTAATTTGCATAATTGTAACAACAGTTCAGATGCAAAATTTGCTCCTTGATCTGAAAGTAAGGTCTGAGGAGTTCCATATCTACAAATTATCATATTCAAGAACTTTCTTGCTATAGTCTTTGCAGTTTAATCCTTCATTGACACTGCTTCAGGAAATCTACTTAGCATGTCTATGGCTACTAGAATGTACCTATTGCCTTTTTTAGTAATTGGCAGTGGACCTAGCACATCAATACCAACAGCCTGAAAAGGTCTAGTTGGAATTGAAAATGGTTGTAGTGGAGCTTTTCCTCTGAAAGGGGATCTTATTTGGCACTTATGGCATGATTTGACATATGTGAGTATGTTACTCTTCATACCTTTCCAGATATAACGATCCTTTATTCTTTCCCAAGTTCTAGAAAATCCTTGGTGTCCTGCCATGTCAGAATCATGGAAAGTGTACATAATCCAAGGAATCATTTGAGTTGGTGCCAATATTTTCACTTTCAACCTTCTATCTTCCATTTGTCTAGATAAGAGTAACCCATCTTTATCTAAATATAAGTTTTCCAGATTTAAAAATGCATCCAGTTGAGTTTCACCCTTCAATACTGTTTCATAAATAGTTTTAAGTATGGGATCATCTTTCTGAGCTTGGACAATCTTATCCTTTTCCCAAATTTCTGAACTTGGTTCCTTATTCTTTAGAGTCTCAATATTAAACACTTGATCATTATCATCAGCATGTTTAAAAACTTCAGGAGACTGCTATAATTTTCTATTGTCATCTGATGTCCTGTTCAAACAGTACTCTAGTCCACACAATGACACTGTATCATCAACAGAATTGCATGCAAAAGCATGACGTTTCAGAAAATCAATTCCAAATATTACTTGTGCATTTGAATTTGATGATTCTGGAAGAACTATTAATGGATGACAAACTTTCAATGGAAAACAAGGAATTGAAATAAAAACATTGATTTGCTTATCAGCTGAAATTTCTGATTCAAATATTCCCTTTAATTTAATTGGATAGCTTAAAACTGAAATGTCATTTGGAATTAGAGATTTAATTTTGTTAAACTATAAGAAATGAGTGAAATATGTGCCCCAGTGTCAAGTAAGATTTCACAAGGCACATCTTCAATAAAGCCTTGTAGAACTGTGAAAGGATTACCTCCATTAGCATAAGGAGCTAATGATACATCAAACTCTCTTTCAGGGTTTGAGCTGTCTTTAGCTTTACCCATGTCCACTGAGTAGTTTGACATTTCTGCCCTTGCCAGTATGATATGGGAATAATAATTATTTCCAGATTTTTCTTTATTTTCTGATTTCTTATGTTGAAAACAAGATTTATCCTTAACATAACAGTCTTTAGCAAAATGACCATGTTTACTGCATCTAAAGCATTTTGGAACATATCTCCTTTGAGATGTTTTATTCCTGTCAATACCATTAGATTCACAAGAGAAAGATTGATTATCTTTAGGATTATTCGATATTGTTAAATCAGATGTCATCTTAAATAGAAGTTCCTGCCCTTTTACTATTGGTCTCTGTTGTCTTTCTATTTCTTCACTAAGAAATGTTTTCAGTTCCTCTAATTTTCTCAAATCATGTAATTGTACCTTGGACTCAGATTCTTGAACATTTTCTGTTAGATTTACAGAAATTTCCTTAGACTTTCTTAGCTCTCTTTAATTTTTGAAACTTTTCTCCTCTCACTTTATCTGTAGCCACAATGTAAGGAGAATGAGTTTGATTATACTGGAAAGAATTTACCTGTTCTTCATTATTTGTGGAATGAAATATATCTCTAAGTCTTTCTTCCTTTTCCTGAACAATTTCAAAACACTGTTCAAGGTTTTTAACCTTTTCCTTGTATGCTGTTTCTTTCAAATTATCTCTAAGGCCATGCCTAAATTGATTAAACAGCAACCATTCTAAAGAGGATTTCTCTTCAGATGAAACATTAAATTTATGAGCAATGCTCCAAAGTCTATGATAATATTCTGAAACAGACTCCCTATTACCTTGGATGCACTGATGAATTTTCCAAATGTTAGACCCCAATTCTCTTACACTTGAAAATTCTGATATTAGCAGACTTTTAAATGTTGCATAGCTCTCAGTAAAGGAGATGTGTTTAAGAATGTTTTGGCTTTGCCCAACAGTTTGTTACGAAGTATAATCAAATTAAAATCTGACCATTTTCCTAAATCTCTAATTTTTTCTGCATATTTAAAAAATGTTTCTACACTTTCACTACTATCTGCTGAGAAAGAAAGTATTACTAAAGTTGGATTAATTAACCTAAAAATTCCTCATCTTTAATTGAAGAAACTTCACTACCAGAATTACTATCTCCTGTAGCCATTTTACTTGAGTCAAGATTTACTTTCAGGATTCTAAAACAAAGTTAAGGCATAGCCAATCCTGTCGACTGCGACATTGTATAAATAAAGGATATTATCATAATATTAATCCTGTCGGCTGCACCAATGTTAATATTTATGAGATTACAGGGCGTCCTTTTGCCTTTACGGCAGTAATCCCATAAATAATTTTAAAAAATAAATTTTGACTTGAAGCAACGCGACATAAAATTCAAACGTCGCAGGTGAACTTGTTTGTGAGCATGGCAGAAGAAGAATACGCCGTTACGCTGCGTTTGTTTGGGAGAGGTGGCGTCGCTTGGGTCCCAGCATACACTCTTTGGGTACCATATGCTTTGTTTACATCTGCTCTTTCACTTTTGTGTTTGTGTTTTTTTGTGACTTTTTACTCTTCAGTATGGCTCCCAAACGTAAGGCAAACTCTTCCGATGGCAGTGTTGAAGAAAAGGAAAGCCATTACATTAGAAGTGAAATTAGACATTAAAAGGCCAAAAAAGTGAGAAACACCAATGAACATCCGATGCGCATTGAACTTAAGTCATACCACAGTTGGGACTATTATCAAGGATAAAGTTCGCATCCTTGAATACGTGAAAGGATTGGTGCCCATGAAATCTACTGTGATCATGATGCTTCTTGGGGCTAATGCTGCTGGCGACTTAAAACTGAAGCCGTTGTTGATCTATCAAGCTGAAAATCCAAGGGCACTAAAGGGCATTTAGAAGGGTCAACTGCCTGTCATCTGGAGGTCCAATAAGAAGGCATAGGTGACACTTCAAATCTTCGAGGACTGGTTTACCAACCATTTTGTGCCAGAAGTTCAGAGGTACCATACAGCCAAGGATCTGCCCTTTAAGGCACTGTTAGTGCTAGACAATGCCCCTGGTCACCCCTGCCCACTTGGATACTTTCACCCTAATGTTAAGGTGGTTTACCTTCTACCAAACACCACAGCCCTTTTGCAGCCTATGAACCAGGGTGTTATTGCTTCCTTTAAGGCCTACTACCTCCGCAGGACATTTGCTATGGCTTTCAGGGCAACTGAAAAAGACAGGAACGTAACCCTCAAAGACTTGGAAATCGTATAATATTTATAATGCCATACAAAACATTGAGCATGCTTGGGATGAAGTGAAGCAGACAAATTTGAATGGTGTGTGGAAAAAACTGAGTCCCCAGTTTGTGAATGATTTCCATGGCTATGAGGAGACAGTTGAGGCTGTCACAGAGAAGGTTGTTGCCCTGGGGAAGCAGATGAATTTGGAAGTGGAGGCCTAAAATGTCACAGAGCTTCTGGCATCTCATGGGGAGGAGTTGTCAGCAGAAGACATCATTCAGTTAGAGAAGCAGCTGATTGAGGAGGAGGAAACGGTTCAACCCCCTGAACCCAGGAGATTCACCACCAAGGGCTTGGCAGAAGGTTTTGCCCTCATTAAGGATGGGCTGGCCAAGGTTGAGGCTGAGGATCCCAACACTGCTAGGTACACAAAGGTCTTCCAAGGAGTTATGGATTGCCTACAGTGTTGAACTGAAGAGACAGTTGCACCTGCAGTATCTCCTGCTCCTTCTGCAGCCTGTCCTGCCTCTCCAGCCTCCTCCTTCCATTAAGTCAGTCTCTCCCTCCTTGCAACGCCCCTTCCAGTGTGCAAGCCAACCTCAGGATAAAAGGTAAAGAATTGTTTTCTTTTTTTTTTGTTTGTTTGTTTTTTAATCACCTGTACAGAATGTACGGTGTCATTTGTTCATTTTGGAGATAGTTCTCATTTTTATGTTTTTTTTTTTTATTAGAGTTTCATTTTTTGTCATTTTTCTGTACTGTGCAGTAATTATGTTCTCCATTTCATTTTCATATGGCCCAGTTTTGTTTCTTGATATATACGTATGACTTTAGGGTGTTTTAGGTTATGTAACTTAGGCTATGGTAATTCCGACTTGTATCGAAAATCGCCTTACGTCGTTCCGTAGGAACAGCTCTCCGACTTAACTCGAGGACCCCCCTGTATTTGTATTATTTATTTCTAACAATTATTTTTAATTTCAGAGTGCTTTTATTTATTTTATTTATTGCACAAGGGTTCACTTCGATTGGTGCAATGGCCTCTTTTTTTACTATTGCTTTCAGAATCCAAAAAATCACTGACTCAAGACCAAAATACAAAATAAACACATTTAATAAAACAAAAACAATATATATAGATACACTTCAAACAATATTACATAACTAACTACAAATTTAATTGGATTCAAGGCCTTTTAAAATAAACTTACACTTAAGACTAGACTAAACAGTTTGTTTTCACAATGACAAAATGTACATAGCCATTTCTTTCTCTGTCAAGGCCCTTTTCCAAAGATATATGACTTTATTCTTCATTTTCATAGGATCCTTTCTCATCACTCATGTAGCACATTAATTCATCCCGACTCAATTCTGTCTCCTTTTTAGTAGAAATAATAGTTAGATTCGGCATCCTTAAGACAGATGAAGCTTCCCAATCAGCGTTTCCTTGAACATTCCTTTAGAACAGGGGTGGGGAACCCCTCACTCGTGAGCAAAATTTCGCCCGCGAGTCTATTTCAATTCACCCTTTTGCTGATGTACTTGTATGTACATCAGCACACTACATACACTATATATAAGAGTTCAAATTTGCCAGTCGCCCGCGGACATTTTTAAATTAGCAATTTTCGACCATATTACTAAAAATTCCCCACCCCTGCTTTAGAGCGTAAATAACAATTTCTTTTTTATTCACTAATGCTTATTGACAGTCTTAACTCTTCCATTTTAAAAAAAATCGTAGTTCTATGAATCCCTTTTCGGAATCTACTATAAATCTTCCAATTAGCGTTTCCTCAAATATTCCTTTTAAAACGTCTATAGCAATATTTTCTTTTATTTACCAATACTTATTCCACTTTAATACTTCATAGTTTCACGATTCCCTTTTCGGAATATACTATTGATTTTCCTCCTATTGTCACATAAAAAACTCCATTACCTCCGAATCTAAATGTCTGCCAGCCTGTGTTCTAATTTCTTTCCAAACGCTGTCTTGTTTACACCCATTACTCTGATACCGAACATTCTCCTTGTCAGCTGTCAATCACACATCAAACTTCTCGGCGAGCATGCGCACTCCTTGAAACTGGTAAGCAAGAAACTAAATACAATGGCTGACATGTAGATTATGTTAGCGTAACGAGGATGTCTCTTCAAAACACAACTTAATATTTTAAACTATAATAAAATTTCTGTAAGTAATACAAATATCAAATCCAGTAAGTACATCAATTTTTTAACTGCTTTACATTTCATTTTAACAAAATAACATCAATAACGGGCACATCGCAAGTGCCGACAATGCATGTTATGAAACCAAAAGTAATAAACATACTAACACAAGCAATACATGAAAATATTCAGAATTTTAAATTATGATTATTTTTACAATTTCATTTACTTCTGATGAGATATCAAATCCAAGATCCTCGATTCATGTGTGGCAACTGTTATGTACAGGTTAAGGAGTTTTCCCTTAAAAACTCAAGAATTCATTCTATTTGTTCATGATTCTGTCTCTTCATTCCAGTCTATACCATAATTGAAATTACCCACAATGATCACCCCCCCCCCCTTCCATCAGCCAGGCTAACCTGCCAAAACACCCACCTTACCTCCCCACACCGCTCCAAAACTACAACCAGTATCCGATCCTTGCATCTCCTCCCCTTCCCTTTTTGCTTTGTCTGTCTTCATGAAAGACTACACTTCACTACGTTTCTATTCCTGTCAGAATATCATCCTCTTTCATGTCTCACTTATACCAACAATTTTTTAGCAAATGAATTCTACCTATGCTAGAATTTCATTCCCTTTGTTTTGAATACTTCTAGCATTTACAAACATACACACTAGCTCATTTCTGTTTCTATAACAATTTCCTCTAACTTCTTGCATGACTCTTTTACACTCTCCCCCCTGTTCATTCCTGTCAGTCATCACTAATATTACACCCTTTCCCAGACCTAAATGTCTCTCCCATCATCGACTGTCTTAATCCTTTCTTGAGTGCACACACGTCTACTCCTCAAACTATCATCAACACTTTTCATGTAGTGCTCCCCTGTTCCGCTCTCTGTTCTTTCTCCCTTATTATCTTCACTCGCCTCTCCATTCACAAACTTGCCTACCTTTCCCTTACTCTCCTGCTCTTCCACAACACCTCTTGCTTCCTCAGGTCTTACATTCACTTTAGTCATTCTCTCTTGCAGCAACAGTTCTCGAAACGACTCACTAGCGAGTGGTACTGGCTAGTATACTCAATTCTGAAGTTGCATTCGGTGTTGCCCTTATGGACGAGCCACCACTGCACCAAATCCATTCAAATGTAGCCCAACTCTTTTATAAAGCTCTATCTGCCCCTCAAACTCATCCCACACATTCACAAAATGAACTCCTTTCTCCTTACACAACTCTGCTAGCATGCCATTCATAATCTTTGCTTGCCTTCTTAACTCATTATTATCATACCTTAGCAACATGCTGATTACCTTACTTACCATCCCTCCCTACATTCTTCTTGTTACCAGTCATATCATTTGTGCGAAATATCACTACCAACTCTTTTGCTCGCGTACTCCTCTTATGCAATAATTCACCCCCCCCCCCATTCTCCCTCCCAGAAAACAGACCTGCACATTTTCATTCCCCACGCCTCTTATTATCGAATCACTGTACATTGCCACTCTCAAATCATTTGATATTTCTTTAAAATCTTTTGCCCCATTCTTCTTCACATTCCCATGCAAATCCATATTTCTCAACAGTTCATTCCTTGTATGTTTAATCTCTTGCCTTATCTTTACCACCTCCACTTTCATATCTTCATTTAGTTTTTCGGTGCCATTTACGCAAATCAAATTTTCACTACCTTGCATGCCCTCTGTCTTACGGCTCACTGCCACTAATTAGCTGCCATCTCTCTCTCTTACTGCTGCTAACTTGCCTCTCTCTACACACACACACACACACACACACACACACCCTGTCTTACCAGTAAGCATAGTTGACTCATCGCCACTTTGACCCGCTGTCTTTCTGTTACCTTTCAAGCACTCAGATGAACTCTCAGCTCTGCTTACTCCTGTAGCTATATCCATAATCTTTTTCCTACTACTGCTCACATTCAATAATATCTTTAAAAAAAAAAAATCAGCTAACGCCTTTTTATTCCCGTATACGGGAGTAGGCGAGGCCATTTAGCCCTATCTAACTTTTGGAGACTGAGTGGGCAGTTCAATCTCCACTGGTACCCAATCAGAGACAGATGACCCAAGGCTATCACTAATTAAGCGGTACGCAGTGAAGAGAGACGGCTCAAATGTGCCGCCATCTCGTGGTCTCTAACCCTAACACAATATATTTAATGTCTGAAATAATGTGGGTTCTACGGTCGATTTTCTTGAATTTACAGGACGAAAAACCCGAGTTTCCGGGAGGAAAAACCTGCTTGCCCGTGCCAGAGATCGACTAACTCGGGAACCGGTCGAAAAAAGGCTTAGAAAAATTTCCTCTAATCGTCGACTAGACTCGAAACCAAGACTTCCTTCGTGCGGCCTAGCGCGGTGGTGTGCAAACGCCACATCCACTGAGCTACACAGGCTCTCAATAATATCTCATAATCCATAAGTATGCTACACTTCTTACACACCTAAACACACTCATCTCTTATATTTTCTGTTTCACCATTTTCAAAATTCCACATTCAATGGACGCTGTTATTTCCACTCTTGGAACTTGTCTGGATGTGATGCCAAAGTTATGACCTTGACTTAAAGCTTCGTCCATTAGGACTACTGATGATAAATTTATCACAATGCAATCCTGTTTTAATTGCATTATTGTATACGCTACGTTGTTGCAAGATTTTGAATTTCTTCTGGTGCTGGCTTTTGACATTTTGGAATTCCTTATTTGCTGTTGCTTCGGAGATATTGAGAAGGATTACCCAGAGTTCATCATGTACAGCAGGGGTGGGGAACCCCTCGCCTGCAGCCGAAATTTCGCTCGCGAGTCTATTTCAATTCGCCCCTTTGCTGATGTACTCGTATGTACATGTAAATAAAATTTGATAATAATTTAAATTTATTATTTCACATTTTCCAAAATTAAGAGAACATAATCCAAAATCAACAAGTGGGTATGTTGATGAGTGCCAAAGTGTTTTGAATCAATTTCAAATGAGATTTGAAGATATAAAAATATCAAAGAATTGAGTTACAAATATTTGAAACACCTTTTGATATACGCCCTGAGGAAACTTTCGATTCCTTGCAATTAGAGTTTATTGATTTGCAGTGTGATAACACTTTGAGATCAAAATATAGTAATCTGCCCTATATTGGACTTTTACAAATCTATTGATTCTGAGAAATTCCCTTCTTTAAAAAAAAAACGCCTTAAAAATAGCTTCTCAGCTTTCTTATTGATTGAGATATATATTGCACACTACATACACTATATAAGAGTTAAAATTTTCCAGTCACCTGCGGAAGTTTTTAAATTAGCAATTTTTACCTTTGATACTAAAAAGGTTCCCCACCCCTAATGTAGAGTGTTGATGGTGGTATTTAGTTTTGACTGCTCCATATGACTAGTACTAATTTGTTCATGCAAAAGTTCTATACTAGACTACTTCTAAAAACATTGGACCTTAGCTGAATGAAACTTGCTTTTAATTTTGTCACAGTTTAGTATTCTATTAGTGCCTTGGCATCTTTTTTAAGAAAGCTAACCTGTTTAGCTGCCATGCCAATTTCAACTTCTCTTGTGTATGGTATCATACACAAGAGAAGTTGAGAATAAAGAATTCTCAAATAGGTAGAGAGGCTCATATTTTGGAAGTCAGATTCATTTATGGAATGGTTTTAATTCACAACATGAGAATAATAAGAAAATAATTAATATTTATTTAACTTATTTGATGATATTTCACTGATTGTATGCCCAGCATTTTCAGAGAACAAAAAACAATGTCACAGTAAACAGCAACAGTTGGCTAACAGTGGGGCCAGTTAATGGACAACACAAGGAACTAAACTCCTAATTGTTGCTATGTTTTGTCAGAAAAAAGAGAATCTCTTATATTAATTTTTTTCATATCTTTATGTTATGGAAGATTGAAGTCTTTAGCACTTGACTGTCAGAAATCATCTTTCATCTCCTAGCCTCCACATGTTGCATAAGCAGAAAATTACTGTTCCATTATGTCACGTCCTGTACCCTGATTCTGTCACTTCTAGGATGTAATCTTTGAAATCCTTTGATAGTAAAATCCTCATCCCAATCTTTTCTTTGGCATTGGCTGTACCATATAAATGTTCACAACCACTTAGGAGTTATATCCATCCATCTATTTCTTGAATAGAAAGACTTTACATTCTTCCTTTTCATAATTTCAGATCTTTCCCCCCACTTTCTCACATTTAGCATTGCCACTCTAAGTCTTATAGGTCAGTGGGCTTCATTCTTTTAACTTATTACCATCCTTGGTAATATAAAGGTAGGATAATCAGTTTACGTATTGCATATATGAGATTATTATTATTAAGAGAGACCTTCAGGTAGTCAGGGACTCATCGAGGGAGGCCACATACTACAAGCACTAGCTATCAACTTATTCTCAAATTCATTGGCACTGTTTGCACTCACAACATCCAATGGCAATCTATTCCAATCACACACCACCTTATGAGAGAAAAATTTAGCCCTCACCCCCTTCTTAGTGCATTCATTCTCAATTTCCAAGGATTCCCTCTTATCCTTTCCCCAGCCTCCATAAATTGAAAATCCCATCAACTGAAATCCTGTATGACCCTTTCGGAAGTTTGTAAGTCTCAATCATATCACCCCTCTTTCTCCTATTTGCTAGTGTCTGCAGTCTACAACTTTTTAGTCTGTCTTCATAATCAGTATTCCATAATCCTGATATCATTTTTACCACTCTCCTTTGCACTCTCTCCAATATATCAGAATCTCAACAGATACTAGGAGATCAGACCTGTGCACAATAGTTCAAGTGAAGACTTATTAGGGTCTTGTAGTGAAGCAAAATGACATCCTTATTTTTACATGTGAACGTTTGTTTCAGCAAGATCCCTAGCCTCATCAGTTTCTTCAAGCATAAGCCCACCAATATAATATAATATTGGATATCTAATCATGCTGAAGTGAATGACTTTACATTTACTGGCATTGAATTGACATCCATTTTCCCATGCCCATAGTACCAGCCTATTCAAATCATTCTGCAAGTACTGCATATCAGCAGCATTTCCGATTATCCTCCCTATCTTTGCATCATCAGCAAATAGCTGTATGTCGCTTGTCAAATCCTTCCCAATATCATTGATGTATAGATTACATAACAGTGGACCAAGCACTGATCCTTGTGGTACACCTCTGGTTATTAATGCCTTTCATATTAGAATGACAGTTGGGGGGTGAGCATGTGTCCGGATATTTTTTTATCATATAGCGCGTAATTCGATAGATATTCATATTACCGTAACATTTTTTATATGTTTCCTTTGTAGCTGTGTGCTAGTTTTGTAATCAATGTCAAACTGTCTGCTAACATCCTTTTTTTTATTTCTGGTTATAATGTTTTTTTTTTTTTTTTGTACAAATATTTGGTGGAACAGTGCAGATCTGCAAATCTTTCTGCCAATTAAAATTAAGGTTTCACTAGGTAAAAAATTTGTATATACATTTGTATGCATGCAGCTTGCATCACTTATTTAGACAATTAGTTTTGAAAATATTACAGTATCCATGAAGCTGAATCTCACATCATTTCACTTTATAAATACTGGTAAGCGTTTAATTTGAAAACATCATTAGTTAATCTTTAATTTAAACAAATGTACTAAAAAATAGTAGTAGTAGCAGTTTGTCAGTTAACTTTCTTGCTGGATTTGATTACATATGGATAGTAGTTTGTATAATGTTGTATGTTATTTGTGAAAGAGCACACAATGTTTTGATATTTCTACTTTATTTTACTTTCTTTTAGATATTAAATTATTTCCCCGTTATTGCCAATTTGGGTCAAGCTTTGGAACGTAGAATTGATAAGATACGACAAGAAGAAAAAGAAAAACGCCCAGATCTTTTTGCTCTTGCCCTAGTGTAAGTTCTTTTACTTGAATGATACAGCAATTTCATATTTCTTTTGGCATTTGCCATTATTACCCTGAACAGGAATATTATCTACCAAGTGTTATCTATTATCGTACTGGTGTGCTGATTTGAAATTTCATTTTTATGGTGCAAGTCTGCTTTCCAATTTAGTTATTTTGATTTTAGTTACAATTCAGTATATCTTACCTGAATTGATTGACTCTAAATTTTGATGCTTATAGTGAATTTCAAACTTTGCTAGTATTTTTCTATACATAGCCCTGGACATGAAAGACAATGAATTATTTTATTGGAACATGACAACAAGTGTGAAGTTTACTATAAGCCCCATTCAATATATCTAAAGAGATATCCTTTTTTTGGGAGGTGGGGTAAGTGAAAAAAATAAGATATACTGAAGAAAAAAAAAATTAATTTTACGGTGATGTAATTAAATTAAAATAAATTAAAGATGCCAATAAATTATATTTTTGGTTCAATCCTTTCACCAACTGTAAGCAAACAATGTTTTTGTGTGGATTAAAATTAAACAAGGTTTTTTTTTTGTTTGTTTTGTTTTTATAATTAAATCAAAATAAATAATATTACAACATCTTTACAGTCAACTCTTAATATCAAACATAAGCATCATGAATTCACAAGAACAGACTGTAAAAAGGTGCTTGCTAAAGACTTATCATTAATGCTATTTTAAAGGAAATTCTCTATAACATATATTTCTGTGATCCTATTCTGTAAATTGGTAGAGTAAAAGTGGATTGTGTACATACATTTATTTTGTGTTTCTGCATGGCTTGGCTTGAAACATTATAGAAATCAAGGAAGCTGTGTGCTGTGGAAATGAAAGGAAAATTTAAAGGCCAGGAGGGGGGAGAAAGAGAGAGAGAGATAAAGCTGTTTTAGCTTTAAAGATCTACAGTAGTGAAGAAATTATTCAATCTAAAAATTTTTAAATCAAACTGAATACAAACCTTTTAAAAAATGAGAGACAAGGAATATTCCATCACCACATGTGAAGATTTTGCTGATTAGGTTGTAACGGATCTTTTGATATGTTCTTAATCATGCCAATGAAAGACTTGCTGGTATAATTATTCTCTTCTGTCTACTTTCCACATGCTTATGCACCCAGTGTCTTTGTATGGGAAGAAAGAGAGAGATTGGTGTTGTAGTAGAGTTGAGATTATTAATGCATAGTGATAGTGTATCTTATATGAAATGTTTTCTCCTTTACAAAGAAATTTTCATTCCTTTATATTGTGGACTCAGGAAGTAAAACATGCCTGTGCCCTTCAGTTGGAAAGAGCTAAGGGTTTGAATCCCATCTGATACATAAGGACTAAGGACTTTTCAGCTGTCAGAATTCCCATGATTTTTGATATTTATACCAAAAATGAAAGGATTCTCTCCATTTGTATGAAGATAAGTTTAATAAGAGGTAATGAATGCATGCATTTTACAGGCATGAAACAAGTGACTTGTTGCCTCTCTGTAATACTAAAATACTAAACAGCCAAATGGTTAAAGAACTCCAGAAAAACAGAGGTGATAGGATATAGATGCTAAATAATTATATCTCTGTCCACAGGTTAGAATCTGCTATCTTCATTTGACTGTTTCCTTGATATCCCTCTAAAGATGATGAATTTACAAGGAGGTTGTTATGTGCTGTTGTTTTCTATTTTTCAAGAAACTGCTTTTAAATCATGAAAGAGTTTGAATTGTGTGTATGTATATCAAAAGAGAGAGAGAGAGAAGTGTAATACAATCTCTACAATACTTACAAAAATGTAAGAATTGTAGAGATTGAACAATTCAAACTCTTTCGTGATTTAAAAGCAGTTTCTTGAAAAATAGAAAACAACAGCACATAACAACTTCCTTGTAAATTCATCACCTTTAGAGGGATATCAAGGAAACAGTCAAATGAAGATAGCAGATTCTAACTTGTGGACAGAGATATAATTATTTAGCATCTATATCCTATCACCTCTGTTTTTCTGGAGTTCTTTAACCATTTGGCTGTTTAGTATTTTAGTATTACAGAGAGGCAACAAGTATGGATGATGTTGTAGAAGAAAGTTAACACAAAAGAAGAAGAAAAGCATAGTAAGGTTTAATTAGTGAAATAGCTTACTTATGCAATCTTTTAGGGACAAAGTGTGAGCTAGTGCATTTGAAAATTGTGTGATAATCAGAATAGAAGATGAGAGACAAAAGAAAAAAACTAGGAGTATTAATGAGTGAGAAAGGCAGAGTAAAGGAGACAGAAAAGAAGAAGTAAAGTAAAGACAGTAAAGAAGAAGAAGAGTAAAGGAGACAGTATTTATGGTAATTCCATGATAAAAGATATGGTTAATGAGTGCATGATGAAATCATGCTTTCCTGATATGAGTAATATCAAGAAGCTGTTAGTGACAGATTTCAAAAAGGAAAAGTAGAAACAAATTTTGGTTGGAAACAATGAAAGATTTATGAAAGATATTCATATATGAAAGATTTACTGGCAGAAGCAGAAAAAGAACGAGAAATCAAAGTTTATAAGTTTCTTGTTAGTAGTGGGTGTGAATTGAAGAGGTCTGCCGTGATTGCAAATAAGTAATGTTTAGTGTAGATGGATTTAATTCAAAAAGGACTTGTGTATGCCTGGTGGAATGGATTTGGAGGCAGGTATATGGAGAAAGTTTGTTGAGTAAGGGAGTGGGTGTGAATTTAAGGAAGCTATAGCCATTAGGGAAGAGATGGTGGTTGAGCATATTTGTGTGCTCCCTTGATGTGAGTGAGTGTGAAAATGGGGGGAGGGATCATAAAATGATGACTGCTGCTGATAAAAGAAGAACTGTACGGTGTTTAGCACAGTTAAACATTTAATCGATTATAATTAATTAAGGTAGAGATATTTTGGCACATATCAGAACTATCTACAGGGTAGTATAGTTCTGATAAGAAGGGTATATAGCGAATGGAATCATTTCTTGTATACAGTTTCAAGATAACAGGTAAAAAAAACAATACTATTGGGATCAAATGAAGTGTGTGTCTGTGTGTGCATGCGAGTGAGAATAAAGTATTTTTTCTTAAAAAAAAGCATTATATATTTACACACATATATATATATATATATATATATATATATAGATAGATAGATAGATAGATATAGTATATGTTATTAAGAAATGTAATTCTTGATAATAATTTGAAAGTGTCCAGTCCTTTTGCATTGCCCTAATCTTAAGGTTTAGATTAGGGCAATGTAAGAACTTTCATTAAAACTGCAGTGTAGAATTGATGTCCAGAGATGTGTTTAGAGTCAGATTGGCCTGTTTGTCTGAAATAGAATAACCAGCAGGTACATGGTACTGAATATACTCCAGGTAGCAATAGAGATGGAATTTTATCTTTAGGAAATGTAGTAGGGACGTTGAACTTCTATAAGATTCACTATCTCCCACGATGAGTCTCTGGACTCCATGGAGATGTCATAAAAAATAATAAAGATACTATCTGAAATACCTTTATGTAAGAAATGGAGATTCTGAGCTAGCCATTTCTTGTAATAGAGTTGAAGAAAAATTATAATTTTTTTCTGTTGTTTGGAGTTGTAATCGAAGACAACAGCAATTTCTTTGATAATAGAATTTTTTTTTTTTTTCTTTCTGAAGTAGTTTGAACAAGGAACAAATGATATGAGCTCTTGAAAGGAAGAATTTAATAATACTATACTTCTGTGAGTGATCATGCACAAAACTGTGATGGATATATCGACCTGAGAAGAGAGATTTGCAATAGACTGACACTGATAAGGAACCATCATTTCTTTGTATCAGGACATCTAGAAAGGATACAGTTCAATATGGTTTGAATTCCATAGTCAATTCAATTCTGTGATAAAGGTTATTAATTTTTGCAAAGAAGACTTCTAGTTGCTAACACAATTTGTTCCAAATCACAAAAATGTCCATATAGCAAAGCCATAGGGAAAGTTTTGAAACAGAAGTGGATATTTTTTCTTCTAATTGTTTCAAGTGCAAGTTGCCAAAAGTAGGAGGAATTGGGGGAGCCCATGGCTCTTTTTTCAATTTGTCAATTAAGTTTTTAATTTCAGCTGAAATATCCAGAATTCATGATTAACATACACAGGTCTATAATATAATAAATTTAGTTTAATCCTTTATCCAAGTGTAAGCAAACAAAGTTTGCGCCTCAAGTGTCTTCAGGACTGAGGCAACTCGTGGTAAAGGTGAACCAAGCTCTCATAATGCAAAGCACATCTTGCAGACATGTATAATGCTATGCATTAAGGAAAGGGCCACTACCCAGACCGGTTTCAACCTTTATTGAGATCTCATCAGTGGGAGCCAGACCCAGAGGTGGTGATACCAAGGTGGAAGCAATAGAGAAGTCATATTTACCTATATGAGTTACCAAAAGGTGTTTCACCTTATTATTGAATTACTCTGGATTTAGAGAAATATGTTGGAAGTCCTGAAGATACTTCAGGTGCAAACTTTGTTTGCTTACACTTGGATAAAGGATTAAACTAAATTTATTGTAGTCTAACCAAGTGAAAAAAAAACAAAAAAAAACTTCCAACATCTTTCTCTAAATCCAGAGTAATTTAATAATAAGGTGAAACACCTTTTGGCAACTCATATAGGTAAATATGACTTCTCAATTGCTTCCACCTTGGTATCACCACCTCTGGGTCTGGCTCCCACTGACGAGACCTCAATAAAGGTCGAAACCGGTCTGGGTAGTGGCCCTTTCCTTAATGCATAGCATTATGCATCTGCAAAGAGATGTGCTTTGCATTATGGGAGATACTAAGACAAGGAGAGATGTGAGCTTGGTCCACCTTTACCACGAGTTGCCTCAGTCCTGAAGATATTTCAGGTGCAAACCTTGTTTGCTTACACTTGGATAAAGGATTAAACTAAATTAATTATAGTCTAACCAAGTGAAAAAAAAAGAAAATTTCCAAGGTCTAAAATATGTAATGGAAATTTTGAGCGAAGCTGTGTTAAAACTTATTGGTAAATCTCTTTATTCATTATTTATTTTAACGGTATTAACAACACCAAATGAGCTATTTTATAAACAAAACATTTAAACAAAATAGATACAAAAAAAAAAAAAAACTTGCCAAGCTCCTTATAAGAACAACAAATTTCCATCCCCAAATCAAATTATACATATGCTATATCTTTACTCTACATCAGATAAACTAGGCTCACTGCAGAAATGACACAGAATTAGAACAGTGTACATACCTCTAACCAAAGTATCTATCTTCCTAAGAAATCAAGGGTTGTCTAGATCCTCTCTCACCTGTGGAATCCAATATTTCAGACAGACAGGACAAACCACTTTGATCAGGAAAAAAGAACAAAAAATACATCTGGAAGGGAGAACCAACTTCACAAATCTTGGTTTAAATCAGAGAGACTGTTTCTGGAAGCAGCAAAAGTTCTACAGAACCTGATTAACTGTGACAGAATGGACAATATGATTTTATATAGATTTTGGCTCAGCACATGTGTCTACCCATCAGCATTAACAACAGGAATCACCATGAAGCGTGCCACTGTTACCTTCCATGCACTTGACTTTTCTTGTTATCCAGGTCATTTTGATTTACATCTTTCAATGAGTATGTAGTGTTAAATTACCTCTAATAATGCTAGCTGAAATTAGCAAAACTTCACCTTGTAAATAATTAATTTTGGCTAGTGAATTGTTTATTTGCATTCCATGTCTACATAGTTTTCTGTTCCAGAAACTTGGACATGAATAAGAACCCCTTATGTCCTGAGGAAAAAACTTTTCTTGGTTGCAAATTGCCATTGATTTATTTTGAATAAAGTGCAGCAGAGAAGGAGCATTCGTTTTTTTAATCAGTAAAACATTCAGCTTGAAGAGATTGATTGATTTCATTTCAATTTCTCTTCTATTAAATTCATTTGACAAAAATTTTGTTTACATGATGAAGTCCTTAGTTGCTGGTATGAAATCTACAATTTCTAATTTTCCAAGAAATAGAAATCTGTATTATTAATCATTGTTCTTTCAAAAAGATGCTTCTCCACAACTCCAAACATGTACCATAACCACTCTTTTGTACAATTTATTGAAACTGTTCATTATGGGATCCTTTCATTTGAAATCATCAGATTAAAAATTAAATTGAAGTTGCATAATTTTATGTTTTGATGAAACTAAGTTTTTTGGTGACTCAGTGAACCTATCCTTCAGATGGGAAGTTCTAGATTTTTTTCCTGGAGTCCTATAAGTCAACCATTTTTATTCAGCAGATCCACCGGATTTTTAAATTTAATCTTGCTTATTTCCAGATTAGCTTAGTTTCTGATTTCTGTGGTAATTTTAATGGTAAAAGCATGTTTTATTTGCATTTTCAAACAAACTATTTTTGCAATATGCAACTAGCTGCTTGACATGTTCTGAATTCTCTTTTTTCAAAATTCTCATTTTGAACTATACCCTGCAGGCTCTAGGTTGAACTCCACAAGTCTGATTTTTTTTATTTTTATTTATTTTTTTTTCACTTGTACATGTAGTAGAATATGTTTTACAATTTGCTTCATCGATGTGTGTTTTGTCTATAAAAGAAATTGCCTCAAATTTGGGAACAAATTATTCTTCCTTTTTGCCTCTTTTACCTTGTGGTGTTGAGAGTTTTCTATTCATTTAACCACAACCGTTATACGAGAATAGGGTGGTTAGCCCTATGCCTCCTGGTGTATCCTATGTCTGTAGAAGCGTTGAGTTCTCAAGACTGTTTTGCCTACTTGCAGGATGAAAAAACCCCAGCTAACTTGGCTATGTCTGAGAAAGATCCTAAGTTCCTCACATCATTGACGGGAATCGAACCCAGGCATGCGGTTGTGAAGCGCATAGTCACTCTGCTAACCACACAGACTGGCAACAAATTCAAACAGCCAAAAAAAGTTATGTGGGAAACAAAAGAGAAAATAAGAATTTTAAATGTTTGTGATATATACTACTCTAAACAGGTCCTATAAAGGATAATTCGTGCTATTCTATTATTCGGATAGGCTGAAGTTTATAACAGAATGAGAAATTAATAACACTACCTGTTGCTTGAGATTTGAATTACATTGCCATTTGATAACAGTGAGGTATATATTTTCTATAAACAAACTTTCAGCAGGAGGCAAATGGTATAATCAAATCTGATAGATCACATAACATGTCAGTGAATGGTATGATGTTTTAAAATGAAAAACTGTGTAAATTATGTAGAGAAAATAAGGCCGCATATTTTGAATGCATGTAGAATAAGGCTGAACATTCACTTGCTGTGTGTCTCTTTGATTCTGGGTGGTGGGGTATAACTTCAACTATGGGGACACAGAATGGAAGGAAAGGTGTTTTCTCTTCAAGGAGAAAAGAAATGTAAACTGTGTACAATGGAAGGATATTAGTAATGCATGGGAAATGATCATGGGGATTATTAAAGGAAAGAAGGCATCAGATTGTAGTAGCTATGCTCAGGAGGATAAATTAAGTGGGGGTTAATGAACACGTAACATCATTAAACTGGAGGTTCAAAAAAAAAAAAAAAAAAGAAAGAAAGAAAAGAAAATGAAACGGTATATAAGGAGAAAGGTGATCCATAGTCTCATGAGCACTACAAAGCATGGACAAGAATAATATCTAGCTCTTATAATTCAAAGCAAGCAAAAGAAAAAATGATTATGGAAGGGTAACTTTGATGAACATGAATTGGGAGGGGGGGAAGCAGAAGAAATATTTGAATTATTGAGTGATTGCTTGGCATATGTATCATCCAGGTGACTGTATGCAGTGACCTATATCACTATAATCAATATGAGAATAGAAGTGGTTAAATGGTTAAATTGGAAGTATTCAGGGTATTAAGGAATCTCAATGTGAATATAGCCATGGAGTTAAATGAGATATCAGCCTGCACATTGCAGGAAAGTGCTAGAAAAATTACTGCTGCATCACTGTTTAGTTTAAATTTTAGCACCAGCGGAGTCATCAACCGAGGTAGAAAATTATATACCATTTAGCATCTCAGGAGTGGTGGTTAAGGTAGTATTAGAAAAGTTGGTTCAGTCTGTGCTCATCTCTGAAGCTCTTCAACTTTGATCATTTTGAAAACATTTGTACATATTTTCTTCTCAGTATGATACTCACTTTCATCCTCCTCAATATGGGATTACTTCCCTGAATGACTATAAAGATATCACTATCAGCAGTACCATAATGGGTAAGACTGTTCTCTGTTTCTATTTATGTTCTCCTTATATTGTTTATGCCTATCTTTATTATGTAGAACCTGGTGTCAGTAAGACTAGTTCATGTTTTGAACAGAAATCCAGCAGGCTTACTATTGTTATTTGCTTTGCTCTTTTCTTCAATTTTTTTCAAAACATTTTAATGTCTGAGATTCATTTTGTACTCTGTGTCAACCAACCTTTTCTTATTTCTTTATGTTGACTTCCCTAATCCCTTCTCAATGATGGCACTGACCCTTTTCATCCTTCCCATATTCTCCACTCTACTTCTCTTATTATTCTGTCTTCCAGACCACCATCACTTGGATTCAACACCCCACCTGGAAGTATGGTTGTCCATCCTAGTGGGAAACCATTTGCCTGTCAGTGGGATTTCTTATTACATTATGTTCCATTTATTTATCACCAGATTCTGAGTTATATGAGATTGATCTTAATAACCTTGTATTGCAGGTTGCTAATGTGTGACCTTAATGGACACGACACTTTATATTGTAGTGCTAACATGAATAGATAATGTAACATTGAGTGTGTGTATTTGACAGTAATGACCTCTCCCTTCTTAATAGTGGTCACACTACCTTCTTTTATATGACTATTAGTATACTGCAATAGATTTTACCATCTACTCCCCTTGCCATTCTTCTGCCATTTTCATGTGGGATGATGAAGAAAACATATGGAAGTGATTTTTCATCTGATTTTCACTATATCCTCACAGAAACTGTGTTCTCCTACATGGATGCCCATAAGGAAAATTGACCAGGTTGTGACTGAAATAATTTTCTCCCCCCTCTTGCTAAATTTAATGCTGAAGCAGTCAGTCGAACAACTATCATGAATTAGTGACATTTGTAACAGATTATGTTGTCTGAGCAGCAGCAACTGCAATTCCAAAAACATTTTGATTTCTGCTCTATCCAAAGCTTTGATGGAACCCTGGGTACCAATCAGTGATAAAAGATCAAGATAGAGCATTGGAGATATTTCATAGGTACCCTAACATATCAGATCTCATGATTTTTAAACATACTCAGGCCAGTGCACATTACATTAGATATCAGAGTCAAAACATCTTCAATCGTTTATGTCAGTGCAGAAATTGTATGGGATAAAATCCAGAAAATGAAGGGTAGATATAGAACACACAGTCAGTCTACTTTGGAATATAATGGGTGTGTTGTTGCTGAACCAAAACCCATTGCAGAAGACTTTGGGAGAAAATCAGGCTAAATTCACAGTAATTGGCTTCATATCTTCCTGAATTTTTAATATTAATATAACAGCAGAATGATATCAAGATTCTGCTTCAGAACCACAAAGCACTCTGTTGTCTACATTTCATACTAGAGCTGTGCAATTAACTAACTGTCAAAGAGGAACCAAAAAGAGCTCTTTTACTCTGTCTCAAGGCAGTGCAGTAGGGGGGGGGGGGATGATGTGACATCAATTATGAGATGATAAAACATCTTCCATCATCTTCTGAAGATCTTCTCTTATTATACAACAGAATACTTACAGAAGAACAAGAATACTTAACAGGGAGAATTTTCCATATCAAGTCCAGCAGGAAGCATATTATCCTGAGCATTTTGCTCAGGATAATATGCTTCCTACTGGATGCATATTATCCTGCAAGGATCTGTCTTAAGAGTAACATTCTTTGCTGTCAAAGGGAACTCAGTCTAAACCACTTGAGATCCTTCCACAGTAGACAATGCTTTGTATATTCATGATTTCACAATATACTGTCCTTGAAATATGAGCATTTTCGAAAGCCATCACCAGCTAGCAATTGATCATATCTTTTTTTGCGTGTTAATCAACAGGTTTGTGTACATACCCTTCTGCCAAAAATGCATTCTTCATCCAGATCCAGAGTGAAGGATGGGACAAACTATTATTCCAGTAGCAACAACTGAAGCAAATTTCTTAGGAATCATTTAAGAAAAAAAGCGCAAAAACAGCATTGAATATTCTCACTCTGTCCTTTACAAAATGGGGTGTGAATCAAGTCTCTTTGCCTTGACTTTATTGTGCACATGTTCAAGCTTGGTTATGTGTCCCAAGTTTAGATCTCTGAAAGAGAGAGAGAGAGTACACTTCTGTTCTTCAATGCTGTCCATTATCAGTAGTCCATCACCCATTTAAAGTCTTTATGTTGAAGAAAATGAACCTGCTCTGTTACTTTGATAGAAACAATTCCTTTAAGTATGCCTAAAAAATAGTATTTTCCAAAAACCCTTTTACATGGACTTGTATTTTTCTCTGCATTTGGAAGCTAAGTTAACACATAATATTGAGCTTATCAAATGTACAGAAATGCAGACTGCTAGTATGCTTGAGATTATACAGGCTATTGATATGACTAGTGACAACATTACCTGCAACAAACATACAGCATTCCTCCATGGCAGGTTTGTGCTCCATCTTTCTACCTGCAGTTGTTTCATGTGCAGAGAGCAGAGCACTGATTTTTTATCCATCTATAATGGCATTTCAAGATCTGAGAACTAGTGTCGGTTGTGCTTCAATGTTTCCTAACATTATGACAGTAATGAGTTAAGAAGGGAGGGCGATGATAGCAATGATTTCACAAACAGGTATGTAGAAGATATGGATGTGAGTTTTTAGATGTGTGGGGTTTTTTTTTTTGATTGCAGAAAAGACCTGTATAAGAAGGATGGCCTGCACTTGAATTCATTTGGCATCAGAAGCCTGGAGAAATTACTTCTTGTTATGAGATCTAATGCAGAGAGTCAAGGAAACTAGATCATCAAGGGAGGAATGGGAAAAATGAGTATGAAAGTTCAACTATGGTATGCAAACATGACAAAGATATGAATGTCTTCAAACATAGTTATGTATGTGGCGAAGGGGGTGGGAAAAGATGCTTTGGGTTCGGACCTTTTAAGGCTCATTGGAGTGTTACAGGATAAAGATCCCTGCTTTCATTCTCTGGCAATAAGTAGCCAAGAAAGTATTGTCATTTATTCTGGTAACCTTAGCCTTATCTTGCATTAAGATTTACTAGTCCTGTTGGGATCATCATTTCCTCAAACCCTTTCCTTGAATTGGTCCTTGGTGTATTCTCTCCCCTACTCATGGCAAAGTTTCAAGTATTTGAAACTAAAAGGTATGAAGTATGTTTAAACTTTGATTTTAAGCTCATATTTAATGTTATACTATTTCAGAAAGAAAGAAAAATAAATATAACTTATCAACATTAACAGTCTGTATTTTTTACATTTTCTGTTAATATAAGTCAATTCATATTGTGAATGGAATATAAAGCATGGATAAAAGTATTAAAATTTTGTAAGAAATTATAAGAGTTAAAAAAAAAAAAAAAAAAAATTAGGGGCATTGAGAATGAAGGCTAAAACAGTATAAACCGGCACACTTAGGTTTGAATGCTTTAAGTGCGTTTCACAGTGCACACATACACTGTTGCTTAATGAAAAGATCAAAAAAAAAAAAAAAATCTAAATCAGCATCATTATTTTCTCATGTATCCTTATGGAGTGTATAGGAGACTTGATAATAATATCCTATACACTTGATAAATTTACATTATTACTAACTTCCTAACTTTTCAGAGCTTACATTCCAATTTTCTAGAGCCCGGTTAACTGCATCAGTTTAACTAGGTCATGTTCTTCTCTGAGTCTTATTGTTATCTATCTGCCATCAAACCCATGTTTTGCTAATCTCCCCTCTCTTTCATCACATCACACTTAACTTTACTGCATTTTTGATGACCCTTCGTAGGTTCTGATAATTCTCCAGATAAGGTGATCTTAATATCACACATGCTCAGTTATTGCTTTCTGCATAATATTAATCATACAGACTAATTCTTATCCCAAAAGATGTAGTTTTTTAAAATACTTTTATGGAATTAAAAATTCTGTTTCTTTCTTCTCCAATTTAAAATTAATCACCAAGTTAAAATTAAATTTCAAAACAGATGTGAATCTTATTACACAATAAGGAATATTCTTTCAGTTAAAAAAAAAAAAAAAAAAAAAAAAAAAAAGTCAATCCTAAAATTTAAAAACAGCAGTTATTTTAAAGTTGAAAGTTACTCATAGAACATTCTGTAGCAAGTTCATTTATATATTTTTATTATTCCATATGTGAATAAGCAGTTGCTTGGAAATTTTTGTGTATAGGTATTCTGGAAAACTAAAAGCTCGGAAAACATTCCTTATACCAGAACATGAATTTCATCTAAAAGAAACAAAGGAGGTAGTGGTAAGTTTGCCCATTTTTCTATTGATAATGGATATAAAACATCTGGAATAAAAATTATCACTTTTAGTGTATTTTAGTATAATGTTTTAGATTTTCAAACTATATGTGTAGAATATCTGCTATTTGGCATTATCAGATTATCTTAAATTTTTATTTTTTTACTTTTTATTGTTAGCGATGGCTGATTTTGAATAAATAAATAAAAAGGAAAGGATAACTTTTTAGTTTTATAATATGTGTAAACATTTCCTAAATGTATAGCAAAAATGCATTATTTCTTGTAGCTAGAAATGGGATTTCTGATTACAGTATGTTCCATATATTTACCACCTGGTTATGAGTTAACTGAGATCAAACTTGATAATCTTATATTGCAACTTCCTCTGCCCTTACTTCTTGTGGGTGGTTTTAATGGACACAACACTCTCTGGGGTAATATGAGCACAAATTAATGAGCTCATATCATTGAGTGAATGCTCGACAACTATGATTTCTCTCCCTTCTTAATAATAGAGTCAATGGTCTCTTCCATATGCTCATCTGCTCATTCTGCAATAGATCTTAACCTGCTCCCCCCCCCCCAGCATTTTTTCCACTGCTTGTGTGAGATGTTAAAGGAGAACATACGAAGGTTGTTTGAAAAGTTTGGTAAATTTCCAGGGGTGCTTAAGGGTCAAAGCTGTATAACTGAGAGGAGACCTCCACATAGCCTTTAAAGGAATGCGGAGAACCGACCAGGGCTTCTGACCTAATGTCCAATCCTCACCTTCTCGTGGTGCACCCTGTTGGGTATCTACTTGGATACTTAACGAACGAGGATGGGCTGGGAATTTGGGATTTAGTTAACCAAATTGTATTTCTATTCGTTAAAACAAAATATAAAATTATGGTACAACATGACAAAATTTCATGCCGGCTGGGGCGTCACCCAGTTAACAAGGTACCCCATTGTTTTCGCCAGGGAACCAGGGCGAACAGCGAAAAGTCAGCTACTGGAACAAATCTGAAAACACACCCCAACTCAACATCACCAGAGTTAAAGATCGGTACTATCAACATAAGAAGCCTGAATGGCAAAGAAATGGAGCTAGCAGAGGAATTAGATAAGTACCAGATTGACATAATAGAGGTGACTGAAACAAAAAAAACAAAAACTGGTGAGATCTTTCTGAGCAATAAATGCAAAATGTTATATTCAGGCAATGACAATCAAGGAAAAGAAGGAGTAGCCATAGTATTCAACACAAAATACGAGGCTCATCTTCTTGAATAGCAGGCAGTGTCAAGTAGAGTGATTTGGGCAAATATCAGAATGGGAAACTGGACAATGAGACTTATTTGTGCCTATGGTCCCACAGAAGGTTCTACTAAGGTAGAAGTGGAGGAATTTTTTGATGCTCTAGAGAAAGCTACTGACACAATGAAAAAGGAAAAGTTGGTCCTTGTTGGGGATATAAATAGCAAGTAGGAAGTGATTGTCAGATATGCAAAAATGTTTTGGGAAAATTTGGAGAAAAGAGCAAAGCTAATAATAATGGCAAATACTTGTTGGATTTCTGCCTCAGGATATGGACTGGTTATTACTAAAAACAAATGTTCAAACATAAAAATGTGCACAAATTCACATGGAGAGAAGAGGCAAGGAATAAGAAAAGTCTCATTGACTATGTTATTGTTGATAGTGATGTTTTCTCCCTTGCGCAGGACACAAGAGTGTACAGAGGATTTGAAATTGGAAGTGATCACTATTTAGTCTTGAGCAGCATAAAATTGAATTTCATATTGAAAATAATGATATGTAAGAAAGTTTTAAAATGAATAAAAGTTGAGCAGCTCTCAAATGTGAACTGTAGACTAAAATATACAAAGATTATTGAAGAAAAAATGAAAGAGTTTGAGAACAGGAATCAAACCTTGGAGATTCAGTGGCAAGCCTCGAAGAAAACCCTGATTGATTCAGCTAGAGAGGTATGTGGTGAAGTTGTCTGCAAGGATAGAAAAATTAGAACTCCATGGTGGACACAGGAAGTTAAAGAGGCAGTGAAGGAAAAGAAGAAAGCATATCAAAAGTTCCTGGCAAATAAGTCAGCTTGTGTTCTTAGAGAATACAGGGACAAATGCAAGAATGCTAAACACTGTGTAAAACTAGCTAAACAAAAGTCATGGGAGGACTTTGGCAAGAATATAGAAAATAAATATCAAGAAGATGGTAAAAAGAAACTTAGGAATTGAGGAAAGAGTGCTGTAAAAGGAGTTAGAAATGATAAAGGTGACATGAAAACGGGAGAAAAAGATATCCTTGAAGTATGGAGTAATTACTTGGAAAAACTGCTAAATGAAACAAGTAGTGGTGACAGCACAGTGGTAAAAAGCACTGACCAAGCATGCAGTCAGGAATACATATCCATACTTGAAGTAGAAAAAGCCATCAAAGGCTTGAAATGTGGAAAGGCAGCAGGAGTAGATGATATTCGACCAGAAATGAATGCTGAAGTATGGTGGTATAAAAGTCTTACAGTGACTGCACTGCATAGTTCAGAATGCCTGGACAGAGGGACGAATTCCAGATGATTGGAGTAGAGCTCTCATAATGCCCATATATAAAAAGGGAAATAAAACTGAATGTGAGAATTACAGAGGTATATCACTACTGAGTGTTCCTGGTAAGATATATGCAAGTATACTTGAGACACGGTTGAGAAGAATTGTGGAAGAAAAGCTTGGTGAAGAACAAGCTGGATTCAGGTCAAATAGAGGCTGCCAGGATCAGATCTTCACTTTACGACAAATAGTGGAGAAATCATGAGAATATAGCAAAGATCTGTATTTAAGTTTTGTCAATTTGGAAAAGGCATATGTCAAGGTGCCAAGAAACAAGCTATTCAATACGCTACAGTTATATGGTGCCAATGGGGCATTATATCAAGCAATACTTAGTCTTTATTTGAGTTGTAAGTCAGCAGTTAAAATTGAAGGAAGTACAGGAAGATGGTTTAATGTTAAATCTGGAAATCTGGTGTGAGACAAGGATGTACATTATCCCCTCTGTTATTTATTATCTATATGGATCACATTATGAAGGAAAGTGGTATTAAACATGATATCAAAATTGGAGATGTTAATGTCAGTTCTTTGCTTTATGCGGATGATGTTATACTTCTAAATAAATCCGCTGCAAGTCTGCAAGATTCTCTGACTAAATTGAATAACTGTTGTAATAGATAGGGTATGAAGGTCAGCAATAAAAAGATAAAGAAAATGAAAATAGGCAGAATCATTGAAAATGTCAACTGTGTTGTGAATGGAGAACCTGTGGAACAAGTAAAACATTTCAGCTACTTAGGCATGATTTTTAGTGAAGATGGTATATTAAATATGGAAATAGACAACAGAATCAACAAAGCTGGTGTGGTAGGAAGTCAATTGAATAAATTCATATGGAATAAGAGAGAAATTAGAACACTAAATTAGCTGTATACAAGACAGTGTTCAAACCAGTTTTAACTTATGGATCTGAGAGCTGGGTCAGAAGTAAAACACTTGACCAAAGACTAGAGACCGCAGATATGAGAGTCCTGAGAAAGATTAGAGGCATGAACAGATGGCATCAATGGCAATATCATATTAAAAAGAGAATATTAGGAAAGAACTTGACATTGTCAGCATCCAGGAATGCGTTAGCAGAGCTAATCTCAGGTGGTATGGTCACTTAAACAGAATGTGCGAGGAAAGATTAGCAAAACAAGTGTTCTCTGCCAAGTTGGCAGGAAAACGACCCAGAGGAACACCAAGATTTAGGTGGATTGATACGGTACAAAGTGCCTTAGACATTAGACATATAAGCTCTGGTAATGTTGGAGTCTTGACAAGTAACAGACTGATTTGGAGGAAAATTGTAGATAGGAAGTTAGTAATGATGTAAATTTTTCATGTAGTACTATCATATCCTGTACACCCCTTGAGGTTACATGACGGGAATTTGATGATGATGATGGTAAATTTCCAATAGAAGGCGACACAATTCGTTCATTTATACCAGTGTCGGCACATATGTAAAATTTTACTCCTGGAAAAATTTTAGCCACATGTGACATGTAGTTCTCGCTTGGCAAACATTTAAAATGACCGTTTTCGCATTTTTCATAAAAATGGAGAAAAATGAGTGTTGTGCAGTGATAAAATACTTTTATTTGAAGAAGTGGACGGCCACACAGATCAACGGCAAGTTAGATGCAGTTCATGGGGACTCTGCACCAACATTAAAGACTTTATTTTTGGATAAATGAGTTTAAACGTGGTCGTAAGTCCATTAAAGATGATGCATTCTCCAGACGCACAACTGAGGTCACTATGGAGGAAATGATTCGCAAAATCTGTGCTATCATTATGGAAGACCATTGAGTGAAAGTGCGTGAGATTGTTGAGATTGTAGGTATCTCAACTGAATGGGTGTATAATATCCTGCACAAAAAATTGTACATGAAAAAGCTGTGCGTGTGATGGGTGCCGCAGTTGTTGACTGTCAATCTAAAACACATGTGAAAAGACATTTCAACGCAGTGTTTGGCGATGTTTAATCGCAATTCACAGGATTTTTTGCGTCGATTTGTGACTGTAGACGAAACTTGGATCCACCACTACACACCTGAGTCCAAGCAGCAGTCAAAGTGGGCAATGCCTGTTTTGTCAGATGGGAAGGTAATGGCCACTGTTTTTTGGGATTCCCAAGGAATTATCATGATAGACTATTTGGAAAAGGGTAAGACAATAACAGGAGTCTATTATGTGTCATTGTTGGACTGTTTGAAATAAGAACTGAAGAAAAAACAGCCAAGATTGGTGTGCAGAAAAGTGCTCTTTCATCAAGACAATGCACCGTCCAACGCATTGGCTGTCACAATTACAAAATTGCACAAATTGAGGTTCAGATTGGTTCTACATCCACCTTATTCTCCGGACTTGGTCCCGTGTGACCTTCTTGTTCCCAAACTTTAAAACTTTGACTCGATGGGAAAAAATTTCTTTGAACGAGGATGTCATCAAGGCTGTCAATGACTATTTTGCACAATTTGACAAATCCTACTTTTTAGATGGGATGAAAAAATCGGAAACTCGCTTGACCAAATGTGTAGACCTAGATGAAGACTACGTGGGGAATTAAAGATGATTTATTTCCAAAAAAATGTGTTTAACTTATTTTTTATGAAACTTTTCAAACAACCCTCGTAGTTCTCCTTCAACATGGATTGCAAGGAGAACAATGCTCACCTTGTAAGAGAACCATGTTCTCCTACACAAATGCCTGTGTGGACCAGGCTGACTTTTTCTTATGTTGCAAAATTTAATGCTGAAGCAGTCAGTCAGATATCTGTCAGTGAAGCAGTGAAGTATATAACAAATTGTTTTGTCCATGAAGTAACCACAATTCCAAAATCATCATCTCCATTTTTCATTGTACTCAAAACCTTCGTGGAACCCTGAGTGCTAAGCCGCTAAAAGAGACGAGAACAGAGCATGGGGTATATTTTGTAGATACTCTACTGCAGCAAATCTCGTTGCATTCAGATGTGCTTGTGTCAGAGCATGTTATGTTAGACATCAGAATCGAAAGCAACTATGGATCCAATTTATATCATATATTAATTAATAAAACAGCAAGTTCAAAAATCATATGGGATAAAATCTATCTAGAAAATGAAAAGTAGATATAGAACACACCATTTGTCTACCTTTGATCATAATGAATGTGTTGTTGTTGAGCCCACAGCCATAGCTGACATTTTTGGATAAAATTTTGCTAGAATTTCAGCAACAGTTTCATATTCTGAATTTTTAATATTGAAAAAACCAACAAGACAAACATTGGTTAGTCTTTTCTACAAATGGACTAGAGTGACACAGTCAGTCATTCGTTAAGGAGGAGTTAAAAAGAGCACTGTTACTCTCTCATCCCAGTGCAGTGGTTGCCTGATGACATCCATTATGAAATAATAAAACATATTCCATCACCTTCTCTGGATTTCCTTCTCTTTCTTTGCAGCAGAATACATGAGGAAGAGTTTCCAGATTCTTGGCATAAGTCAGTTCTCATTGTCATGCTAAAATCTGCAGTGGTGCCAACACAAGCAAACAGTCATCGACCTATTGTCCTGACCAGCTGACTTTGTAAGATATTGGAAAAAATGATAAATGCAAGACTTCTTTGGTACATAGAAAGCAACAAACTTCAACATACATTGTGGCTTTTGTACGTGCTGATCAACATTGGACCATTTGGTCTTTCATTTAGAAACATGTAAGATGCTTTCCTGAAACAAGAACATTGGTTTCAGTGTTCTTTGACAGAAAAGTTTATGCCACAGCTTAGAGATATGGCATATTAAAAGATCTCTTTAATATTGGTCTGAGGGGACACCTTCCTGTTTTTATTAAAAACTTTCTGTTCAGCCAAGGCTTCCAAGTCTGAGTAGGGAGAACATCATTTCAACTATATCATCAAGAAATGTCCTTTTTTTGTTAATGACTTCACAATTTACTGTTACTCATGTAAAACGAGGGTTATTGAAAACCTATAACTTCAACAAGCAGTTGATCGTGTCTCTTCATGGGCTCTTAGTAATGGGTTCAAGTTTTCATCAGAAAAGAACTGTCTGTGTATGCTTCTTCTGAAAAGTATCTTATACCCAGATCCTGATTTAAGAATGGGACAAAGTATTATTTTAATAATACCAGAGGGGGCCAAGTTCTTAAGACTCATCTTTGTCAGAATGCTTATATTCCTTATGCACATTCATCTACTGAGTGACTTGCAAAATGTGCATTCAGTATCTTTTGCACTCTTATCCTCTGCAGAATGGGATACTAATCAATGTTCTTTGCTTCACCTTTATCATGCACTTGTATAGTCAAAGTTTGGCTGTAGGTCATAAGTTGACAGTGGTGCAAAGAGTGTTTACAGTGGGATGTGGAAGTTTGGAAAGCTGTGTTATGGAGTGACAAATCATGCTACATTCTCTACCGAGCAGATAGACGGGTTGATGTTGCAGATGCCTGGTGAATGTCTCTTACCAGAATTTGTATCCCCAACTATGAAATTTGAGGTGGCAGTTTGATGATATGGTTCAGTTTTCCTGGTTTGCCCTTGGACCTCTGTTGTGGTGCCACAAACACTGAACTCCAAGAGGTATCTGAATATTCTGGACAATGCAATGCTTCCTATTTTCCATTGTCTCTTTCAGCAATATAATGCACTGAGTCATAAGGCTGCTGCTGTAACTGCATAGTTTGTGGACATGAACATCACCACATTTGAATCGCCCTCCACAGAGCCCTGATCTCAATCCTATTTGAACATCTGTGGAATGAACTGGAGCCTCAGGTTGAAGTCAGCGGACATCCCAGGACCTTCTTGCATATTTATAGGAAAAACAGTCCAAAATTCCCATTGATCACTATTGTATGCTTGTGGAAAGGATTGCTGCAGTCATTGCAGTGAAAGGCAGTCCTATATCTTATTAAGGTGGGCATTGTGGATGTTCGTTCCTTACATTATGGTGTCTGTTCACTTCTTTCCAAATATTCTTTCTACCCTTTATGAACAAATAAACCAACTGGTAAGTTTCCTCATAGCAGATATTTTGAAGCTTAATCTTATTGAATAATTAATCACTATTTATTTATTATAATTACAATTTAATTTATTTAAATGTTGTAGTTTACTTAAGTTGAACAGTACAAGTGCTGTCTGTTATAGATAGATAGATACTTTAATATACAGTAATCCACCATTTATCCAACCTTCAAAAGATTGACTCTTCAGGTATCAGAATTTGCAGTTCTGATATTGAAGGGTCGGATAAATGGTGAATTACTGTACAAGTTGTCCATTTGTGAAAGAGTTCATTATTAAACTTCTGTATTTTATGTTTGTTGATTATGCATTTTGACTGGTCTACTTTCAAAAAAAAAAATAAATAAATAAATTTGTCTTAAGTGCATAACATTTAATTAACAGAACAAGATTTCCAGTGGTGCTCCTCCACCAGTAACAGTTATCAAGCTAGAAAGTACTGTAAAATCAAACTCTGGTGTTAAAGAAGTAGATGTTAATTCTGAAAGCAAGCTTGGTGAGTTGTTGAGATCACAGATAAATGATAAATGTAAATCTCTTATATTTAATATTCCATAATTTCAACTAAACCAAAGATGGTGAGCCTGTTTAAGGGTGCATGCCTAAATTGGCTAAATCTTAAAAAATTATCCTCAGAATTGTGCATGGTATACAATTATTTTTCTCATACATGCTTTACTTGACACAAGTGTATCAAACAAAAAAAAAAATGAATAAAATAAAAGACATTATTTCAACTATTCTTTAATAAAGATGTTTAAATAAAATGCTTTATAAAAAAAATGTTATCACACATTTTTTTTTTATAAAGTTACCTTCTTAGACTGCCAAGTCAAGAGTTTATATTTCAATCCCATATTCTCCAGTTTCTGCAGCAACTGTTTGTGTTGTATGCTCTCAAATGCCTTAGAAAAATTCAACATTATCATAGTATACATTCTGTTTATCCAACTTGGCCATTTTCAGTGACAAGTGCACTTTTCATGTTAGTGGGCAAGTAAACACAACTGCAGAATTTGGGAAAGCAAAAATCCACACGTCATTATAGAACATGTTCACAGCACCTCAGAAGCTAACGTTTTTGTACCATAAACAAGAAGAAAGTATATGGATCCCTCTTTTTTCAGAGTGTACCGTTACCGGTGCTTACATTTCCAATGAGACGCAGCGCTTCCTCATTACCTGATGGATGTAAGGTTGTACCTTGACACCCATTTTCCAGGCATATGGATTGGTAGAGGGACACCTGTATCATGGCCACTGCGTTCTCTAGACCTTATGCCATTAGATTTTTTCTTGTGGGTCTTTGCAAAAGATAAAGTGCTTGTACCACCTCTGCCAGCCAATTTGGATGAACTGCGTTCCAGAATTACTGCTGCCATTGCTGAAGTTATGCCAGATATTCTCTGCCACATATGGCAGGATAATTACAGATGGATGTCTGCAGAATTACTGGAGGCAGTCATATCGAACTTTAACTGTCTTCAAGTGTTACACTACATTTGCACCGTAATAAAAATTGTTCATTTATCACTATTCATCTATCACTTCTATTGTAATTCAAAGTTGTATATCCCCTTTTGTAACACCCTATATATCAAATGTAAATTATTAATAATTCATTTGCCAGTTACGAACATAGTGCTATTCACACCTGTTCTTTTATTCCCTTATGTTTACCATTCTCACATGGCTCATTATAATGATGGCTCACATATTTACAGTTTTTTAATAATACAAGCATATCAACCTAATATAGCATTCTCCATAATTATTGTTTTCTTATATTATTATTATGTGACACCTCCAGGGAGTCGAAAGAACTCATCAAGGAAGAGTTTGCCAACAGCATCGAACTGAACATGAACATGTTAATGACATGAACATGTTAATCTTATATGGAAAAGGAGAACTCCATTTGGGAAAATGTCACCCCCTCCCCTTTCATCTAGATGCCTTTCAAAGGATGCGGTGGCCATAATACAGGTGCCCCTCTACCAATCCATATGGCTGGAAAACGGATATCAAGGTACATCCTTATGTCTGTCAGGTGATGAGGAGGTGCTCTGTTTCACTGGAAATGTAAGCATCAGTGGTGATTATCGTCATCTAATTGTGCTATTAGGTACCCTTATAGCATGTCCAGATAGATACACACCACCAGTAATGGTAGACTTTGAAAAAAGAAGATCTCCAAAAAACAGTCAAGAGACTGTGTTTGGAAAAAATTCTTATCAAAGTCACAACAGCAAGACAGTCCAAAAAAAGTCTTGTGTACATCAATAGGGGAAACACTAATCATAGTTATCCCCCCCCCCATACATACACATATATGCACATCATCACCATCACAAAACTTTAAACTTCTCTAGAGGTGTAATATCTGAGGGACTTCCTCAATGTTCCTGATGTGATCTGCTCTGAAATGAAGGACCAAGGAGTGACAGCCATAAGGAGAAACCTCATACGCAGACATGGATTCCTGGTTTCTACCAGAAGTATCCCTTCTCAGCAATATTATTCTTACATTTATCACATCGAAACCACCAGCATCTTTGAAAGCGGTTATCTCATATGCCCAGTTAGGCTCTACATCCCTGTTCCCTTTGCTCTTCTCCAAATGTCAGGAGTCTGGTTGTTCTCAGACTGTCTGTTTTAGTAATGTCATCTGTGTCTGATGTGGCAGTAAAGATCAAGAGAACAAAAATTGTAAGTACAAAACACTGAAATTCCCTAAATGTGAGGGAGATTACCTAGTCTACCACTGTACATGCCCAAGCTGAAGATTGAAAAGGTGATACAAAAAAAATTAAGACTGAACCGAGCATCTCCTATCTGGAGGCAAAAAGCTCTGTACTACATATTTAGCAACAACAACATCTAGTGATAAACCTTCTTATGCGGGGAAGGAAACTCTAAAGAAAGTGTCAATAGGAACCTTTAACCTATATTTCTCTCCTGCCTCCCCTTTTCACAACTACATCTCTCAATTGAAATGGGCCCATTCCCAATCATATACCAAAAATGAATCCACTGTGAGTGAGAATCCACTATTTAAAAAGAGGGGTGAAAAAAAAATGGAATATGCACTGCAGAGAATCAAAGTATACTTCCTGATCTATTAGTAGATGGCATGGATTTGCCCATGCTATCTATTCCCCTACAAGAAGATAAAACAATTGATATACCTAGTGTCCTAGGAGTCTTGGATGTTTTTTCTGAGGAAGAAGAAATAGTGGACATTGATATTCTGCAATTCTCCAAACATCAGAAGACACCGCCAAAAATTAATAATGAAAAACCTTTCGCAATTGAATTTCGTCAGTGTATTGATGACATTAGGACTCTCATAGAAATATAAACAAGTCTACTTTTGCTTGCAGGAAACAATCCAAAGCCAAGTGACAATTCAGCATTATGAAATGCAGCCATCATTTGTAGGGACAGAATGGGATGGGATGTACCTGCTTATGGAAGAGTCACCATCCTTGTGGGCAATTGTACACTCTCTTCCAGCTGTTCCTACTTAATACAAACATGCAAACAGTTCTCTAACTGTCAATCAGATCTTTTGTAACAGTATGCTGCAGATATCTCTTAGGATTACCTTGACGATGATATACTGCAATTATCATCATTTACTTTTAATGGGGAATCTAAATGGACACGACATCCTGTGGGGTGGTTCTTGAACTAACATCAGAGGAAGAGTTGTAGAGTATATGCTCAACTGTAATAATCTCTTTCTTTTGAACACAGGAAATAACATCTTTTATACACTTACTTAAACATTCACTACCATTGTCTTCATGTTCTCCCAAATCATTTGTCATCATCTATCCACTTTTTTTGCATGGGCATCTGATTATTACAGATATCACAATGGAAAATCAAGCAAGCTGACTTACTCAGTTTCTCTTCCTTAGCAGAATTTTGATTTCTGCAACAGTCATCTCGTCTCCAGTCAGTGGTGCAGTGAATCATTACTGTGTATGACAGTGTATTACGCAAGTTTCCACAGCTGGAAAACATTGATTGCACAGCAGCCAAGGAAGCTAGGAAGAAGTAATATCTTTTGCAGATACCATGCAACTGACCTTATTGTTTTCAAATGTGCTGGAACAAGACATATCTGTTTTCAGAGTCAAAAGGAATTCTGGATCGAATATGCATCTTGTATAACAAGAGCATTAGCCAACAGAAAGAAGTCTAGTAAAATCTGGAATATAAAATCTGGAAAATGAAAGGCAGATGTGTATATATACAGTCATACCCCGACTTACGCAAATCCGGAGTTACGCAGTTTCTTATATGTACGTATTCCCATTGCGCTTCACGCCTCACCACTAGTCATATCTTTCAGGTGCCGGCCGCATTCGCCAGTGTCGCACATGCTGTGGACAAGCACTGACATGTTTCGCACGGTCTCCATTCATACATGATTTTTATAGTCTACAAACCTTGCGATTGTTTAATGTTATGTTCTTGATAAAAATTTTATCACATAAAAAATAATAATGTCATCCAAAAGAAGCAAGTCCGATTCTTCTACAGCTAGCAAGAAAAGAAAAGAAAAACATTGACTTTGGAAACAAAACTCAACATTATTAAGGATTTTGAAGGCAGAATGAAAATTTGTGAGTTAGCAAAGAAGTTCGACCTACAGGAATCTACAGTAAGAACAATCATAAAAGAAAGGTTTACAGATTTTGGAGGACATAGATTCTAACGAGGAACGAATGGTAGCCACAAGGCAATGAATAAAAAAATCATTAGCTTGCTATGAAGAAATTTTGCATGACAAGAAAAAGACATTATCCCATCAGACGAATCTATTAGATTTTATGAAACGATCAACATCGAAATAACTTTATTTTTTTTATGTACGAAAAACTACAATTATGATTTTATTTCTTAAAAAATATAGGTGTTTTTGTAAACCTTTGGTCCCAATTGTATGTTTGTATATATAAATTACATGCAAAATTATACCCCAAGTTATGCGAATTCGACTTATGCGCTTTTTTGTTGGTCCCACCTACCGCGTAACTTCGGGGTTTTACTGTATATATATTGCCTTCCCACTTTCAATCCTTGAACATAATGGATGTACAATTGCCAAACCACCACCAGCAGTCACTGACACTCTTGAGGAGATTTTTGACAAAACATTGGTAATATCTTCATATCACATGAGGATTCCTTGGAGAAAAGCAACAAATTCTGTTCTCGTTGAGCAGTACAGAAGACAGGCTGTTCACAAAACAAGAAATAAAAGTAGATTTGTAGAAATATTACCTAACTGCTGTTTGTCCAGATGACATCCATTATGCTATTGATCAAATGTATGTTGCCATCTGCTAATGATTAAATTGTTCTACCTATTGAATAGAATTATCTGTGAGAACATGTTTCTGGGTCTTGGCAAATTACAATGACGGTTAAGTTTTATGGATTCTGGAGTGAAATAATCTACTTTACAGAAATCAGACACAGTCTGATTTCTGCAAATATCACTCAACAGCCGATCATCTAATACTGGAAGCATCCATTAGAAATGCCTTCCTAAAATGCAAGTGTTTAGTATTTGTTTTTCTTTGATATGGAAAAAGTATATTATTCTGCGTGGAGATTTGGAATATTGAAAGACCTACATGACTTTGATCTCAGAGGAAACCTCCCTCTTTTTATCCAATATTTCAAGTCCAAATGGGATCCTCTCTCTCCTGAATGTGTACCCAATAGGAGGGAGTCCCTCATGGTTCATGCTCTTTTTTCAGTGAGATTGAAAAAAGAGCATGAACTGTGTCATTGACATTACCATCTTCTATCACTCATATAACATAAGGGTCATTGAAAGCTGTTATGGATAAAGGATTAAACTAAGTATATAATTTCTTGGTATCTTTAATGTATAGTATAACCAAGTGGAAAAACTTTTAACAACTTTTTATTTTTTTTATTTTTAATTTGCTCTGAGTACTTATGTTGTTAATATGATTATTGTCATGCTGTGTGTGTGCTGCTTATGTATTAATTTATATCTACATATCGTATGTGTTAGACATCATATCTTGTTCTTGTGTTTATTTTTTGTAAGGTGGCTGTTTCTTTAACATTTAGAATTTGGTGGGTTTTTTGTATGTTGTGTTTGTGGTAGTTTTGTGGAGTTTTTGTGTTTGCTTTCCTTTTCTAGTGTGAGTTTTTAACTTGCGGTGGTGTTTTTGTTGTTTTGTGGTAGTTTTATGGGTGGTTTCGTTTCACTGGTTTTCAAGGGTGAAATTGAATTTCCAGTGCTACTAGCAACTGTTTGATTCTTGGTACTAACATTTCTGATATTGATATTTTTGTGGGGGCAGGGCTGTATCTGTTTCTGAAGGGATGATATGTTTTACCGACTTCAGCAATGTACAGCATTGCTGAAGTCAGTAAAACATATCCCTATTATTTCCTTATATAAGGATATAATAACTGAGATAATGTAATATTTATATGCTGCAAGACAGTTTGACAAAAACCATATAAGCATTACAAGTTAGAGAAAATAAAAATAGGACTACTTAATAGTATTTGTCATATTAATGTAATTCTAATTTTAAGGCATCAGTTCCCAACTGGTGGTACGTGCTGGGCCGTTCATGTACACAAAAAATAATCAGTAATGGCGGAAAAACAAGTAAAGTAAACAAAATGCAAAACGTACCACCGGTTGGGAACCGATGCCTTAAAATGTCTGTTTTTTTTTTTTTTCTCTCCCCTTGAAATTTTCTGTTTTCTTACCTGTATTTCATCTGATTGGTATCAATGGTATTTCATCTGATTGGTATCAAAGGGTGTAAGTCATATGACACAACTGTTATATCAAAATAGGTTTCTAGATTTCTCATTTTGGAGGGCAGAGTTTTCTGACTATTGATGAATAATTGGTAGTTATGCAATTCTAGTTTTAAGAGAAACTCGTGCCATAGTTCTAGACAATATATATACAAAAACACAAGGGAAAAGTATTATTATGGCAGTATTAAATGTACTGCCATATATTTCAGTCTGAAATTAACAGACTATCATTAAAAACAGTTTTTACAAGATAGAATGCAAACAATTGATTTATTTGAAATAGAACCACATAATATTAAATCACCAATAGTGTTATGCTTTCACTGAAGAAAAGATTAATCATAAAAGTGTAAAATAAATTGCATATATATATATATATATATATATAATTTATAATATCTAGTTGGTTGCTTAAGGTCTTATGTCTTTATAAAATATTATTGGTCTTAATTAGTAAAAAAAAAAAAAAAAAAAAAAGACTTGAATGATTTGTTATTCGAATCAAACCTTCCCATATTTCTGATAAGGATAGATTATTCCGATTCAAATTAGGGTGGTGAAGTAAGGCCTCAGCAATCTCCTTAAATAGGATTTGAATTAATTAATTTTATATATATATATATATATATATATATATATATATATATATATATATATATATATATATATATAATTACATTCTATATATACATATATACTGTAATTATATTCAATATTCAAAAGCCAACTACCATTATTCCTGAAGAGAAAAGTTTTTAACCTATGTATTCTTCCTATATTGCCATATGGCTGTGAAACATTGACACTAAATGCAAAGGAAATTCAAAAATTAAGAACAACATACATGAAAAGAAGTTTGCTTAGTATGACAAGACTGGATTGCAAAAGGCATACATGGATAAGAAACCAAACCAAAGTCTCTGACATCATAAGAAGAGTGAAACATCTGAAGTGGCAATGAGCTTGGCATATTGCTCGAAGATAAGATTGATGATGGACAAAAGAAGTACTGGATTGGATTCCACGAGAGGAAAAATGACCATGCCATTACGTAAGTCACGGTGGATTGATATCATCAGATTTGCAGGGGTGACATGGGAAAGGAGAGCCATGGACAGACAATTTTGGAGTAATCTTGGAAAGGCCTTCATCCAGCAGTGGATCGACAATAGCTGATAATGATGATAATATATATATATATATATGTGTGTGTGTGTGTGTGTGTGTGTGTGTGCGCGCGCAGTTTATTTTACACTTTTATGATTAACCTTTTCTTCAGTGAAAACATAACACTATTGGCGATTTAACATCATGCAGCTCATTCTGTTTTGAATAATTCTTTTGTATTCTACCTTTTAAAAACTGTTTTTGAGCCACTGATGATAGTCTGTTAATTCAGCTGAAATATATGGTAGTATATTTAATAAATAATACTTTGTGTTTTCCTGTATATGGTAGTTATGTAAGTAATGCATTGACACGTCCCTAAACAATAATACTTCATACCACAAAGCAATGATTTTATGCTTGCAATGTGATGTGATGAGGATAACATTGGTCACCAGCACACAACCCCAGTCTGAACTTGTTAGTGCATCACAGGGACAAATTAGGATGCAGAATTCAGGCAAGGCTAAAGTGACACTCATCATTAGTGGACTTACTAACTTTAAAGGAGGAGTAGAGCACCATACCATTACTTTTCTATAAAAATTCTATAATTCTTTTTAGAATAATTATTATGCCAAAAGTTAGCACAAAATGTTATTGAATTCTGTCAATAAAAACATTTTTTATATCTGCATATTTCCCCTGACCTTTGGTAGCATAGTGTAATTAAATTGTATCACTTATGAATAATCCTTTTATTGCATTTAATTACTTGTAGATAATTCAAAAGATAGAGAGGCAAAATTTGAATCCCGAGGTGATTTTATAAAGATGTCTAATAGTAAATCTGGAAGCAGTTCCAGCTTTAAAATATGTGCATCAACAGGATCACAGTCTAAAAGAGAGTCCAGGTATTTCTTCCCCTTCCTTTAAAGTTATTATACATTCAAATAATGAAAGAATTTTGCAAATTTTTAGTACGTCATAAAATTTCCTGTGCATGTTTTTCTCTGGATTGCTGTAGATTCTATCCATTTTCTACGTATGAGATATTTTTTATCTATGTATTTTATTTTTATATATAAAATTCAAAACAAAAAAAACTCAATTTTTTCTGTAGAACGTTGATAATTCTCTGTTATGGATTTATCAGTGGCAAAGTTGCGATTTTTTTATGTTCTTCTAGATAAAAATATTTAAAGTGGAAATGCACCTTGTAAGGAGCACAGTAAAGTAATGCCTAGTGTTTAAAATAGACTTTTCTCATGTGTTAAAAACAACTTGATTCAGTCATTAAAGAGAGGTAGCTTATGTGAGTTAATTAGCCAGATTGACATATTTAAAAATGTCCAGTTTGGTTTATAGGGACTTCGAGAGAGAGCGAGAGACACTTTTGTTTCTCCATTTTGACAAAACTGCATTCTAATGCAAAGCAGATATTTGAGTATATTGTGAAGGATCATTTATCTATTATACAGAATGTAAATAAAGTTGTGCTGCATAGAATATTTTATCATTTTGTGGATACCCTGTATTATATACTACAGACAGTACTATGTAGGGAGTGGTAGATAGCATAGTGTGGATAGTAGATTATGTAGAGCTACATGTCTTATCATGTTATGCTGTGTAGTATAGAATGGCCTTGTGCAGTGAGTCCTTTGACTCATTGGAGGTGTTATACAATAATAATAATCAGAAAAATAATAGAATAATAAAATCATTTCTTTATAAGGATATCTGATTCATTGTTCAAAATATGTCTCACCAATCTCAAAACATGTTTCTAAAAAGAAATGTTTCTTTGTAAGTTCATTAGCATATATGGACTGAAGCAGCTAAATTCATTTCTTATGCGTTCTTTGAAATGCTATTAAGCCTGTTATTTTCACTGAAAACTTGAGAATTCACATATTCCTCAGTAGCAAAATTCATGGAGTTGAAAGTAAAATTAATAAATTTTTAAAAAATACAGCCTAATATGCACAGCATCTGTAGTCCATACCAGGGCACTCTAGATACTATGTGCTTGTGAGAATAGCAGTTAGGCCTAGAGATTAGTCTGTGTAGATATATGATCTTGCCCGATGACCATTGTATTGAAAGGTGAAGAACTTTGAGGAATGAAATCCTGCAAGGACTTTGTTTAACTTCTGTCAAAACTGATACAAGTAAAACAAAGGAAGAGGGAGTCAAAAATGCACATCCTGATTATTTCGTCCTCTATATCAAAAGAAAAGATTCTTTTATATCTGCAAGTGAAGTTACATTAAAACACTGTTCTGCTTTGAACTCTGCCTTGTGGGCAAGCTAATCTCAATTACCCCATGAAAAAAATAATATCTGAAGTCGGTAGCATGGAAATATTACAGAATCTGTATCCTAATTGCAATTTGCAAGTAATACTTAGAAGGGATTTTTTTTTTTTTTTTTGAAAGACATGCTACCACAAAAGGTTTATAACCTTTCATTGATGAAAGGTTGTACATTAGTATCGTGGATGGACTAATGTTAGATAATCTGGATGTCCTTGCTCCTTAAACAAACATGGATTTTTTTAAATGTGCTCATCATCATCAAATTCCTGATATGGCTCTCATCAATTGTACAGGATATTATGATAGTACTACGTGAAAAGGTTACTTCATTACCAACTTCCTATCAACACTTTTCCTCCAAAATAATCTGTTATCTCTCAGGATTCCAATATTGTCATATTTTAGATTCCAGTCTTCTAAGGCACTTCTTATTGTATATCAATCCACCTGTATGTTAGTTGGTCTTCCTTTGTCTTTTTCCTGCCATCCTGACCAAAAAAAAAAAAAAGTTTTGCTAACCTTTCCTCTGCCAGTCTGTTTAAATGACCATACATGACATTAGCTCTGCTAACACATTCCTGAATACTAACAATGCCGATGCTTTCTTTTAATGTTGCACAATGGTCAGCATTTGTTTTGATAAATTATACAGACTACTACTGTGTTAAGAATAATTCCTTTAATTTCTTGACATTTCGACCTTCATATAATATTAAGCTCACCATCAGGATTATACACATGTATATACAGAAACAAGTTACATTACAATTTAAACAGTATGCCAAAGTGACAATAATCACTTTGGTATACAGTTCGAGTATTATTCTATTAGCCTGACCTCTAGTAGAGAAAAAACACAAAACTATATCCTGTTTACATATGGTCAGTGAAGAAATTCATATTTTTTAATACAGCAATAGTAATGGCCTAATCAGTAATTTAACATATGTGTTTGTTATATTAAAGCTAAGATCCTGGAGTACTAAAGTTATAATTTATAAAGGTTACTCCTAGAACAAAGGTTAAGTAGAATATGTGCCATCCATATTCATTGTATTTTTAGACCATCATTATTAAGATTAGGATGGTTGATTAGGTCCAGGACTGTTTAAATTTGTACTCATAACACATTTTAGTGTGGTGTAATGATCAAGTGCCTTTCCAGTCAATTTTATGTAGCATATTCAGGGCATGATCAGAAAGGCCAGAATTACAATAGTTATTAAAATTAATGTGTTGTTTATGTTCCCTTTTCTGGATAGGAATTCTGCATCTAGTTTCACCTATATAAGGCAAGTTACAAGTGCATTGAATGCTGTATAGTCCATGGTGGGCCAGAGGAGGAAAAATATCCTTGGAGGAGTTTAATAAGTTAATTTTGCAGGAGGTTTAAAGGTGGCATTAAAGTTGTATTTGTGTAGTGTGTATCACTGTTTTCTTCAGGCTCTACCAATGAATCTCTAAGGTTTAGTTCTACTTTTGAAACTGTTTCATTTTTTCTTGAATAATATTTGTCTATTTTGAATCAACAGTTCAGCTCTGAAAGTTTTATCACATTTGATTCTTTTTAATACTTTTTTATACACTTCTCTTTATAGTATGATATTCAGTTTTATATCCTGCTGAGAACTGACTGGTGATCATGTGGAGTTTCAAATCCTCTGTATACTTTTGCATTTTAAACAAGCAAGAAAACATCGAGAAGTTTCATTGACAACAACAACATAGTCAATGAAACAGCTTATTTCTTGTGTCTACTCTCCATGTGAATTTGAGCACATCTTTATGTTGGAGGATGGGGCCAGTAATAACTAATCCATATCCTGAACAGATTCAGCAGGTACTTACCATTATTGTTAGCTCTGTACATCTCTCCACATTTTCCCAAAACATTTCTGTGTGTCTAGTAATCATTTCCTATTCTGCTGTTTAGACTTCTGTTGACTTCTGCTGGACTATTGTCTGAAATACATCTTGTCTAGTTCCCTATTTTGATACTTCCTCACATCACTTTACTTGGTTTTGCCTGCCATTCAAGAAGATTATCCTTGTTTTTCTTGTTGAATACTCTACCTACTCCACCTTTTCCCTGATCATTATTGCCTGAATATAACATCGCATATTTGTTGCTTAGAAGATTCTCGTCTGTTTCCGTTATTTTGGTTTTGTTAACACTTATTATGTTGATCTGGTGATTATCATATTCTTCTGCTAATTCCATTTCTTTTCCGTTGATGCTTCATGTGTTGATGGTGCCAATCTTGAACTCTGCTGATGTTGAGCTGCAATTCATCCATTAGTAATTTTTCACTATTTCCCAGGATTTCCTGATGAAAGCAGGATGGACCTTATTTAACCAGTTGAGAACATAGCCAGTATGAGATTCTATCATGTTATTTTGTTTTAATCCAGTAAGAACAGAATTTAGAATGTCACCAAAAGCATTCTGAACATGTTGATTTCTTTTCTTTAAATTTTTGATTTTTCAACTGTATACTTTTTTTCATAGAAGATCATCTTTTATGGCAATTTTAATGTTCACAAATAAAAATGGCTTTCCTTTTCCAGTTTCACAGTTTGAGCAGTCAGAGATGTTGGGACATTTGGTATCACTCACCAGGAATCTTATACAAATTGTTCAAATATGTAACACAATTCCAGATAGTCATCACCACTCTCCAACACCAGCTCTCCTCCTCGTGAACCATGGATGTTGTTTATTCCCTAGGCCAGTGGTGTTCAACCTTTTTTTACTACGCGAGCTACTTTTTTATAAAAAGTTATTCGGCGATCTACTCTCTTATATAGATCACGCTCCCCCAACCTGATATCTGATTTTGCACAAATAAACAACTAAAAATACACAACTAAAGAACACAGAGACAAATGTAAGAAAGCAAAACACTGTGTAAAACTAGCTAAACAAAAGGCATGGGAGGACTTTGACAAGAACGTAGAAAATAAATATCAAGGCGGCGGCAAAATATTCTGGAGGTTGTTGAAGAAGCTTAGGAATGGAGGAAAGAGTGCTGTAAAAGGAGTTAGAGATGATAAAGGTGAAATGAAAATGGGAGAAAAAGATATCCTTGAAGTATGGAGTAATTACTTTGAAAATTTGCTAAATGAAACAAGCAGTGATAGCACAGTAGTAAAAAACACTCAACAGGCATACAGTCAGGAATACATATCGATACTTGAAGTAGAAAAAGCCATCAAAGGCTTGAAATGTGGAAAAGCAGCAGGAGTAGATGATATTCGACCAGAAATGCTGAAATATGGTGGTATGAAAGTCTTACAGAGGCTGCACTGCATAGTTCAGAATGCCTGGACAGAGGAACGAATTCCTGATGATTGGAATAGAGCTCTAATAGTACCCATATATAAAAAGGGAAATAAAACTGAATGTGAGAATTACAGAGGTATTTCCCTATTGAATGTTCCTAGTAAGATATATGCAAGTATACTTGAGACACGGTTGAGAAGAATTGTGGAAGAACAAGCTGGATTCAGGCCAAATAGAGGCTGTCAGGATCAGATCTTCACTTTACGACAAATAGTCGAGAAAGCATGGAAATATAACAAAGATCTGTATTTAAGTTTTGTCGATCTGGAAAAGGCATATGACAAGGTGCCAAGAGAGAAGCTATTCAATACGCTACAGTTATATGGTGTAAATGGGGCATTATATCAAGCAATACTAAGTCTTTATTTGAGTTGTAAATCAGCAATTAGAATTGAAGGAAGTACAGGAAGATGGTTTTATGTTAAATCTGGTGTCAGACAATGATGTATATTATCCCCTCTGTTATTTATTATCTATATGGATCACATTATGAAGAAAGTGATATTAAATCTGATATCAAAATTGGAGATGTTAACTCAGCTCTTTACTCTGCAAGATTCCTTGACTAAAGTGAATAACTCTTGTAATAGATTTGATATGAAGGTCAGCAGTAACAAGACAAAGACGATGAAAATGGGCAGAAGCATTGAAAATATCAACTGCATTGTGAATGGAGAACTTATAGAACAAGTGAAACATTTCAGCTATTTAGGCACGATGTTTAGTGAGGATCGTAAATTAAATATGGAAATAGACAACAGAATCTGGTATGGTAGGAAATCAACCGAATAAATTATATGGAATAAGAGAGAAATTAGTCAAAACACTAAATTAGCTGTATACAAGACTGTGTTCAAACCTGTTTTAACGTATGGATCTAAGAGCTGGGTTAGAAATAAAACACTTGACCAAATACTAGAGACCACAGATATTGAGAGTCTTGAGAAAGATTAGAGGGGTGAACAGATTTCATCAGTGGCAATATCATATTAAAAACGAGTATATTAGGAAAAAACGTAATGTTAGCATCGAGGAATATGTTAGCAGAGCTAATCTCAGGTGGTATGGTCACCTAAAAAGAATGGGAGAGGAAAGATTAACAAAACAAGTGTTTGCCAGGTTAGTGGGAAAAAGACCAAGAGGAAGACCAAGATATAGGTGGATTGATACAGTAAAAAGTGCCTTAGAAGATAGAAATATTAGATCTGATAATGTTGAAGTCTTGACAGGTAACAGATGGATTTGGAGGAAAATTGTAGATAGAAAGTTAGTAATGGTGTAACTTTTTTCATGCAGTACTATCATATCCTGTACACCCCTTGAGGGTACATATCAGGAATTTGTTGATGATGATGAGTGTTCTCTGCCAGGTTGGCAGGAAAACAACCCAGAGGAAGACCAAGATGTAGGTGGATTGATACGGTACAAAGTGCCTTAGACGATAGAAATATGAGATCTGATAATGTTGGAGGCTTGACAAGTAACACACTGATTTGGAGGAAAATTGTAGATAGGAAGTTAGTAATGCCTAAATTTTTTATGTAGTACTATCATATCCTGTACACCCCTTGAGGGTACTTGTCAGGAAATTGATGATGATGATGAACTAAAAACTTTATTTGTATTTAAAAATTTATTTATCACTTTTAATTATTTTAATACAACAAAAAAAAAAGACAAATATATTGGAATAAAATATTTATTTTCTCTATTTTGGAAAACCAAAGTTAGAAAAAACAACAGATTGATTAGAAACTCACAAGTTACAGGAAATGCTGGTTGATTAAAAAAAAAAAAAAAAAAAAAAAGTTAATTTGAAATTTGACATTGTTTGGACCTCGCAATATTTTCATAGTCAAGTTGATATGAAGAAGTGGCCAATCGCAGACAATCATCTAAATGATCATTTGTAATTTGTTTCCTTAATTGATTTTTTGTGATGGTCATATTTGAAGAAGTGGATTCTGACAAGTATGGCGATCCAAAACACGACAGAATTTTTCGTGCAATATCAGTTAACATTGGGAATTTTTCATGTGCATACTTCCAAATAACTTCATTGTTTATTGATTTTAAATGTATAAAATCAATAAACAATGAAGATTCAGAATATTATCTTGAGATAATATTCTTAATGTTTATTATCTCAAGTTCTACTTCAGCTTGGTTTATATCAAACAGCCCACTAATTTTATTTGAAATTTCTGTGATGTTCAAGTTTTCCTGAAATTGATTATTGATAAAAGATGCAATCATTTCAGTTTTATTAAAATCTTTAAATCTTGAATTTATTTATTCCTCAACTAATTCTATTTCACGAATAAATTCTTTTAAGTCATAGCAAAGCATTTCTTGATTTTGTTCAAAAAATTTTAATAAAGATGGGAGATGTCTAAATTCACGGTCATTTATATTTTTCTTTAATAAAAGTAAGGATTGTTGGAAAGTTTTTATTGAACATAACATGTTAATTAAATTTTTATCTCTACCTTGTAACTCTAAATTTAAATTGCTTAATTTCGTACAGAAATCTACTAAAAATGATAAGTGTAACAACCATCTTTTATCACTCAATTGTGGATAAATATCTCCTTTTTCATCAAGAAAATTTTTTATATCGTTAATTAATAAAAATTAATTACTAAAAATGATAAGTGTAACAACCATCTTTTATCACTCAATTGTGGATAAATATCTCCTTTTTCATCAAGAAAATTTTTTAATTTGTTAATTAATACAAGAAATCTCTCTAAAAATTGCTTCTGCTGAGCCAGCGAACATTATAGTATAACAGAAGTTCCCTATCATCATCAGCCTGTAATTTAAATAACCACCATTGCAGGGCTTTTCCTCGGACAGAATTTACAATTTTAAATGTAATATCTAAAACATCTTTTGTGTTTAATCTTTTACTACGCAGTACTTGTTGAATAATACAGTGGTACGTTAAAAAATCTGGATATTTGTCATCATTTTTACATAATGAAATGAAGCCTGATTTATTACCAATCATTGCAGGAGCACCATCAGTAGTAATAGACAAAAGTTAAAAAAGCGAAAGTTTGTGTTGTTTCACAAATTCATCAAATGCCGATAAAATGTCCTTCTCAATAATGGTATAATTTTCAAAAGTTCTTTACTTAAATAATCTTGAAATACCATGTGAATAAATACCATTAACTGAGCAATATCAATGAAGTCGTTTGATTCATCAAATTGTAATGAAAATGCAACACACTGGTGAATGTCTGACATTAACCTGGCCTGGAAACTTTTCTCCAGCAATTGAAACTCTTCCTTTCAGCAATTTGAAACCTTGTTTGCGGCCTAGAAGTAGTCTCTCTCTAGCAATGTCTTGAACTGAGAAGCTCCTTTCTGGAAGCGGGAAACTCCTCTATCAAGCAGCGTGGATCCGGGCAGTCTCTTTGACAGCGACTCTGGACCAGGCGGCCTCCTCTCTGACAGCAATTCTGGAACCGGGGGGACCCCCCCCCCCCTTCTGCTTGCTTCAGTCCCTTTTTATTAGGCCTTCTCATGAGACCTCACATGAAGTTTGGCAACCCCCAAAGAATTGGTATGAGTCTTTCATCTTAAGTTTCAAGTTTGGCATGCCTTTTGTTCTCCTCTACTTTCTTTTGATTGTAAGTTGCCAGCCATCGGAAAGTTGTTTGAACTCTTTCTGACTCACTTCGGAGATGTTTACGCTTAGAGCCTGCAAGCCTTTCTCATACATACAAGTTTCAAAAACAATCTTTCTAATGCCGCCATGTACAGCTTCGGTGACAAAAAAAAATTGCCTTTGTTTTTAACACTAACATATTCTTATTAAAGTAGTATATACAGTTAGCTTCAAAAGAGTTATTTACAAAAACATCTAATGCAAACTATATCGAGACAAACAAAGTTTATTTTTTTTTACAATACTCACATGGGACTTAACCTAAGTAAAAAATCGATGTAATGTGCTTTGCAATATTTAAGCTACAATCGAGTTTTTACACTTTGCTTATAATTATATTCACTCGGCTCGCTGTTTGACTTCCACTGATCCAAATTAATTCATTTACCCGAACTTATAAGAAAATTTCTAATTTGACAATTTTAACGAAAAATAAATAAACAATTGCAATACACTTAAAGCGAATTAAAAATAATACAAAATAATGATAAATAAAATATTATGTTTTCAGTTTTAATTAAATTTGTAAGTAAGGAGGAATACACGAGATGCCCAAAAATCGCTCCACAGTCGATCATGATCGACGGATTGAACACCCCTGCCCTAGGCAATTCAGACCATAACCTAGAGTTGATTTCTTCTGGCACGGAGCAAAAAACTCACACTCTATCATCGATATATTGTGTGGTATTATGAGAAAGCCAAGCCAATCTTTATTACTTCTTTGGTCTCATTTCCTTGGTTGGATTTATTTTATTTATTTATTTATTTATTTTATTTTTTTATTTTTGTTTTCAGTATTATGATTCATGTTTGCAGTGAACATGGCTGAAGCAGTTCTTAATAGTAAACATTTAACACCACTCCACTTTAAATTCTTTTTCCTTATAAGCTCTGGTTCTTACAATAAGTGTGCCAAGTTGGTTGGCACACTTTTTGTGAGAATTCTGCATAAGAACATATATTTTTCCTAATGTATTTACTCAAATATAACTTGCCCTCGCTTATAACTCACATCCTTTATTGTACTTTATGAAAAAAAGAAATTAAAAAGTTTTGCATATACCTTGCACACAAAAAAAGTTTAAACCCATTCACGTTGGGGCGATAGTAACTCGCTCACCACAATATAAAATACACCCATCCCAGCAGCCACTATACTGCAGACGCAAGAAAAACAAGTACTTTTTTTGTATCGCTGAATGAGGTACAGAGGCATTTGCAGTCTGGGTAATATATTTGTCAATAAATAGTGCAATTAGGACAACTTTGATAAAATTGAACTAACTAATGAATCACATGTCCCCCAACCTCTCCCACAGAAACTATGCTGTATAGACTCAAGAAAAACCATATGTTGTACCGCCAAACACAGTATCTAACTAAAAAACTATTGTCCAAACGTTTTTCCAAATTTTCAATTACATGAAATAAGTATTTGTTCGATTGCATTTGAAATTTTTGGTGTCTTTAAGACAGATCACAAAGGCTAACTTCGAATAAAATTTTACTGATGAATTGAAACTAGCACGTGCTGTATAATGTGTGTGCGAGTCTGTCAGCCAGCCCGACGTGGAAGTAACACTCAAACAAGCAGCAATAAAATTCAGTTGAGCCTGCCCATTCAATCCAGAGGTGGTACACAAACGGTAATGAGAAGTTCTGTTGAAACGCTAAATGGGCAAAACATTACCTGACGTGAATGTGTTAAAACTAAAAAATATATAGTGAATGTTGTTATGCCATTTTGGAATTCGGTTGAAAAAATCAGCATTTCAATTCAACAATTGTCAGCTTGCCTTTGTCATTGAGTCACACAATCTTTCGTTAATACTGCACCAGTCATGTGCACGTCTTCATAGCTGCTCTCTCTCTCTACCAACCTACCATTGCTGTTCATTTTGGCTTCCACTTTCACTTCTCATTAATCATTTGTGAAGGATTGTTCATTACGTATTGTCTCAAGTCTTGTAAATTACTGGTAACATTTTCTTGAAATATGGAGACACGTTCAAGTTACAGTGCTGGTTTTAAACTCAAAGTTATTGATTTTGTAGAAAAACATGGAGCAGCAGCCTCTGAGTTTACAGTGACCAAATTTAATGTGCAATATTGATGTAAACAGAAACTTCCATTAGAAACCACCAATAAGTCAAGAAAAGCATTCCGAGGACTTTAAATTGGAAAATTTCCTGAATTGGAGGACGAGTTACTTGAATATATGTTAGGTTTGCATAAAGATGATTGATGTGTTTCACATTAATAAAATGGTGCATTTTAAAGTGCATGAGGTAGCTACAAAACAAGGCATCAGTTGCACAGATCTGAAAGTGATCCAAGGTTGGGTCACAAGATTCATGAAGAGGAAAAGTCCTTCCCTTCATTGAAGGACATCCCTTTGCCGAAAGATTTCGAGGAGAAACTGGTGAATTTTCATCGCTATGAGATTCAACTTAGAAAGAGCAAAAACTACTAGTTATCACAAATAGCCAATGCTGATCAAACACTCCTCAGTTTCAACGTGCTACACCAAACAACAATAACAGAAAATAGTGAAAAAACTGTGATATTACTCAAAGCTGGAAGGGAAAAACAGCGATGCACGATCATACTCATAGTTACTTCAAAAGTTACCTCCTTACATAGTATTCAAAAGGAAAACAATGCTGAAGGGGAAATTTCCCCCTGGAATTCATGTAACAGTCCAAGAAAAAGGATTAATGGACACTACATTAGTTCGAGATTGGATTAGAATAGTTTGGGCCAAACCCACTGTCCTCATGTGGGATAGTTTTCGTTGACACTTAGAACCTGAAGAATAAAATAACTTTCGGATATTCGTACCAATATAACCATTATTCCTCATGGTCTTACACCTTCTCTACAGCCCTTGGATGTATTGGTCAACAAACCATTCAAGGACTACATATGAAATTCTACATTCGATGGATGGCACCCAGCAACTACGACCTGACTCTGGCAGGGAAGATTAAGAGACCATCATTAGAACTGTTGTGCAACTGACTTTTGAGAGCTTGGAAAATCATTTCACTAGAAATAATTGCCAAGAGTTTTTAAAAACTGGCATGTGTAATGCCCTTGATGGGAGAGAAGATGACGCTATTTGGGCAGATGACTTTGACAATGCACGCAAGGAAACTGCTCTTGAAGCCGGAAGTGGCAATAGCGAATAGGAGATTCTTGGTAAGTTATACTCATTTTCAGTTTTTTTCCTGAAAACTTTAGTTTCCAAAAATCTCTGCATATATCTTGCATCACAATTTTTTTTAATTTAATTTTTTGGGGGAAAAAAAGTGTGAGATATATTCAAGTAAATATGCTAATAGAAACTGAAATTTTAGTTTCACATTACTCATTGTAATATACCAGAGTCCTGTTGCAATTTGCTTTCATCAAAATCTGCATCTTTCTTATCTGTTCATGCTAAAATCCCAAAATATCTGCATGCAGTTATCACCTATAGCCAGTGGTGAGCCATAAGGGGCTCACGCGAGCCCTTTGTTAAATTTTTCCCAAATTTGAAAGCCTCTTATTCTTCGTGTTACTTTTTTATTTTTTCAGAAAAAAAAACTTTTTTTTTAAACATATTAAGTGACAAACTCATACAGTAACCTAACAAAAATTAGTCTATTCGGCAGTGTATAGATTATTTGGAATTATTGTTTCAACTCCTCTATAACGAATGTGCCCAAGTTTGAAAATAAAATAAGTACATGCGCTATCTTTACCCTTCTGGTAGCAGTTGTATAGTAAAGCCAGTAGCCAATCAAATGTTTTATAAAATATTATAAAAGATTTCATTCTTATTATATTTTGATAGTTAAAAAATGTTTTTCTTATGTAAGATAAATTAACACAGTTGATTGTGTGCAAATATTTCATGTTTAGATCATGAAATATTTCTTTAAAAATATTAGCCTTTAGAGGTTCATTGTCCTCGTATATATGTTTTGATTGGAATTTGTACACAAGCTGCATTAATAAAAGTTTTTGTGTGAAATACAGCTTCTTTTTTTTTTTTCTGGATGATGCGAGCCCTTTGTTAAAATTTCCATAGCTCACCACTGCCTACAGCATTATTCAAAACTGATTTTAAAAGAGCAAAAAGTAGAAAACTCATTTCATATCTAAATCCAAGCCAGTTTTTCTGCTCTGTTTCCAAAAGTATGGGTCCTAATTTTTGTCCAGCTGTATTTCCATTTCTTTCTACCTTCATGGTTCCAGAGAATCATTTCCCACAGAAAAGCAAATTATTTTATATTGTTCTTATAATTCCTTCAGAGGTAATCTTGGTGAATGTTTTCCTCCTACTATTCCTAACATACAACATTCCATGCTTCATTTGATATTTTGCTAGAAAGAGATCATCAGAATCTTGTCCAAATGATACCAGAAAGTCTCCTTTTCTGATGGCATTTCTTTTGTACAATTTTGTATGCTCCAGAATCAACTTCTATATTTCCTTTTTTTAAAAAAAAGAAAGATTTCAGTATTGTGACAACATGTTTATTAAGATAAATAAAGATAAACAAACCCGACACATTTCGTATGTCGTTTGACTTACGAAACTTGTTTCTCAAGTCAAAAACTAGTTACAGGTAACTAAAAGTTTAAACATAAGAAATGAGAAATTACTCAAAATAGTCCATTAGATAACTATAACAGTTTTTTTGAAGGTTAGTCAAGTGAATTTTAATTTATCGTCCTACATGTTTCACCGATTTTTGCTATCGGCATCTTCAGGGAACACAATTAGTAAGCTATATGAAGGTAACAGACTAGGTTTTAACTGACAGTTCTCATACAAAATTAGTATTGTGTGAGACAATGCGCGTGTCTCGGGAACATGATTTGTTTGTTGCGAGACATAATGTAATTGGCGTGAACGTTAATTTCTTTGATGTTTAGTGATCTGATTAAAGCTTTCCAAATTTCCGGTAGGATTAGACCTTGATTCTTATTTACGTTTCCTTTGAATGGGCAACTGTAGCAGCCTCTTTGAAGGTTCTGAAATGGTAATTCTCTTCTATATAAGGCATATGACTTTTATCCCACTCAATGAGATGGTTGGTAGAGGCAAAGTGGCAAGAAAGGCCTGAAATATCTTGTCTGTTGTTTCTGACAAATCCTGTGTGTTCCTTCTGTCTCGTTTCGAAGCTTCTAGAGGTCTGACCAACGTAACTAACACCATAGGAGCAAGTTATATTATATACTCCAGAGTACTTGTAGAACGGATGAGGGTCTTTCGGTGATCTTAACAATTTCTGAATAGTATTGACCAACTTGAATGCTACTCTAATATTGTGTGGTTTTAGAAGGATAGCCAATTTTTTGGAAATGCTGCTGACAAATGGAATAGTTATAGTACTGATGTATTGGGTGTCAACACGTTGTCTTTGTGGTATATCCGAAAAGAGAATCTTGTTGCAGAGTCTTTTTGGATAACCATTTAAGGATAGCTCTCTGGATATTGTAGTTAAATCTTTTTGTAAGTAATCTTGGTGTGTGGTGTACTGTATAGCTCTTTTCTTAAGCATATGGATAATGCTAAGTTTCTGGGATATATGATGTGACGAGTTGAAATGGAGGTAACATCCAGTATTCGTAGGTTTTCTATACAGAGACAGGTTGACTGTTATTGGTTTGTTTTTTTATTAGGATGTCTAGAAATGGAAGTTTTTCATCTTTTTCAATTTCTAATGTGAATTTGATGGTATCGTGGAAACTATTGATTTGGTTGAGATAATCCATTAGTAGTTCTTTTGTATGATTCCAAATGATAACGATATCATCAACATATCTGTACCAAGTTTTCAGTTTTGGGGTAATTCGAGATAAGATTTTATCCTCTAAGTCTTCCATGAATAAGTCAGCACAAGAAGGAGAGTGCGGGCTACCCATGGCTAATCCGGTAAGTTGTTTGTAGACTGTTTTTTGCCAAATGAAATAGTTTGAAGTTAAACAATGATTGAACAAAGTAGTGATGTTTCTTGGGAACAAGCTGTCTAAGATGTTGATGGCAGCAAGTTGAATTTATCAATTTGCTTCTTTTAGCTGTAACTAAAGGTTTTGGCATAACTGTTGCTAATCATATTATCCAAGAGTTGCCGGGTCTTTTGCTGTATGATAATTATATTAACTCTAAACCGTCTCTACCAGATAACAAAGTGATAATAAACCTATCTAAACACATTTTAACAAAACCCTTAGATCTCAATTTTCAAAAAATGATTCAATTTTGCCTTAAAACCTACTACTTTTCCTAAAATAGAGTTCATCTGCAACTGAGAAAAAGCCATCTGATTGCTTCCACACCCAATAGCTAATGACTTAAGATTAAAAAGCAGCATTATCCTTTCTGCTCTGTCAAGATCTCCTAACTCTAACCAAATGGAAAGAAGAGCACTACTCAAATTAAAAAATAATAGAAAAAATTAAAAAATCTATTATCAGACACATTTGTCTATAACGTTCTCAGTACAGATCCTATGCAAAAAAACCATAACGACACAAATGAACTGTTATGTGGAATGATTAACTGGCCTATAGACTTAACAAGAAAGCTAAAATCCATGCACCCGTTGACTCCAAGATTGTATGGCGTTCCTAAAATACATAAAGAAGGTATACCATTACGTCCAGTAGTTGATGGAATCTATTCTCCTACTTACCAACTGTCTAAATATCTAGCCAAGATTTTACAACGACACATTCACAACTCAGATACTTATATTAAAAACTCACAACATTTTATTGAAAAATTAAAAAATATCCCTATATCTGAAGATGATATACTAGCAAGCCTTGACGTCCCATCTCTGTTTACAAGCATTCCAGTTGTGGAAGTCATCAACATCTTAGATAACTTGTTCCCAAGAAACATCACTACTTTGTTCAATCATTGTTTAACTTCGAACTATTTCATTTGGCAGAAAACATCAAAAACAACTTACCGGATTAGCCATGGGTAGCCCACGCTCTCCTTCTTGTGCTGACTTATTCATGGAAGACCTAGAGGATAAAATCTTATCTCAGATTACCCCAAAACCGAAAACTTGGTACAGATATATTGATGACATCTTTATCATTTGGAATCATACAAAAGAAGAACTAATGGATTATCTCAACCAAATCAATAGTTTCCACCATACCATCAAATTCACATTAGAAGTTGAAAAAGATGAAAAACTTCCATTTCTAGACATCCTGATAAAAAACAAACCAATAACAGTATCACCCTGTCTCTGTGTGTAGAAAACCTACGAATACTGGAAGTTACTTCCATTTCAACTCGTCACATCATATATCCCAGAAACTTAGCATTATCCATATGCTTAAGAAAAGAGCTATACAGTACACCACAGACCAAGATTACTTACAAAAAGAATTAACTACAATATCCAGAGAGCTATCCTTAAATTGTTATCCTAAAAGACTCTGCAACAAGATTCTGCAAATATGCTTAGAATTCCAACCCAAGGCAACAAAAACCAGGGCCTAATTCTACACCAAGTTTGGTCAGCATTCATAAGAAATATACCTAAGTCAGACCTCAGACAGAGTGAACGTGAACAACAGAACGTGATGACAACCAGCATTGTTCGAACATAGCATGCATTAACGTATGTATAGATACTGCATTTGGATTTTTTAATTTGATGAACAGTTAGACTGCCATAACAACATCTAATGGACTATTTTGAGTAATTTCTCATTTCTTGTGTTTAAACTTTTAGTTACCTGTGATCCCCGAAGATGTAAGTCAAACAACATACGAAACTTGTCAGGTTTGCTTATCTTTATTTATCTTAATAAACATGTGCTCACTATGCCGAAATCTTTGTTTTGAACTGCTAAACCACATAAACCTATACCTACAAAAACTTTTTTTTATTCTTACCTGGAAATTTACCCATATTACCCCCATTCATAAGAAAAGCGACAAAGTATTGTTAGCTTTCTTAGGAATTTTCTCCCATTTCACTCACTTTAGTTGTTTCTTAAGTGCCAGCATAAGCCATTAATAATTTAGTATGGGTTTCACCACTGTCAATCAACAGGGGATCCTCTTGCTTATGTTAATCACCTTTGAACAAGTGCCTAGGAAACGTGGGGAACTCTCAAATGGTTGTTCTTGATGTCTGTAAGATATTTCATCAGGTTGGACACAAAAGCCTATTATTTAATCTTCCATCATATGGTTTGTGTTTTGACTTCTGCAACTAGGTTGCCAGCACTTTGTCTGAATGCACATCACATATGATAGTGAATGGACTGTTATCCTGAAATTTAATGGTTAATGCTTATGTTCCACAAGGCTATTTTTCTCCTACTCTCTTCTTTCTATGTATGCGTGACTTTCCATTTCAGTGCAAATCCAGTACACATTTTCTATGACCTTTCACTACATTACATGTGGTGTAGTTTTTCGCATATTGTATTTCTATTAAACGGAGAGAATTGATGAGATTTTTCCATATGTCTTTAAGAATAGCACCTTGATTTCTATTTAAATTATTGCCTGTGCGTAGCACCACCACTGCTGCTTCTTTGAAAGTTCTGTGTCTGTAGTCATTCTTGATGTAAGGCATAAAACTATTTTTCCAATCTATAACGTGATTTGATGTTGAGAAATGAACTAAACCAGATGTGATGATTCTATTGTGATTGACATCCCCCGTCCCCACACATGTTTCTTCTGTCTTATTTCAAAACTTCCATGCATGTGTGGCCTTTCTTGCATTGGACAGACCTCTAGAAGTTTTGAAATAAGACAGAAGGAACATGTGGGGGATGTCAATCATGATAGAATCATCACATCTGGTTTAGCTCATCATTTCTCAACATCAAATCACGTTATAGATTGGAAAAACAGTTCTATGCCTTATGTCGAGAATGACTACAGACACAGAACTTTCAAAGAAGCAGCAGTGGTGCTACGCCCAGGCAATAATTTAAATAGAAATCAAGGTACTATTCTTAAAGACATATGGAAAAATCTCATCAACTCTCTCAGTTTAACAGCACTACAATATGCGAAACTACACAACACGTGGTCATGTACCGGATTCTGACTGAAGCATTCGAACGCATGCACACCATCAAACACGAATTATCAAATGTAACGGCCTAGCAGTTACTAAAGTGTATGTTTTTCACGTAACTTGATGCATTTGTTTTCACACCAGTATAGCCTTGAAAATGCTAGACAGTGGCTAGTGAAACTTGTTGGCTCTTTGTATTTTTTTATCATTAAATCGTATGGTCTTTTAGCAATAAAAATTCTTAATAATAATTTCAGTTTTTCAGGAACAGAAAATCTCTGTCAGTTTACTTTGGGATTAGTTGAAGTTTAATAATAAATTATTTTATGCATTTTATTCCTCAAAGATAATAGGGTAAAATTCTTTTAGCTCTAATTAACTTTTGGAAATTATTGCCATCAACAGAAACTGAGTTCATGGCAATTTGATGATGATGATTGATGTATTGGGGAGGCAGCACAGCAGTCAACTGCTGTCATCCCACAATGCTAAATGCCAACACTGATATTGTTATCTGAATTTACAGTCAATTTCTCTGAGATGCACTCACCCACTGCCATCCATGAATCTACTTCTAATTCCCTCAACTCACTCAAAAGATCTTTATGCATGTTCCAGAAATAACTCACCATTCACTGTCCAGAGCTAGTATTCAGGATACTAGTTCTATAGTAATTATGTAATTTAATCATTCCTTTTTATAATAACACAGTTATGTTCTTATCCCTGCTGGTCAGCATCTTTCCCAGTATTGCAGCATTCCTGTAGGTGACTTTAGCAATATGTAGCTCAAATGTCAGTTTAAAAAACACATTTCAAATCAGTAGACTGCATTCCATTTCCTTTGGACAAAGCACAAAATTATATTCTTAGCAACATTAACTAACATTTAATTTCTCCTTCAATACACTTACACACTCTTCTGTCAGCTGGACCAGCTTATTAAAACAGTCCTGAAGTGACATGTTAGAATTTTGTTCTCTGGAGATTGAGTAAAGGTGTGGGGGCTAGATTTTTCTATTACTTTTTGATTTTTGGAAAATACAGTCAGTTACTTGTTTTATGACATGATTCCATTACAGTGATGCTGTTAGAAGTCGAAAAGTTCTGTTCCGTGACATAACATTGCAACAGAACATCTCCAAGCAATATCTGTTATTGTTATAAATCCAAAATCATTGATTTTTATAGTTACTATGAAGCTATCACGAATAAAATGAACCCAACGCACACCACTTAGACTCCAGTTTTGAAGACTGCTGTATTATTAAAGCAATATTAATGCTGATCTCTCTCTCTATCTTTATATATATATATATATATATATATATATTCATTTTTTTTTTTTTTCATATAATTATATATATATATATATGAAAGAATGATCATTAACTCGGTTAACATACATATTTTTATAAAGAATTGAATTGCATCAGGTCCAGTTACTTCAAATTTCAAGATAATATATACAAACAAAATCATGGACTGGCTATGGGTAATCCTTTATCCCCTGTACTCGCAAATATTTACTTAGAGGATTTTGAAACCAAGGCTATCTCTTCCTTTATTTTAACACCTAAAGTTTGGAAACACTATGTAGATGATGTCTTCATTATTTGGAGAAATGGACGTGATTCCCTTATGGTTTTCCTTGAACATCTCAATAGCCGACATCAAAGTATTAAGTTTACTGCCGAGCTTGAAACGGATAATTCCTTGCCTTTTCTTGATGTCAAACTGACTCACTCTTCTGGTAAACTCAAAATATCGATATATAGAAAGCCCACACATTCCAACAGATATCTGCATAGTCAGTCCCATCACTTCCCTCGTCATAAGCTTGGAATAATTTCTACCTTGGGACATAGAGCCCGTTCTCTTCTGGATGACCCAAATGAGCTTCTTATAGAAATAAACCTCTGAAAACTTCTTTCGAAGTTAATGGATATTCCAAGAGAATCATTGAAAAATTTCTTCTTAATCCTCCTAGAAATCACTCAGAAGAAACAAATAGATTCAAAGACAATATATCTATTCCTTACATAAGTACAGTTTCACATAAATTAGCAAAAGTTCTAAGAAAATACAATATCAGAACCTTTTTCACTCCACTTCCAAAGATCCGTTTCTTAATAAGCCACCCAAAACCTTGTCATCATTATCTCAAATACCCTGGTGTATATAAAATATTGTGTGATTGTGATATTCCTTATTTTGGGCATACAGACAAATCTGTCGAATTGCGTATGGAAGAACACATGAGGGACATTACTTACAAGAGACAGTAAGCCAGTGCATTATCAAGTCATATCCTTTTCTTGGCTAATCCTAATGATGAAAACCAAAGTCACAAAGTCTGCTGGGAAAAATCTACTAACATCTTCTGTTGCAGTGATGAACTAGAGAGAAAAATCGTAGAATCTAGAGAAATCATCTTCAATCCTGTTCATCTAAATAATAACTTGAGCTACAAACCTCCCAGATTGTCATTCAGCTGTAATCATGTACTGGTGTTCACGAGATGCTACTAGCATGCACTTTCCCAACAATACAACTAACGAAAGAACAGCTTTAAATATAACCACAACGATTTAGTGTCAATTATGTATAGAGACTCTCTATGATGTTCATAGTTTATTTAAGCTTCAGTGTTTTAGTGTTTTTTCTTTCTCTTATAATGTCACCTGATGAAGGCTGTTACAAGCCGAAACTAGTCGTGTTTTTATATTAAAACCTTTTTACTTAAATCTCGGTTCTAGTCATTCAATTCTTTATAAATATATGTATATATATATATATATATATATAACATACTATGTTTTCATCCAAGTAGAAACACTTAACCTTTCAACTAATCCTAGTAAAACTGTACAAATTAATGGAATGGGTTGTTATAGCAGAAGTTTACTTTGTTGAACTTCCATTAAAATAGCAGCACAGCATTGTTCATTATTTTTTTGGCAGTTTGTACACATGAAAGGATAATAGTAGCTGGTGAGCATGTAGCTATTTTTCCTGTTAAATATATATTTTGTAGCATAAAGTATCTGGTAGTACTAATGTGAAGATGTTTCTGTTGACAGATGTGACAGGAACTAATATGGGGTTAGAAGGTGTGAATTGTGGATTATACTTAGGATATGGTAGAACCTCAATGCAGATATGTCCATGGGATTAGATGGGATATTCACTCCCATAATACAAGAATGTACAAGTGAATTGACATTGCCTCTGACTAAGTTGTCTAACTCAAGTTTCAGCTGTGCTACAGTCCCTAGGGATTGGAAGGAAGGTAACTGGATAAGAATAAAATGATACTCTATGGGAATTTAGCATTGTTTTTTGAAGGATAGCATATGCCTTAGTAACTTACCCAATTTTCATAATAGAGTGATGGTTCAGTTGGATAAAGGGAATGGTTACATGATGATACTGCTGCATTTTGCAAAGCATTTGATAGGATACTACCATACGTTACACAAACTGGGGCAAAATGAGGATGGATATGAAGGTAGTTTATGGACTGATATCAGAATAATATATGAAGGAGCATAATCCAAGAAAAAGCAATTGAGCAGTGTGCCTTAAGGCTCTGTTCTTGGATTATAAATCATACAAGAAACAATATGAAGGAAAATATTTAGTTGTTTGGCAGTAGACTCATGTATGGGAAAAAGTTAATGGGTGCCAGTTTAATGAGAAAAAGCATAATATTATTCATTTTTGGATGAAAAGATTACAACCTGCATACATTGATGGAACTGCACTTCAGATAATTGATGATGCTAGAGATTTGTAGGTGATACTGGATAAAGAGTTGAAATAATTCTATTTATTGTTGCTGAGGCAGCTAAAGTAGCTCAGATTATTTGGTTATTGAAGAACACTAAGAACTGGATTACTGTGCTCTTGAGATTGATGGATATGGTGGAGGGTATCCAGAGACCAGTGAAAACATGGTGAGTGATTTATAGAATGCTCTCTATGACAAAGAATGAGGATAACATGCTGATGAAATTTTTTAGCTTTTGGCTGAAGGAGCAGAACAAGGGATAATCTCTGGAAATTGAGTAAGGGTGTGGAGGCTAGATTTTTCTCTTGGAGTGTGGGGAATGGGTTGCCACAATAAATAGAATTATCTGTTATTGATTTTTGGAAAATAGTTCAGTTACCTGATTTATGACAAGATTCCATTACAATGATGCTGTCAGAAGTCAAGAAGGCCATCATTTGGAAATCATTATATAAACCATAACAACATGTTAAAAAATTAATATGCCTGAATGCTAAAATGTGTTGGTCCAGAGTGTTCTCCCCAGAAATTTTTACTAGCCGGGTGGAATGAAGCATTAGCCAGGTACAAGAATTTTGAATGAGTTAAGAAAGACCGTTTTTCATAAATTAAAACTGAAGTAATTTTATTAGAAATTACTTCAAACAAGGATAATATTTTATATAGTAATTATAACAAACAAGGCTAGGATTTTTCTTATTAAGTAATGAAAAACCTTGTAATGCTCACAGCTTAAAATTCTATACATTAATTCTTCTCTTCTTCTTAGAAGCCCAGTTGTCAGCAGCTTTTTCGTAATTAAAATCTGTTGGATCTGGTCCCCTCCAGTGAAATCAGCATCAGATTATTTAGTGTTCTGACTGATGTGATTTCTCATACAGGTTTTTATCCTTTTTAATGCAGTGAAACCCCTTTCACATTCAGCTGTTCTCACAGGTATGGCCAGTCCAACAGCAGCTAGTTTTGCTAAATTTGGAAAAGACTCTTTGAGCTCAGATGCTGTTGCTAATTTCAGCAGTATTTGTCTTGGATCTAGATTTTTGTATGACTGCCCATTAATCATTTTTGATGCAACTGCCCATTCTAGTTTAGTACTTTCATAGTTTAAAACTGCATGACTTCCATTTCAAGAATAATAATCAAAAAGAATCTCAGAAGTCTCACGTTGATCATGACTTTCTGCATTGAAAAGTCTTGAAAAGTAGAAAATGATTGGCATATCTGGAAATTTTGCTTCTAGGTGTTTAATAACTGTTCCTTTGTATTTATTATATATTGTAGTCTTAAGCATAATAACATTAGAATCTGAATAATCAATGTGAAGGTCTGACCATTCACCTGAAAGATGCTGATGAAGATTTTGAAAATGACTGCCAGGAGTGTCTTTCAATTCCATGATGGATAGTTTTCTGGCTTCTGAGAGTAGCTCTATTTCAGTTAAGTCAACATCTTGCCTTTGCCATGATCTAGACAAGTTAGATAAAAGCGGTAACACATCTGAAAGCATCATTAGTGAAGCTGTGATATCATTTCGTTCGGTGGCCTCTCTTTCCAATGCAGCTATAACACTCACCATGCATTCTCTTGGTTGCAGAATCATGAGACAGCCATCTAGTGTCACTAGCTATTTTAAGTTTAATCTGAGGACTGTTCAGTATATTTTTGGATTTGGGTTAAACCAGCCATCCTGACTGAGCAATTTTGGAAGAAGAAAAACAATTGCCTTAAGATATCATTAAAAATGACTAAGTAAGGCACTTCAGCAGCTGCTTGGGCACTAGCAAGAGCCAGTCAGTGGTTTACACAATGACAGTTGTCCATGAGTCCATCTGTTTTATCTTTGAGTAGTTTTGCAACTCCCTTTTGCTTTCCAATCATGACAGTTGCTCCATCAGATCCTAGGCCCATCAGATTACAAGTTTTAAGCCTAGACTGTCAAGGGTTTCAATTACTTTGTTAGTTATAGTCTCAGCTTTGCTATCAATGATATTGCAAGTTGATACAAAACTAACCATGACCTATTTTCTAAGTTGATAAATTTAATGTACACAATCAGCTGTTTCTGTAGTTTCATAAAACACTGAAATAATCTGCAGAATGTATATTTTTCAGTATTTCAGATCTTCTAATTTCTGATGTTAAAATCAACTCTTGCATTATTTTTTCTGAGGAATAATGTTCATTTTTACCGTTAAGATGTTCTAAGTAGGAACAGCCCATAGCCTTGCAGTGCTCAAGCAATTTTTCAAATAATGTAGTATGTGGTAACTCATTTTTCGCTAACCAATACATAGATCTTAAAGCTCCCAGAAAAGCATCTCTCTCTGCAAGTTATTCAAAATTGAAATTGATTTTTCAATATGCCCTATTCCAGTTTCTTCTAGTATATGTTTTTCAATTATATCTGAACAAGAATCAGTGTATAACTTGCTTTGTTCATGGTCCGCCAAGCTTTCTTTTCGAAGTCTTGTGCATGGCATAGTTACTCAAGTTACTTCCTTGTTTATGGGTCATTTCTTTCCGTATTTCATACATGTGGAATACATCATTCCATTATCTTTCACCACTAACCAATGGAATTTTTTAAACCACTCACTGTTAATACCCAATAAGCGGTGTTTAGACGCATGTTTTACATTTGAAAGAGACTCTGCAGAAATCAACGATTCTGTTGTTGGTCTGGTGTCTTCGCTACTATGCTTATCGGTTTCATCTTTCTTAAAATAACTTAAGAGTGTAGTTTTCCTGAGTTGACTTTTTACTCATTATGGGGTAATTTAATAAATATAAAATATCATTGTTATTAAATGAATCAGAACAAATCACTGAATTATGCACTGACAGTAATACCGGTGACACACGACTTGCGTTACGTTGCAATTTTACTATTTATAAGTATTAATTACTAGGAATGGGAATTGGTATCACTCGAGACCGACGTCATAGTCCTCGAGAGGGTTGAGAATTCCCCGAGATCACAACTATATTTGATATGCAGGCCTATTTTCTTTTACAAAATAAAATATTAAATACTTGACTCACGATCTTCGGACAAAAACCATTATTAAGAAAAATAAATGTAGATTTTTAACATCGATTTTTGCCTTCGATTCGAATTTGCTCAATTTTCACAATTTATTTCTTTCAAACATCAAAATTATGTCTCTTTTGTAAAAGATCTTCTTTGCAACCGATACTGTTGTATTCGAGATCCCAATTTTTGTCTTCTTCTGTGTACGGATTGGTGTGCATCAAAGTAAATATCCGAAGCTCTCGAGATTGGCTTGCAATGCGAGAAATTGAGCTGGTCTCACTAAAACCATTATCGAGACTCTCCGGTTCGATTTCTCATCACTGTTAATTAAAAAATGTCTTAAATTATTTTTCCATTCTTGTTCATTATTTAGCCATGTCAATTCACAACATTCATTAGCCAGGCGGTCAGTAAAACTAGCTGTGCGGTTTGCCCATTCATAAGGTCCTGGGGAGAACATAGGTCCATTTTGTTACATTATTTAACCAATTTTACACTGTTTATTTTGAAATAATACAGTTTATAAATTATAAAATTGCTATATATATATATATATATATTGAACTGTCCTGTAACAAATAATGAGGCATTGGAGGTACGGTGCTTCTGTGCACTTATCAGTAAAGTAATCAAATGGAAACAGATGGAGCCAGAGCATTTCTTCAGAATTGCTACTTTATTAATTGGATGATTCATTGTAATGACAGGGGAGGCTAGGTCATCAGCTTTGTACAAACTCAGGAATTACAACAAGGCATTCTGAGGATGGTTCATGAGCTGCATAACTTGTGGATGGATTAGGTTCATCTTTGCATAAGATGACAGTAGGAGTGGCCTTCAAAAATTAATATGTGCGTTCAACATAGTCTGCGCAATTTGACTTTTCTTTTTTGCATAAATTTCTCTGTAGAAAGCAACTGCAGCTTGCATCTACTTTGCTAAATTTTTGTATGTTGGGAACCATTTTCTAAAATAACTGGACTGCCTTAAACAGAGGCAAATGCCTATTCCAATTTTTTTGTTGCAGCTTTTTGGGGACTGTTCTTTTGCTTTTTCTTTCTTCTTCTGCAACTTTTTGTGCTTATAGCTCAATAAAGTGTTCATTTGAGAGCTCTTATTTCAGAGTTTCAAACAAATGCTTACATCTTCATTGTCAACCTCCAACTCTTGAGCTAAAAGCATTATCTTGTCACAATCCCTTGTAAGGCTTTGTCAAATACTTTGAATGTATACATATATATTTTCAGCAGCTTTTTCCGCATTCAATTCCTATGCTCTGCTGTCACCTCACTCCATGCTGCATCAACATTCTTTGTACAATGCAAGATATTATATTCCTTCCAAAAGTGCAAGGGTTTTCCAACCCTCAGTATTAGAACTACTCAGAGATAATTGAAACATTTGTTGACAATGAGACCAAATATGCCAATCATGCATCATGTTGTTTCAGGAAATTGACAATGCAGAGTAGATAAGAACTAAATTATTTTAATTATTACTTCCTATATTTCACCAAAGTTTAATTGGTATCTTCAGGGGTGAATGCACTGGTATTAAACACGTGCATACGGATACAGTAACAAAATTGGATTATGAGAGATACAGGATGACCTATAATTATGCCACCATCTATTGGCTTTGATTGTGTGTTCTTCACACAATCAAAGTATTTGTTTAGGTTGAGGTAGTTGGTAAGATTCAAGGAAATCCTCTGAAATTTAAATTTGTTTTGATGGAGTAAAAAGGCTTTTTTTGAAGAGATCTGTGTCGGGTATCCAAGGCATGATGTGCTAATCCTGAGTGGTCAAAACAGATCTAGTTCTGGTGCTCTGCTATACAGATGTTGGCTGTCCTGCCTGTTTGGCAAAGTATGAATGGTTTCATCTGCAGAGTATCTAGTACTCCAGGTAAATCCATTGGTTGTAGCTGGTCTTTGGGAGAGTGGATAAGGGTTGGTAGCTTTCTGTACGGTTTACAAGTGGTCTCCAGATTGTGCTTTTTTGAGATATCATGAATATAAGGGCCAAGATCTTAAAATTATAGATATAAATTACCACAAATCCATTGTTATGGATTTGCTGTAATCTATATTTGGAGGGAATAGTATGGTGATATTATTCTTTTTATCTGGTGGGAGGTGTAGCCATTGGCCAAAAAGTGTTTTTTTTTTTTTTTTCTGTGGTGAGAGCAGTGTTATCAGAGCAAATTAATTTTGCCTAGTGCACTGAGGTTTTTATAGTTCTGTATTGTTGATGGATGTATTTATCTGTGTTTTTGTGGGTTTACTGTAGATGGTGAAGGTCAGAGATCCATTTGGTTGTCTTGTAACCAGAGTGTCTAGGGAAGGGCAAACTGTTATTTTTGTTTCTGTTGTGAATTGGATGTTGGCTGTTCAAATGGGATAGGAAAGTGTGCAAGGTGTCCAGACCATGTGGCCAAATTGCAAACACATCGTTCACATAGTGTAGCTAAATAGTGGGTTTGGGGGGGGGGGGGAGAATTAAGAGCATTCTTTTCAAATATCTCCATGAAAAAGTTAGCCAAGGGGAGAGAAAGAGGAGAGCCCTTGGCTGCTCCCTCTATTTGTTTCTAGAATTTTTCTTGCCAAACAAAATAACCTGAGTTCATTGTGACCTGAAACAGGGTTGGGATATTTGTGAATAAGGAGGAGACATTGAAACTGACCATTAGGTCAGTGTTGAGAATCCTGAGGTCTTGTATACTGATATAAAATGGGCTGTTTTTATTTTTATTTTTTTTTTTTTTGCAAGGTATTGCCAGTAGGCTGAGAAAACACTTTGTGCTAAATGTCTGGCTAGTTTGTAGGTAAGTCAGTCAATGCCATCTCTGATTGGGCATAGTGGTACATCGTCTTTAAAGCTTTTTGACAGTATATGAATATGGGAGGGGTCTGGAATTGTAAGGTTTTAGTTTGTTGGTCACATATGCTGGCCAGGAATTTTTAGGAGCTCATGGATGGTTGTGATCTCTGTGCAGGTGGGATCATAATTTAGTTGGTGGTAGGTGGACCAGTCTCTAAGAAGCATGGTCACTTTTTTTTTTATTATAATCTGTATAGTTGAGAGTGACAGGATTGTTATATATATATATATTTTTTTTTTTAAATTTAATTTTATTTTATTTTTTTATTTTTTTTTATTTCTGACATGTAGAAGGGGTTTAAATTTTCTGTTGGGCATGTTGCTTGCAGCATGGTTTGCCTGTGACAGCATGTTGGCTACGTCACACCTAATATTGTTGGCTTCACTGGTGGGAAAGTTGTAGATTCCACGCCTGATTTGGATTATGAAATCTTTGGTCGGTGCATATCTGGCCACAACTAAGTGCATTGATGCTTCTTCTTGGAAAATAACAGTGGATAGGTTAACAACGCTGTTTTCAGGTGGTCTTGCAGGCATCAGTACATTTTTTTGATATATTTACATTGGTACAAGCAAATTACAGGAACTGATGACCATTTTAGTGGAGGAATGGATCAAACTCCCACATTTCTTCTGTATTTTTATGAATGTTTAGTGCAAAGTCTACCCAAGGAAATGTCATCTTGTAATCATGCCAGAGGTTAGTCAATGATATACCAAATAACACTTAGGCCATTTAAGTTTTGCAACAATCTGTGTTTTGCTAGTTTGATGGTAAGCTCAAGTTAATCTTCATCATTGTGTTTCTTCAGAAATGTGGCAGGAATGTGGCAGAAATGTGATTTCCTGGAAATCAACATATAACAATATATGTTGTGTTTGCTTGAGATGATTTATCTTTATTTTGCATGCACTTTTAATCCCATTCTTGTTTAATGGCATCTATTCCGATTACAGATGCTTAAATACTTGGAAATATATTGTGGTTTGAGGAAAAAAGTACTGCATAACTACAACAATATATGTTATGGAGTAAACAGGTTTATCAATGAAGAAATATGTTTACACATGATATGTACATCCACAACTATTGATGGAATCTTAGTCAAATAAAGCATTAATAATAGTAGATTGTCTCTTAAGACAGGTTTTGTAGCACATACGAAGGATTTCTGTCATCTTGGTAAACAATGGTTGGGACATCTGCTGGACATATATAATTTTATCCCTTAGTTCATCAAGGTTTGAAGTTGGGTCATGATTGTCATGATGGAATATAATTTAACATACCCCCAAACGATGGTTCCAACTCTATACGAACAAAAATAGTGTCATAATGTCAACACCATTGCTACAGCTAAATGTAATGGCGTAGACTCTACATGTGCTTTTCCATTAATGTGCATGCAGTCAAACTTCATCGAAATTCAGTACTTTTTTTTTTGCACCATACACATATCAAATGCCAATGCACAATGCCTTTGACTAAAAAAGGTTAATATGTGTAATTAGCAAAAAGATAATACAACAGTTATGCTATTATATTTTGGGGAAAATCATGTAGCTACCTTCCCAAATTCCAGACAATCCCCTCCACTCTGTCAATACCATTGATCTTTTTTTAACTAGTTCTCCTTCCAGACACTGTAGAAGTTACCTCTCCTTTCACCATCTCAGGCCACAATATAGTGCAAGTTTCCAGTCTCACAGAGCATCCCATCCTCTGACCACAGTCTATCTTGTGTCCTCTGGCACTACAAAGGTACAAAGTAGGGTAATCTTCAGAACTACTACTCTTCTTTTCCATGGCATGCTTCTGCTCTTCTGACCCAGATACCCGTACTGAGCAGGTCACAGAAATCATCCTCAGTTGTATGAAGGCATTCTTCCCTCATTCCATCCAAAATTCCTTTCCACTTTCCAAGTTTTTTTCCTGGTTCAACAAAAGATGTATGAAAGCAGTTGAATTAAAAAACTCAGCTTATCATGGGTGACTAGAATCTAGAACCCAACCTTCATATTCAGCCTGAAGATGCATACAATAAATGTAAATCAATTATCAACAAATCCAAACCTAATTTCATAAAAGCCAGTAGCAAAAAACCCATCTCTTGTCCAAATATTAGTTCGCTCTTCTTTTCATCTGTGCTCTCTCACCTCTTTCCCATCCAAGTGGCACCACTATTACAGCACCTAAAGAAAAAACTGACCTCCTAGCATTACTCTTTTCCTCTAACTCCTGCATAGATAATGAAGGCAAATCATTATCTATGCAGGAGATAATGATTTGCCTGCATAGATAAATATGCAGGCAAATTTATTTATCCTTCCTTCCATACCAGTAACTGAGCACCATGTGGCTCCTGTGGCCTTTTGGCAGTAAGACATAAGAAGAGTATTACACAACCTGAACACCAGAAAGTCATCTGGTCCTGATGGCATTTCTCTTATTGTACTCAAACGCTATGTTCCAGAACTAGTGCCTGTCCTCTATCATTTCTTTATTCTACTGTACTCAGGTGGCACCTATCCCATCTCATGGAAAGTAACATATATCCAACCCATTCTAAAAAAAAAAAAAAAAAGTGCAAAAAAAAAAGCCTACCATCCAACTACCGACCAGTTGCCATCACCTCAGTCCTTTCCATAATAATGGAGAAAGTTGGTCATCTTCTTCACTACCTAGAAGCTCACTAGTTAATCATTTACTACCAAAATATATTCTGCTAATCCAGATCGATGGCTGATATCTTAGACTACAACACTCATCACTGTACATGACATGGAAAGATTCGGAGAAGTGTGCCCTGTTGCCCTTGACATTTCCAAGGCTTCAGTTATCATGTTTGACATCGAGACCTGCTTTGCAAACTGCCTTCCTTCTAGTCTATCTGCCTCCCTGTGTAACTGGATGACATCTTTCTCTCTCTGGTCGTTCAATGCGCGTCATGGTGGACAGCACTCTCTCTTCAACCTTTGGCACCAATGCAGGAGTACCTCAGGGCTCCGGTCTCGCACCCCTCTTTCTCTTATATGTAAATGATCTATTCTCAATCACTAAAAATCCTATCTGTAACTTTGCCGACAGTAGCACTCCTCACTCATCCTACATCCTACTCCTTTGACAAACCATGTAGTTCCCAGACATCCCTTCCAAGATCATCTGCAACCAGTGCCTTAAACACTGATCTCCATACATCCTTCAGTGGAGCAAGAATAACTTTGCTCCACTGATGGATGTATGGAGATCCACTGTTTTTAAGCAGTCTTCAGTGCTGCTTAAACACAGTCATGCCTTTTCTGTTGCCAAAGAGATCTCAGCTCACTTTACTCATCCTCAATAATACACACAACACCAGACAGGATGAACTCTCTCCTTGGTCTGACATTTACCTCCATCATCTCTTGACACAAACACATCACATCATTAGCTTCCTCATCTTCTAAAAAACTAAGCATTCCTTTCTGCACAAGAAGCTATTTTACACCCACCCAGTTACTAACCCTATATACTAATCCCAAATCCACCCATCCTTAGAATACTGTACACACGCATTTGGAATGGTGTGCCTAAAACCTTAAATTTTTGATGCTCTCCAGAGGAGAGGCAATTTGGCTCATAGATGGTTCCCCTTCCCTCACAGGCTCACTTCAACCTCTAAAGCACATATACAATGTTTCAGCTATCTCTTCATTGGTCAGTTCTCCAGTGAATTGGCAAATATCATTCCTCCACTTGCTCCTGTTTAAAGAAAAGCAGCTGCTGTCCAATTTCCCTTTACAGTACAACTGCAAACTCACTGAACTTGCTTCTCCACTTCCTCGTTTATTCCATCAACCTTTGTCCTCTGGAACAGCCTTTCTCATGTGTTTCCCAACAATTTCAACATACAGCTCTTTAAGAAGAATAGCAATAGGTTTTTTCTTTCTCAACCATCATCTACACCTCACACACACACACCACTAATGTGGTATAGGTTTTTGTACCTTTTGTGTGTGGGATAAATAAAAAAAAATAATATTCTGTTGTAAAACTCTGAATGCCTCTTCAGTGAAGTGACCTTTTAAAAATAATCTGCACTGCCTTGAATCACAATTATGGTCTTCAGATAATATTTTATTTAGTGAATTTTGCATTACACCATAGTGCAGGGGTGTTCAACCCATCGATCGCGGAACGATTTTTGGTCTATCTCTTATGTATTCCTACTTACTTACAAATTTAATTAAAACTGAAAACATAATATTTTATTTATCATTATTTTGTATTATTTTTAATTTGCTTTAAGTGTATTGCTATTGTTTGTTTATTTTTCGTTAAAATTGTCAAATCAGTAATTTTCTTATAAGTCCGTGTAAATGAATTAATTTGTGTCAGTGGAAGTCAAACAGCGAGCCGAGTGAATACGATTATAAGCAAGGTGTAAAAATTCGATTGTAGCATAAATATTAAATATTCCAAAGCACATTACATCGATTTTTTACTTCGGTTAAGTCCCATGTGAATATTGTAAAAAAATAAACTTTGTTTGTCTCGGTATAGTTTGTATTAGAATTTTTTGTAAATAACTCTTTTCAAGCTAACTGTATATACTGCTTTAATAAGAATATGTTAGAGTGTTAAAAACAAAGGCAATGTTTTTGTCACCGAAGCTGTACATGGTGGCATTAGAAAGATTGTTATTGAAACTTGAATGTATGAGAAAGGCTTGCTGGTTCTAAGTGTAAACAACTCTGAAGTCAGTCAGAAAGAGTTCAAACAACTTTCCGATGGCCGGCAACTTACAATAAAAAAAAAAGCGGAGGAGAACAAAAGGCGTGCCGCACTTGAAACTTAAGACGAAAGACTCATACCGATTCTTTGGGGAGTTGCCAAACTTCATGCAAGGTCTCAGAGGAGGCCTAATAAAAAGGGACTGAAGCAAGCAGAAGGGGGGTCCCAGTTCCAGAATTGCTGTCAGAGAGGAGGCGCCAGGTCCAGAGAGACTGCCCGGATCCACATTGCTTGAAAGAGGAGTTTCCCGCTTCCGGAAAGGAGCTTCTCAGTTTGAGACATTGCTAGAGAGAGAGAGAGAGACTACTTCTAGGCTGCAGACAAGGTTTCAAATTGCTGAAAGGAAGAGTTTCAATTGCTGGAAAAAAGTTTCCAGGCCAGGTTAATGTCAGACATTCACCAGTGTGTTGCATTTTCATTACAATTTGATGAATCAAACGACTTCATTGATATTGCTCAGTTAATGGTATTTATTCGCATTGTATTTCAAGATTATTCAAGTAAAGAAGAACTTTTGAAAATTATACCATTATTGGGAAGGACTAGGGGAGGACATTTTTTCGGCATTTGATGAATTTGTGAAACAACACAAACTTCTGCTTTTTAAACTTGTGTCTATTACTATTGATGGTGCTCCTGCAATGATAAGTAATAAATCAGGCTTCATTTCATTATGTAAAAACGATGACATATATCCAGATTTTTTAACGTACCACTGTATTATTCAACAAAAAGACCCCATCTGGACTACTGTGCCCAGTTATAGGCCCAGGGTTTCTTCGTAATGGGACGGAAGTAGAGAGGATCCAGAGACTAGTCACCAAGATAACAGCAGGACTATGAAATGAACCTTATGAGAATAGGTTGAAGATTTGGGGGTTGCAGAGATTGGACGATAGGCGAAGGAGGGGTGATATGATTGAGACATTCAAATTACTGAAGGGTTTCTACAAGATTGATCCAGAAGATATTTTTGAAAATATGACTGGTGGTGGGAGGACTAGAGGCCATGCATGGAAGCTGGGCAAGAGCGTGGTTGACAAAGGAGTTAGAACTAGGTTTTTTACTTGGAGAGTGGTGAATGAGTGGAATAAGCTTCCAGAGTCTGTTGTAGGTGCTACGACCATGAATGAGTTCAAGGCAAGATATGATAGATACTGTGTCAATGTCGAATAGTTGTTCTTGACATGATGTTAGGGCCTCCCTCGATGAGTCTGTCGACTCCTTGGAGTTGCCCGGAACAATAATAACAATAACAACAAGTACTGTGTAGTTAAAAGATTAAACACAAAAGTTGTTTTGGATGTTACATTTAAAATTGTAAATTCTGTTCGAGGAAAAGCCCTCTAATGGTGGTTATTTAAATTACAGGCAGATGATGATAGGGAACTTCTGTTGTACAATAATGTTCGCTGGCTCAGCAGAAGTCAATTTTTAGAAAGATTTCTTGATGAAAAAGGAGATATTTATCCACAATTGAGTGATGAAGGATGGTTGTTACACTTATCATTTTTAGTAGATTTCTGTACGAAATTAAGCAATTTAAATTTAGAGTTACAAGGTAGAGATAAAAATTTAATTGACATGTTATGTTCAATAAAAACTTTCCAACAATACTTACTTTTATTAAAGAAAAATATAAATGACTGCGAATTTAGACATCTCCCATATTTATTAAAATTTTTTGAACAAAATCAAGAAATGCTTCGCTATAATTTAAAAGAATTTATTCATGAAATAGAATTAGTTGAGGAAGAAATAAATTCATGATTTAAAGATTTTAATAAAACTGAAATGATTGTATCTTTTATCAATAATCCATTTCAAGAAAACTTGAACATCAAAGAAATTTCAAATAAAATTAGTGGGCTGTTTGATATAAACCAAGCTGAAGTAGAACTTGAGATAATAAACATTTAGAATAGTTTACATTTAAAATCAATAAACAATGAAGTCATTTGGATGTATGCACATGAAAAATTCCCGGTATTAACTGATATTGTGCGAAAAATTCTGTCATGTTTCGGATCGACATACTTGTCAGAATCCCCTTTTTCAAATATGACCATCATAAAAAATCAATTAAGAAACCAAATTACAAATGATCATTTGGATGATTGTCTGCAATTGGCACTTCTTCATATCAACTTGACTATGAAAATATTGCAAGGTAGAAACAATGCCAAATTTCACATTAACTTTTTTTTTTTTTTTTAATCAACCAGCATTTCCTGTAACTTGTGAGTTTGTAATCAATCTGTTGATTTTTCTAACTTTGGTTTTCCAAAATAGAGAAATAAATATTTTATTCCAATATATATATATATACATTTTTTTTTTTGTTGTATTAAAATAATTAAAAGATAAATAAATTTTTAAATACACATAAAGTTTTTAGTTGTGTATTTTTTTTTTTTTTAGTTTATTTGTGCATAATCAGATATCAGGTTGGGGGAACGTGATCTATATAAGAGAGTAGATCGCCGAATAATTTTTATAGAAACGTAGCTCGCGTAGTAAAAAAGGTTGAACAACACTGTCATGCATAAACAAACTCCAACAATCATGTAGAAATATATATATCTGTGAGACTACATATTTAACAATGAATCATCCATCTCAAATAATAGGCATCTTCAAATCTTTTCTCACCAGAGCACATGTTGAGAAAAGTGTTCAGTTCTTGTTGGAGAACCGAAGCTCTCCAACAAGAACTGAACACCATCCAGTGCATCTTACTGCAGATTGGGCGCATTAAGGAAGTTTTAACACATTGGTCCCTTAAAAGCATGTCACCAACAAACCTGAACCTGTATCACAAGTCCCTATCTCATATACGAGGGTGGTCTGAAAAGTTCTTGGCCTTGACCATAGGTGGCAACATGCTTTCAGCAAGATTTTTTTTTTTTTTTTAAGTTGGAACATCTGTATTAAGCATCCATGTGAAATTGCAAGTCATTCTATCAAGTAGCTTGTTTGATACAGCTGTCTGAAGCAAAAGTGTTGTCTGTATCCCTTGAAATGGATAAAATTGAGTATCGTGCAGTTATAAAATTCTTTCTAAAAGAAGGTTTAACGCCAGAAGAAATTCATAAAAGTTTATGGGCACTCTTCTCCTTCGTTTCTGACAAGTAAGAAATGTGGTGCCAATTTTAAACGTGGCTGTACCAGCCTTGAAGATGATCCACGTGAAGGACGTCCAAAAAGTGTAACAACACCAGAAATCATCGATCAAGTGCACGATATGGTATTGGATGAGTGACGAATCAAAGTGCGTGAAATTGCTGAGACTATAGGCATTTCAAAAGAACGTGTATATATTTTGCATGAAGAATTGCAAATGAAAAAGCTTTGCGCAAGATGGGTGCTGCACTTGCTCACAGCAGATCAAAAATGCACTCGCATGAAAATCTCTGAACAGTGCTTGGAGCATTTTATCAAGAAGAAAGCTGATTTTTTTTTTTGCATCAATTTATTACTATTAGTGAGACTTGGATTCACCATTACACACCAGAATCCAAACAGTAGTCAAAACAGTAGACAGAAGCCGGTTGTTCAGTGCCAAAGAAGACAAAGTCAGTTCCATCAGCAGGAAAGGTCATGGCATCGGTGTTTTGGGATGCTAAAGGTATATTCTGTTTATTAATTATCTTGAAAAGGGTAAAACAATAACTGGGGAATATTATTCCGATCTTTTAACCACACTAGACAAAAAAAAAGTGTGAAAAGACCCGATTTTCAGAAGAAAAAAAAATCATATTTCATCAGGACAATGCACCTGCCCACTAAGGTGTTTTGGCAATGGGAAAATTAAGGGATCTACACTATGATTTGTTAGAACATCCACCCTATTCCCCAGATTTGGCTCTCTGACTTCTATCTCTTCCCAAAACTAAAACTCTTGGTGGTCAGTGCTTCTCTTCAAATCAAGAGGTGATTGCAGCTGTAGAGGGGTATTTTGCAGATCTTACTGAGAACCACAACAGGACTGGGATAATGGCACTGGAGCATCACTGGAATAAATGTATTAGTCTTAAGGGAAATTATGTTGAAAAATAAAAATAATTTTGAAATTATAATCATCTTTGAGATGATTGCTAGGATCTTGAAAAGATATAATTTAGTTCCTACTTTTTTCCTTATAAAAAAAAAAAATCTCCTTTTGGTTACCATCCACAAATGTTCCCCCCCCCCCTTCTCTTTGGACAAATAGGACATTCTGTTGAAAATCAACTACAAGAACACCAATCTTATATCAACAACAATAACGTCGAGAAATGCAAAGTTATGCACTTTGGGATAAATAGATTACAAACTGTTTATCACATTGATGGCACTGTACTCCAGGAAATAGATGAAGCTAGAGATTTAGGGGTAGCGGTAGACAGAGTTTAGAGGACATATTGCTAAGATTACTTGGCTAGTGAAGAACACATTAACAAGTAGAGATAACTGAAATTGTAATTCCTCTTTATAAGGCCTTAATACACCCACATCTGGATTACTGTGCTCAAGTCTGGTACCCTGGGTTTCTTGGGGATGTGGAAGTGGTGGAGAGGATTCAGAGGTGAGTGGGTTGTTTGGAATGTGCCCTATGAGGATAAATTGAAGGTGTGTGGATTGCAGAAGTTGCTGATGGGAGAAAAAGAGGGAATACAATAGAAACATTTAAGTTGCTTAAAGGATTTTATAGGATAGATGCCGGGGAAATGTTTCAGCATTTGGCTGGATTGACCAGAACAAGGGGGTTATCTCTGGAAGTTGAATAATGGTGTGGTCAGTAGGGAGGGTATGAGGACTAGATTTTTTTGCTTGGAGAGTGGTGAATGAGTGGAATGAGTTTCCAGAGTTAGTTGTGAATGCTTTTTCTATTAATGGGTTCAAGGAGAGGTATGATAGATTGGGTCTCCCCTGATGAGTCTTCAGACTCCATGGAGGTGCCTGTATAATAATAATAAACCTGAAAAATCTTGCCTTGCTCAGCATGGAGTGAACACTGACGACAATATCGTATGATCGAGTACTCACCTTTTACATCGATGCTGGTTTAGGTTTGAGCAATTATTTAAAGAGAATGCTGAAGTATTTCTACACTGCCCAGATTTAAATTAGAATGACTGTTTCTCTATTGTCAAGATTTGGGAGAGTCTTATCGTCATATATGGCAAGCAGTAATGTTTCCCCTTTTTAATTTTAAGTATTATTTTTTTTTTTAATACAGTGCTGTGTCATTTCATTGTGTAATTAAATTTGATTTTATTTCAAATTACTTACTTTTAAATTTAGGCCTTAATTGTAATCTTATTTATTGTAACCACCCATTAGGTGGCATCCAGCACATCTGGCTCAGCTGTAAATCGGATTAACATTTTTTGTTGTAGCTTCACCTTGTGATCATGCTGATGCACTGATGATTACCAGTTAGTTTCTCATTGAAATATTTGAATATAGTAATATATTACTATATTAACATACAATTTTATTACTACAAGAATATAGTAATAAAATTACTATATTCTTGTGAATATGTGCGTATAATAATTAAATAACATTGACACTAGTTATTCATTTCTGCTCATTTCAACTTTTTCCAAGTATAGCCTCGAGGAAGCTAGCAGATCATATTAGTCTCCATAAAATTATGCTGTATAAGTATGGATATTATTATAAATGGCTTTCCAGTATTTCATCTCTGTCAGAGAGACATTCCTTTTCCCTTTCATCTTGGATACAATAAAGAAATTCTTATGATACACAGAAAAACACAAATTCCTGAGAAAAGGTATCTTCTATATTTGTTAGAGAACTTGATAGTTTTGCATTTGATTCTGTGCAAGGTGTCCAAGGCATTCACCTAAACCTGATTGACCATAGTTTTCATAACAAATATATTTTTTGTGTTTTTCAAGACAGATGTTGGCAAATCTTCCAGTTTACTCATAATACAATTTTCAAGAACAATTAATCTTGTACTCACCTGGAACAGGGATAACAGTTGGGGTTGATATTTAAGAGAGCAGATAAGAGCAGGCAGACTTCAAAGCAGTGCAGAGAATATATTTGTGTGAAAGTTCTGGCTGTTTTTTCTGAGATATCCCAGGTATATAAAATATTAATAGCATTACTGTAATGTAATATTTATATTCTGAGGGATGTGGGGTAACAAGCAGAATAATAATTTTTTTTTTTTTTTTAATTGTAATTTGATTGTACAGTGAAAGGAGAGTTTGGAGGCTCTATTGACAAGCATTTTAATAATACTGTGTTGTTGAGAGGGAATGAATGATTGGGAAAGTTTGTCTGTCTACCTCTGTGGATAGGTTTTCTGCAAACTGAGAAAGGAGGAGTAGGAGAAATGTGTGATTAGAGTGTTTAGAAAAGACAGACTGTTTATTTCCTTTTCATACAATGAACTGGATTCTAGGGTGCTTGTTATTGAGGTGTTGGAGAATAGAGTCAAATGCAGCTGGCCAACTGAGTATGCATCATCAATGCATTTAGCTATATAAAAGGTTTGAGAGCATCAAGAGTAATGTGTTTGTTCCTTATTTTTTGAATTCTTTATGGACATATCTATCAGAAAGGATACTCCAAAGTTACAGGGATAGATGAGAGTTTTGTTTGATGAGAACTAATGGCTCTAGTAGTAGTAGTAAGGTTGCTACAGGTGGCATCGATCTGTTCTTGAAGTTATACAAGGTGTGTGTCTTTTATATTCAAAGGGTTTTAGTAGGGCCCAATTTGAATTTTTAACTTTTACATAGGTAGATATAATTCATGTAACCTACATCTGGTAAGGAAGACTGACTGGGTAAGTTTCCGGGATAAATGAATTTCTATACTGTTTGGCTTTGTGTACTCTGCTGTGTATATTATTCCTACCATTAAATAATAAACATAAATCAACATTCTTTTTCATTGTAATTCTTTGTGGGTTAACAAAAAAAAAGAGTTCGTGAACATCATCCTCGTCTCAAATTCCTGATACCCTGAAGGATACTGTGATGTGAAGCATAGCATCCATAGTATTTTCTTGAGCTTTTCTCCAAATCACTGTGTTATTTGTCAGGTCTCTAATATGATCATACTTAACATTTCGGTCTTGCATCAGTCCACCTAGATCTTGATTACTCTCCAAATCTATTTCCTGCCATCTTAGCATTGAACCTGTTTTGCAAATGTTGCCTCTCTCATAATACCTTAGATTAGCAGTGTTTACATTTTCTTGAATTCCAATGTCACATTCCTTCCTTGCTTCCTAATGTCATCATTTTTTTTTAAATATGATTCTGCTATTGATGCCACCTGTTTAGTTCCCTAATTTTTCACAGAATTCTCATGTTTGTAGCCTCTCTTTTATCAGCTATTCTGTTTGTATACAAAAGCCATAAGTTAAAATCAGTTTGAACAGTCTTGTATACCACTGGTTAAGTATTTTGACCTAAATGGCTGAAATATTTTATTTGTTCTATAGATTCTTCATCGAGAATGCAGGTGATATCTATTTTCATAGTCTTTATTGTTGCTGATTTTCATACCAAACTGGTTACAGCAGCTGTTCAGTTTAGTTTAAAGTGTCTTAAAGATTTGTACTGCATTTATTTAGGAATATAGTAACTGTGTAAAGGAAAGAACTGGTTAAGACATTCCCAATTTTACTATCATTCTACCTGCTTCCTCATAATGTGATCCATATTGGTGATGAACAGTAGCCGAGATAATGCATACCTTGTCTTCCACCTGATTTTACATCAAGCCATCTTTCTGTATCTACTTATTTCTAACAGCCTTGTAGGCTGTATACTGCTGTGCATAATGTTCAGTTTACAGCATATAAAGATGATATTTTAGACAGCTTTTCCAGAATCTACAATATGCAAAGTTCAAGATCTGAAGTTAACTTTTTAAACTAAAATGAACATAATTTTTTAAATGTTCATGAGTAGAACCCAGATTAATTTCTGAGAATATCATTATTCCATTTATTCTCCATTAATCCATTTCACACACATGCACAATATATATACAGTCTTGCCATAAGTACTGTTACAACTTTTGCACCCCTCTTCCATGCTGCCCACAGAATTGCAAGAGAGCCTGGTTCTGTCAGTGAAGATGTGTGCAGCCAACATTCACATGTCTATCAGTAGAGAGAGTTGTCTAGTTATATGGATTAACATGCACTGGGGAGATTGAGTACTGTGTAGCTGTAATAGCACTTCACAAGGTTAGAATGGAGCTACCTGTTATTTCTGACATACTAAAAACGCTTGGGATCAGTAGGATGTTTGTGTATCAGACTATTAACTACTATAATGATGCAGAAGACGTATTTGATATCACCAAAGAACAGGTTGACCATACTACATTAGGATGACAGCTTGTGAGGGCTGTGAAGGCACGCCTCCACCATAATCCTGTGAGAATGCAGAAAGTGATGTCGTGAGAGATGAATATGTTTCACAAAGAATGATGTCACAATGAACTAACTGGTAATCTCTTGGGGGGAGCTATTATCGTTCTACTGAACACTTCCTAACACCACAGCTTATGCAGCAGAGGGTGATAATATTAAAGGCACTTCTCCTGTATGAAACAACAGACATGGAGATATCCTCTTCACAGATGAAATTTTCACCATTGAACAATTGTTTAACCACCAAAACGACAATTGGGTACATGCCCTGGATGGTCATACAGAATGTGTGACCACCCAGGAGTACATACATGTGAGCATAGCACCCTAGATTCAGAGAGTTCACGACCTTGCATCAGTTGGTGGTTTGGCGAAAGGTGATGTATCAGGAGGTATCCAAAACCTCCACCACAGTGTATCAAGACACTGCTGAAATCTGTGGTACAGCCCTTGTTTCATGGTAGGCAGTGGGCCACACAACAGTGATTGGAGGTAAATGTGCCTCACCACATATCACCATTTGATTGGCCATCTAGAAGTCTCGATCTGAATCCACTGGACTTCAACAGATTTGAAGTCCAACTGTTATTCAGCTGGTCAGGCAAAATAGTCACATCCTTCACAGAGAAACCTTTTGGAGCTATAATCAAATCTAACACTCTTTTGTCCTTGAATTGCTTATTTCACATGATGTTTGAGAAAGTTTTCTCTCCTACCTAACCAATATTTGGATAATTTAAGTCACCCATAATAATTACTTGTTTAGTATGAATCAAGGTAATTTTTCGATGCATTTTATCATTCCCAGCAAACCACCTGGTCTGCAGCAATACTTCACAATATATTTCATCCTGTGAGTCTCCACATACTAGATAACCTCGAACTTACTGCTACATTAGACATCATTAGTTTTATTGCTTTCATGAGTTCTTTTCCTAACTGGATTCAAGTAATAGGATTAGAGACTCACCATATAGGCCAATGGTTATTAAGGATAGATATGTAAGTGGCCATGATGCATTTAAACTTCCTTGAAGTGAAGCCATTTTGTAGTATGATGCATTGGATGGCATCCAGTTCTTGTTGGAGATCCTTGGAATTGGAGCAGATAATCTGCCTCTGTGAAGCACTGTGTAAAACTAGCTAAACAAAAGTCCTGGTAGACTGGTAAGAACATTGAATATAAATATCAGGAAGGTTACCAAAACATTCTGGAGGCTATGTAAAATGCTTAGAAATTGAAGAAAAAGTACTGCAAAAGGAATCAGAGATGATAAAGGTGACATGGAAACTGAAGATAACAATATTCTAGATGTCTGGAATAATTACTTTGAAAGACTTCTAAATGAAACAAGCAGTGTCAGAATAATGGTAGGAAACTCCCAATAGGAATGCAATCAGGAATACATATCCATACTTGAGTAGAAAAAGTCATCGAAAACCTGAAATGTGGAAAGGTAGCTGGAGTAGATGAAATTTGGCCAGAAATGCTCAGATATGGATTTATAAAAGTTTAACAGTAATTTAGAAGACTGGTCAGAGGGTCAAATTCCAGATGACTGGAGTAGAGCTTTCATAGTACCCATATATAAAAAGGGAAATAAAATGAATATGAGAATTACAGAGGTATCTCTCTACTGAGTGTTCCTGGTTAGATTTATGCAAGTATACTTAAGGAATGGTTGAGAAGGATTCTGGAAGGGAAGCTGAATTCAAGCCAGAGAGAGGTTATCGGGATTAGATTTTCACTTTACAACAAATAACTGAGAAATCATGGGAATATAACAAAGATCTGTATTTAAGTTTCGAAGATCTGGAAAAGACATATGACAAGATGCAAAGAGGAATGCTATTCAAAACACTACAGTTATGTGATGCCAATGGGACATTACATTACATTATATCAAGCAATGCATAGTCTCTATTTGAATTGTCAATCAGCAGTTAGAATTGAACTAGATAAAGGAAGGTGATAAGTCAGATGTGCGACAATGGTGTACATTATCTCCACTCTTATTCATCATCTATATGAAGAACAGTGGTATTAAACCTGATATCAAGAGTGGATATGTTGATCTCTGCTCTTTACTTTATACAGATGATGTTATACTTTGGAATAAATCCAGTACAAGTCTACAAGATTCCCTGCCTAAATTGAATAACTGGTCTAATAAATTTGATATGGAAACAACAATAAGAAGACGCATACAATGAAAATAGGTAGAAACATTGAAAACATCAATAGTATTCCGAATTGTAACCTATAGAACAAGTAATACATTTCGGCTATTTAGGCACAGTATGTATTTAGCGAAGATGGTATATTAAGTATGAAAATAGACAGCAGAATTAGTAAAGCTGGTAGGAAGTCAGCTGAATAATATACGGAATAAAGAAAAAATTAGTCAAAACACTAAATTAGCTGTATACAAGACAGTGTTCAAACCAATTTTAATTTATGGATCCCAAGAGCTAGGTTAGAAATAAAACACATGATCAAAGACTTAGAGACCTCTGATATGAAAAGCATATTTCAACATCTAACCTTGATATGAGAAAGATTAGTGAAGTGAACAGATGGCATCAGTGGCAGTATCACGTTAAAAATGAGGGTATTAGGAAAGAACTCGGGGTGCTTAAGGGTCAAAGCTGTATAAGTGAGATGAGCCCTCCACATAGTCTTTAAAGGAATGCAGAGAACCGACCAGGGCTTCTGACCTAATGTCCAATCCTCACCTTCTCGTGGTGCACCCTGTTGGGTATCTACTTTGATACCGAATGAACGAGGATGGGCGCTGGCAATTTGGGATTTAGCCGACCAAATTGTATTCTTATTGGTTAAACCAAAATAAAAAATAATGGTACAACATGACAAAATTTCATGCCGGCTGGGGCGTCGCCCGGTTAAACAAGGCCCCCGTTGTTTTCGTCAGGGAACCAGGGCAAACAGCGAAAAGTGAGCTACTGGAACAAATCTGAAAACAAACCCCAACTCAACATCACCAGAGTTAAAGACCGGTAGTATCAACGTAAGAAGCCTGAATGCAAAGAAATGGAGCTAGCTGAGGAATTAGTTAAGTACCAGATCGACATAATAGGGGTGACTGAAACAAAAAAGACTAAAACTGGTGAGATCTTTCTGAGCAATAAATACATAATGTTATATTCAGGCAATGACAATCAAGGAAAAGAAGGAGTAGCCATAGTATTCGACACAAAATACGAGGCTAATCTTCTTGAATGGCAGTCAGTCTCAAGTAGAGTAATGTGGGCAAATATGAGAATGGGGAACTGGACAATAAGACTTGTTTTTGTGCCTATGGTCCCACAGAAGGTTCTACTAAGGTAGAAGTGGAGGAATTTTTTGATGCTCTAGAAAAAGCAACTGACACAATGAAAAATGAAAACTTGGTACTTGTTGGGGATCTAAATAGCAGAGTAGGAAATGATTGTGAGACATATAAAAATATTTTGGGAAAATTTGGAGAAAAAAGCAAAGCTAATAATAATGGCAGATATCTGTTGGATTTCTGCTCAGGACATGGACTGGTTATTACTAACACCATGATCCAACATAAAAATGTGCACAAATTCACATGGAGAGAAGAGGCTAGGAATAAGAAAAGTCTCATTGACTATGTTATTGTTGATAGTGATGCTTTCTCCCTGGTGCAGGACAACAGAGTGTACAGAGGATTTGAAATTGGAAGTGATCACTATTTAGTCTTGAGCAGGATAAAATTGAATTTCATATTGAAAAGAATAACATGTAAGAAAGTTTTAAAGCGAATAAAATTTGAGCAGCTCTGCTCTCAGATGTGAACTGTAGACTAAAATACAGAAAGATTATTGAAAAGAAAATGAAAGAGTTTGAGAACAGGAATCAAACCTTGGAGATTCAGTGGCAAACTCTGAAGAAAACATTGATTGATTCTGCCAGAGAGGCATGTGGTGAGGATGTGTGCAAGGATAAAAAATTCAGAACTCCCTGGTGGACACAGGAAGTTAAAGAGGCAGTGAAGGAAAAGAAGAAAGCATATCAAAAGTTCCTGGCAAATAAGTCAGCTTTTACTCTTACAGAATACAGAGACAAATGTAAGAAAGCTAAACAGTGTGTAAAACTAGCTAAACAAAAGTCATGGGAGGACTTTGGCAAGAATATAGAAAATAAATATCAAGAAGGTGGCAAAATATTCTGGAGGTTGTTGAAGAAGCTTAGGAATGGAGGAAAGAGTGCTGTAAAAGGAGTTAGAGATGATAAAGGTGACATGAAAACGGGAGGAAAAGATATCCTTGAAGTATGGAGTAATTACTTTGAAAAACTGCTAAATGAAACAAGCAGTGATGACAGCACAGTGATGAAAAAACACTGACCAGGCATGCAGTCAGGAATACATATCCATGCTTGAAGTAGAAAAAGCCATCAAAGGCTTGAAATATGGAAAGGCAGCAGGAGTAGATGATATTCGACCAGAAATGCTGAAGTATGGTGGTATAAAAGTCTTACAGTGGCTGCACTGCATAGTTCAGAATGCCTGGACAGAGGGACGAATTCCCGATAATTGGAGTAGAGCTCTCATAGTACCCATATATATAAAAAGGGAAATAAAACTGAATGTGAGAATGACAGAGGTGTTTCCCTACTGAGTGTTCCTGGCAAGATCTATGCAAGTAAACTTGAGAAACGGTTGAGAAGAATTGTGGAAGAAAAGCTTGGTGAAGAACAAGCTGGATTCAGGCCAAATAGAGGCTGTCAGGATCAGATCTTCACTTTACGACAAATAGTGGAGAAATCATGGGAATATAACAAAGATCTGTATTTAAGTTTTGTCGATTTGGAAAAGGCATATGACAAGGTGCTAAGAGAGAAGCTATTCAATACGCTGCAGTTATATGGTGTCAATGGGGCATTATATATTACTTAGTCTTTATTTGAGTTATAAGTCAGCAGTTAGAATTGAAGGAAGTACAGGAAGATGGTTTAATGTTAAATCTGGTGTGAGACAAGGATGTACATTATTCCCTCTGTTATTCATTATCTATATGGATCACATTATGAAGGAAAGTGGTATTAAACATGATATCAAAATTGGAGATGTTAATGTCAGTTCTTTGCTTTATGCGGATGATGTTATACTTCTAAATAAATTTGCTGCAAGTCTGCAAGATTCTCTGACTAAATTGAATAACTGTTGTAATAGATAGGGTATGAAGGTTAGCAATAAAAAGATAAAGAAAATGAAAATAGGCAGAATCATTGAAAATGTCAACTGTGTTGTGAATGGAGAACCTGTGGAACAAGTAAAACATTTCAGCTACTTAGGCATGATTTTTAGTGAAGATGGTATATTAAATATGGAAATAGACAACAGAATCAACAAAGCTGGTGTGGTAGGAAGTCAATTGAATAAATTCATATGGAATAAGAGAGAAATTAGAACACTAAATTAGCTGTATACAAGACAGTGTTCAAACCAGTTTTAACTTATGGATCTGAGAGCTGGGTCAGAAGTAAAACACTTGACCAAAGACTAGAGACCGCAGATATGAGAGTCCTGAGAAAGATTAGAGGCGTGAACAGATGGCATCAATGGCAATATCATATTAAAAAGAGAATATTAGGAAAGAACTTGACATTGTCAGCATCCAGGAATGCGTTAGCAGAGCTAATCTCAGGTGGTATGGTCACTTAAACAGAATGTGCGAGGAAAGATTAGCAAAACAAGTGTTCTCTGCCAGGTTGGCAGGAAAACGACCCAGAGGAAGATCAAGATATAGGTGGATTGATACGGTACAAAGTGCCTTAGACGATAGAAATATAAGATCTGATAATGTTGGAGTCTTGACAAGTAACAGACTGATTTGGAGGAAAATTGTAGATAGGAAGTTAGTAGTGATGTAATTTTTTCATGTAGTATTGTCATATCCTGTACACCCCGTGAGGTTACATGGAAGGAATTTGATGATGATGATGATGAGGAAAGAACTCGCCATTGTTAACATTCAGAAATGTGTTGGTACAGCTAATCGCGGGTAGTATTGTCACTTAAACAGAATGGGAGAGGAAAGATTAGCAAAACAAGTGTTCTTTGCCAGGTTGGCAGGGAAAAAGACCAAGATGTATATGGATTGATAGAGTAAAAAAATGCCTTAAAACACACACAAATATGAGATCTGATAATATGGAGTCTCAACAAATAACAGATTAATTTGGAGTTAAATTATTGATTGGAAATTATGGTGTAACTTTTTCATGTAGTACTATCATAATTATCCTGTACAATATAAGTGCAGTATATCTATAAATGGAAATAATGGATACAGTTTAAAGCATGGTAAATTTTTCTCCATGAAAATTTTTATTGCTCCTGAGGATACATATCAGGAATTTAATGATGATGACGATGAACATGCGCTCTATTTGAGATAGATAATAGGCTGCATTTTGTTGTATGTAATGAGTAGGGAAGGTGAACAGATTTATCTATTCTAGATGGCACAGGAAAGGAAAGCAATTCATGCTATTTTCCATGCTTTTCTTTTTTCATACGTCCAGAAAGTAAATTCCATTTTTAAATATTTTCACTGTACCGTTGCGATCATAATGGTGCACATGCGTGCTGAGTTTGTTGATTCCTTAGCAAATGGCATTGATGGCTTTTTCAGACATTCTCGCAGTGCGTATGCTTCTTGGTCTGTGTTTATAATGTCCAAGAAAATCGAATCGCCCACCACGTGTAAAATCGAATCTCCCACTGCATGTGAAATTATGCCAGTTATCCGTTTCTTGAATATGAGGAACGTTAAAGCAGCTGAAATTCATCGGCAAATTGAGGTTTATGGAGAACAAGCAATGAGTGATTCAGTGGTATGAAGATGGCTAAGACTAAGATTTTTTAATGAATTTAGGACAGGTATGCATGATGATGAACGGAGCAGGTGACCATCTTTAGTGACTGATGATTTGGTGCGTTCGGTTGAAGAGAAGATTCGACAGAATAGGGGATTCACTATGACATCACTGTCACTGCAATTTCCAGAAGCTTCACGTTCATATCTTCATGAAATTTTGTCGAAGAAACTGAATTATCAGAAATTGTGTGCACACTGGGTGCCAAAGTTGCTCACAGAACAACATAAAGTGAATCAGCTGCGCAGTGCATTGGAATTCTTGACATGCTACCATGAGGATGGCGATACTTTCCAGAGCAGACTTGTCACCTGGGGGGGGGGACTTCTGTGTCGCATGCAATTCCTGAATCCAAAAAGCAGTCCATGGAGTGGAGGCACACCTCATTACCAGTCAAGACGAAATTGAAGACAGCGGTTTTCACTCAGAAAATCACATGCACTGTGTTTTGGGACAGGCGAGGAATTTTCTGGTAGATTTCTTGGGTCAAGGCTCCCCAATCAACGCGAGCATGTACTGCTAAACCCTTAAGAAACTGTGTCGTGTGATCCAGAATAACTGATGTGGCATGCTTACCAGGGGCGTTGTTTTGATTCATGATAATGGCCACCCACACATGGCCGGCGTAACACAACAACTTCTCGCCACCTTTGGCTAGGAACAATTCCATCATATCCCCCATATAATCCTGATCTCTCGCCAAGCAACTTTCACCTGTTCAAACCTATGAAATCTTTCCTTGTGGTCAGCGGTTTCAAGACGACGAGGTCAAAGAAGCAGTCAATACATGGTTTGCATCACAGGCAGCAGACTCTTACGATAAAGGTATACAACTCTTGGTGCCCCGTTATTATAAGTGCCTGAACAATGGTGGAAATTATGTAGAAAGTAGTGAAAGATGTCTACTTTAATTTCCAATAAAGTTTTTTTTTTTTCTGACAGCCCATCTTAACTTACTTTTTGGATGTTCCTCATGCAGTTGATGTATGTCTATAGGCTGTTGATTTTGGTTAAGAAAGTCAGTAGAGTGGTTTTGATTCTGGCCAGATGGCAAACATATCGTCCACACAGCACACCCAGAAGTGAGATGTATTGAAGAGAATAGGGAATCTTCAAGATGTTCTTTGTAGAAAGTGACTTGTGCAGGTGACAAAGGGTTTCCTATTGTGGTTCCTTGGATCTGTTTGTAGAGTTGGTTTCTGCAAATGAAGTAGCCTGAGTGCATAACAAATTCGAACAGTTCAAGAGAGATTAGATCAGAGAACTCCTCTGATTTAGAGAATGTTAGCCAAAGGTATGTTGATAATAATGGACTGGATGTTGAAACAGACTATGTCTGTAATCTGAAGATTGATGGGGTGGGGGGGTATATTTGTCCAGAATTCTGATGAATTTTTCGTAGTAGCTTATGGGTGGCCTGTATGGGAGTCTTAAAAGATGAGTTAGACATTTGGCTAGGCAATAGGTGGGATTTTCAGTCTACTGAAAGTCTTAGTGGAACTCCTTTCCAGATTTTTGATGGTTAGGAATGGGATTCTTCTCTAAAATGGGTCTTCAGCCTTTTTTTTTTTTATGGTGTCTTCATCCCAGTTGATCACTTTGTTGAGTAGAGAATTTTGTTTGCTGATTTTGGTTATTAAAGCCTTGATTTCAGCTGGAGTGGCAAAGTGGAAGCATACTGGGTCCATGGATCAAAACTAGGCTCTGCTAACAGTTTCTCTTTCAGCTGGCCTGGTTGGCCAAGTGGTTAGCATATGCTTTACAGCCAAAACGCTGCTGGTTCGAAACCCACCATGGGCATAGATGTTTGTGATTGTCTGTAGAAGTGTTGGTGTAGTTGTGGTTAGTTGCAATTGGTGGAGACAGAGAGTTGTAGAGTAGGTGCCCTTCCTCGATGAGGCTCTATAGCTCAGTCAGTATAGATGAAGGCCTTTGATTGGAAATGCCTGAGTTCGATTCTTCTCTGTTCCTTGAGGAATCTTTATCTGGTCTCTTTTGACTAAAAGTGAGTTAGCCGGTCTTATATGGAGGTTCAGGGTTTTTTTGTCCCTCAGAACAGGCTAACTGACATCGTTAACACACATGGATTTACAGCCATGAATACTTACCACAATATGTGGAAGAGTTAAGGTCCTTGCCACATGTCGTTACGCCCATAGTTAACCATGAGTCACATCGTAGTAGTCAACATCCTAGATAGGAATTGGTACTTGAATGGGGAGAAGTTTCTGTGGGATTGAGAAAATGTCCAGATACACTGCTTTTTACCAGGTTGACCTTGACTGGTTTTTGCTTTTGTGCAAGTGAGTCAAACTTACAGTTGAGAATGTCTGTTTTTATTGTAAGATCATTGGAGCGATTGCTTAGGTATGTTAAAAACTACATCCAGAAGGGAATTGGTGTTTAAGATCAAAGATGCAAATGTTGAAAGTAAGATCCATTTGACAGCTTGTAATTGATATTATATAGACACATGGCTAGTGTTGACTTAAATATGATGTGCACCTGGTGATTTGATACTTTTTTTTTAATTTAATGAAAGTAGGAATTGTCTTCGAGTTGCAGCATTGTTTTACAAAGGAAATCCCTGCTTCTAGCTTACTTTGTTAAACTGAGAGTTTGCTATGTTTACTGGTCTTGGTGATATCTTCCCTGAGAAGGATAAATAAATGAGTTTTTAATAGCACTTGTGACATAGTAATGATCATTAGGCACACACATATTCACAAGAATAAATTCACAAGAGCAAAGTGGCAACAACATCTGGTAAACTCTCTTATGCCAAGAAGGCAGCTTTATAAAAAAAAAAATAAATAAATAATAATAATAATAATCCAAACCATATGTTGATCCTGCTTTCTCACAATTTGCAAATTTGACTGAATGAAGGAGACCAATCAATATGGACTCACTCCTGAGAACATGCCAAAGATGGTCCTCCTGCTCAGGGCTTTTTTTCTGGTGGTACGCAATGGTATGCAGTACCGGCTCCTTTTTATTTAAGTTTTTAAAAATTTGTGATTTATTGACAGCAAAATGTATTATAAATATTCCGGCAGATGGCACTGTGTTCACGAATCGAATTTTCAGTTTTGATTACTCATAAGTTGGTATCCTGCTTTCCTGTTTCATAGGTTGGTACGCAGCCGGAAACAGGAAGTTGTGTTCACTTCCGATTGCTTCCAATATCAGTTTGAGTTCTATATTCACTCTGCAACAGGCAGGTGTTCACGTGAGTTTTGAATTAATCTAAGTCAAATTAGTGCAATCATTGTTCAGCATGAGTAAAATAAGTAGTTACTTTATGCCAATGAGTAAAAAAAAGGAAGGCTGAAGAAGCAGAAATTGTTGAATCTACTTGTGATCCTGTAAAACAGAAAACTACCACTAAAAATACACTTGGTGAAGAGTATCACGAAAGATCCACGTGGTCAAAAGGAAGCAGATTCTGATAATGATTGGCCCAAATGGTGGACATTTTTGCAGAAAAATGACTTCTGCGAGAGAAATGACTGGCTGTATGTCAAGAATAAAATGTTGGACTGTAAAGTGTGTCGTGATGTTGGAAGTCTTGCCGTCGATAAACACATGGGAATGAAAATTTCAGCAGACTGGGCAAATGGTAAAATCAGTCATTTTGGAGAATCTCGCAAAGAACAGTTAATGTCATTAAGAAAAAAGATTTACAATCATAAGTAGAGTGCAGTGCACAAAGCATGCTGACAAAGCGAGACGACAGGAGTATATCGGAGGATATGTTAAAAGTGTGTAAGTTGCTGTAATAACATCTTCATGGTGAGTACCAGCATCTTTTTTCCACAAAAAAAGCTCTGGTCATGCTGCACAAAAATCCAACAATAGAAAAATTTAAATAATTGTAAGTTTATTTTTCACTTGGTTAGACTATAATAAATTTAGTTTAATCCTTTATACAAGTGTGAGCAAACTAAGTTTGCACCTGAAAATATTTTCAGGACTGGGGTAAGGTAGTGCAACACTGGGAAACTCCGAGCAAAGGTGGATCGGTCTGGGTAGTGGCCCTTCCCTTAATGCATAGCAGTATACATGTCCGTAAAGAGATGTGCTTTGCATTATGGGAGATACTGAGACAAGGAGTGATGAGAGCTTGGTCCACCTTTGCTCGGAGTTTCCTGGTGTTGCACTACCTTACCCCCCAGTCCTGAAGATATTTTCAGGCGCAAACTTTGTTTGCTTACACTTGGATTAAGGACTAAACTGAATTTATTATAAAAATTAAAATAATTTTCACCACTTGCACATGTAACAAAAATTATATAGAATTTATTCAAAAACTCCAGTACATTGCATCCAACATTATGTGGACATCATCAGGGAGTTAGCTGACTACATGTAAAAAATGAATCAAAATGATGAGTCATAAATTATGCATATATTAGCTTGTGTTTCAGTTGCAGCTGAAGTATATGATATTAGAGTTCAATGGAACAATTGTAAGTTGCATAGATAAAAATTATTTCAAATGATTATTGATTATAATTAATAAATTTATGAATGATTAATATTAATCACTTCCCAAAACTTAGATATTGGCTGGAGTCTGATTGGTTCAGATTCAGATGAATTCTTAGTATTTCACATGTTTCAAGGAAAAGATCATCAGATTTGAACTTGCTGGAGTGAAGAAGTTTTGTTTGGTTCCAAAGAACTCTGCGACTGGTGTCAATAGCATTCACACTAGCAAATGGGTTCAGATTTTTACAACAGAAGACAATTTATGTACACTTTTGCCTCAGACATGGTCTTTGTCCTAACCCGGAACTTTGACTAGGACAAACGTTAATGGCAATTGCACCAGAATCCAAGTTCTTGGCATTCATATTTGACAGCTAACTCAGTTTCTTCCCTCATGTACATCAGCTATGAGACAAGTGCCATAAAGCAATGAACATTCTATGCAAACTGTCTTTTACCTATTGGGGTGCTCCCAAATGTTCTTTGCTTTGTTTGTATAAGGAAGTGTTTCTCAAACTTCAGATATCTGTGTACCCCCTTATCAAAATAATAAGTAATAAATAAATAAAAATTAAAGAAAGTATATTTCATTGTAATTGTCTATTTTATTTGAATTTAGATGTACATGTAAACAAAAAAAAAAATTATTTACTTTTAATACAACAAAATTTTATAAAGATACTATAAATTTTTACTTAATTTAAATAATTTATCATCAATGAGAGGAATAAAATTACTTATGATAGGATAAAAGTTCAGCAAATGGCTCTATAGTTGTTAATTACAATCTCAGATGTGGTTTGACATCTATAATGCAGTTCCTCTTCTTCGTCTTAATATTTACAAGGGCCAAAAATCCAACTTTGCACAGATATGAACTTGGAAATGGAAAAATGAACCTTAGAGCTTTATCTGTTAATTCAGGAAATTCAGTCTGTATTTGTAGCCAAAATGATGATAACATATTCTCGTATTTTTTTTTTTTTTTTTAAGGAAACGTCAGAAGCTAGTTCTAAAAGTTGTTGTTCTTCTATTGGCAACAGACCCTTTGGCATAGATTTGTTGGTATCTTATCCACTCAATATTAATGTCCAATACAGGGATATAATTTTCTAGATTCATTTGTAAGCTTTGTAAATGCTGCATGTTAGTAATTTTCACATCATCATCATCAGTTTCTTCATTTGAACTGTGAGCAATTCATAAAGAGATGGAAATGCATCAAATTCTCCATTACCAACCTGCTTTTGCCATAACTTCATCTTTGCCAATGTGGCATTCACTTTATCTTGGACATGAAATATAGAAATTTCCTTGCCTTGTATAAACAAATTAAGATTATTTAATACAGTAAATATATCTGCTAGGTATGCTAATTGACTGAGCCATTTCCAGTTATATAAATGTTTTTTCAATTCAAAATTTTCATCAAGAAAAATTTGTAGTTCATTCCGAAGTTCAAATAAAAATGGAAAAGAAATTGTGTATGATTACTTCCCATTTCTTTGCAAAGTTGAGAGAAAAGTCTGGCATTGAGAGGACAGCCTCTAATATAATTTGATTTTTACAGCTTCATCCAGAACTTTTCTTAGGTCTGTGGACATCATATGTGTAGCTGAAGTTTCCCTGTGTACACAGCAGTGTGTCGACTTTGTATCTTGTGCAACAGCTTAGATCCTCCCATGGATTTCGCTCTGTCTGTGCTTATTCCAGCACAACCTTTCCGATCAAGCTTGTTTTGGTGCATAAATGTATTTATATTGTTGATTATTTCTTCTCCGGTTGTATATTCTGGCAAGGGTTGGCAAAATAAAAGGTCGTCATGAAGTTTTTGATTTTTTTCGTACTTAACAAATACTAGAAGATTTGCAAAATTTGTAATGTCAGTGGATTCATCGACCTGAAATGCATAATAATGACACTTACGTATATTTGAGATTCTTTTAAATTTTTTGGTTTATTTTGAAAAAATTCTACAGGTTTGTCCTTGTATTCATTATGTTTCAATTCAAAATGGCAATTTAAATTAGATGGCTTCATGCTTTCATTTTTAAAGTTTCACCACAAATGACACATAATAGAATGGGTTCCTTTTCATTTCCCATCCATCAAAATTTACATTTCAAGTAATTCATATCATACTTAAGAAGTTTTTTCATCTTCTTCCTAGTTGGTTCTTTAGAGATGTCAGATGACACACCTTTATCAATTTCATTTGATCCAGATACAATGTCAACGTTTTCTTGTTGCTTACAGCTACTTGCATCTGCTATATTGCTCTCTTTTGTGTGTTTTATAAATCCAGTCTTTTAACCCATGATCATGCTTAAAAATTTGAAAGCTGAAAAACTTATATTTTTTATAGATATTATAACTTCCGACATTATTAAAGCAATTATATCACTGTAAAAATAGTGCAACCCTACTAATCGTTGTTTTAACTACAACAAATTTGTAATATGATTAAATAACGAAGACCATTGATTAATATCTGTTTAATTATATTAATTACATCTAATGATTCATATAATTACTTTTCTATCGGTCGCTATCGTATACGCCTCTTCGCATTGTTGTGGATGTGCAGTATATTCAGCTTTGTATACATTCATATACAAAGCTGAATGAAGATTCACGAGTGATCGTCTGCAAATTTGCAAACTATTCAAATGAAGCAGTTATCACAATTTGAGTAGAAAAATTCAAACATAATATATAATTTATTGAGAAATATATACATTTAAAATAATTATTTTTTCTTAATAAGGATTCCATGCATTAATGGTGCATAGCTGAAAATTGCCACGTACCACCGGGGTACGTGTGACACAACACTTTGAGAGACACTGGTATAGGGCACTGATGGGATCAAAACTTAATTAATCAAAAACTCAGAAATGATTAGACCCAGTTCGCCATCAGAATTGCAACAGGAGCATTTTGCATGTCACCTATTCTTAGTCTGTATGTCAAGGCAACCAAACCACCTTTGTCATTTTAATGTCAACAGCTGTCCTTGTTATACACAACGAAAATAAAATCCCTATCAGACCCCCCCCCCCCGCACACACACACACACACACACACACACACACACACGCTATGTGGCCAATTATTATTCGTCCATAATTAGAGAATCTGCAAAATACTAGACACACTGCCATAAAACCTTTTTTTTTTTTTTTTAAGGATGAAAACTCTCCTACAATTTGTAGAGATTGCTGTAGACATCATAACCCAGATGGCGCCAAACACACTTTTATACTGATATATATTCATAACTACCTTAAATTTTCTACCTTTCTTATTGACTAACAGCAGCTTTTCAAAGCTCATAGAATTGAATACTCGGATTTTGTGCCTGTCTACACAGATGATTCAAAATCGCAGGGCCTGGCAGATTTTCTGCTGTCTTTTCTTTCCATATAGCATTATATCTGCACAAATCCTACTAGAGTGTAGCAACGTTATGGAATAGAGCTTTCCCTAAAATAAATCAGATTGCATCACTACCAAAGGTGCATAATCTGTTCAGACTGACAAAGGTTTCAAGCAATAAAAAGATTTACACTTAGGTGTACACTTCTGTTTGTTGGATTCTAAGCCATGTTGGGATTAAGGGAAATGAAGTTGCAGATACTATAGCTGTGGCACCTTGTTTCTCAAACCTCCACCATATGTGTATGTGTATGGTACAGACATAACTGCATGTTATGTCTGTACCATACACAGATTACTGGCAAATTATCAGACAAAAGCTTCTATTCCAGTGGCATTCATCTTGGAATAGGGAGACCAATAATAAGCTGTACCAAATCATGCCTGAAATCAAATTCTAGCATTCAAGTATGTGGAGGGTTTGAACAGATGAAGTTGTCCTTCCTGGGCACCACATTCCTTCCTATTGAGGGGTGATGATATGCCTACATGTGAATTTTGTGGTACCAGACTATCCATCATTCATATTTTAGTCGTGTCCTTCATTTTGCCAATGAGCGCAGTCATTATTTTAGGCACTTTGATAAACTGTCTGAGCCCTACAGTGAGCAGATTTTATCAGACTCAGAGTGTTATCCTCATTTTTAAATTTTTACAGATTATTAATCTTTACGATCTCATATAAATTATGTACTTATTATAAATATACTTTTAAAAACCTGATTTTTATGTTCATTTTATGAATTTAATAAGTTTTTATATCTGTTTTATACCCATCTTTTACATTTATTTTTCTGCACTTATTTTTAGGTGTTTATGCCTTTTTTACTTATTTCTTAGCCTGTGTACTTCTAAGAAATGTTTCATTTATTATTATCATTATTATTTTTATATATAAATTTTAGACCGATATATATATATATATATATATATATACCGTTTTTTTTATTACATGTGTTTTGGAGCATCATGACCATGATGTCCTTGTGTGATTAAACAAAAATAAATAAATAAATAAATCCATTCCTCCCTGATATTGCATGCTTACATTAATTATGTATTGATTTAAACTGTGATGTTAATGTTTTACCATATTTTTAATTTTATTTTTTGTAATAAAAGAGTAGTAATAATTTTAGTTCAGTGATTTATTATTGGTCATGTCTTCTACACTTTCGGATTCTAAAATTATAAATAGAGTTTATTTTATATCCTTAGCAAAAGTATGAGAGAACCTGAGCAAAATGGATCTGATAGAGATGTTGAAAAAATCAAATCTGAGAAACACAAAGATGATAAAAGTTCTACATATCCTTTAAGCAGTAGTCCTTCAAGAAGGGAAGAGAGACTGCAGCTGAAAGCAGATGGCTTGGAAAAGGCACCAGTTATCAAAGATGAGAGACGGGAGAGAAGAGATGAGTATAGTTCTTATCAAAGTGAAAAGAATGAAAGGATTAGTCAACATCATTCTTCTGAGAAGGAGTCAGAGTACTACACAAGGGATTCTCTGGAGACAGGATCTCATAGTCACCGTCGCAGTAATGAAATGGCAGAAAATGAGCGAGGTAAGTAAAATGCTTCCTAAATTTTATATTATTTCTCTTCCCGTATGTTAGAAAAAAATCAAGTAACGTAATATCAAATTTATATCTCATTCCAAAACTTCCTTTCATGTCTGATGTTGTCATCATTCAGGCAAACTAATGGATTTATAAGTAGCAGAAACGTTACCATGAATCAACAGGCAGAGAATTAAAAATGAAAAAACTTGTTAATATTAGACTTGAAAACCTGCATGTTATGTTTTATACTGAAAATACATAAGGAAGTTTTTTCAAAAGATAGGACAGAATATACTTGGTGGTGGTGGGTGGGGGAATCTTTGAGTGAGTCAAACTGCAGATGACTTAGCAGAGTAAGAATAGAGCTGACAAATTACTAATGCCAGTTTTGAATAACGGTGGTCATAGAAATAGATAAATGTGTACTGCAGAATCTGAACATCGATGGAGTCAATTTTGCAAGAGGCAGGTCATTAATCAGTTTAATTACTCTTCTGTACTAAGCCAAAATTTTTAAGGAACTCTTAGGGACAACATTCAAATGTGCGAATGGTATTTACTAGTTACACAGATTTGTGACATACAGTGATAGTTGTTCAGAGATAAAGTAACCTCTGAAGCAAAAAGAGAAAATCTATTTTCATGAATGCCAAGTAAGATTGGAAGTTCATGCTATTCCACAGAGGGATATCTTATGTTGAAAGCTTTGACTGTTATTACTTTGAAGTACATATTTTATAAGTTTTGCTGATTTGTGCAAGTGCACTGTCATCAGGTTAAAGTATAGATTGGATCTGTAGTCAATAAACTCACAAGAAAGTCATCATCATTATTATAATACAGATATTTTAGGTGAAAGAACAGAGCCTTATAATTTATTCCAGCATTGGTTGCAAAATGAGGATAAGGATTTATCTATTATCATGTGTAATGCTCAAGTAGGTTAGTGGTCAGGGAAATCTTTGAGTGAGTCAAACTGCAGATGGCTTGGCAGAGTAAGAATAGAGCTGACAAATTTATAGTTATTACTTGTAGTTGGCATTTGTATGCGATTCGCTATGAGTAAATTTGCTTGAATAATAAATAACCATGTTATAACTTGTATACGCTTTTTATTTATACTAGATGTCTTTTTCGACATGTTTTGCTATGTGACTAACAGCATCTTCAAGAGGTTGCTTAATAATAATTGAACTGAATAATCGAAATCTAAAAATAAAATTCACATTAGAAGTGGAAAAGAATGAAAAATTACCATTCCTAGACATCCTTATCAACAAAAATATCACTGGAATCATTAGAAGGCTACAGAAAAGAAACCCACTCAGTCAGCTACCTACAAGCAAGCTCATTCCATCACCCTCACCAAAAATTAGTTATAATTAAAACCTTGTAAAATAGAGCTTTAAACATACTAAAAAATGATGAAAACAAGAACTTCAAATCCTACTTAATCAGTTCCTTCAAAATGTCTACTCCAAAAGGTACTAAAGAAACTTATTTTCTGATGAGCCATCCCATGATAACCCAGAAATTAACTACAGAGATATCCGTACCGTACATTGGCAATGCATCAGGAAAAATAACAAAGACAGTTAACATCAGAACAGCTTTCAAACCAATCAACACCTTATGAAGCTTTCTACATTCCTCTAAAGAAAAGTTCTATCTTATAAACATCAGGGTATATACAAGATTCTGTTCCTTGTAGAACGATGTACGTAGATCAAACTGAGAGATGTTTCAAGTAGGCAATATTGCCTACTTGAAAACCAAAGGGAAGGAGGGGGGAGAAGCAAACTTGATGCTCTACTTAAAAGAGAATTACTTCGACTGGTTATTCAAGGAGTCCTCTGAGGTAATTTGTTCAAAAAGCACACTAAATAGAAATCAAGGAATGATTTTGACATTTGGAAGTCATTTATTATCATGGGTGACATTAAGACTTTTCCTATGCCAACAGTTACATACAGAGTTTACACAACAATGTAGAGACTGCACATGAAGCTTTCTACTTTCCTCTAAAGAGTATTTCTCTTTATTCCTCTATCATATAAACATCAAGGTGTATACAACATTCCAATCTTTTCAATTTGTCGATATTAGGAGCTGTTGGAAAACTTTTGTTTTTGTCTTTTTTTTTTTTTTTTTTACTTATGTTAAGCAACTCCTGAAGATGCTATTAGCCATATTAGAAAAAACATGTCGAGGAAATACATCTGGCATAAATAAAAAAAACTGTATATGAGTTAAAATATGGTTATTTATTATTCAAGAAAGTTGGAATTTCAGTTCCAAAAATCAGAAGATAAACTGTGTGATCAGAATTGGCTTTTATGCTACACTTGATGGAATACCGTCAAGTATCAAAAGTTGCCATTTGACTTTCCCCAAACTTTTCTCTGCCATTTATATGAAGGTAAATGCATAAGCAAGAAGACCCCCCCCCCCCCTGTTGATTGACAGTGGTGGAATTCATATGGGTAATCATTTATTATTTTCGGATATCTCCAAGCACCGTAGAATTTGACTATTAATTGGTGGCCTCATCATTACCTTGGAAAGGATTAAAGCGAAAATAAAGGAATGTAATGACAAAGATGATGAAAATGATAAACATGTGTTATTCCTTCTTACAACTAGGGTTACAAATTATGCAACCAATTCATCAGGGAATTGGTTCCATAATTTTTGATATTGATAATAGCAAGTTATTTTTTCACTCATTCCATTAGATGGGGGGGATATATATATACAGGAATACCTTTGTATAGCACAGTTAATTGTTTCCAATAAGCATCCCCGCTATGCAAAACCGCGTTGTTTGAGGTCTATTTATAAAAGTTTTCAATTTAATTTGTTTATTACAAAAAATTTAGGATAATAAAAATATTTAAAAATGAAAAAAGATTGTTATTTTTATTAACTGAATAACAAATAAATCCTTTTAAACTGATATGCAAGTTGTAGAAAACAAAACAAATATTGCTTCAATTTTAGCATACAGTAATTATAATTTTTTACTAAAGTAGTCTTTTATCATCATCATCATCAAATTCTTGCCATGTACCCTCAAGGGGTGTACAGGATATGATAGTACTACATGAAAAATTTACATCATTACTAACTTCCTATCTACAATTTTCCTACAAATCAGTCTGTTACTTGTCAAGACACCAACATTACCAGATCTTATATTTCTAACGCCTAAGTCACATTGTACCGTATCAATCCACCTATATCTTGATCTTCCTCTGGGTCGTTTTCCTGCCAACTTGGGAGAGAACACTTGTTTTGCTAATCTTTCCTCGCCCATTCTGTTTAAGTCACCATACCACCTGAGATTAGCTCTGCTAACGCATTCCTGGATGCTAACAATGTCAAGTTCTTTCCTAATATTCTCGTTTTTAATATGATATTGCCATCGATGCCATCTGTTCATGCCTCTAATCTTTCTCAGGATTCTCATGTCTGCGGTCTCTAGTCTTTGGTCAAGTGTTTTACTTATGACCCAGCTCTCAGATCTTCTTCTTCTTCTGCAGCTTCTCCCACTTAAGTGGGGTCACTGTTGATAATGAGTCTCCTCCACACCTTCCTGTCTTGGGCTGTCACCACATCCTTAAGTCCTCTTCTACCAGCTCCCTCCATCTCTTCTTTGGCCGCCCATGCTTCCACCTTCCTTGGACATCCATCTGCATGATCCTTCTTCCCACATATTCGTCCTCCCTCCTCATCACATGACCAAACCATTTCAACCTTGCCTCCTGTATTTTCACTCCTAAGTTCGTAACTTTCACCGTTCCCCTGACATAGTCATTTCTCAGACGATCCTTTCTGGTCACACCGCACATCCACCTGAGCATTCTCATCTCTGCTACTTCCATTCCGCTGATGTTATTTTTCCTCAGGGCCACAGTTTCTATAGCATACGTCATAGCTAGCCTCACTACTGTCCTATAGATTTTGCTTTTCAGATTGATCGGCACCCTCTTATCGCATAACACTCCAGCCATCTCCCTCCAGTTCCTGCTTGTATCCTGCATCCCACTTCCTTCTCAGCTCCTCCATCTTCTTCCACTGTTGAACCTAAGTATCTAAAGTCTCTCACCTTCCTGATGACATTTCCTTCCAGCTCCAGATCTGTCTCCTGTCTGCTGCCCACTGTGCAACATATATACTCTGTCTTACTTCTGCTCAGTCTCATACCTCTCTCATCCAGTACTTTTCTCCATCTTTCCAGTATAGTTCCTGCTTCTTCTCTTGAATCTGCACACAGCAAGATGTCATCTTCATACAACATTGTCCAAGGCACATCTTCTCTCACATCCTCTGTTACCACCTCCATCACAATATTAAACAAAAACGGGCTTAATGCTGACCCTTGATGCAAGCCAACTGTTACTTGAAAACTTTCTGTCTGTCCCAGACAGGTCCGAACACTTGTCTTCACATTTCTGTACATTTCCCGCACCAACCTCACATATTTCTCCGGAACCTTCTTCTCCCTCAGACACCTCCAGACTTCTTGCCTTGGCACTCTATCGTATGCTTTCTCCAGATCAATAAATGCCAGATGTAGCTCCCATTGTTTCTCTCGATACTGTTCCATCATCTGCTGTAACCCAAAGATAGCATCTGTTGTTGATCTACAAGGCATGAAGCCAAATTGTTCCTTTGCAATCTCCACCTCCTTCCTCAATCTACCATCAAGAACCCTTTCTAGGTTTTTCATTGTGTGGGACATCAACTTTTTTCCTCTGTAATTTTTACAGTCTTGTGCATCCCTATACCCTTATAGATGGGGACAAGAGTACTCTCCCTCCATTCCTCGAGTATATTTTCTTGTTGGCAAACTTTCATGAACAGGTCCCACAGCAGGTCAATTCCCTCTTTCCCTCCACCAGTGCCTTCCATGCCTCCACTGGAATTCTGTCGGGGCCCACTGATTTTCCATTCCTCATCCTCTTCATGGCCTCCGTCACTTCCACTGTAATGATGTTCTGCACCATAACCTCAGAAGGCTGCCCATCTTCTCTGTGAGTCCTTGCATTTTCCTCATTCAAAAGTCCCTCAAAGTATATTTTCCATCTGTTTCTTATGTCCACATCCCTCCATAATACTCTTCTTACAGCATCTTTGATCTGCCTCACATGTAAGATGTCCTTTGCTTCTAATTGATCATACAGATCTTGATATGCCATGGCCTTTGCCTGTACCACAACTCTCTTGGCTTCTTGCTTTCTCTCTCTGTACACCTGTCTGTCCTCTTCCACTCTTGACTCATCCCACTTCTGCTTTGCCTTCCTCTTAGCTGTCACTGCCACTTGTACATTATTATTCCACCACCAACCCTCCTTCTGCTCTCTAATCTTTCCAGATGTCTCTCCAAGCACCTCAATTGCACAGCTCAGGATTACTTTTGAATTATGTTTCCACCAATCTTGTACACTTTCCAATCCATCTGAAATCCTCTCTAACACCCTCCCCCTAAAACGATTCCTCACACTCTCCTCTTTTAAGTGAAACCACTTAATTGTCTTGATCCCATGACATCCAGAGGTTCTTATCTTCAATCTTATTTTAAAATCTGTGCACAGCAGTCGGTGTTGCTGTCCTACTTGATCTGTTGGAATTACTTTACAATTCGTCACAACCTTAAGATGTTTTCTTCTAGTCAAAATGTAGTCAATTTGTGAACTGTTGTACCACTCGTAAGTGTTATCAAATGTTCTTCCCTCTTGTAGAAAAACAAGTTCACAATTGCCAGATCAAATGCTACTGCAAAGATGTAGATGGGGACAAGAGTACTCTCCCTCCATTCCTCGGGTATATTTTCCTGTTGGCAAACTTTCATGACCAGGTCCCACAGCAGGTCAATTCCCTCTTTCCCCCACCAGTGCCTTCCATGCCTCCACTGGAATTCTGTCGGGGCCCACTGATTTTCCATTCCTCATCCTCTTCATTGCTTCCATCACTTCCACTGTAATGATGTTCTGCACCATCCCCTCAGAAGGCTGCCCATCTTCTCTGTGAGTCCTTGCATTTTCCTCATTCAAAAGTCCCTCAAAGTATATTTTCCATCTGTTTCTTATGTCCACATCCCTCCATAATACTCTTCCTTCAGCGTCTTTCATCTGCCTCACATGTAAGATGTCTTCCTTTGCTGCTTTATTTCTACATTTTGCTAGTTGATAAATTTTTCTCTGACCCAGCTCTCAGATCCATAAGTTAAAACTGGTTTGAACACTGTCTTGTATACAGCTAATTAAGTGTTCTGATTAATTTCTCTCTTATTCCATATGAATTTATTCGATTGACTTCCTACCATACCAGCTTTGTTGATTCTGTTGTCTATTTCCATATTTAATTTACCATCTTCACTAAAAATCATGCCTAAGTAGCTGAAATGTTTTACTTGTTCCACAGGTTCTCCATTCACAACACAGTTGACATTTTCAATGATTCTGCCTATTTTCACTGTCTTTGCCTTTTTATTGCTGACCTTCATACCATATCTATTACAATAGTTATTCAATTTAGTTAGAGAATCTTGCAGACTTGTAGCAGATTTATTTAGAAGTATAACATCGTGTGCATAAAGCAAAGAACTGACATTAACATCTCCAATTTTGATATCATGTTTAATACCACTTTCCTTCATAATGTGATCCATATAGATAATGAATAACAGAGGGGATAACGTACATCCTTGTCTCACACCAGATTTAACATTAAACCGTCTTCCTGAATTTCCTTCAATTTTAACTGCTGACTCACAACTCAAATAAAGACCAACTATTGCTTGATACAATGCCCCATTGACACCATATAACTGTAATGTATTGAATAGCTTCTCTCTTGGCACCTTGTCATATGCCTTTTCCAAATCGACAAAACTTAAATACAGATCTTTGTTATATTCCCATGATTTCTCCACTATTTGTCGTAAAGTGAAGATCTGATCCTGACAGCCTCTATTTGGCCTGAATCCAGCTTGTTCTTCACCAAGCTTTTCTTCCACAATTCTTCTCAACCGTTTCTCAAGTATACTTGCATATATCTTACCAGGAACACTCAGTTGGGATATACCTCTGTAATTCTCACATTCAGTTTTATTTCCCTTTTTATATATGAGTACTATGAGAGCTTACTCCAGTCATCTGGAATTCGTCCATCTGTCCAGGCATTCTGAACTATGCAGTGCAGCCACTGTAAGACACAATACTTCAGCATTTCTGGTCGAATATCATCTACTCCTGCTGTTCTTGTTCCACAGGTGCCTTTCCACATTTCTTGCCTTTGATGGCTTTTTTTCTACTTCATGTATGGATATGTATTCCTGACTGTATGCCTGTTGAGTGTTTTGTGCTGTCATCACTGCTTGTTTCATTTAGAAATTTTTCAAAGTAATTACTCCATACTTCAAGGATATCTTTTTCTCCCGTTTTCATGTCACCTTTATCATCTCTAACTCCTTTTACAGCACTCTTTCCTCCATTCCTAAGCTTCTTCAACAACCTCCAGAATATTTTGCCGCCTTCTTGATATTTATTTTCTATATTCTTGCCAAAGTCCTCCCATGACTTTTGTCTAGCTAGTTTTACACAGTGTTTAGCTTTCTTATATTTGTCTCTGTATTCTCTAAGAGTACAAGGTGACTTATTTACCAAGAACTTTTGATATGCTTTCTTCTTTTCTTTCATTGCCTCTTTAATTTCATGTGTCCACCATGGAGTTCTAATTTTTCTATCCTTGCAGACAACTTCACCACATGCCTCTCTAGCTGAATCAATCAGGGTTTTCTTCAAGGCTTGCCACTGAATCTCCAAGGTTTGGTTGCTGTTCTCAAACTCTTGCATTTTTTCTTCAATAATCTTTGTGTATTTTAGTCTACAGTTCACATCTTAGAACTGCTCAACTTTTATTCGCTTTAAAACTTTCTTACCTGTTATTCTTTTCAATATGAAATTTAATTTTATCCTGCTCAAGACTAAATAGTGATCACTTCCAATTTCAAATCCTCTGTACACTCTGGTGTCCTGCACCAGGGAGAAAACATCACTATCAACAATAACATAGTCAATGAGACTAAAGCCTCAAAAAATTCCTCCACTTCTACCTTAGTAGAATCTTCGTTGGACCATAGGCACAAATAAGTCTCATTGTCCAGTTCACCATTCTCATATTTGCCCACATTACTCTACTTGAGGCTGCCTGCCATTCAAGAAGATAAGCCTTGTATTTTGTGTTGAATACTATGGCTACTCCTTCTTTTCCTTGATTGTCATTGCCGAAATATAAGATTTTGTATTTATTGCTCAGGAAGATCTCACCAGTTTTTGCCCTTTTTGTTTCAGTCACCCCTATTATGTTGATCTGGTACTTATCTAATTCCTCAGCTAGCTACATTTCTTTCCCATTCAGGCTTCATATGTTGATAGTACCGATCTTTAACTCTGATGTTGTTGAGTTGCGGTGTGCTTTCAGATTTGTTGCAGTAGCTGACTTTTCGCTGTTTGCCCTGGTTCCCTGGCAAAAACAACGGGGGTCCTTGTTTAACCGGGAGACGCCTCAGCCGGCATGAAATTTTGTCATGTTGTACCATTATTTTTTATTTTGGTTTAACCAATAAGAATACAATTTGGTCGGCTAAATCCCAAATTGCCAGCGCCCATCCTCGTTCGTTCGGTATCAAAGTAGATACCCAACAGGGTGTACCACGAGAAGGTGAGGATTGGACATTCAGAAGCCCTGGTCGGTTCTCCTCATTCCTTTAAAGCAGTGGTTCCCAAACTTTTTCGGGCCACTGCCCCCCCTCTAATCCATAAACTCATCGTCAGTGCTCCCGTGTCATACCTGAATCCACCCTACATTCAGAAAAGCGATTCACACAACCCACAGAAACGGTAATAACATTTTAAAAACAAATATTGATTTATAATTTAAATTTATTTTAAATCCAAAAAAAAAAAAATTTTAACTTTAATTGCAACTTTACATTAAAATCTAATAAAGCATTGTATTATAAGGCTATTCAATAGCAGCTATTGACTTGAATGTTTTGAAAATCCTTAATGTGATGGATGGGCTTCATGGAGTGATGGACTTCATGGAGACATAGTTATCTTATGTCTGGTTTAATATAACTTAGCAGTAGTCTTAAATCTCCATGTTGAGTTATCTGGAGTCTTATTCAAATTAAGTGGATATTGAATCCAACATTATTTCAGAGCCGAATAGAGAAACTACAAGAGTTTCTGTGAAAGTACAAAAGTTTCATACCGAATATAGAAACTATAAAAGTTTCGGTGGATCAAAGCGTAAGCAAACCTTTCACGACAGGAGCAACTGATAGTAAAAGTAGAGTAATACTGATCACTATCCTTAGTATTTCCCATAATGTAAAAGACATTTCCTAGTGGACATGCATAACATCATGCATGTCCACTAGGAGATGTGTTTTATATTATGGGAAATACTAAGAATAGTGATCAGAGCTTACTCCATCTTTACTACGAGTTGCTCCTGTCATGAAAGGTTTGCTTACCCTTGGATCCGCTGAAACTTTTATAGTTTCTATATTCGGCATGAAACTCTTGTAGTTTCTCTATTCGGCTTTGAAATCTCTTTGCAGAAAGAGCAGAGATCTCTTTCTACAACCAAAACTCTTCATAAGATTTCTTAAATTTTGGCATCGGCTCAAAGTCATTTTGCAGCTCAATTAGTTTTTTCTCCATGGCTCCCACTACCTCAGTATCGGAAAATGGATTTATTATCTAATCTGGAACTTCCAACAAAAGTAAATCCTTGATCTACTTGCCGTGTCAGGATGTACCTTCTTCAAATGTTCAATTATTTTGGAAGGCTTCATGGCCTCGTTTGATTAGACCCTTTCACAAATTGACATATTGGCAGCTGCTGGTTTGTTGGTGCTGGTATGCATCCATATTTTAGGTATTCAAAGCTATACTGCCTACATTTCTTCTTTGGCGTATCTGCATCTGCCATTTCTATTCTGGAACATGCAGAAATAAGTGTACATACATATTTGAAAGCAGTTTTTATAAATAATCTTTATCTTTATATCCTCCCAATATAACAGAACCTATAATTTGCCAAGCTGTGACACAGTATTTACATAGCTAAACGCTTCACATTTTTGTTCATTAAATAAGAATATGGGAAAATACATTATAACACACTCAATACTATTAAGATAAAAAAGGACCACTTCAGAAATTACCAACAAAAAACTTGAAAAATGTCTTGGAAACAGTATATGTCTTGGAAAACAACAAAAAAAGTCTTGAAAATAACCATAATAATAATAATCAAACAGCCGCAATTAATTATTGCACATTTCAGCATTTTGCAGCACATCTTCAGTGTCCCCCTCCTGCCTGCTTGCCTCTTAGCGCCCCCTTAAGTAATCAAACCGCCCACTTTGGGAACCACTGCTTTAAAGGCTATGTGGAGGTCTCCTCTCGGTTATACAGCTTTGACCCTTAAGCACCCCTCTATCTGATTAATCCTCCTTACCTTAGGTATACAATTTATTATATATACCATAATATGATAATACGGTTTATTAGGTATACAATTATAATTTAATAAATTACTCTCTTACTCTCTCCCAATACTCATTAATCTAGCAATATATTTGTTTCAGTAATGAAATATTGCAAGTTGGAATGATGAAAAGAATTATAAAATCAGAGGAAAATGCATGTAAAAATACTTTATTAATGTAGAATTTTTGCCTAAATATCATAGGCACTGTCACTACAAGATCACAGAATGGCACTTAAACAGTAAGAGACAATTCAATAAATGCCACCTGAATAGCTAATGTAAGACATCAAAAATGGTCAATAATTTCCATACTTATTAAAAAAAATATATAAATACATACATAGATGCTATCAACTAAACTTAGATATAATTGGAACAAGACAAGAGTCCTTCATAAAAGCAGTTTCCTCATAGAACATTTTTATAAAGAAATGTGCAAAAATTTCTTAACTTAAAATCTATAATGGTCTTCCCTTTGTGAGAGATAGTAATTTTTAAATCTGCTAATCTTTTCTAACTTTATTTTGTCTGTGTGTGTGTGTGTGTGTGTGTGTGTGTAGTGACTAGTATTGACTCAGCTTGTAGAACATTTTAAAAATTAGTAATTATACTGACTAAGAACACCAAGAAAGGTAAGAAAACTTTGATATAACACTACTAGTTTTGTCAGAACACCGACTTCTTCGGTGTAAATAATAACAAAAAACTGGAAAATAACAAGGTAAAAAACATGGACTTCTCAAATTAACAAAATAGGAATAACAAGTCCTCGACACCGCGAGGTAAAAGAGGGTATAAAGAAGATGAGAAGATGAGAATAACAAGTCATATTTGAACTGGTGTCCACATGGCAGAACTAACATGAGTGGCAACTGATTCGAGAGTGCCAGAACTCGATCACTGCGCTGTGGACATCAGGCAAACCGTAGCTTAAATTGTTGTTTGTGTGTGATGGGTCTAGAACTATTTCTTTTGATTCTACAATATGTCTCTCAAATTCGTCACTGCATTTATGGATATTGGTCGTAAGATTCCAATCTATCTGGTGTTGAAGCCCTTCTAGATTAGAGTTAGCGGAGAAAATAACATGACTGGAGAGTGCGCTTGCACGGATTCTTTTGTAAGAGATGTCATGCTGGTGTTCCTCAAGACGTAGTGAAATAGACTTATCAGTCTGTCCATAATAAGGTTTACCACAGTTGCAGACAACTCTATTAACTCCTGGAAACTGAAGCTGGTTGTGTTTTGGTTTTGGAGCTATATTAAAGTTTTCTTACTTTTCTCGGTGTTCTTAGTCAGTATAATAATTATTAATTTTTAAAAAATATATATGTACATATATACACACACACATATATATATATATATTATATTAGAAAATAATTATCTGTTATTGTTTAATAGCTATTCTGTGATCTTGTAGAGACAAGGCCTATAATACTTAAGCAAAAATTCTATGTTAATAAAGTTTTTTAAGTAAGCTTTCTTCCATTTTTATAATTCTTTTCACTATGAAGTTTGGCATCAGGAGTCTTGAAAAATGATTAATTGATATAAGACCTAACACAGAGAGTCATGTAAAATGAATTCTGATGGAAGGAATTGCAAGAATCTGTGTAAGAACGACATTGTTAGGTAACTGTGTTAATGATTAAATGAATGGTTATTATTATGGAAATCATTATGAAGAGGGAACAATTCTGTATTTGTCCAGTTTGGAACTACCAACTGTGTAACAATGCCTGAATAAGTAAGGAACTAGATAAGAACAGAGACCTGACACTAGTTGTCGAACTGTGTCATGTGCACACCACAGAGACAAGTGTATGAAAAAGAGCATGCAGGTAATTTATTATTGTACACAAAAGCTAGCAGTATCAGAAACAAAGGAGCAAAGTTTGTTGCCATGGTTAATATATTGGAACTCATGTTGTAGGTATAAGTGATTTGGCTATTAGAAGCAGACATATTAATTGGTATTGAGTGCAGAGTACAACATTTTTAAGAAAGATAAACAGGAGAGGCAAGGAGGAGGATGCGTGCTGCTAGTGATATCAAATATCTTGAATTCAGTTAGAGTTGAGACGTATGACTACAATACTAGTAAAAATTATTTTTCATGTGGCAGAGAGCTTGAAGCCATCTGCTGTGAGGTGGAGTAACAGGATCAAATACATAGCGAGATGTTGTTACAGACCTGGTGGATCAGTTACTAATGAAGAAATGCATCTCCAAATAAATACGATGGGTGCAAAAAAGAGTAATCTTAATGGGGGACTTTATCTGAACACTGATTGGGTAGCTATGAAATTGCATGAGAAGAACGAAACTAAATTTATTGAGCATTTGCGAAAAAACTTCCTCAAGCATCATGTGATATAAGGAACTCAAGGTCAAAGAGCATTAAATCTGATTAGAGTGTCACAGAGGTTTCAGTTAAAGGCGTAACTATTCTGCCTCTGGTTGGTGGCATTGATCCTGTGGTACTCACTTGGAAAGTGGCTAAGTTTATGAATGTTCCATTAAGAAAGGTTACATGCTGAACTACAAAGCAGAAAATTATTACCACCTGAGGGGGGGGGGTATTCTGGGTTCTGTGCCATGTATCAGTTAGTGGATGGGAAGGATATTGACAGTGCATGAGAAGTGTTTAAAAAATACTTAAATGATGCAATATCAGAATGTGTCCCTAGAGTTCAAAGAATAAATAGAGGAGGAATAAAATGGGTGTGTGATAATTAAGCAAGAGATTCGTAAGAAAAAGATGATGTTGAACCCCCTACGTCGAATTGATTGGAAAAGTATTTGTTCTTTACATCATACAAAAACTTGGTATGAACTGAAATTTAAAGAAGCCTGTGAAATTTTGATTAACCTCCCTAATCTTAATAATAATGGGGGCTTAAAAATCCCAAGAATTTGGATGGCACACATTCAGCCCACTTACTTTTCCAGACTTTAGGACTCTAAGCAATTTTTCATTTTTTGTTGGCGACTGTCCATACCATTTGCAATTTATATGTATACTTATATAAGTAATTTTAGATATTTCTGGGAAAATTCCCATGTTACTCGTCTTAAAAATTTATTTTTTACAGCTATTTTGCCTGCTTTCATTTAAGAGTGCCCCTTTTTTAATGTCATTGGCTTTTTACTCAAAAATTCTTAGCATATTACAAATGTATTTTAGAGACAAATATATGCAGAATAATAGAGGAAGAAAATTTGCACATACCTTTTTTTGGATGTTGTTGGCTGTCTTCTTTCTGTGATGTGCATACTTCAGCTTTCGGGTGTTAAAAGGGAAGGGGGTTTGGGGAAAAGTGGGGGGGGGGGGTGTTGAGGCGATGTGGCAGAATTTATTTGGAAAAAACTGGGTTTTTTTTTTTATGTAACATACATTTTTTGAGGAAGGGGAAAGGTTTATGGGAAAAGGGGGCCAGGGAGAGAGGGTTAACGGGGTGCAAGCTGTTTCAACTGTGCATCGTCGTCGGAACTCATGGGGGAAGTGGGTGCTATATCACGTCAGCTTGTGTTATTGCCTATTGGTCGATGTTGTGACCTAATTTTTATGTTATGGAGCTTCCAACACTCAGAGATTATGTAGGGTTGGTGGACGTTGATCGAGTTTTGTCACATTTTATGGCTATTGTTTCCGATATATTCTAAGCATTGTTTCGTTGTCTTGTCTGGTTATTATTATGGCCTTGTCTATTTGTGGGGTATGTTTCTGTTCAAGGGCATGAACTGCTATTTCTGTTTTCCCTGTACTTTGTATTCTATTTTTCTTTTTGATGTTGCATTTTTTAGTGTTTACATGTTCTGGAATAGGGATGTTAGAGTCACGGAAGTGTTCTTGTAGTCTTGCCCATAAAGACCTGATAGTAGAACCTGTGTAGGTGATATCACAGTCTTTTAGGTCCTTGGATCTACGGGATTCCTTCCCGAAACTCAGGAGGTTCGTTTTCCCACTGTCGTCGCCCGATGTTCACCACTGCCAGCTCGCTCTAGGCTCCCAGTAGCTATGGCAGAACCCCAGTGTGACCGGACGAAGGACGTTCCAGTTCCAATGTATATAACGGAATGTATATCGGACTTTCCTCTCGAGATTGTTAGCAAGTAAGCCATAAATTTGTTGTGTATGTTATGTGTATGCACCTCGAAATTGTAAAGGATTGAGAGAGGTTACTTGTTAACTGGCGGTTAGATTGAATTTAAATAAGAGAAGAACATGTATTGTTAAGTAAGTCTAATTCATAAGCTATTTGTGATAGTGTCTGAATTAGTGTCAGTTAAGTATTGAATGTGTTGGAAGAAAGTTAATGTAATCCCTCATGGAATATTTATGCATGCTTGTAAGCCAAGTTGTGTCATAGAAGACACTTTTATATCAAGGCACAATAGGTTTTTCTGATAGTGAAAGCACTACAGTGTTAAAGTGCTTTTGATTATGTTATTTGATTAAGTAATTAAGTTATTTTCTGATAGTGAAAGCACTATAGTTTTTGTTGCTCAGATGGCAAGTAAATGTGTGTGTCATAGTGCTTTTGATTAAGTTAATCTTTTCTTAACGTTTATGTGCTTTGTATCATGTCCTTTAGTTTGCTAATAAACATGTTTTTGTTTTTAATTACCTGGTTCTCCTTCCCTAGCCAATGCACTATCCCGAAAATATTAACGAGCCTGCGGGAATAGAATATAGTAACGAGCCACGACTTGCATATAAAGAATTTGTATACAAGTGTTAAATTAATTTTGTCATCTTCTCACCCTGACTTTCAAACATAAAAAAGTCAATTAAGTGGTGCAGTCGTTAAGATAAATAAATTTCTTAATTGACATTGTGCGATTGCTCAGGGACTGTTACATTAGTTAGACTTACAACACGAGATCTAACTAACAGCAGAAAGGAGGGGGGGAGAAATAATGTTAGGTAAGGAAGTAGATAGATAAAAGGAAAAGTAAAACAAAGTAAATATTTTGCAAATTAGCAATCGACAAGGATTTAATAGAAATAATATAATAGAATGATAATAATAAACATTTTGAGTTTTTTGGTAGATGTGTTGGTAGTTTAAGATAGCTGGTATTTTGTTGTGGTAATCCATTTGGTTTATGATGACTACTGTATCCTCTTTGTCTCCTTTTGTGATCATTATATTCTGGTTCATTTTTAATGATAACAGGGCTTTGTGTAATTTGGGAGTAATGTTGAGTTTTACTGTTATTTTGCTATTTATGATGTTGTTTATTTTCTGGAATGTTGTTTCTTTGTTTGGGTCATTTTCTAGTTTTGCTTGGATTTCGATAATGATGTTTTTGTTTGGTACGTATTTTGGGGATACAACCCCGTTAACTGTCTCCCTGACCCCCTTTTCCCATAAATCCCTCCTCAAAAAAATAAATAAATAAAAATTATATTTTCAGCCCTCTCTTTCATCTCTTCCCCCCTCCAAAAAAATACCCTTAAAAATAATAATATATGTATATGTTATATAAAAAAAACGGGTTTTTTTCCAAATTAATTCTCCCACATTGCCTCAAACCCACTACCACCACCACTTTTTTCAAAATCCCCTTCCCTTTTAACACCATAACAGCAGAAGTATGCACATCGCAGGAAGAAGACAGCCAACAACATCCAAAAAAAGTATGTGCGAATTTTCTTCTATTATTCTGCATATATTTGTTTCTAAAATACATCTGTAATGCCCCAAGAATTCTTGAGTAAAAAGCCAATGACAATTAAAAAAGGGGTACTCCTGAACGAATTCAGGAAAAATAGCCATAAAAATAATAAGTAATTTTATTTTCTGTATGAACATGTTACTTGCCAGCTTAATTTAACGTTATAACCTAATAGATAATGATAATAACAGGACTCTAGCTTTGATATAGTGAGTTTTTTATTTTTTTTTTTAGCACAAGAGGTCAGGCAAATAGTTTTAACGGTTGATCAGTAACTTTAGCATGCCATGTTAGATTGTAGTGCAGCTAATGACTTTGTATATATACGTATACTCCAGAAGATGACCTTGATGTGAAGGGCAAAATGTTGAGTGTATATTTTGGTTTATATTATACTAACGTTGTACTCTAACACTGTAGTTGTATCCGTAATTTTCATAATGTGTTAAAATTATCAAGTTTACAAAGCTAAAAAATCCTTAGCCATCTTAAGTAGAGAAATTGATTCTATCAAGAAAGTTTCAAAATCTTTATTAGTGTCTGAAATTTTCAATACTGTTTTATGCATTTCAACTTCTTACCTACATGTTTTTAATGTTTCTTGTGATAATTTGAAGTACATGTTTAATTTTCATTATCTATATGGATCACATTATGAAGGAAAGTGGTATTAAACCTGATAATAAAATTGGAGATGTTAATGTCAGCTCTTTGCTTTATGTGGATTATGTTATACTTCTAAATAAATCCGCTACAAATTTGCAAGATTCTTTGGCTAAATTGAATAGCTGTTGTAATAGATATGGTATGAAGGTCAGCAATAAAAAGACAAAGACAATGAAAATAGGCAGAATCATTGAAAATGTCAACTGTGTTGTGAATGGAGAACCTGTGGAACAAGTAAAACATTTCAGCTACTTAGGCACGATTTTTACTGAAGATGGTAAATTAAATATAGAAATAGACAACAGAATCAGCAAAGCTGGTATGGTGGGAAGTCAATTGAATAAATTCATATGGAATAAGAGAGAAATTAGTCGGAACACTAAATTAGCTATATACAAGACAGTGTTCAAACCAGTTTTAACTTATGGATCTGAGAGCTGGGTCAGAAGTAAAACACTTGACCAAAGACTAGAGACCGCAGATATGAGAGTCCTGAGAAAGATTAGAGGCATGAACAGATGGCATCAATGGCAATATCATATTAAAAATGAGGATATTAGGAAAGAACTTGACATTGTCAGCATCCAGGAATGCGTTAGCAGAGCTAATCTCAGGTGGTATGGTCATTTAAACAGAATGGGCAAGGAAAGATTAGCAAAACAAGTTTTCTCTGCCAGGTTGGCAGGAAAACGACCCAGAGGAACACCAAGATATAGGTGGATTGATACGGTACAAAGTGCCTAAGACGATAGAAATATAAGATCTGATAATGTTGGAGTCTTGACAAGTAACAGACTGATTTGGAGGAAAATTGTAGATAGGAAGTTAGTAATGATGTAATTTTTTCATGTAGTACTGTCATATCCTGTACACCCCTTGAGGGTACATGGCAGGAATTTGATGATGATGATGATGTTTAATTCACTTATAAAGCCACCTTAGGACCAGTCCGATATGGATAGACTCATCATCGGTATTTCTGGCAATCCATTATCTGAGGATGAACTCTTTTTCAAATGATTTCATTGTTTCTCCCAATAAGGTTTCCCGGTCTCCCTTATGCAGTGGCATAGCCATGGTTTGTGGGGGGGGGGGGGCAGTCCACCTGAGGTGGCACTTTGCGTTTAATGACAATGTCATCGACAATTTTGCTAATGGAAAAGCAAGAAAAATAACATTTTAGAATGTTGGAATTAAAGTTTTACTTCAAAAATAAACATATTGTTTTAATTTATTTTCTTATATGTCATTTTGACTTTTTGTAGTATTTTTGGTGTATTGATAGGGGTAGCAAAAGCTCTAGCTACACTACTACTCTTATGAACTGTTTTTCATAGTATAGATAGAAGAGTCTTCAGTCCTTATTCCAAAAAACAGCTAACCGGATTCGTTTCTAATGTGCAAAAATTCTTTTTAGTGCCAAGCCTTTGAATCCTAATCTCACTTTCTCTGAAGTGCTGAAATCATTGAAGAATAACAACCATTTAATTACTTCTTCATTGAACACTTCAAACAACATATTTTTGATAACATTTCATCTAGATCCACACACTAGTACAGATATGCAGATGATATTTGGAATGGCTCATTCTCTGAATTACAGCAGGTTCTTTTTAAATAAATAAACAATTAACCTTTTTAGGTCTTCTAATTCGTCGTCAGCCAAATGGTAGCCTACATTTTTCAGGTTTTTTGGAAGAAGACTCATACAGGCCATTATATCCACGCTGAATCTCATCACTATCCTATTCAAACGGCTGGAACTCTTAAGACTTTAGTACATCGTGCCCATTCTTTATGTTCTTCAGAATCAGAAGAACTTTTACATCTAATGGTTTTAAGAATTCATTCATCGAAAAAACTTTTAACAGTTATGATATCTCTACGCTTCAAATACAGAAGAAATAACTTGCATTTCTATCACTTCTGTGCATGCCATTAGCGAATGCATAACAAAAGTTTTAAAACCACCGAATATTTTTGTTGCCTTTCGCCCCATCAGAAAAATCTCCGCCTTTCTTTCTTCTCATAAGGATAGGCTTTCACCTCTCAGTTATCCATGAGAAATCTACCAGATTCTTTGCTCTCGTGGGTTATCTTATTTTGGACAAACTAAGAGATTGCTTTTATTTGTCTAGAATAACTCAAGTCTTATATTCAGCATGGTGCTGAATATAAGACTTGATATAAAACATGCTGTCAACACTAAACATAGAGTTCATTGAAAAAAAGACAGGAGTCCTTCATAAAAGTCGTTTCCTCATAGTACATCTTTATAAAGAAACGTGGGAACTTTATTTCATTTCCAACTTAAACAGATCCAGTGGTCTATGTCTATCCCCTTTGTAGGAGATTGTACTTTTTTAAATCTACTAATCTTTCATAACTTATATATATATAATTAAATCAGTCTAATTACTAGAAACCAAGGAATACCAAAATAGAAAAAATACTATTATTTCAGCACACAACTAGTTTCATTTTCTTAGAAAACTTCATCGGATGCATAACATGAAAAGAGAAATACCAAAAAAAAAAAAAAAAAAACATCACAATTCAGCTGTCAATTAACTTACAAATGTTTTGTTGGCATTTGAAGGTGCTCCAGATTTCATGATATTGTTGGGCACATTCACACAGGCATGATCTCATCTTCATCAAAGTTCAATAGCTGAAAAGTGAATGACAATCAGATTGCTAAGATTATTAAGATGGACCATCTCAACAATCAACACCCAAGATTACAATTTATTTCAGAATTGGAAGTTCTCTCTCGTTCCTGGATCTAACACTCACTTGTGTGTCGGAAAAACCGAAGATCTCTATAAAAAAAAAAAAACCACATTTACCAACAGATACCTTCATGTGTAATCTCATCATAATAAACCCAAAGCTTTGCATCACTTCTACTTTGGATAAACATGCTCACTCCCTCCTCTGTGAAGAAGAAGAAGAAATCACCAAAGAACTACAATCTTTCATAAAAACATCTATCCTAAACAGATTGTTCGTAAACTACTTTTTAATCCATCTGCTCACTGCACTAAAGATAGTACTGATGTACTTTATATCTCTACTGTCCATCAGCTCTGTTTCACCAAAGTTAGTTAGAATCCTCAAGAAATTTAAAATCCACACTTCTTTTACTTTACTTTCCAAACTCTAATACTTACTTGGTACATCTAAACCAAAACATGACAGTCTAAAGTATCCAGGAGTTTATCCTGGATACTTTGGTGTAACTGAAATGTTCCCTATTTTGGTCAGACAGAGAAATCCATTGAGTTGCATATGGAAGAGCATGTGAGAGACATTACATATGGCAGAAATAGAGCCAGTGCACTATCTAATCATGTTCTTAATTCTGCTTGCCCTAACGAGGAAGATTACTGGATGAATGACAGAATCAGAAAACATTTTTGGATGCTACAGTGAACTGGCGAAAAGAACTGTCGAATCAACAGAAATTGCCCCCTCAATCTGGTCCATCTTAATAATCACATTAGCTAAAACCTGATTGTCAGTCTTCTAACATCTTTCTAACTTTGGCATACACGTGAACATGCCCAACAATACTATGGCATCCACAATGCCTTCAGATGTTTACAATACGTTTACAAGTTAATTTATAACTGTCTTTTGTAATGTATATATATATATATATATATTTAATTTCTTTTTTCATGTTATGCATCCAATGAAGTTTTCTAAGAAAATGAAACTAGTTGTGTGCTCGAATAATAAGTAGTATTTTTTTTTTTTCTATTTTGGTATCTCTCAGCTTCTTGTCATTAAATTTATTTAATCATGTCATATAGCCAAGTAAATTCGTTGTATCAAATATATGTATATGTTTAAATACGTTAGAAAATTATTGACCTTTTTTAGTTATCTCATATTAGCTACTCAGGTAGTGCTTTTTTAGAATTGTCTGTTATTCTTCAATTGCCATTCTGTGATCTTGTACTGACAATGACTATGATACTTGGGTGAAAATTCTACATTATTAAAGGTTTTTATGTGAGTTTTCCTCTGTTTTTATAATTCATTTGAACAGTATATTCATTGTCCAGTATGAAAGCCTAAAGTGGCTTGAAAAAGTTTCATGTTTGGTATCTAAAGCAAAAAAAATAAATTTTAAAAATACAAAAAAAAAATTTAATAAAAGTTAACAAAATTTAGCCCAACTACAATACTATTGTATTATGTAAGCTCATAGTACAGTACTAATGTACCATGAGTTTACAAGCTTTTTGAGAGTCCCATAAAAAAAAAAATAGTATGTACACACACACACACACACACACATGCATATACATATGTATAGAACACTATTTGATATTAATAAAGGAAGAGCTATAAGACTTTATTTTGGCAATGTTAAATTATATATGCAAAGTGGATACTAGATCCAAAATTATTTCAAAGCCAAATGTTTGCAAAAGCTATGAAAGTTTGTAAGTTTGTCTGAGAGTTTACAAAAATACAATCCTCGGCATCCCCAAGTTACTATCTTTTAAGTACTGCAATCTAAGGCAACTCGAGGATGCCAAGAATTGTATTCTCGTAAGCTCTCAGGTTAACATATGAAACTTTTATATTTTCTACAAACATTTAGCTAGAAATAATGTTTGATCTAGTATTTGCATAGGTGTATAAGCATAGCATTTTGCCTATACTATTTAATATTGGTTAGTTATTGTTTGCAACAAATTTCTCTCTCTCTCTTTCTAAATCTAGTTCATCAGAAATGCATGGCTAAAGATATTACAGGATAACATATAATTTTTTCTATATCATAACAATAGAATGTACTACCAGTTCATAATTTTGCAACTGTAAATTATTGGATATGCATTTGTCTGTAAACCTATTCATTTATGCTTATTGTTTTCCTTCTTAAACATGCCAGTCATGTACAGATGGTTCATTCATTATTGTGAATAGTATATTTAAATAGCTATTTAGTTATTTAAATATACCACAGAAATACAGAATTTCTTATAATTATTGGTTACTTCTGTTTTCTGGGCAAAAAAAAAAAAATGTTTCTATTCTATATTTCTTTGGTTTCTTTGAAATACACACACAATACAATTTTTCTGGTGCTCAGCATTTGTATGTTAATCTTTCATTTCTGACTGTTTTATTTCTAACCCAACCCCCAAATTCATGGCCTTCTATCTCTTAGCATACCTACATATATATACAGTGCAAATTGAGTACTCTGTACTATTGACTAGCAATTCTTCTGACTTGATCTTGCTGGTGATGTAATCTTTTCTGGCTTATAGAAAGATCAAAGTATTATCAACTTTCACTATAGCTATTACTGTTATAACAAAACAAAATCAACTAAATTAAAAAAAAAAAAAAAACTTATTAACTGGCTTATATTTTGCTGAATTTCAAACCACTATCTTTAAAGCATGTTACATGTATCAGTTAACATGTGACAATGAGTCATTGTCGCATGTTAATTGAAACTATTTAAAATGCCACTGAGCAGGGTCGCGCCGACAATATGTGCAATGTGTGCAACGCACACAGGTGCCAGGATAGTAAAGGCGCCAAAGATTTCAGGTGAGGAGGAAATACTTAAAAAAAATATTATTCATTAATTATATCAAAATAAATTACATTTTTGTTTAATTTTAATTATATTTTATAGATTTGTCTTAAACAAATTAGTTATAATCACTTATTTGTTATTATTCCTTAAGATCTTATTTTATTCTGATCCTAGTTCGGACAAGTAGTTTAACGTAAACAAGTAAAAACTTGAACTTGCGTGAGTTTACTGTTTACAGAATGACGCACGTCTGAATTTGTTTAATCTTTTTCACATTTGCATTTGCTCTAAACGTATGTAAGAAACTCTGCTGCAGTTTTTAACTTTATTCTATATTCTGCTGTTATCGGCAGAATATAGGCAACATCTTGCAATGTACCTGAATTGTCATAAGAAAAATTTAAATCATTTGAACAATTACAAGAAATGAACAGAATTAATTACATCCTTAAAAAATAAAACTTATATTGATCATTTGCGACAAATAGTTTTAGATAATGAAAGCAAATATTGGTATGAAGTTATTTTTGTAGTACAGTTTTTAGGTAAACAAAATCTAGCTCTTCGTGGTAAAAGTAATAAACTTTACGATCACAACAGTGGCAGTTTTTTAAAATGCATTGAGATGTTAGAAAAGTTTGATTCTTTTATATCGGAACACATGCGACGTATAACTAATGATCCTGACTTTAAAAATATGACCTCCTATTTAGGAGATAAAATTAAAAATGAAATTCTTGCTTTATGCATCAAATATTAAAAAAATAACATTTTTACAAAGTGTTTTTTATTGGGAGAGGGGTATAGGGGTCCAACTAAAGTTTTGCACTCAGGTGCCGGATACTACTGGCACGCTCCTGCCACTGAGTATAACATATCCTTCTACACTGCTCAGTTTCTAACAGTGAACTGTTGCTTTAGCTCGGCTTAACATAGCTAACTGCACTAGTGTTCTTTTATGCACCCATCTTTATATTATTAGGGGGTGCTAAAGGGTCAAAGCTGTATAACTGAGAGGAGACCTCCACATAGCCTTTAAAGGAATGCGGAGAACCGACCAGGGCTTCTGACTTAATGTCCAATCCTCACCTTCTCGTGGTGCACCCTGTTGGCAATTTGGGATTTAGCTGACCAAATTGTATTCTTATTGCCTTAAACCAATATACAAAATGATGGTACAACATGACAAAATTTCATGCTTGCTGGGGCGTCTCCCGTAGACTAAAATACACAATGATTATTCAGGAAAAAATGAAAGAGTTTGAGAACAGGAACCAAACCTTGGAGATTCAGTGGCAAGCCTTGAAGAAAACCCATTGATTCAGCCAGAGAGGCATGTGGTGAGGTTGTCCTTAAGGATAGAAAAATCCAAACTCCATGCTGGACACAGGAAGTTAAAGAGGCAGTGAAGGAAAAGAAGAAAGCTTATCAAAAATTCCTTGCAAATAAGTCAGCTTGTGCTCTTAGGGAGAACTTTGGCAAGAACATAGAAAATAAATATCAAGAAGATGGTAAGATATTCTGGAGGTTGTTGAAGAAGCTTAGAAATGGAGAAAAGAGTGCTGTAAAAGCAGTTAAAGATGATAACGGTGACATGAAAATGGGAGAAAAAGATATCCTTGAAGTATGGAGTAATTACTTCGAAAAATTGCAAAACGAAACAAGCAGTGATAGCACAGTGGTAAAAAACACTCAACAGGCGTACAGTCAGGAATACATATCCATACTTGAAGTAGAAAAAGCCATCAAAGGCTTGAAATGTGGAAAATCAGCAGGAGTAGATGATATTCGACCAGAAATGCTGAAGTATGGTGGTATAAAAGTCTTATAATGGCTGCACTGCATAGTTCAGAGGGACGAATTCCTGATGATTGCAGTAGAACTCTAATAGTACCCATATACAAAAAGGGAAATAAAACTGAATGTGAGAATTACAGAGGCACTTCCCTACTTTTTGTTTCTGGCAAGATTTATGCAAGTATACTTGAGAAACGGTTGAGAAGAATTGTGGAAGAAAAGTTGCTGAAGAACAAGCTGGATTCAGGCGAAATATAGTCTGTCAGGATCAGATCTTCACTTTACGACAAATAGTTGAGAAAGCATGGGAATATAACAAAGATCTTGATTTAAGTTTTGTCGATCTGGAAAAGGCATATAACAAGGTGCCAAGAGAGAAGCTATTCAATACGCTACAGTTATATGGTGTCAATAGGGCATTATGTCAAGCAATACTTAGTCTGTATTTGAGTTGTAAGTCGGCAGTTAGAATTGAAGGAAGTACAGGAAGATAGTTTAATGTTAAATCTGGTGTGAGACAAGGATGTACATTATCCCCTCTGTTATTCATTATCTATATGGATCACATTATGAAGGAAAGTGGTATTAAACATGATATCAGAATTGGAGATGTTAATGTCAACTCGTTGTTTTATGCGGACGATGTTATACTTTAAATAAATCCACTACAAGTTTGCAAGATTCCCTGACTAAATTGGATAACTGTTGTAATAGATATGGTATGAAGGCCAGCAATAAAAAGACAAAGACAATGAAAATAGGTGGAATTGTTTAAAATGTCAACTGTGTTGTGAACGGAGAATCTGTGGAACAAGTAAAGCATTTCAGCTACTTAGGCATGATTTTTAGTGAAGATGGTAAATTAAATATGTAAATAGACAACAGAGTCAACAAAGCCAGTATGGTAGGAAGTCAATTGAATAAATTCATATGGAATAAGAGAGAAATTAGTCAGAACACTAAATTAGCTGTATACAAACCAGTGTTTGAACCAGTTTTAACTTATGGATCTGAGAGCTGAGTCACTTGACCAAAGACTAGAGAACGTAGATATGAGAGTCCCTGGAAAGATTAGAGGCATGAGCAGATGGCATCGATGGCAATCTCATATTAAAAACGAGGATATTAGGAAAGAACTTGACATTGTCAGCATCCAGGAATGCATTAGCAGAGCTAATCTCAGGTGGTATGGTCACTTAAACAGAATGGGCAAGGAAAGATTAGCAAAACAAGTTTTCTCTGCCAGGTTGGCAGGAAAACAACCGAGGGGAAGACCAAGATATAGGTGGATTGATATGGTACAAAGAGCCTTAGACGATAGAAATATAAGATCTGATAATGTTGGAATCTTGACAAGTAACAGACTGATTTGGAGGAAAATTATAGATAGGAAGTTATTAATGATGTAAATTTTTCATGTAGTACTAGCATATCCTGTACATGTCAGGAATTTGATGATGATAATGATTATCTTTATGTTATTTTGTACAAACCGTTAGCATGCGACAGTCATTCGTTGTCGCATGTTAACTGAAACATGATGTGCTCTGAAGACTCCTGTGAAATATAAGCCAGTTAATAAGCATCTTTTTTTTTATATTATTTAGTGGATCTGGTGGTATAATATTGTTAAAATAAGTTAGGAATAATAATCAACACCTAAGATTGTCCGTTAAATTGTTATAACAAACTTCCAAAAGAATCTTAAAAATGAAGCACTTTCTGTGGTTTCCATAGTGTGAGTTGACTGAATTTGTTTTTTCTCTAATTTAAATTTTAATGATTATGTATGTGTTATTAGTAGAAAATGTGCATTAAGTAGTTTTCTTTATAAAGAGACGATGTATGGCATTAAAACACTTCTGCAGTGTGCTTCACTTATATAGAATGACAGGGGTTATGAAAGATCACAATCTAGACTGGTTTTGACTTTTATTGTGGTCTTATTAATGAAAGCCTGGAGTAGTTGGGTTTTTCTGATTGCATATTGGAAACATTTATCTGTCATTGTTGCCTGACAATACTCAAACAATAGTAAATAAATATCTAGTATATTTCAGAACAACACTTAATTCTTAACTTGGTTAAAGATGCTACACCGTGTTTACACAGATGATCATGTGATATCCCATTTGTTTTCCTCAAAGCACAGAAGATGTTAATGATGACATCTGGAGATTTTATTGTTTAACATTGAGATGTTAAGTAAGATGTACAAAATGGAAATAATTCTGACTGCAGTTTATTCTTAAAACATCCTTAATTGCATGTGGGCCATTTAACTTCTTATCACACTTTCAGTGTCATAAAAAAAAGATTATAGCATTTTTAAATAGCTTGAAAGGTGCTGGAAATATGGTATAGATATGGAAGGGTGAACTACATCTAAAGTGATTACTGTATATAAAATAATTATTTTGAATAATCATATTACAGTTAGCCCTCGCTGTAACACATTAACACATGAAAAATCATAACCAAAGCCCCATAGGCACATTGCTATTCTGAAGAAAATTCTCTATATTATATCAAAATGTCACTATCAAACACTATTTCTGTGGTGCCTATGAGTTTGCTGTAATAAGGGGCATGTGTACTTCTGTAGTTTTTCATTGAATTATTAATTGAATTAAGTAGTATATGAAGTAGTTTTTTGGAGTGCATTTTTATAAGAGCAGTTGACTTATGAGTTTGCCCTAATTATTGACTAATGTAAAGTCGTTTTTCCTTTGAAGCACATGCTGCCTTATATTATGGGGTGATCACTTATTATAAATACTAAACATATTTATATATAGAAATGATGCTATACTAAACTTAGAATATAAATTGCTTTCTTACACTAGGATAAAATATGCATGAAACAATAATCCTGTCCAGAATACTTTGCTTCAATCAAGTAAAACAACTTGCTTCAACTTTCAAATTCAGGGTGCATTTAAAATATAGTGATACATCATTTCATTTTTTGTATACTGTTGGGAACTTCTGCCATGGTAAAAATAATAAATAATCTCTGCAAGGTATTATTTTATCATATGTTCAAGTTAATGAATGATTCAAGTTACTCTGAGTCATTTCTTTATATACAAATTTACTGTGACTTATGCTAGATTAAAATAAGGTTGGAAACAAGAATTTAAAATGCAAATCAAACACCTTGTTCAGTTCAATTTGTATTTTATCATTTTTTAGTTAGAGGAAGGCACTAGTTTTCTTTTCAAGGGATATGAAAAAAAGTGATCATGAATTCTACAACTCATAGATTCACCACTGTTTTGTATACCTTGAGCTTCTTTACATATCAGAAATGGTCATCTTAAACAAATAAACCACTGAAGGAGGAAGCATTAATTTTTTAATAGTGGATAATAAATGAAACTTGGCACTTGGGACTACTTTATGTAAATATATAAATTTGTTGGCCAAGAAGATAAAGTATCTGCTCTTCAAACAGGTTCAAATCATACCATGTCTGTGAGTGTTTTTAGGTGGTGGATGATGTGTATGATACCACTGACATGCTTAATTGAATTAAATAGTATATGAACTGTGGCAAAAATTTTATTCTTCTTTTCATACAATTGTTACCTCAGTATAAGCAAAGAATAAATTTTTGCATGTAAGTAGTTTTTTGGCCTGCATTTTTATAAGAGCAGTTGACTTATGAGTTTGTCCTAATTATATGCCCTAACTATTGTCTAAAGTAGCTTGAAAAAAAAAGTTCTCTATCTCTAGTGCAGAGTTTCCACATTCTTTTAGCCAACCCAAGATACTAATTTATATACTATAGGTGTACAACCTTTAATGGGTGAGATTCAAAAAAAATAAATAAATATATATATCAAAAAAAAAAAAAAAAAAAATCAGCTAACACCTTTTTTGTTCCCACGTAGGGAGTAGGCGAGGTCGTTTTAGCCCTATCTAACTTTTGGAGACTGAGTGGGCAGTTCAATCTCCACTGGTAGCCGATCAGAGATAGCTATCACTAATTAATAGGTATGCAGTGAAGAGGCCAGCTAACAAGTACTGCCATCTGGTGCTCCCTAACCTAACACAATATTTTGAATATCTGATTTTCTTGAGTTTATGGAATGAAAAACCCGAGTTTCCAGGAGAAAAAAACCTGCTTGCCCATGTCAAGATTGACTAACTCAGGAACCAGTCAAGAAGAGGCTTAGAAAAATGTTCCTCTAGTCGGCGACTAGATTCGAACCGAAGTCTTTCATCGTGCAGTCAAGAGTGCCATAGAATGTAAACGCACTTCGACTTAGCTACACAGGCTCTCCTGATATATATATATGTGTGTGTGTGTGTGTGATTATTTTGTGTTCTGCTTTGTTAAAATCTTTTGGTAATGTTTATGCACATATTTTACCTAATTGCTACTTGTTTGTCCATTTCAGACCATAAACGTCGCCGTTTGGATGGGGCATCTTCAAATTCAAAGGTTAGTATCTGAGTCTTGATGCTCCTCCTCATCACCATTCTAATATGAAGAGCTTCTAAGAATTATATCTGTTCCTTGAAGCTGACAAGGCAGTGCCAAAGGTGGGAAAGCAAGGAAAATTCTGCTAGCAAGAGAGGATATAATGGCACTAGTCCATTAATCCTGTAGTTGCTTCAAGATGGCTCCAGCTTTTGCGAACGGCAGGTGTTCTAGTAGTTTCCAAGATGTTAAAACAAGTCATACCAGGTACCATGGAAAGTATGCTGTACCCCATAATGTTAATATATCAAAAGGAAGGCGTTCATATCACAGTGAAAGATTCAAGAAGAAAGGTGGCAAGAGGCTGTATTATGCAAGATTTCTTCATCATAATAATTAATCAAGTGGAAAGGAAATTCAAAAGATTATGATCTTCATATTTTATTTGTTATTGTTCAGTTCGCTTTTTTTTCTTAAAATACGAGTAAGTCAAAGTGAAATTCTTCAAAATAAAGATCAGTAGTTGTTGTTTTTTTTTTTTAAGAAAAAGTATTTTTATTAATTGATGAAGAGTGAAGACAAAGAAATGGGAAAGAAGTAAAAAAAAAAAAGAAAAGAAAGAAAGAAGAAAAGGATGTAGGGCTTATTTGGAAATCTATCTTACAGCAAGTGCCATGATGGTTTTTATTTTATTTTTTTTTCTTGCAATTGCTTATCCTGTTTATTCTTTTTTCCTTTCTTTTCTTATGGGAAAAAGGTTTCACATGCTTTAAAAATTATCTTGCCAAGAAGCCTTCAATTTATTGACTGTATATAAACATTTTATTCATTTTATTTCCTTGAATTTATGTGAGCTGAGCTATTGCACAAAGCTGATTGATGTAGTTTGAAGAATTGGACTTTCCCCTTGTACAAAAGAAGTTTTTTCTCTCTTATTTTGTTAAAGTTTCCAATATAACTAAAGAAAATTTTCTTCACCCTTTTTCACAGAAGCAGTGAATGAAGTTTTAGTATCCTTATTATTTGAAAATGAGAGATGTGGTTGAAGAATGCTCTATATATAAAAATACATATGCTGATGTGTATATATATATATATATATATATATTTTGTACCTGCATTTCAAGAGATACCTGAGAAGAGAAGTGAGTAGTACAGTGTGCCTTGTTTCCTAATCACCATAATTTTTGGTATACCAAATTAATTTGTCTTGATGATCTCTCAATGTGAAGCTGCTTGTTTAAGAAATGCCATTTTTTTTTAACAAGTTGAAGGAAGGCATAGTTTGTATGCCATTATTTCTGAAACCTTAAGCATTCACAAAAAAAGGGGTATTATGTCTTGCTATATAGAGAACATTATATACATCAAAGATATGAGTCATTCGTCCAAGATTATCCCAGTTATTGGAGTGCCCATTTTCTTCACACATATCATGATGATGGAGATGTGCCTTCGGAATTATAGAGTTATCAGTACCTGTGGTTAATTAGCACTGGACAAGATGATTGCTGCTTTAAGAATAAAAGTATGATTCCAGATCCTATTTTTCTGCTTTGTCCTTTGAAGCATTTCTGCAGAAGCCAGCAATTATGATTTCTGTGTTCATCAACATCATCTGTTGTCAGCTTCAAGATTCATCTGACCATGTAATCTGTGATTAAAACACCACATTCCAGGAGCAGAGTTTCTCTTTGCTGGTGAGTTGGTGGATGGAACATCGCAAGCTAGAGTACCTGCTCGTCTTTGGTTGTGAGTCTAATAATTTCTTGATTCAGCAGTTCCCTGTTTGCTCCCTTTTATTATTAAATATTTTCATATATATATGTGTGTGTGTATATATATATATATATATATATCTTGTATGCTATAATGTATTACCTATTTAATAATTCTGCGCATTATATGAATATGTGTGAAGACTAAATTACTGTCAATATATTGACATATTTGTTTAATGGAATCAGACTAAATTTTCATCTCTCAATCTGAATATCCTTCTTCCATTATTACTCATTTATTAATTAAATATCTGTACATTTAAAAAAATTTTTTTTTTATAGATCTAAAATTTGAGAATGTGTATTAAAAATTCCTCCTCCTCATTGAATACCTAACGTATACCTTGGGAGGTAGGGGGGGGATATTATGATAGTACTAGATGAAAAAGTTATATCATTACTAACTTCCAGTCAACAATTTTCCTCCAAATTGATCTGTTATCTGTCATGACTCCAATATTATATTTCTGTCTTCTAAGGCACTTTTTACTGTATCAATCCGGTCTTCCTCTGGGTCTTTTCCTACTATTCTTGTAAAGAATGCTTGTTTTGCTAACCTTTTCTTTCCCATTCTGTTATAATGACCATACCACCTACTAACACATTCCTAAATGCTAACAATGTCAAGTTCTTTCATTATATCCTCATTTTTAATATGATACTGCCATTGATACCATCTGTTCACTCTCCTAATCTTTCTCATAACTTTCATATTGTATCTGTGCTCTCTAGTCTTTGATAAAGTTTTATTTCTAACCCAGCTTTCATATCCATAAGTTAAAATTAGTTTAAACACTGTCCTGTATGCAGCTGGTTTTGTGTTTTAACTAATTTCTCTCTTATTCCATATAAATTTATTCATTTGATTTCCTGCCATATGAGCTTTGCTAATTCTGTTGTGTTTCAATATTTTTCTGTAACTTTTATCATCTTGTTTTCAAGGAAATTCATATCATAAGCAATACACAGAATATCAATATAACATTTGTTATATTGATATTTGAAATATCCTTATACCATGCCATAACTTGCCATAACCAAACACATCCATCTTATGTGAAGACTGTATGGTGATTCGTCACTCCTTACCACTGCATGCATGATATCCTAGCACAAATGTTTACAGCCATTTGTGGCTACCCTGAACTCTTAGTTGCGAAAATCTATCAATGCCATTTGAAAGAATACAGAATCCTTTCATCAGATTGTGGTCTTCGAGACATTTCTATCTTTTATGTCAGCCAACTGATCTTAGATTTCTCTAATTGTGTCAAAATTGTACAGCTGATCAATGATTAATATGGTACCCTATGGTGGCATTTTTCTGGAAGTCATTTAACCCTGAATCATGCTTTATGTTCTGTGTTATACATAACTGTCAGTTAGCATGCATTTCCTTTTCTTATGTAATGCTATGCCAGTTTCTTGCTAACTATTCATCCACTTCATGCCTTTTGCCCTGTAGCACATGAGGCCAAGATCCACCACTGCCTCCAGTTACTCTGGTCTATTGCAGTTGATTCTGATTTCCACAGGCCTTTAATGCAGTCAATTTTCTCTCTCTTTCTCGCAGAGAGAGAGAGAAAGTTTATCCTTTGCCAAGTTAGTTTTGGTTCTTTTTCTTCCAGGATCTATGTCAAAACTAACTTTGGAATTTCTCCTCTGCCTATTCTCAATATATGGCTCTATAAATAATGGACAACTTAACATGATAAAGTATTGTTTAAAATAGCTTTGCATTACTCACTGCTTTCTCACTTAAACAATGATGATTATGTTGAACAATATCTTATCACGTAAATTTTCCATTGTTATTTCTTTACATAATGCCACTTATATTTCAGTCCTTCATGAAACAGTGCCTTCATATCGTTATTGATGATGTGTATTTTAGTTTCATTGCAATATTCAGGTTTCATGATTTTCATATACCTGTTCACTCTTTTGAAAGTAGTATTTGCTTTTTATCAATCTTTCTGCTATATTCTTGTCACTTTTACTTTCAATATTAGCACTAGGTCCTAGGTATATAAAATCCTTAACTTCTCTTACTGCATGCTAGTCAACATTTTTTTGGCATATGTTTTCAACTAAGCTTTTGTTTTATTTATATTTATTTAAGTCTAATTTTTTAACTATCTTACACATTGCTTTTGACTTTGCTATATATTGCTTTGATTATATTAAAACCATATCATCTGCATAGTGCAGGTCTATCAAATGTGATGCAAAATTGTATCTTATTCCTCTCCTTACAATCTATTCCTTAATTCAATAGTGGGGGGGGGGGGGGGAATTTTGTGCTGGCTTATCAGTCAGACAGATATCTCGTTAGCCAGCCTCAGTGTATGTGTACTCTTCCACAGTCATTAATGTATATCATAGTTAAAGTTTTTAACTGGGATATGCATTAAAAAGAATTAGATCTGGTCAATTTATAGGCTTTTTTATTATTATTATTATTATATGTTATCTCCATGAAGCCCGGAGACTCATCGTGGGAGACCCAAATTAACTATTATACACACACAAAACCTGTCATACCTCTCCTTACTCATTCACTGTTAGAGAACCCACAACTAATTCTAGCAATCCATTCCACTCATTCACTACTCTCCATGCAGAAAATCTAGTCCACACACACCTTTACTAATCACACTCTTATACAACTTCAAGGGTTGACTCCTCTATTTGTCATATATTGAAAAATTTCATTTGCATCAATATATGACAACCCAGACACCTTCAGCCTATCCTCATAGGGAGCATTCCACAGACTTGTCACCAGCTTAGTTACTTGATCAACTATTGCCCTTCCCAATTTTGCATCATTAGCAAACAATGGAATACTCCTCCTTAAATCTTTCTGTATATTATTACTATCTAAGATCTCCAGGGAGTCAAGACTCATCAAGGGAGGCTGTAAATCATCCAAACCATCTGGTATATCTTCCCTTAAATTCATTCACATTAGATGCACTCACTATCCCTAATGGCAAACTATTCCAATCACTCACTGCTCTGAGAGAAAAACCTAGCTCTTATTACTTTCTTGACTGTAAACAAACTTAACTTCCATGGATGCCCCTGTGTCCCCCCCCCCCCCAGGGGAGAGAACATATAACGAAAAATTTTATCAGATGCTATCCTATAATGCCCATTTAAAAGTTCATACACCTCTTTCTCCTGTTAACCAGTCTGCAATCACATATTTGCAATCTGTCCTCATAATCTAAATCCATAATCTAGATATAATGTTTGTAATTCTTCTTTGCACCCTTTCCACAGCTTCTTTATCCAGGATACCAAATCTGCACACAATCCAGGTGTGATCTGTCAAAGCTTTATAAAGAGGCAAAATGACTTCCTTATCCTTGCATGTTAAGGTTTGCTTCAACATTGCAATTATCCTCTAAGTTGTATTTGCAACTTTTGCTATGTGACCTTTAAACTTCAAATTCCTATCCACCAATATGCCTTGCCTCCTCAGTTTCTTTAGCACACACACACTCAAAAGTTCTGGCATTAGGTAGCAGGATGCATAAGCTCTATACTCTGTTCAGTTATATTCTTGAAGTAAAACTGGGATGTACTGTACTTCCATCTCCTAAAACCTTATCTTCATATCTTTTCAGTTTCATATTTAATTATATTTATCATTTATGAATTCTGATTCTCTTCCAATTTTTCACATTTAGTGAGATTACCTTTTTATTATTATTATTATTACAGATATCATTACTTTTCATTTTCTGGTTTCTTTTCTTTCTCCAGTACTTTTATTAATTATCAGCAACAATTTCTTTACTTGTCTTAAGCATCTCTGTTATTATGCTATCATCACTGCTTGCCTTTCCATTCTTCATTTTACCTGTTACATTCATTATTTCATTTTTATATATTGGTTCTAATGTGATATTTCATTCGACACATGAGGGTTCATTATTTCACTAGTTTGTCACTAATCATGCAGTATTGAAGAAAAATGAGGTAGGGTCATAATTTTTACCATGTGGTATACGCTGAGTGATCAGTGTTTGTTGAAGTGAAGTTTTAAGATACTCTTACAGAATAGTGAATAACACCTTTGCATGTACGCACATACCACACTTTATTCCAAGAACAGCTTTAGGTTGTTATGGTGCTGAAAGAATTCCACAGTAATCCACATCAGTTCATTTGTAATCATTTGCCATACACTGAACTGCAGTAGGTTACTGTCATGAGGAAACACATTCGCACTCTTCACTAACCTGAAATGTTGCCATCCACTATATCATGCTGATTTATGCTGCTACTCTATGCATTATTCCAGACCTTCCATCAGTATATAACAACTAAAGCTGTTCATTGGAATAAAGTGCTATTCACTATTCTGTAATCTTACAGAATAGTACCTTTGGGATTTTTCATACCCAGAGATCACTTTATTCCCCATTCGAGGTTTTAGGAAAAGTAAGGGTACCATAGATTAGATCTTATATAGAAATATAGAATATAGAAAAGTATAAAGAATTTAGACTGTTTCATAGACTACTCCAAAGCTTTAGACTGTGTTCAGCATGTGAAACTGTGGGAAGTAATGAAGATGTTGGGTTTTCCTCAACACATTATCAGGTTGATAGCTAACTTGTACAAGGAGCAAGAAGCCAAAGTAAAAGCTGGTATTGGATTAACTGATTGGCTTCTGGTTGGAACAGGAGTTAGGCAAGGATGCCTACTTTCTCCTCACCTGTTTAGTATCTGAGGACATTGTGTGTCTGTGTAGCATTAGATGAGAAGCTTAAGACAGGAATTAGGATACGTAGTAGATTGATCTGTAATCTGAGGTACACAGATGATACAAGACTCCTTTGTAATGACAAGGAAGAACCAGGACAAATCCTTGACAACATTAATGAGATCAGTAAGAACAGAGGACTTCAGCTCAATCTTATCAAAATAAAGATTAGGGTTCTCAAAGGAAATACAGATAGGGAAGCTCCTGAAAAACAATAGAGGAAGTCAAGAAGTTTGAGTACCTGGGATCTATTGTTAATGTGAAGAAGCTTTGTTCAAAAAGACATCAGAAGATTAAGAATGGCTAAAACAACAGTCAGACACTTTTCTAAAATCTGGAAGGTAGCTGTTTTTCTGACTTATGGATGTGAGACTTGGAACCTAAAGAAATCTGATAGCAAAATGATGGATGCTTTTGAGATGTGGTATGGCTGTCGAGGATATGTGTGTGCTAGAAAGGACTTAAGGCTCCTTAAATCCTTAAGGATATTGACAAGTGAAAGTTTAAATACTTTGGACACATTGAAAGGATGGAAGAAGGGCTTCTCAAAACAGTAATAGAAGGTCAAGTGCCTGGAAAAAAAAGGAAAGGGTAATTCCTCAATGAGATGGATGGATGGTGTGTCTACAGTGACTGATCTTCAGAGAGTTGAAGCCTCCAGAACATCATACAGCAGGACAGCCTGGCAAGGGTGTGGCACATCACCGAGCGACAGTGGTGACCATACAGCATCAGATAATGTCCAGTGAATAGATGGATGTAAGGTTGCAATTTATGTAATATTATTAGCAACACATCTAGCACCTAGTCATATTGCAATAAAAAATCACAAAACTTTTGTTGACCAATTATCTTATGGAACCGCATGCCTGTACTATCCCTCATTTTGTGCCTACCCACTTTAGCCTAAAATGGATATGCAATAACTTTCTCTGGTAAAAACATTGTTCCATGCATGATGGGATGGGGGAATTGTCTTGTAACTTTGCCACTCCAGCTTATCTTCATAGCTTTGTAGAGACATATCATGTCAGAAGGTGTCTACTACTCCAACATATTGTGATTATTGTTGTTGCTACTATTTTATTATATTATTATCATTTATTTTTTATATTAAATACTGTTTATAATAATAGTAAGTATATAGTTGTATTCAGAGCTTATTGCTTTAATGTTAGCAACTTTTGGCTAGGTTTCATTATTAATGGCTAGGTGCCACTCCAGCTTATCTTCATAGCTTTGTAGAGACATATCATGTCAGAAGGTGTCTACTACTCCAACATATTGTGATTATTGTTGTTGTTGCTACTATTTTATTATATTATTATCTTTTTTTTTTATATTAAATACTGTTTATAATAATAGTAAGTATATAGTTGTATTCAGAGCTTATTGCTTTAATGTTAGCAACTTTTGGCTAGGTTTCATTATTAATGGCTAGGTGCCACTCCAGCTTATCTTCATAGCTTTGTAGAGACATATCATGTCAGAAGGTGTCTACTACTCCAACATATTGTGATTATTGTTGTTGCTACTATTTTATTATATTATTATCTTTTTTTTTTATATTAAATACTGTTTATAATAATAGTAAGTATATAGTTGTATTCAGAGTTTATTGCTTTAATGTTAGCAACTCTTGGCTAGGTTTCATATTTGTAAACAAAAACAAAATCTTAATCTTAAAAAAAAAAAAACATAACATTTACTAGTCTTTCTTGCCTTCACTATTGTATTTGATACAAAATTAAGTCATCTTCATGAACTTCTAGGTTGCAATTTAATGCAATATTTGATTTAGTGCGAATTTTACAATGATACCAGATTGTCTTTAATGTGAACTAAAGTTCATTTAATGCAAGGCTAGCACCTGCACAGGTTGAGGTTGCCAGGTTCCTTTTTTAGGGTTTTAGATGCTGCTGTCTATCATAATATACGTTTGTGATTTGTTTTAAGAAGTGCCCTTAACAGAATGGACAAAAGAAAGAGTCCTTCATATAAAAACATTATGAGTGCAAAAAAAGAAGGGGTTCATTATTACATTAGAGCCAAAATTTGGTTTGAATGGCATGAATGTTTTCATAGCAGATCTAAAATAGGACAAGATGTTGGAATTCCTGAATCCCAGCTTTTTTTTTTTTTTTAGTTTGCAAACATCTAAAAGGAATAGAAGTGTTAGAATGATAGACATAAATCATCTTTTAATTGCATGGATTGAGGATTGCAATTCATTATATGTTGTCTCAGGTAATTATCCCTTAGCAGGTGTATAAATATCTTTTCCTTCTTCCCTGTGATCATTCCTCCTCACAGTCTATATGCCCATAGTTGAAATTCCCCCATAATAATTACTTGACCTGCACCCATTGTGCTAATTTGCCAGTGTGTGTCATCTATATTTTTCATTATACTCCCTAGATTATATCAGCAGCCAATTATATATTTCATCCTGTTAGTCTCTGTCTCACACTAGATAGTGTCAAATGAATTGCCCTCTTCATCCCTGTCTTCCTGCTGTATGTGTCTACTCTTTTTTGGCTTCCTCTGTTATTGTTAACAAAACTCCTCTCCCCATCCTGTTCCTTCTGTCCTCTTTGAAACTACTATATCCTTTGCATTCTATTCCTGTATCATCTTTGGTCAACTAAGTCTCATTGATGCCTATAACTTTTGAACAAGTTAAATTAACCAATGCCAAAAACTCTTCATCTTTATTACAAATACTTCTGGCATGAGTATACATAAATTGCAATACTCCCTTCATCCCACAACCATCCTTACACTTTGTGTTACTTAGCCCACTAAAGTTAAGTTGGGGTTACATTTTGCATCATATCATCACTCTCTCCCACCTACTGACCTTTAGGTTGCCTGGACCTACATTCACCTGCTTCTCCCAAAAATTCTCTAGTTTTGCTAACTTTGTACTTCTGAACTTTCACTGAACAACACTTTCTCAGGACTCCTGACACTAAATCCATCAATTGCAAACCATCCACTTTATATTAATCCTTCTTTCAATCTAACTACTCTACACATCCACAAACTCTACACAATTCCTCTTGCTCAATCTGTGCACTGACTCATTTGCAATCATAACTCTCATCTCAGTGGGCCTCTATTATACCATGGCAGCAGACTCGCAACTTTTACCTTCTCACTCTTCTTTCTTTTTCTTCGCATGTACTAACCACTCTTTCATATCTTTTCATATGCCACACTTGTCACCTGCTGAATAAATTGTACCAGCCAAAATATACATATTTCACCTTCACTCTCTACGTCGTTACTGCATCACTAACATCCTTTATCTTTGCATCAGGAAAACATGATTTTGTCACACCACACACTCATCAAGCACTCCTCTTATCAATGAATCACCATACATAATTTGCTACCAATTATATATTTGGTTTAATCCTTTATCAAAGTGTAACCAAACAAAGTTTACGCCTGGAGTATTTTCAGGACTGGGGCAACTCTTGATAAAGGTGGAGTAAGTTCTGATCACTTTCCTTAGCATCTCCCATAATGCAAAGCACATCTCCTTGCGGACATGTATAATGCTATGCATTAAGGGAAGGGCCACACCTGGACTGTTGGTTTCGACCTTTATTGAGGTTTCATCAGTCAGGCCCTGAGGTGGAAGTAATGCAGAAGTCACCATATACCAGTTACCAAAAGGTGTCAACACCTTATTATAATTCTCTGGATTAGAGATAGTTGATGGAAGTTTTTTTGCTTGGCTATGCTACCAATTATATATTTATTTGGTTTAATCCTTTATCCAAGTGTAAGCAAACAAAGTTTGCGCCTGAAGTATTTTCAGGACTGGGGCAACTCGTGGTAAAGGTGGAATAAGTTCTGATCACTTTCCTTAGTATCTCCCATAATGCAAAGCACATTTCCTTGTTGACATGTATAATGCTATTCATTAATGAAAGGGCCACTACCCATGTATGTGGGTAGTGGCCCTTTCATTTCAAAGGGCCACTCCCTTAATGCATAGCATTATACATGTCCACAAGGAAATGTGCTTTGCATTATGGGAGATACTAAGGAATGTGATCAGAACTTACTCCACCATTACCATGAGTTGCCCCAGTCCTGAAAATACTTCAGGCGCAAACTTTGTTTGCTTACACTTGGATAAAGGATTAAACCAAATATATAATTGGTAGCATAGCCAAGTGAAAAAACTTATCAGCCATCAAACAGCTACCAAGAAACAACAGAAGGATTTTTGAATCATCAATAAAGCTGTAATAAATAATTAGATCAACCAGATAAAATGCAGCAGCTGAATTTTTTCAGCAGGTTACTTTATTCTTTTTTATTATTTCTTCTGAAGTGATGTTTTGTTTCCAGATTTTAACATACAGAGACTTTTTTTATGCCTTGAATCAGACATATTAGTCATTTCCAAAACGGTTTCTGCAAGAAAAAAGAGAAAAAAATGCATCTTATATACTTGAAATGAAAATAATATAAAAAGCAACAATTTAAAAGATTTCTAATATAACATAAATTTAAAGTAGTAACTGAGTGTAGGAGATGCTTGAAGAGAATGTCATGTGAAATTTTGACTCTGCGAACATTCATATTATATATGTATGTATGTATCACAATCACATACACAGTAATCTACTATTTATCTGACCACATCAGGAAGGCAATTTTGCATTTCTGATAATTGAAGTGCAATTCCTTCATGATGTACCAGAAGCATATATATATATATTGTTGCAATTAGGATTGACTCGGGATGTATACATTTATAAGATTAAAATTTAACTGACTAGAACCCGAGAAAGTATAACAAAAACTTTTAATAAATCACAACTAGTTTCATCGATATTCCGACTTCTTCAGGTGAGTAAGAAATAACATAAGACTTATAAAAATAACAAGGTAAAAAACATGGACTTTCTAGCTTAATAAAAAGAAATAGATCACCTGACTGTCTTAAATTTTCAATTTTTCGGAATACCACCCACACTGATAGATATTTGCATGGCTCTTCTCATCACTTCCCTCCTCAGAAACTGGGCATCATCTCCACCCTTGCCCATCGAGCAAGATGTCTCACTACCATAGAAGAAGACCTACAAACAGAGCTTAACTTCCTGAAAAACATCTTCTTAAATAATGGATATTCATCTCATAACATCACTAAACATCTGAGACCACGCCAACAACGTCGACAAGAAGATGAATCAAACATTATCACTCATATACAGCTACCATTTATTAGCTCTCTTACCCCAAAACTATCTAGGATTATTTAGAAATTCAACATAAAGAACGACTATACTACTCTGCCAAAAGTTGTTCTTTTCTGAGTCAACCAAAACACAACGAACTGCATTTTCCTGATGTTTATAAAGTTATGTGCGACTGCGGTCGACCTTAATTTGGTCAGACAGATAAATCTGTTTCACTTCATCTTGAGCAATATAGATGTGACATCTCCTACAGTAGAACATGAGTGAGCGCCCTTTCTAGTCATGTTCTCTTCTCCGTAAACTCTAACCTCGAAGAACGGCAACACCAAGTTGATTGTGACGGCACAACCAATTTATATATATATGTAAGGATGAATTTGAAAGACGTATTATAGAATCAAAAGAAATAGTTCTGGACCCTTCACACCTGAACAACAATCTAAACTAAAATTTGCCTGATTCACACAGCGCAGTAATCCAATACTGGTGCTCTAAAATTAACTGTCACACACATTCTACTCATGCCAACAGTAGCATGCGGTCACCTATTCAAATATGACTGTTACTATTCTGTTACTATTCCATGTTTTTTACCTTGTTATTTTTTATAAGTCTTATGTTATTTCTTACTCGCCTGAAGAAGTTGGAATACCGATGAAACTAGTCGTGATTTATTAAAGGTTTTTGTTATACTTTCCCGGGTTCTAGTCAGTTAAATTTTAATCTTATAAAAAAAAAAATATATATATATATATATATATATATATATAAGCAATAAGAATAAGAAAGGTCTCGTTATTCCTGCATGTTAAACCACAAATTTCCCTGAAAGTTTCATGCATTCTTTATCAAATGCTTCTTGCTTAAGACAGCAAACACGTATCCCTTGATGTCAATGGACACACAAATTCAGCACTAAAAAAGTACCTTTTTCCAGTTCTCTTAACTCCACAACAGTCTTTTGCTTATACCATCTCACTCTAACTGCCTTTTGCTTGGAGGTCATAAGTGGCGGCTTCTTAGGCACACATGATTTAAAATCCAATCTGTGAAGTTGTCTCGATGTTGTAGATTTATATACATTCACACCTAGTTCTTCCCATCTCCTGTGAAATTACCTTACACTTCAGAAGCAGTTTTTCTTCACGATATTCTTCAAACTCCTCTCATCTCTTCCAATATGTCATTCGTTCAACCCATGTTTTGCAAATGATTAACTGAAATCCACATGCAAATGATTCCTCACATGAGTCAGTCCCACAGCTACTGAAATAGCATGCTATTTCCATGCTCGCCTCGAAATCGATCAGAAAAATTGGAAATATTTTAATATTTTGAATTACATTAAAAAGTATTCTAATTTTGTGAATGTTTTCAAATAACAGTTTTCTTATGATTTGTATTACATTTTTATGTGTTTACTCGGTTGTATAATCTACAAAGTACGTAGATTTAGATTATGCTAATTCATATTTGGTAATAATTATTTCCTATGCAATAAATTAGAATGGCAAATCATTCGCCACATTTTTTCTTTGATTATTCTAATTTTTTGATTTGGAGATGTATACATTAAATCTGAACTGAATTTATTTTATTTAGTACTGATTGGGTTTTTTTTTCTATTGATTCTAATCTGAACTGTTCCTTATTATTATAAACATTTCTTAAGATATTGCAGAATCTCAATGTAAATAGAACTGTGGGATTAGATGGGATCTGTTAGGGTTTTGCAAGAATGCGCAAGGGAACTTACAATGCCTTTCACTGGGCTTTTTAATTTAACTCTCAGCTCTGGTAAAGTTTTCAAGGGAGTTGAAAGAGGACAAAATAAATCCTTTGCATAAGGGAGGTTCTAAGACTACAGTAGCAAATTATAGAGAAATCAGTATCTCAGGCATTGTGGTAAAAGTACTAGAAAAATTGATAAAAAAGAGAATTCAAGAATGGGTAGATAAAAATATGATGCTGTAAGGAGGTCAACATGGTTTTGTGAATATACTCACTTTTTATAATAGAAAGGTCATATAAATAATACTAGTGTCATATAATAATATGACACTGGGGGGGGCTACGCCGCCCAACCCCCGGTTTTCTGGACGGGTTGACCGGTTCTCCTTCAATTCTGATGACTCGAATTTTGAAGACTCGACACTTAGCGTAGTCCCTGAGTGTCGAGTCTTCAAAACGGGGAAATGCCCCCTGGCACCTATGCCTCATTCCCCCCTCCCTCGAGTTCCGGACTGTAGGCCGGTTCTCCTTGAATTCTGATGACTCAAATTTTGAAGACTCAACACTCAGGGCAGCCCCTGAGTTTCAAAACGTTTAAAATAACTTGACAAAAACATTACTTAAAAAGGCTTATCATTTTATATTATAGAGTAGATAACAGGCTGAGTTGGATAAAGGGAATGGCTACAGATGATTTTGCAAAAGGCATTTGCCAGAATACCACATGGAACTCTGTTATGCAAATTAGAACAAATGTGGATGGATATGACACTGGTTAAGTGGATGAGAGGGTGGTTGGACAGATAAGTGCTGGGACCATTGCTGTTTAATTTGTACATAAATGATATAGAAAATAGCCTGAAAGGAAATATTCGGTTGTTTGCTGATGATGCAAAATTAGGTAATGTAATAGTTAATTAATGCTGTGGAGAACTTGCGGGACAATTTAAATAAGCTGTCAGAATGGGCAAAAGTTAATGGGTGTCAAGAAACATAAAGGTATGCATTTTGGGATAAATAGATTACAAGCCATGTATCATGTTGATGGCATTGTGCTCCAGGAAATAGACGAGGCTAGAGATTTAAGGGTGGTGGTAGACTGAGAATTAAAGTTTAGAGAACATATTGCTAAGTTAGCCCAGAAGATTACTTGGTTAGTAAATAACACATTAATAAGTAGAAATAAGGAAGTTGTTATTCCTCTTTATAAGGGCTTGATACACCCACATCTGGATTACTGTGCTCAAGTCTGGTTCTCCCTGGGTTTCTTCGGGATGAAGAAGCAGTAGAGAGGATTCAGGTGCAAGTGGACTGTGGAATGTTCCCTAAGAGGATAGATTGAAGGTGTCTGGATTGCAGAAGTGGATGGATAGGAGAAAAAGAGGGGATAGAAATATTTCAGCACTTGGCTAGAGGTACCAGAACAAGGGCATCCCTGGAAGTTGAATAAAGGTGTGGTTAAGCAGTGTGAGGACTAGATTTTTGCCTGGAGAGTTGTGAATGAGTGGAATGGGTTGCCAGAGTCAGTTGCGTGCTTTGTCTGTTAATGGGTTCAAGGAGAGGTATGATAGCTCTTGTGTGGATAGATTGGGTCTTTCATGATGAGTCTTCAGACTTTCGATGTGCCCGTATAATAATAATTTAGATGAATGTTCGAATCCCATTTTAATGCAGCCAATCAGTATATCAGCCAATGAATAATATTCATTGTTCTTTGTGTTTTAAATTTATCTTTATTTATGACATTCCTGCACATGAATTTTAATTAACAAGGAACACAAATTGTTATTTGCGTTCCTTGTTAATTAAAATTTATCATAGTTTGAAATTACTATAGAGAGAGAAGAAATATTGCTATAGAAAACCTTTATGCTAAGAAACATCTCTCTCTGGAAATATTTTTGGATATTTCTCCAGGCAAGAAAACATAGTTGAAGCTTCTAAGTGTCTGATTAACTTGTTATACATACACAAATTATGCAATGAAAAAATAAGACATTTAATATAAAACACTTATATTATATGATGAGTAGAGCATCACATTATTAGAGTGAGAACACAACAACAATAGATGTTACAGATTTCTTTCTTTCTTTCTTACATTCTCTGGCCAGTCACATGGCACTATCTGGAACCCATGGAGAACTGTAACCATGTCATTAATACAATTATATATACAAAGTTAACCAATGAGCAATGGAGTATAAGACTTATCACTGGAATGTAAGAATGTGTGTCAAGAGATATCGCTATATTAAATTAAAGATGCCAGGAAATTATATTCTTGTTCAATCCTTTATCCAAATGTAAGTGAATAAAGTTTGCGGGTGAAATGTCTTCGTGACTAGGCTACTTGTATATAGAGGCTAATAACTTCTTGTTTATTACCATTAGTATCCCATAATCTAAAGCACCCATCCTTACATGTATATACAATGTTATGCATGTTAGCCCTTCATTATGAGAAGGGCTACTACCCAAACCTGTTTTGACATTATTGAGATCTCATCAGTGGGAGCCAGACCCAGAATCAATGCCAATTTTGAAGTAATGCAGAAGTCATATATTTCCCTCCTGCTTAATATATTTTTTTTATGCCCATGAAAATGCTTTGATGACTAAAGCAAAATATTAGCTTAGTAATCAATTAGCTAAGCAAATGTAATTAGTTAATTATTAGCTTTAGACGTGTGTATTTTTTTCCTTTTACTGAACATCAACATGAGTCTTTATGTAGTTGCCAGTGTACCCTCACAGTACATATGGCACTATCATTAAAAGTTATATAATAGACATTGTCTCCATATCATGTCATAAGAAGCTATCAAAACAACAAATGTTGCCCCTGCTTTCAGAATTCATTATATCCTTTCCCAGGATATTCAATCAACACTGACATCTGCTCACAAGGATCTACTATTTTGTTTGAAATCTATCCTGACAGCTGATTAAGGCATTTAATTTCAGTGGGAATATCCTTTGTGTGATAACTGTATTCATCAATATTGCTATAGTGCTTAATATGGAGATTTAGCTTTTTGGGTTTTTATTATTATTATTATTGCATGGAAACCTCCATTCAGTCTGAGGACTCATTGCAAGAAATCCACACAATAGATAGCTTACCTTTCCTTTATTGCATCAAAAGACAAATCACTGAAAACAGACCAGCAATTCATTTCATTCATTCACCACTCTCCAAGCAAAAATGTCTAGTCCTCACACCCAAGTTAACCACACTGTTACTCAATTTCCAGGGATAATAAATTGTTCTTCTCCTGTAGTCAGTTGCTTAAAATTTTTCTCTGCTTCAATCATATGAAACCCTTTTAGGAGCTTAAATGTTTTTATCGTATCCCCTCTTTTCCACCAACCAAACAAAACAACCAACTTTTGCAACTTACAAACCTTACAGTCTGTCATCATAGGTAGCATTCTCCTGTGTTAAAGTCTCCAGATGAGGCTTTAGCACAGTCTTATAAAGAGGAATAATAATTTATTTGTCTCTGCTTGTTAATGTTATTGAGTTACTGAAAGACATGCATCCTTCAATAATTAAGTAATCCTATGAATGACTTTGGCTACCTTTGCAGTATTCCCTTTAGAAGTTCAATTGCCTATCTGTGAACAAACACCCAAATCCCTATCTTAGTCATTTATTGAGGAGTACAGTTTCAACACTCATTTATTCAACTGTTTTGTTTGCTTGTGTCACTTTGCTATTATCAGCACTTTATTTTTTTAAAGTTATTCCTTTGTGGTCATTCTGCCTTTGGCCTGTTCAGCTAATTTCTTCTCAATCTGATTTTGCCTTCCTTACCAAGATCGGTAAGTTTGTTGCTTGCACTCTTTGTACCACTCATGAGCTTGTTGATTACCTTTCTAAGTATATTCTGCACGACTTTTTATGTAGCTCCTGCTTAATGATACTACTCATCCAACTCTGACTTCATTTATACTCCTGATCATGCTATACATCCTGATATTGCTACCTTCAGATGTCCCTTGACCATCTCCCATGCACTGATAACATCCTTCTCTGCAGATTTTTTTTATGCCATGGTATGGCAGTGTTTCAAGCTTTCACCTCCTAAATCTACTCTATACTATAAAATAATAAGCTGAAATTGGCAACGGATATGACGTCGGCTTGAAACGGATGTAAGCTATAACATTTTTGTCAAGTTATTTGAAACATTTTGAAACTCAGGCTACCCTGAGTGTCGAGTCATCGGAATTCAAGGAGAACCGGCCTACCAGTCCGGAACACCGGGGGGTTGGGCACCGTAGGGGGCAGAGCCCCCTAGTAGATTATAATCACCTGCCCTGTAGGTTCCACATATATCTCTTCTTGACTGAAAATTTCTCATCTTCATTTAATTTCCAGTATTCCAGTAAACCTGTTTAATGTTTAGAAACTAAATGTTTCTAAACATTAAACAGGTTCACAATATGAATGAAAAATCTATGCTATTTTTGGGTATGGAGGAGAGCTTTTTAATGACCAGGCTAAAATAGTTGAATTTAATAAGGTTTAAAAAGACACATTAATTAATCTGTCTTGAAGATAAGAATGGTGATAAAACTTGACAAAGACTTGGTTGGAGTCGATATTGTATGCAATTTAAAATGGTGGGTACAAGATAGCAACAAGCGTAGAAATTACATGAAGATAGACAAACATTTTAAAATCAATGACGAAAAAGTTTAAAAACTGAAGAATTGAATTTGTAAACTTCGGATTTCAAAAGAAATAAGAATAAAAAAGCCTTTGATATATACTGGCTTGGTATATATATATATTTGGTTTTTCATTCTTAGTTCTTTGGACTCTCCCCAATTTGAGGCTGTGTAACTATCTTGGTTATTGACCTTCTGATCAAATCCAGCACACTCTCTCTCTCATACTCTATATACAGTTTTTGAACTGCTCATGTGTGAGATTGATATATATAAATTAGAAATACAAATATAAATGTTCACGTCTTAGTGGTCTCTATCTCACACCAGTTTGCCTCAGGTGAACTGCCTTCTACATTCCTGTCTTCCTGATGATCTCTTACTTTTTTTTTTCTCCCTGTAATTCATCTGTTATCATCAGCAGTACTGATCTCCTCCATCCTATTCTCTCTATCTTCCCTGAAATACGTTATCCCTTATTCTATCCCTGTATTACATCTTCTGTTGTCTGTCAAGTCTCACTAATGCCAATAACTTTTGACATGGTTGCACCAACCAATGCCAAAATCTCCTCCCTCTTATTCCTGATACTACTGGCATTACTATACAGTGGTATCTCTCTAATTCGAAGCTCTTTAGCCTGAACCCTCCAGTAATCCGAACTGCGGTTTGAAACAAAAAAACTTTTATTTAATACGTATTATTATTTTGCGTACTGTTATTTTTTTAATAATTATTATTTTAACTATTATTATTTATTTTATTATTATTACAATACAGTATTTTTTCATACTGTCAATTGTACGGGTATATTGTAGGCCTATTTTGATTTATTGTGTGTTCACATTTGCTTGGGAAGCCATTGAACCTAAAGCAATTCGAGCGTCATGGAAAAAACTGTGCCCTTCAAGAATTTACCAAGATAACTTCGGTGATACACCAAAAGAGGAAATTCAAAACGTGCATAATTTGGTAAAAAAATATAAATCCAGATGTTGAAATTTCACAAACAGATGTTACGGAATGGATTACTGATAGAACCGAAAGTCGAAATCAAATCAGATGCTGAAATTATAAATATGACGATGCAGAATAAATTAGAAGACGATGATGACGATAAAGAACTCGAAGAAAAAAAAGTAAAACACGAAGAGGTAGTTGACAGTTTTAATATGTGTATAGAATGGGCTAAGCAGAATAATACGCCATTCCATAAAATTTTATTGCTAATGCAGCTCCGAGAAGCATTCGAAAAAAGTTTAGCTTCTAAGAAGCAAAAGAAAATCAGTGACTTTTTTACAAAGAAATAAAAAACTTTTTTGTGCTATTTTGTGAATTTTTTTTTGTTGTGTACAAGAAAGTGATATTTTTTACACAAATTAAGTCATGTACAGAACTATGCAATTTTATTAAATCAGAATCCTCAACAATACAGGTACATACAAACTAAATTTTTTATCAAAATAAACTTGTGTACTGTATTATTTTTTAAGTTTTACATTACAGCACAGTAGCTTTTTTTTTTTCTATCAGTTACTTCATTCATTTACAGAATTAAATTGATATACCATTAGAATCTGATTATTTTTGTCTTAAACTCTAGTTATTGTTGTCTCTTGGGGAAAATTTGCTAATCCGAACGAGCACAGTTTTTATTAGTTCGGATTAGCGAGATACCCCTGTACATAAATTGTCATATCTCTTAGGTTCCCAACTATCTGTAGCCTCGTATTAACTGACCCTTTCAATTTTTTTCACTCAAGAACCTAGACTTCACATTTTTTTGTTCATTCTTGCAGTCACCCACGTCATGGGTACCTGTCCCCCCCCCAATAGCTTTAGTTTTCCAACTTTGCACTACTGCACTTTGAGTGAACAATGTTTTCTTAAGACTCATAATCCCAAATGCCAAGTTCAGTCCATCAGTATTATATAAGACCTTCTGTCTGTCAAATTCATTCCATACACCATACATTCCACACATGGTTTTTCCATAGGTTAGTACAGCAATCACATTCACTCATTTCATTTCTGAGTCTTTTTTTTTTTCCCAGCAGGATATATATATCAAACAGTCATTTGAGGTGGTGTATCAGAAACCTCCATAGAAATTTTAGCCAGCAAAGGTTGGTCGATTGGTAGAGCTTCTGCTACTAATGGCTCAGCAAAAAGTTAAGCAAGTTTGAGCATGGTAAATAGTTGGAAGGAGATGAATCGTTTGATGCTGTTGACACACTCCCCCCTCGATGAGTCTTTGGACTCCTGGAGGTGTCACGTAACAATAATAATAATAAAATGGTGTTCAGAAGGCAGCCCACTAATAGTAATCCTCTCTTTCTTTGTAGCTAACTTTTTTCATAATGTTCTATTTCTGCCTTCCTATCTCTTAGATTTCATGAGTGTTGTTTCACTGCACTGGCTACCATCATTCTTCTACTTTCCTATAAGCACCTAAGAACATGGGAAGCTTCTGGTCAACATACATGCACAGTTCAATTTCAAACATAACACTGTTTTTCCAAAAACCGCAATGTTTTATTGTCCATGAAACACATACAGTTTTCCTTCTTTTCTTCTAACCATTTGCTCCACACACACAAGTGCACATGGCACTGTTATTCTATAGGTTTTTGAACTGCTCATGTGTGAGATTGATATATATAAATTAGAAATACAAATATAAATGCACACCTGAGGAATGTTTCAAGTTTTTGGTATTGGTTTGGTTTGGTTTTTGTTTCAGTTAACGTTAATTTTTGTTTTGGTTTATTATTTTCAGTTTTGGTTTTAGTTCACTATTTTGGTTGAGTGTTGTGTGTTTTAATTGTCTCTACAATGTTTATTAATAGTGTTGTGCATTTTAATAGTGTAAGAAAGTTGACATTCATAATGTTTTGTTCATTTTGTGTATGTATTGGAGATGTAATGATACATCTCCAAGAAAGCATTCAAAAAAATGTACTCTTTCTAAGCACACATCCATGATTCAAAGACAGCTTGCCAAAGAGCATGGTGTTGGTTTGGATACTGTTAATGTGATTTTAAAGAGATTTAAGGAAATAGGCATCTTTTCTCCTGACAAAAAAGGAAAATCTGGGCAAAAAAGAGAACTATACATAAGATCGTTTAGTAGTTAGGAAAAGCAAAATGAATCCAAGATTGTCTGCTGTAGACTTAAATAGACTCTTAGCACCAAGTGGGATTAATGTTTCTGACACAACAGTCTGTCGAAGATTGTTTGAAGCATGGGAGGACTGCCCACAGACCAAAAAAAAGAAACAACTGTTGATGAAGCTATACAGAAAAAGAGGCTCCAGTGATCAAAAGTGTACAAAGATTGCACTGTTGAGAGGTGGAAGAGAGGGTCATAGTCTCAGATGAGAGTCATTTCTTTGTCCAAGGAAAGTGAGTACCCTATGTTCACAAATCAGTGGCTGAGAAGACTTCTCCAAACACCTTTAACAAGCTCCTAAACACCCAGCTAAAATATCTCCAATACATACAAATATTGGAGAAAAGAATGGTCCCACAGATCCAGAAAGACAAAAAAACTCATCTTCCAAGGATCTCACTCCATGCCACACTTCAAAAAATGTGAAAGAGTTCCTCAAAAATCACAACATCCAATTGCTTCAGTGGCCAAGTAACTCTCCTGTCATTAATTAACCCAATAGAAAATTTGTGGGTCATAGTGAGAAAGAGATTTGGGAAATTAAAATGTGATAAAAAGGATAAGTTGATATAATCCATTATAAAAGTATGGTTTTGAGATGCAGAATAAGAAAAATGTGTTCTGCATTGGCAGAGTCCATGCCTAAGCAAATTAATGAACTTATGAAGAATGGAGGAGCACATGTAAATTATTAGGTAAAGTTGGAGTTTAATTTTTGTACCTATTTGCTTGCAAAAATAAATTTTTCTTTAAAATGTGAGTGTTCAGATTAATTTGTTCATTGCTGTGGTAACTGTATGATTATAATGATTTTTCACTGCTCATACCACTCATTTTCTGAGTTACACATAGGACAACTAAACTAAACAATTCTCTCAGTTCGACAGAATTACAATATGCAAAAAACTACACAACACATGGTCATGTACCGGAATCTGACTGAAGCTTTCGAACACATGCACGCCTTCAAACAGAATGATCAAATGTAACGGCCTAACAGTTACTAAAGTGTATGTTTGAAATGTAACTTAATGCATTTGTTTTCACACCAGTTCAGCTTTGAAAATGCTAGACAGTAGCTAGTGAAACTTGTTGGCTCTTTGTATATTTTATCATTTATCTTCTGGTCTTTTAATAATAAAAGTTCTTTATTGAAATCATTTGTATTAAAAAAAAAACCTATTAATTAGCTATATTCACTATTAAAAAGCTAAAATTTTTTTCTGAGTGGAATTATTCAACAAAAAAGTTCTTGTGGAGTTGGATATTGTGTGAATATTTAGCATGTTATGTGGGGTCTAATTCTTTTTCACTTAACAGTTTTTGATTCTCTTTAACTTCATTTTACAAGTTGTGTGATCAGAAATGCTTAATTTATTATAGTGAACATATCAGACATGATTTTGGTGTTTCATTGAGTATAATTTTAGCTGTCCACTCCATTTACCAGTAAAGAAGGCTACAAAAATAATGACCATCATTTGCACCTGGTTGCCATAATAATAGGATATCATGTTTTACAATGCTTGAGTTCCTTGCCCCTACATTATAATAAGATCCTGTTTTTTGACTGGTGATCAGTAAGTAGTTAAAAATCACAATCTTTTCAATTGGAAATTTAACCAGCAAGATATTTCTTCAGTATGTATGTGGTAAGATTGTGGATTCTTCAAAGTGTCCCCAGGTTTCGATGTAGACCATAACTTGATGGTCAACTTACTCTTGTTCAGTTTATAGCCATTATCTTCTGCTTTTGTTGTAAGGCTGACGAGTACCCTTTGTTCAGGATACTAATTGAAGTTTTTGAGCTAGTGAAGTTGTTGTTGTTGTCAAGTCCACTGAAGAGCTTCTAGATATGACCGTTTGCCTGTAAACTGCTTTGGCAATCTCTTGAACTTTGATGGAGTAGAGCTTTTCTGTAGGGTTATTGTCAATTTTCTGTAGAACAGCAGCAATTGCTGGACAAGAATAAATATGGGCAAGTGTTAGTTCGACCCCTGAAAGGTTCTTGCATGTTTCATAACTTCTAGTACCGTCTGGATGAATTTTCATGCCTTTAAAGTATTCTGTCCTTAGCCTGGTGATGTGGTTGTGGTTATTTCTATGTTTTCATTTATTTTGCTGATTTCATTCTTCTTCTTGATAGTTTGTTTTACCAGTCTTATTTTTGCAACAGAGTTTGCATCAGTTAGTGATAGTGGGTATAATTTTTGAGGTAAGTATCTTGCTTCTTTTGCTAGTCTGTCTGCTCTTTCATTGCCTTCAATATTTACATGAGCTAGTATCCATTGCAGTGTACAGTTCTTATTTTTCAAATTTAAAGTTTTTAGTTGTTCATGAATTTCCTGTGTGAGTTTTGTTTTTCCATTTTTTAATGCTTCAAGTGCAGAGTTTGAGTTGCTGTAGATGGTTATTCCTTCTGTAATATTTATTACTGGATTAGAGAGAGAGAACTTGAGAGCTGCTTGTATGGTTGTTAGTTCACAAGTGAATTTGAGGCTATTTTGCCAGCTGTGGTTTTGATTTGCATTTTCTCACCTCCAGGTAGAGTTTAAAAACCCCTGCTCCTCCTTGGTTGAGAGCTTCATCAGATGATCCATCAGTGTAGGCAATGACATGGTTTAGATGAAATATGGGCAACCCGCAGGCTGGATCCGGCTCTAATCTATTTCATCGAAGTTTGTCTGATTCATGGACTTGCGCAAAACACACTGTTTTCTCCAACCAAGGTCTCTTTCTCACTTTGACTAGCAGTGTGTGTGAACATGTTACAACATGTCAGTTCGGTACTTGCGTTGGTGTTGTGCTTTGTTCAGTATCAGCGTTGATGTTGTGCTCTGTTTAGTGCCTGCGGTGTAGAAGACAGTTTTGTTTGACAGTTCTGAATATTGCTTATAAATTTGGGACAATGTCAGGGATCATTGCAAAAAAAAAGAAAAGTAGATGCAGAGAATCGTCAATTTCAAAACAACTGGACGGAGGATTATTATTTTATTCTGAATAAAGTTTTGCTTGTATGTTTGCTGTGCAATGAATCCATATCCGACAACAAAGAATACAACTTGAAGAGACACTTTACTTCGAGACATGCAGATCATCCAAAAATTGATGGACAACTACGAAAAGATGAAATACAGAAGTTGAAGAAGAACTTGGATACACAACAGCAAATGTTCAACAAGCAAATAACGCAGCACCACAGCATTGTCAAAGCCAGCTTTGTGGTAAGCAAAAAAATCGCTAAGCATTCTAAGTCATTTGGTAAAGGAGAATTTATCAAAGAATGTCTGCAGGATGTTGCAAGTATAATATGTCCTGAAAAGAAAAAAGACTTTGAGAATATTCATTTGTCGAGACGTACTATTGTCCGACAGATAGAAATTATGGCTGATGATATCAAAAAAAGTTTAAAAGAGAAGATTGCTAGCATTTTCAATTGCTTTGGATGACAGCAATGATGCCGCCGATACAGCACAACTAGCAATATTTGTTCGAGGAGTTGATGCGGATTTCAACATCACAGAAGAATTATTGGCGTTTCGGCCATTAAAAGGAACAACTACTGGTGAAGATATATTTGAAGCAGTCAACACAGTCTTTGAGAGATTTGGGCTTAAATGGAATTCACTATCTGGCATATGCACTGGTGGAGCCTCTGCAATGGTTGGTGTACAGAAGAGATTTATTGGAATAGTTCATGAAAGAGCAATAGAACTACAGATCCATCCGGAAAATTTAACAGAGTTTCATTGCATTATCCACCAACAAAATCTTGTGCAAAATCGATTAAATTCACAAATGGTATGGAAGTTATAGTAGCCAGTATTAACTTTATTAAGTCACGTGCACTTAATCAACGCCAATTTAAGGAGTATTTGGCAGACCTATTTTCGGATTATGAAGATGTGTCTTATTATTGTGAAGTGAGGTAGTTGAGTAAAGGTAAAATGTTAAAACGATTTTATGATCTGAGACAAGACATTGCAGATTTTATGGACATAAAAGGAAACACAATTAACCTAGTAAATGATGATGAGTGGGTGTGTGATTTAGCATTCCTTGTAATGTCACCGGATAGCTAAACTAACTGAATCTTAAATTGCAAAAACAAGGACAATTGGTTCATGAACTGCATGGACATATCAAAGCTTTTTGTAATAAACTAAGATTGTTGGAAAGTCAGATAAGAGCTAAAAATTATTATCATTTTCCTACTCTAGTAACTCATTAAAAATATCCCTTATAATTGTTATGGAGATGAACTGTAGGCACTAATAGAGCAATATGATACAAGGTTTGCCGACTTCAAAAACAAAGACTCCACATTCGCTATATTTGGTCGTCCGATGGATGCTGATGTAAATAAGGTGCCAGAAAACTTACAGATGGAACTTATTGAGCTTCAGGCAGATTTAATGCTAAAATCACAATTTAACAACATTGCTTTGACGGATTTTTATAAATTTTATTTGGAGGAAGAAAAATATACAAATTTACACGCCTTTTCAAGAAAAATCATTTGTCTTTTCGGCAGCACATATATGTGTGAACAGTTTTTTTCGAGGATGAAATACAATAAATCAAAAATTCTGACAAAAGAACGGACAAAAACCTTGAAAATTCTATGCGATTATCCTTAAGTAATATTAAGGATAATCTTCAACTACGAGACTATCAATATTGATAGTCTCGTAGTTTAAGTACAAGGCCAATCTTCACATTAAATTGTTATGTCGTTCATTATATTATAAAATTTATGAAGTAGCAACTTGTTTTAATTCATTTAATATTAATTTATTTATTTAATAATTTGGTCCGGCCATTGACTCGGAGACAGAATGATAATTTGGCCCCCGAACTAGGAAAAGTTGCCCTTGCCTGGTTTAGATTATTTAACTGGTGTATAGTGTCAAGTCCTTTTCTTTTATTTACCTGCTGTGAGTCTCTTTTTGAACATGGTTCTAGGAGATTTAAGTTAATCATTGTGTTTTTTGGTAGTTTAGTGGAAAAGACTGGCTCTTTGCTTATTTCAGTGGGCAGGTGCTCGAAGTCCATTTGTTTTCTAATTTCATGATCATATTGTAAAGTAGATGATCTCTTTAGTCTAGATTTTCCGGTCCAGGCATCGAAAGTCCCGAGTGAGATGTGATTCTGTTGTTGGCTCCTGGTTCTGCTAGTGAACTTAACTGTGGAGAGTTTTCTTCTCTCTTCTAGTATGTGAAGCCCCACTCTTGTTGAACTTTTAAGTTACAGGTATCGCTTGCTTAACATGGGATTTGATTAATGCACCAAAATTAATTGTGGCAATTCCTTGATATATGCGGCAAGAGTTTTGATTAACGCACCTTTAATCCTGAGGAGCTCGCAGCTGATCTGACAGATACATGCAAAATGTTTAATATAAATATTCTTACACAATTCAGTGTATAGCTTGGAGGTCATGAGCAGCCGTGCATTCATATGTTACGAGTGATATTCCGCACTGTTTTTTGCTGTCAGTTTGGTTTAACACGTTATGTAAAGGTTTGTGATATTTGATAGTAAATTGTATCTGAGAGATACTGCGACCTCCGATGTCAGTATAGTATGGTTTAGTTTTTTTTTTTTTTTTTTTCTTTGTTCAATAATTTCTAGATTGTAACTGAAAATAAATAAACCATCATGTATTACCAAAACCATCCGCCGTCTTCGAGGGAGGAAATCGTGCACAGTAAGGCCAACTAAGGCCTCTGATGATGGCGCACTTTTAACAACCGAGAAGGATATCCTCCACAGATGGAGGAATACTTTGAGAGCCTTCTTAACCCAGGTGGCCCAGCAGTTGTGGACATCCAAGATGTGCAGATTGGGGCGATGACTAGTCTCACAGCAGAAGAGGTCCATTTAGCAATAAAATAGCTAAAATCAGGCAAGGCTGCTGATAATGATGAAATTCTGCCAGAAATGCTAAAAGCCTTAAATCGAGATGGCATTCTTTGGCTGACTCGAGTGTGTCAGGCTGCTTGGATATCTGGGTGAGCACCAAAGCAATGGCAGACAGGCATAATAATACCACTCTTCAAGAAGGGAAACCAGAGAGATTGCAGCAACTATCTTGGCATCTCTCTGCTCAGCCTGCCTGAGAAAGTATATGCTAGGTGCTTGGAAAGAAGGTGCAGGAGCATAGTTGAGTCAAAGTTCCAGGAAGAACAATGTGGCTTTCATCCTGGTAGAAGCACAACTGATCAAATCTTCACTTTAAGGCAAGTCTTTGAGAAATCTCGGTAATATGCCAAGAATGTCTACACATGTTTTGTGGACATGGAGAAGGCATATGATTGGGTTCCTCGGGATAAGCTTTGGCAAGTAGTACAGGAGTATGGAGTGGATGGCCAACTATTAGCTGCCATCAAGTCCCTGTATAAATGCCTGGAGTTTTGTGTCAGGGTAAACAGCACAAAGTCTGAACCTCTCACAGTCTCTGTTGGCCTCCGCTAAGGGTGTGTTCTGTCACCCCTGCTTTTCATGATATTTATGGACTGGATTGATAGGCACAGCCGAGGCAGTGAGTGTGTCAGAATTGGAAGATGTAGCATTAGATGTCTGCTTTTTGCAGATGACCTAATTCTGCTTAGCTCTTCCACAGATGACCTCCAGCGAACCCTGGATAGGTTTGTAGCTGTTTGTGCAGAAGCTGGAATGAAGATCAGTGTGGCCAAAACTGAAACATTTGTAGTCTCAAGACAACCATCCCAGTGCACTCTACATGTGAGTGGAGTCACACTGAGGCAGGTGGAGAAGTTTAAATACCCCAGGTCCATATTCATGAGTGATGGAAAGTAGAACATACAGCTAGATACTCGGATTGCTCAGCAAGCGCAATATCGTGGGAGCTTGGCCGTTCGGTAGTATTGAATTGGGAGTTAAGCCGGAAGGCAAAGCTGGCTGTCTTCAATACAATCTATATCCCCATCCTCACCTATGGTCATGAGAGTTGGGTAATGACTGAAAGAACGTGGACATGAATCCAAGCGGCTGAAATGAGGTTCCTTCGAGGGGTTGCGGGGCTGACAAGACTCGACAGAGTCAGAAGCTCTGCAATCAATTCGGGAAACCCTCAATACTCAAATGTTGCTTCTCCGTGTTGAGAGATCACAGTTACGTTGGTACGGGCACCTGGTCAGAATGCCACAAGAAAGGCTCCCCAGTAGGCCTCTTTGCCAAGCCAGAGGGTGGAAGGCCAAGGACTCGCTGGATGGATTATATCCAAAATCTTGGGTGGACTCGTTTGGGAGTCCCACCAGAACACCTGAGCTTGGTGGAGGAGGATCGTGACCATTGGAAGTTCCTCTTGCAGCTGCTGCCCCCACAACCCAATTAGGAAAGGTGGGCCTTGAAGATGTATGTATGTATTACTAAGAGAGTCAAAGGCTTATTTATCATACATGTCCTCTAGGAGATGTGCTTTACATTATGGAAAATACTAAGGAAAGTGATCTGGAGCTTACTCCACCTTTTACTACAAGTTGCCCATAAGGTTGCTTATGCTTGCATCTGCCGAAACTTTTAGTTTCTATATGTTCGGCACGAAACTCTTGTAGTTTCTATATTCGGCTATGAAATAATGTTGGATTCAATATCCACTTAATTTGTCCCATCATGTATTATATTTGCAATGTTTTTTCTTTATATTTTATTGCCGAGGTCTGGAGAGTCATTTTGCTTGTTATCGTAAAATTTATGCTGATAAGGAAAAAACTAAAACTGTTTCAAACACTCTTGATAACTTCTTTTGATAAAAAAATTGCAGTAAATAATATAGGTACAAGTATTTATTCAACATTTACTTTGCATTCATTTTTTAACTTTCCTGAAAGAGTACCATATAAAATGAATTTTTAATACAGTAATAGATCATGGACGAATTGTCATTTTTATCATTGATTCGATTAATGCAATTCTGATATACGCGGTAACATCAAGGGATTAATTAACCGCGTTAATCGATGGATACCTGTATTTGTGGACGAGACTGCACCTATAATAATTTTTGCTGCTCTTGATTGTACTCTGTCGAGCTTTTCTTTTGGGCTGGTGGAAGCTGGAACCCAGATTGTTGAGACATATTCCATAGTGGGTCGTATGAGTGCTGTATATGTAGTTTTAAGTGTCTTCGGTTTTGCACCCCACTTTGTTGCACAAAGCCTTTTGATGCTTATATTAAGCTTTTTAAGAGCTTTATTAGATATATTTGTGATATGGGTTGTAAATCTTAGTTCAGTATCTAGGGATTAGGCCTAAGTATTTGGGAGATTCTGTTTTTCCTATTTTGGTATTATATATTTGATTTGGGGGAAGATACTAAGTTTTTTTTTTTTTTTTCTGGGTTTATCTGTAATTTGAGTTCCTCTGCCCATCTTTCTAAGCCTTTTATTGATTTATTTAGGACTTTTTCAGATTGTTGAGGATTACTGCTTGTGTGCCAGCACACAAGCGGTAATCCACACAGAAATAGCATGCTATGCGAATGATATAGCATGCTATTTCTGTGTCATTTATTATGTGAGGATGAATATTGTTCATATAGATGAGAAATAGGAGCGGGCTTAGAACAGAACCTTGTGGGACTCCAGCCCAAGTTTGATGTATGTTGGAAGAAGTTCCATTAACTTTTACTTTAATTTTTCTTCCTTTCATGAAATCTGAAATCCAAATTAATGCATTCCCCCTTATTCCAGTATTGTATGCAATTTTTATTAACTTTTGTCTCCATATACGATTGAAGGCAGCTGTAAGATCTAAGAAAATTGCTGTTGTCTTCTTTGGTGGTTTTTCTTGAAAGCCATCTATGATTGATTGGCAAAGATAAAATAATTGATCGTCTGTACTGTGTTGGGACCTGTGTGCTGTTTGGTAGAAGTTGATCTTGTTATTTTCTAAGAACCAATTCGTAAGTCTAGTATATATTATTCTTTCCTTTAGTTTGCAAAGAGTACTAGTCAAAGCTATTGGTCTGTAGCTTTTACAGTCACTGGGGTTTTTGTTAGGTTTTAGTAAGGGTATAATGACTGATGCTTTCCAGATTTTTGGCAGTTTACCTGTATTCCAGGAAGTGTAAAATATCTTCAGAAGTCAGGTTTGGCTTTTATTCCCATGTTTTTAATCATATGTCTGAAGATAAGATCTATATGGGTGATTTTTCAGGGTCAATTTGACTAATTGTGAGGTGCTGAGTAAAGATGTCTTCAGAAGGATTGTGTTAGCAGATGTTTTGCAATTTTCCTGCATCTTTTGTCTTCATGAAGTAACAGCATATTAATATGTGATCCTATGGGGAGAGCTTCCAGTATGATGAAAGGAGAAAAATAAAAACCCAATTTTCCTTTTTCTGTAATGAACCATATTCTGTGGTATTCCACTGGCTGAAGGATTTTGTGGTGGTGGTGGTTCAATGCTAAATACATCAAACATATCTCTACAAACTAAGATTGAGGAGTTATAAATAATTTTAATATAGAGAGAGAAAGAGATAAGGAGTTCATTTATGAAAAAGGCAGAAATCCCTCACTGTGTCCCCACCACCTTCTCCACTGTTTGATACCAATACTACGTTTAGTTCCATGTCTGTAGCTGTTTTAAAAATAAAGTCACACTTAAAATGTGCTAATATATACATTTTTAATTAAAAATAAAATGCTTCCACAAAATGAATGGCAATATATTCATCATTTGTGTTGCATGATAATATCATTGTTTAATGATTTGTTTGCTTAAAGCATCATCATCCATCTCATCTACCTAAAGTAGATTGAGTCTTCTTTGAACAAGAACTTTTCTATTTCATCTGTATTATGGAATAATTTGTTTAATCCTGTATTTGTAGCCAAATTATTTAGATTTTTATTGGAGTTCAAGCCAGTCCAATCCAGTTATATTCTTTTTGTTTTCTATTCATCTTTCTGATTTTCATAGAAGTCTCTTTCTTCTATTCTATCATTGTTTTGATAGAATAGAATAGTTTTATGTACAACTGTAACAACATTGCTACAGTTGTACCATTGTGAGTCTCTGATTTCCATTGGTTTTCATTTCACCTAATCTGTTCTTTTCTGATGCTTGTGTGCAAACCACAACCGTGCCATATAGATTTTCAGAACCATATCTGATGAAATAATTTGTTTAATCCTTATTCCATAATCACCTACATCTGTATATTTTGTGTATTCTTCTGAACAGTGTGCCTGTTTTGTGGGATGAAAAACCCGAAGTTTCTGAATGAAAAATAACCCTGCAACCTCCATACAAGACCAGCTGACTCACCTTCAGATGAAAAGCCCCGATAATAAAGATTCTTCACAACCCACACTGTATTTCAACCTAGTTCTTTCCAGTCAAATGGCATCATTGAAACTGACTGAGTTATGGTGGCTCAGTTTCAGCTTATACTGATTTATTTATTATTTTCAAAATCTGTTATCTTCTTTTTGTTTGAAAATCTAAGTCTCTGCATCATAAAGAACTGGGGAAGTTTCATTGATTGGTGTAATTTTTTAAGTTTTTTGGAGTGTGAGAGACATATAAATAAGCCTGTCTTCAGTAATTAATGTAAATTACTAATTATAACTTTTTACTTGTTCTGATTTATTTCCTTCTGCTTCCAAGTTAAGTTCCTCTTTGTCTACAACTTTTGTTTAGGGTTTTACTAAAATTCATCTGCATTACTACATTGCAGTGGTATTTTATATAGTACTGGAGTATGATATGGATTTTTTTTTTCCTCTTTTATTTTTTGTTTTAATGTTTCAAATAATTATTTCTGCTTCAAGAGTCGGTGTCTGTTCAAAGTCAGTGATAAATATTTCTATTTTTTTCTCCCTTCATCAGTTCTCAGTTGTAATGGAGTGAAATTGCAATTTTTAGTTATCCCTCTCTTTAATCTCATATGCTCCTGTTTTTGTAAATTGTTATTAGAAAATTCTGTGTAATCGTATTTATTTCATATCATCTTCTACATACATGTTTGGTTCATTGTCCTATTGTATCCATGTAATGTGGCTTCATGAAAACCTAATTAACCTTTTGGCATAGTCTGTAAATTGCACATGTACTCAGACTGGTTTGTCTGTCTCATGAATTGAAAAAATCTGGATTCTTCTGAAGGAAAACCTGTTCACCTCCTTATGAGACTGTTTAGCTAACCTTTAGTTGAAAAGGCCTTATAAAAGTTCTTCATATTGTAGATGGGATTTGAATCTCGATCTTTCCAGAGGACGTCATTGTTGTCAACAACTGATCTACATTGGTCCATATAGCTTATTCATTAGCACTGTGTTTATATAATTCTTCCAAAGGGATTTGGAAGAATTATATAAACTCTTCCAAATTATATAAATTTGGAAGAATAATTTCTATCCATTGGGGATTTTTTTAGAGTTAGAGTTGCTTGAATGACTGCACCAAATAGCACTTCTACAATTTTACTTTAATGAGGTTGGGAGAAATTTAAATGGTGAAATGGAGTTGTTTGCAGATAATATAAACTTAGGGAGTGCTATGGTAAGTGAAACAGATGTGGTGCTACAGGAGATTTGAATAAACTGGCTGTGTGCTTAAATAAATATATATATATTTAAAAAAGATATTTAATGACTAACAAACCGAGAATAAGTTAGAAAACTTTAATGATACAACTAGTTACGGCTTATTATGGCCTTCAGGTATCTTCGTAAGTAGACTGAGAAGCACAGGTTAATTGTATTAGATAATTAAAAATAAAAAACGTTGTATTAAAAAATATATATATAATGTACAATTTATTCAAAATTATTGTTTCACTCTTCAAGATCCTGATCAAGCTTCGTGTTATTTTGTACAGATTTGCACACTTAGTTTTTGAGGAGATGAAGAAGTTTTGGAATGAGTAGAGAAAAGTCACAAAAACAATTTCGAATCTCTGGAACGATGAAGACAGACTATAGAACTGTCATTTATGGAGTATATGAGAAGGAGCAATATGATTGAGACATAACTTTGAAGTGTTTGTATGAAATTAATGCAGAAGAGATTTTCCTAGAGTGGGAAGACAATATGATTGAGACATAACTTTGAAGTGCTTGCATGAAATTAATGCAGAAGTGATTTTCCTAGAGTAGGAAGACGCATGAGTTAGAGCGAGAGGCCATCCCTGGCAGTTGGCTGCTCTACAGCACAGTTGCAAGGATGATGCATTTGCTCTATATCTTGAATGATTTAGAGTTTTTCTTTCCACAAAACAGGCAGATTGGCAGGAGAAACAGATGCAGTTAACATACATAATTATACATCTCTCATAGGCTTAGTTGCTGTGGCCATGCTCACTCTGAAAATTGCATAAGGATAGTATGAGTAACAGTTTTTTTTTTTTTTTTAATGAGAATTGGTTTGATTTTTATGGCACAAAAACATCAAAGGTCATGCTGCACCAGGACACAGGTTACAGCAGTACATATGGTAAGCGGTTAGTAGGACAATCACAAACATCCATGCCCCTGGTAAGATTCATACTCGCAGTCTCTTTGCTGTAGAGCAGATAGGCTAACCACTCTCAGCCAACCAAGCCAGCGTTGCATGAAAAAAAGCCTGAGTTTTCGCCTGAATGCAGAAATTATAAGCAATTTTAAGGCATGCTTTGATGAGAATTGTATGTGATACTAATACCTGCAATTAATAGTTAATACCATGGAGTTATGATGATAATACTTCATTTCTTCCTGGTGCATTTCTCTGCTTAATATTTTAGAGATCTCATTTTTATCAGACTTTTTTTTGTATAATTTTTTGGTTTCACAAAAATCTGTCTAAAGCATTGGCCCAATTATTTTTTTTTTTACTTGAGAGATTACCTTTTTTATCTTTCATTTTTAATGCTGTAGGTTTATGTTCTTAAAAAAGTTATTTATCATGGGGGAAAAAAATCAAGTAATGCCTTTTTTATTCCTTTAGAGGGAGTAGGCAAAGCCATTTTAATCCTATCTAACTTTCGGAGACTGAATGGGCAGTTTAAATCTTCACTGGTAGCAAAGAAGAGATAGCTCGCCTAAGGCTATCACTAATTATAAGTGGCAACGATAAAGAGACTGACAAACAAACACTGTCATCTTCTGGTACCTTACAGGATGTGTTATTGTCTGAAATAGTGTGGATTCTGCGATTGATTTGCTCAAGTTTACAGAACGGTAAAATCTGAGTTTCCAGGAGAAAAACCCATTTCCCTGTGCAAGAGATCAACTAACTCAAGAACCAGCTGAAGAGACTTAGAAACAGTTCGTCTAATTGGCAACTAGACTTTAACTTAAGTCTATCTTTGGGCTACCCAGCACGGAGGATGCATATGGCACTTCCACTGAGCTACACTGGCCTCTTTTTTTTTTTTATTATGTTATATATTAATTATTTTATCATGATAAATAGCTGCATTCTGACATATATGATACAAGGATTTGTCTACTTTGATTTATCCAGTTTGATTTTGCTTTTCTAAATTTAGTCATGCTTTTATTTTTTAACTATTTCTTGTTATTCACCTGTGTTCTGAGTTTTAAGTTTATTTTTTTCTTCTGCTGAATTTTAACATTGCTTCATTACTAATGTTGAATTATTCTTCAAAAAATGTTGAGTATTCAAGTCATAATTTTTAGGCGTTTCTGTTAATTGTTGTTAAAAAGTTTATTTTTTTGTTGATGGAATTTTGTGATCAGAATTTATATCTGTTTTCTTCAAAGTGGTTATGTATTATAATGTAATTTTCCATGTTTTGCCAGCCAGGATATGTAGTTTATTTTGCCATCAGGTGAAGTTTGGATATATTTGTGTCTCTGTGAAAAGCACTCACCATTTCTCTCGTCTTATTACGTTCAAGGATGATTTTTCCTCTTTAGTTCTTTATCAATCCAAAAATTATCCATTTCAATGTAGGTTTGACAGAAAGTCCTCACATGTCATCTCTATTGTGAGTGATCTAGTGCAGTGGTTCCCAACCTTTTTCCACTTGTGTACCCCTTTTAAACCCATTTCTATAAATTGTTCCCCTTGTTTTTAAATACTGACACTTTTGTTCAGTGCCTCAAAAGATGCAAGATACAGTCTTAAATCCTTTTTTTTTTTTTTTTGCCATTACTGATTATTTTTCGTGTATCCCTGAACAGCCCAGCACGTACCTTGTTGTGTTGTTCTCAGCTTTATGTTTACAATTTCCATGACACCTGTTTGAAATCTTATCCAGATATTTGTCTTCCTATCTCTTAATGTTATTTTTAGCATACTTCTTTCCATGCGATGTGTTGTTCTCAGCTTTTTGTTTAGGGCTTCTGTTAAAGTCCATGTTTCTCCTCCATATGTTAGGACAGGAAGTATGCACTGGTCGAAAGCTTTCCTTTTTAGACTCATAGGATGTCACTTCTGAATATGTCTCTCATTTTCCCATAAGCCATCCATCCAAGGTGAATTCTTCGTTCAATCTCTTTTCTTTGGCAATCCTCAAAGGATAACAATTGGCCCAAATATACATATTAAGTAACTTGTTCTATTTCATGGTTTTCAACTTTGACAGTTCTATGGGTTTTGTATTTATTCATCATTATTTTTGTTTTTTCTCTATTTATTTTTAATCCTTTGGAGGCTTCATTTAGCTGATTTAGCCTTTCTTCCAGATCTTTAAGATTATCTGCTATTAGGACAATATCATCTGCAAATTTCAGATGATGCAGCCTTTCTCCATTTATGTTTATTCCTTTTGTTTCCCAATCAAGACTTCTAAAGACTTCTTCTAGTGCAGCTGTAAATAATTTGGGAGATGTGGTGTCGCCTTGCCGGATGCCTTTTTGTATTGGGAACTTTTCACTGTTTTTATATAATTTAATTAATTACAGAAGTTGCATTATTGTAAATATATTTTAGTGTTTCAATATATGGTTTCTCAGTTCCCTGGGTTTCAAGTGCTTTTAGTGTTGCAGATGTTTTAACTGAATCAAATGCTTTTTTTGTAGTCTATATAGGCCAGAAATAAGGGTTTATTGTATTCAATTGATTTTTCAATTGAGCTGTCTTAATGTGTGAATATGGTCAAAATTAATGTAATTATTTCTAAATCCAGCTTGTTCACAGGATTGCATTCCCTCTAGTTTAGATTTTATTCTATTATTTATAATTTTTGTGAAGACTTTATATATGGTGGGGAGTAGGCTTATAGGTCTGTAGTTTTTGATTTCTTCCTTATTGTCCTTTTTAAAAATTAATATTAGAAATAAATTTTTCTCTGTTTAGACATTTATTAAAGAGTTTAGTCAGCTGTTTGATGATAGGGATTCCTCCCGGTTTTAAGAAGTCTACCATAATTCCATCTTCTCCTGGGGCCTTTCCATTCTTCATTTCCACTTCACCTTGTAAGATCTCGGGGGCATCTTGTTCTTCTTCACTCAAGTTATCCATAGATGATTCTTGGATGTCTCCATAGAGTTCAGTATAAAATTCCTGAATTCTTTTGATTATTGCATCTCTGTTTTTTATAAGTTTGCCATTTTTTCCTCTTTACAGCAGCTATTTCCTTTGTTCCAACTGATAATGTTTGTCTTAGGACCTTCATATTACTATTGTTTCTTTAATTTTCCTAGTATTATATGATTTAATTTCATGTTTCATCCTTTTACGTATAGTTTTGCAAATTTCTGCATATTCTATTTTATTGGTGTCATTCAAATCTTTTTTCATATCTCTTCTTTTCTTCATCAGATCTAAGGTTTCCTGTCTTAGTTTTTCCTCTCTTTGGTGTCTTTTTACACCTCCTATTTCTAGTGATATCTAGAAATAGAAATCTATTCTAGTGATTCAAGATAGATTTTGTTAAGATTTCATTAGCATGATCGATAGTAGTAGCCATGTTCAACTTTTTTAGTTCATTTTTGAGTGATTCTCTATAACAGCTTTTATTGTGGTAGAGGTTTTATAGATTCACTAAATTGGACTTTTTTTCTTATGAGCTTATTCCGTTCCCATTTTTTGTAAATCCATACATTTGTCCTTACTAGTCTGTGGTCACTTCCTGTATTAAATCTATTAAGCACTTTGGTATTATTTATTATATATCTTCTGTTGGAGAGGATGAAGTCTATTTCATTGTAAGTTTATCCATTTGGGCTTCTCCAAGTCCCTTTTCAGTTGATTTTCTTCTTGAAAAAGCTGTTCATAATAAAGAGGTTATTTTTTTCTGTGAATTCAATGTCTTTTTCCTCTGTCCAAATCCAAATTTACTGATGGAGTTCAGATGGTCATCTCTGCTTCCAATCTTGGCATTAAAATCACCCATTATATTTATTTGAATTCTTTAGAATTATTTAATGTGGATTCTAATGTTTCATAGAAATCTTCTATCCCTTCATCTGGATGGTCTGTAGTTGGGGCGTATGTTTATATAATTTTCAGTTGGTATCTTTTATCTATGAAGAGACTTAGTTCAGCTATTCTTGATGTTATTTTATTAACAAACAGGACATTGTCCTTGATTGTTTTATTGATTAGGAATCCTACACCACCAGTTGAGTTTCTGTCACATTCACAGTGGTAGAGTAGATGTCCATCTTTTAATCACATGAGAGTTTCTTCTTTCCTTATCTCTGAAAGGCCCACAATGTTCCATTTTTTATGGTCCAATTCCTTCATCATCCCATAGAGATCTGCACTTATATGTTCCTACTGATATCCTTCTATCATTGTGCACCGTAGGTGGACTCATTGTAGCTAGTGGAGACTAGCATATTTTTAGACCTAGACCCTCTACCTAAGTCCAGGATGCGTCCCTTTTTATGCTCTGGGCAACAGATGAGCTATGTAATTTTCCTACTTTATTCATCATTTGCATTGTCCTCTTAATGATCTTTAATTCTTGGGAAAAAAATGTATTCAGAATTAATACAGTTTTAGCACAATTTCATATATAAAATATGACCAGCATATTTTATTAAAAATCAACTAATTAATCCCAAAATCCTAAATTAAATTATTTCACTTTAAAAGTAAAAAAATCATAAAACTAACAAGTAAAATAATATTAAATTACATACACTTACCTTTTAAAAATATATTTTTCTGTTTAAATTTGTTTCACTATAAATTTAAAATTTACACTTCACTCAGTGATTCACTAGGCACAGGGGGAAAATGAACTGGTCTCACTGTTCACGAATTAGAAAAAAATGAACCAAAAACAAGAACACGTGTTTTATTACTGCAATAAAACACTTATTCTATAGCTACCCCGCCATGGGCCTTAACAGGCCAACTCATAATAAAATTTTAAGACAGACAAAGCTTACATATAAGGTTATAAGACATGAGGTTATATATCTCAATCGCTTTTACGATTATAATTTGTGGAATTTTTTACTAGAGCTCGCGGAGAGGTCACCATTTCTCTCCCCCCCCCCCCTCTGCAGACACCCATGACTGTATGATTGCATTTTTATCGATATATGAAAGTTTTGAGAGTGCATAGTGCATCAGCGTTCATCAGAATTGGTCCAATGCAATTAATTGCAGGATAACTGAATACTTCTGTGTAGAGTGGAGGAACAATCTGTTTGTTTTAAGATTTATTAGAAAACAAGAATGAAGGAGAATGCTATAGTTCATTGGTATATTTGAAATACTCAAAGATTAAAATATGTGAACCATCATTTATAAGATGTTAGAATATGAAATGTAAAGAAAGAATAAGTGTGAGTAGAAATACTTTCATTAATGGTAAACGAATTATTAATAATTAACATTTGTGATATGTGTGCCCTATAAGTTATTGATTAGAGCAAATAGCACAATCCTATAAAGTCGACATGAATAAGTGAATTTATGATGGCTTAATTAAAAAAAAAACTTACGAGAAGACTGAGAATGGTAGGAATAAATATCGTTTAATGGAGCAGCAAATCATCTCATGAAATTTGTTGCCCGTGTTATGTGTATTTCTCTGGTTTATGTATATTTCGCTCTGTTTTCCAGGAAATTTCTTTTGTTTACTGAGACTCAGTATGCATGACTGATCATTATTGGAATTATCCACATCTTCGAGAATCCTACATTCATTAGTTTTTTTAGTATCATCGGTTCTTCTGTCTTATCAATCTCACATATGCTGGTATTTTGTTGTAGATCAACAACGTCTGATAATACACAGAATATTCAGGAATAGATATTTTTTTACTGTCTGTTCTGAAGACTAGAATAAAAATGTCTCTATACTGTTAAAAAAACTTTGCAACCTCAACAGATACTACACTGCATAGCAAGAGAAACATTTAGTTTGTTTTTCTCCTAACATCCACTTTTAAATTTTCAGTTCCAGAAAACATGTGTAACAGCTGTTTAAAGCCATCGGATATAGTAATCGCACAACTCATGACAAGTGACAACATTCAGTTGGATTGGTTAACACAATAACCATTCACATCTGCTAGGTGCTGGGTGGGCTCAAAATTTTAGCTCGCCCAGCCATGCCATCTCAGCAGTTTAAAAATATTAGAAAGCTAAGAATTTGACCCGCTGTGTCCTCTTTACATCTTTTCAAAGGGTGCAAAGGTGTATGCATTTCGCAAGCACACCCGGGCTATTAATGCGAATGTGATGCAATGTTTACTTGGTAGAAAGTGTCAGTTTTAGGAATCGCGCAAAGTCTGCAAACAATTGGGGGAGTCTTTAATGGGAATAAATGCAAAAATATAATATGGGTGATACTGATATTTCGTGGATGAGCACTGCACACCTGGAATATTCGCCCCTGATATATATATATATATCTATATATATCAGTGACATATTCTGGGTGAGCTAGGTGTGCTGTGCATACCCACGGAATAGCAATATCACTGATATTTTTGCATTTATTCCTGTTAAAGACTTTCCTGATTGTTTAATTTTAGGAATCATCGAATTCCTAAAATTAAACACAATATACTAATGCCTCATGACATGGACATTTTTCAACATGCGAACATTGCATCGCATTTGCATTAATAGCCCAGGTGTGCACTCACAAATATGGACACCTTTCAGCTCTTTGAACAGACATAGGAATTACACAGCAAGTAATTCTTTGTGATCCTGTCTTTTTAAACCACCTAGAAGGCGAGGCAGGGTGTGTGTGTGTGTGCGTGTGTGTGTGCTGACACAATAACACCAGAAATCAGTGATTGTGATTGGCTATTGTGTCAACCAATGTAATTGAATGTTGTCATTTGTCATGAGTTGCTGTTTTTTTGTTTGTTTTTGTTTTTTTTTCTGAGTTTTATTTGTCTTGCATGTGTGAAGTGTGAACTGGTGTGTTTAGGACACCAATATAGACAGGTAATTTTCTATAAATAATTTATAACTTTTATAAAAAAAAAGTGAATAATGCAAGTTATTTCAGCCTTCCTTTTTTTTCATTCTGGAAAAATAATAATTTCCCATGTGATTATTTTTTCAATTTCTGTGTGTACTATATGGCTGTATTTAAAAACCGTATCAAAATTCAGATGGTCCATGTCTCACCGAAACATAAACTCTTGCTGCTTCTCAGATAAACGTCAGGCTTGAAGCACATTAATACATTATCGATATTGATGGCAGGCTTGAAGTACAGCTATTGTTCATTTGACCTTTATGTTTTCCATATTTAAAATTATATTAATTGATAAATTAAGGTATTCATAGTTATCCTACAATTAATTGCATTGGACCATTATACACTATGCACTCTTAAAACTTTCATACATCAATAATTGACCATATGATTATTTTCTTGGTGGGGGGGGTGTCCCCAAGAATAAGGAAAAAACACTAGAAAATTTTACAAAGAAAACACTAGAAGAATACTGGCCAAATAGAATTTCGAACAAAACATTATGGGACAAAACAAATCAATCTGGCATCAAAATAGAAATAAAAAAGAAACTAGAAGCGGATAGGTCACACAATCAACAATATAGCAAAGACAGACATAGAATGGAGCCCACAGGGGGGAAGCAGGAGAAGGGCATGCCCCAAGATGATCCAGAATAGAGAAATCAAAGCAGAGATGAAACAACTGGGAATATTCTGGAATGAGATCAAGAAAGAAGCAATGAACAGAGTCCAATGCAGAACAGTGATTTGAGGCGCTTTGCTCCATCAGGTGTGAAGAGGATAAATAAGTAATGCTCTGGCAGGGAGTCAAATGTGAAGACATGGATGTTTTTCCTAATGAAGAAGAAATGGACACTGGCCAGCGATAAATTTCTAAAAAGAAAAAATCCAACACTAATAAAAAATAAAACTTCCAAAATCTTAATGAAAACATTCCTACAGTGGAATTGCTGTGAATTCTATCAAAATGTTGATGATATCAAGGCCCTCTTATAGAAGTGTAATCCTATATGTTTCTGCTTGCAGGAAATATACCTGAAGCAAGTGAAGATTTGGCATTCATAAGAGAGGAGATGGACCTTCCCACAGAGGATTCATCATACTTGTGGACAACCATATCCCCTTCCAGCAAGTCCCACTTAATAAAGTAGAAAAAGTTTGCTATCGGTCCTGTCCCCCCCCCCTGGGGGGGTGGTCCACCAGTTAAGAATCACTGCACTATGTTACAATACACATGGTTGATAGATATTAACCAAATGAACACTTAGGAGAATTCAACAATGGGTTGATAAAAATATGATACTCTATAAGGATCAACATGCTTTGAAGGGTTGGTCATGCCTTAGTAATTTACTAACTTTTTTATAATAGAGTAACAGCTGAGTTGGATAAAGGAAATGGCTACACGATGATTTTGCAAAGGCATTTGACAGAATACCACATGTAACTCTGTTATGCAAATTAGAACAAATGGGGATGATATGATAGTGGATAAGAGGATGGCTGCTGGACAGATATCAAAAAGTGGTATATGGAGGGACAGAATCTAGGTTAAAATAGGTGACTAGTGTTGTGCTACAAGGTTTATTGCTTGGACCATTGCTATTTAATTTGTGCATAAATGATATAGGAAATAACCTGAAAGAAAATATTCAGTTGTTTGCTAATGATGCAGAATTAGGTAGAGTAATAGTTAATCAATTTAAACGAGTTAATCAAGGCAATTTAAATAGGCTGACAGTATGAGCAAAAGTTAATGGGTGTTAGTTTAATGTCGAGAAATGTAAAGTTATGCATTTTGGGGTAAATAGATTACAAGCCATGTAACACATTGATGGCAATGTACTCTAGGAAACAGATGAACCTAGAGATTTAGTGGTGGTGGTGGATATAGAGTTAAAGTTTAGAGGACAGGTTGCTAAGGTAGCCCATAATATTACTTGACTGTTGAAGAACACATTAGCAAGTAGAGATAAGGGAGTTGTTATTCTTCTTTATAAGGCCTTGATACATCCACATCTGAATTACTGCATTCAAGTCTGGTCCTCTGGGTTTCTTAGAGGATGAGAAAACGGTGGAGAGGATTCAGAGGCAAGTGACAAAGATAGTGAGTGGCTTGTGGGATGTACCCTATGTGGATAGATTGAAGGTGTGTGAATTGCAGAAGGTTGATAGGAGAAAAAAAAGGGGGATATGATAGAAACATTTAAGTTGCTTAAAGTGTTTTATAGGATGGATGCAAGGGAAATGTTTCATTGCTTGGCTAGAGGGATCAGATCAAGGGGTTATCCCTGGAAGTTAAATGAAGGTGTGGTTAGTAGGAGTGTGAAGACTAGATTTTTTGCCTGGAGAATTGTTATTATTATTTGAACAATCTTACTGATTCTTACACAAGGGTATCATCTGCATTCACTCAAGTTATTCTTACATTTTTCCTTTTTCTTCCAGCATAGCGATAAAATTCTTTTGAGTTACTTTTAGTCTGTGCAGAAAGTTTCTTTTCATGCTGCAATTTAGCTTTTTGTACAATACTCCTAACTTTTTGGGCTTGCTCTTTATATATTTCGTAGCCAACTCTCACAATATTTCTTGCATCATATTCTTATGAATCTCTTGCTTAATAACATTGCACATCAATTTCACTCCCACCCTATTTGTTCTTCGAACAAATTTATCTTATTCGAACATATTTATTTATCCTTTAAAGTTTCCCATACACTTCTGGTATCCTACCTGTTGAATAAATGATAGCGTTGGGCCATAGATAGCAATCTCCTGTATAATTCCAGCTTGGTAGTTCCACATATTACCTCTTCTAATTGGAACATCTGTATAGTTTTCTACTTTCCAAGACAGTACGTTATGATCACTGTCAACAACTTTTGGCAAAACAATCGCATTCTTAACTGACACATCTCTGATTTTGCAATCAAGTTTAATACACTTTGACCTGATGTTCCTTCTTTCACATGCTGTTTTTGAGAAAGTTGTTTTGCAGCAGTTCAGTAAATAATGATTACTCATTTAATACTCAGCAGCATAATTTGGCAATTCATTTCATTGTCCCTAGTAACTGATATATTTCATCCTGTTAACCATAACTTCACACCAGATTGCCTCAAAACTTTATCCATATTAAAATACAAATCGATTGCTGAAGCAAGACTATTTCCAAATCTTTGCTAGCTGTCATAGAGAATCCTATGTTTATCAATTGAAATCTGTACTCCATTCCTAACTAATCTCTCCAACACCTTAAATACAACTTCAGATACAAACCAGGCTATAACTGGAAACATTTGTCTTACTGCTACTTTTCCAGTTGACATTATTTTGCTATTTCCACCTCTTTAGGAGCCTCCCTATTTCAAGACTCATTAAACAGCTCAGATTAGGACATAGTTAACTTTATTGCACTTTCTCTAAAAATATGTAGTGATATGTCATCTAACTTGCTCAATACGCTTCTGGTCAGCGTAGTATGACTCCTTTCTGGATGTTGCTCAGCATAATCATAACAAATTCTATATATAGGTGAAACAAATAACTTTCCCAGAGAACTGAGAGAAAAAAAAAATGCATTGGAATTCCTAGTTATTAATCCAGATTTCTCATTATTTTCAGCATTTCTCACAGTAATTTGATTATTCTGATCATCTTACTCATCAACAGATTTAGCAGCATCATCATCATCATGCGTATCAAGGATTTAGACCTAGCATGGCCTGTTCCGGCCTTAGAAGTCATCGTTTAAGAAGATGTCAGGGTTTTCTTTTTCCTAATGGCTTGTTTTGGTAATCTTTCTGTTTTTCATTCTTTGAACGTGTTCCATCCATTTATGTTTATATTTTTTAATTTTTTCTATTACTGGTTCTTGGTTTATTTCTTTCATCATTTCTGCTGTTATTAATCTTTGTTTGTCTTTTAGAATGATAAGTAAGTGTTAGTATTCTTTACCGCATTAAAGAGTGTACTCTCTTCGAAAAGTTAATTTGTGTGATTTTGCAATTTCTAGTCTCCTTCAATAAAATCCAATTACTCTGGATCTTATGCAGTAGTTCCTCCCCCCCTTATCTGTGGAGGATATGTTCCAAGCCCCCCCCCCCCCCCCCCCCGTGGATACATGAAACCACGAATAGTATTGAACCCTCTATATACTATGTTTTTTCCTATACATACTGTAAGCCCACAGATGCGAGACCCTTTGACACTTCTGCGCATGTCAGAAGAAGGAGAATCCATTCTGATAATAGGGTAATCAATTCGTCTTGTGGAATGAGTTATTTATCATTACATGTTGGAAAATTAATGAATATCGTAGTTTTTAAAGTGTAAAGTAACTTAAATACCTCTATCATATCCCCCACCCCAACTTTTTTTTTTTTTTTAAAAACTTTTGCAATTCACAAACCCTCAATCTATTCCTCGTAGGGAGCATTCGACAGACTATTTGCTATCTTGGTCGCTCGCCTCAGGATTCTCTCCACCATTTCCTCATCCCAAGAAACCCAGGACCCGAACACAGTAATCTAGATGTGGTTACATCATGGCTTTATAAAGAGGAATAATAACTCCCTTATCTCTGCTTGTTAATGTGTTCAATAACCAAGTAATCCTGTGAGCTACTCTGGCTACGTTCAGCAGTATATCCTCTAAACTTCAACTCTCTGTCTACTGCTATCCCCAACTCCTGGCTTCTTCAATTTCTTGAGGTACATTTCTCTCAATGTGGTACAAGTTTGTTATCTTTGTATCCCAAAATGCATAACTTACACTTTTCCACATTAAATTGCCATCCATTATGTGTTTTACCTGTACTGTCAACCTATTTAAATCATCATGCAAGTTCTCTACATCACCTTGATTAACTATTACCCTACCCATCATCTGCGAACAACTGAATATCTCCCTTCAAATTATTTCCAGTATCATTTATGCACAAATTGAACAGTAGTGATCCAAGCACAGAGCCCTGCAGGACATCACTAGCCACCTGCCTTCTCGTGGATTCTGCTCCTTCATATACTACTTTTCGTTATCCTTCTTTTAATCTGTCCATCTACCACACACTCATATCCATCCCTATTTGCTACAGATTTCATAGAGTTCCATGGGGTATCCTGTCAAATGCATTTCCAAAATCCAGCAGTGTCGTTGTGTAGCCATTCCCTTTATCCAACTCAGCTGTCACTCTGCTATAAAAAAAGTTAGTAGATTACTAAGCATGACCAACCCTTCACAAAGCCTTGCTTTCCCCTCATATAGTATTATATTCCTATCCCCTCCCCCCATTTTCCTGAATTCTCTTTTTGACCAACTTCTCCAGTGCTTTTTACCACAACTCTTGAAATACAGATTGGTCTATAATTTGCTACCACAGACTTTGATCCTCCTTTATGCATAGGAATTATTTTAACCACCTTCCATTCTTTTGGGACTTTGCCAGAGCTTAGACTTAAATTAAACATCCTAGTCATAGATCAATTATCAGACTGTTGTTCAGAATATATAAAACTGAAGAAGCCAAGTTTAGATTTGAAGGAGAGAATACTGAATAGATCCTTATAAGAAAGGGTGTGGAAAAAAATAAAGATAACTGGACATCTGATAAATAATATAAGATATGTAGATATTGTACTTATGTGTAAAACAGAGGAAGATTTGCAAATAATTTTAAATAGACTGAACTGGGTTGCAAATGAGAGATATAAAATGAAAATAAACATTCAAAAGACAAAAGTGATGATGATTTCTAGGAAAGGAAATGATGGGATGGAAATCACTTTGAACAGACAAAGAATAGAGAATGTAAAAAGTTTTGAATACCTTGGGAGTTGGATAACAGTTGACAATAGATCTAATTATAAAATTAATAACAGAATTTAAAAAGCAAAAGCAGCATTTTTCCAAATATACTACATATTATGAAACAGAAATCTGAACAAACAGTTAAAAGTAAGAATCCTCAAGACAATGATCTGGAGCATGGGGACGTAGGGATGTGAGTCCTGGATGATCAATAAGGAGATGACTGACCATTTGAATGTGCTTGAGAAAAATGGATCGTATCAGCTGGACTGAAAAAGTTAGCAATGAAGAGGTTCTTAAAAGATTCAAGATGAAAAGAGACTATATGGCTAGTATCCAAAGGAGAAAAATAGCATTTGCAGGACATTTGATGAGGGGTTCTTCTGGAGAGCTCCCCATAATGTAGGGGATGGTGGAGGGAAGGAGATGAAGAGGAAGATCCCAGCTGCAATGGAAAGAGAACATCAAAGACTGGAGAGGCAAGAGATAAAGAGGCATGGAAGAGGACTGTTCATTAGCTGCAACCCTTAAAAGAGGATTCCACAGAATTAGATTAGTCATAGGTGTCGCCAGTTCCCCTGGACATTCTCTTAATAAACGAGGCAATATCATCAGTACCTCTAATTCATCAACCTTTGTTTTTACATCAGTCCCTGTCACTTCTGCCACAACAATATCTTTACTTTGATGACTTACCCTTGCAAAATGGTCGCTTATTAGTTCTACAATTTTGTCTGCCTGTTACCTCTACCATCTGTACTCATTAAAGTTATCCTTCCATAGTCATTTTCCTCCTCCTTGCCATGTAATGAAAAAACTCTTTGAGATTTCCTTTTGTCTGCTCAGCTAACTTCTCATAATCTGATTTTGACTTCTTTGCTGTGTTCCTTGTACTGCTCATGAGTTATCTGGTCACCTTTCTCCTTGTATATTCTCCACAAATCTTTTTTTTTTTTTTTTTTTTGTAGCTCTTGCTTAATGACATTACTCATCCATCTTACTCCTACTCGATTTATTCTTTGATTATATTTTTATACCCAATTACCTGGGGTATGCAGTGTTGTGATATTGCTTCTTCCAGATATCCCTTAACTACACCCATGCACTGCAAACGTCCTTCCCTTGCAGATCTTTATCCCATGGTACTGCTTCAAGCTGCCTGCTAAGTATCACCTTCCTTGTAGTTCCACAAATACCCTTCTTAACTGGAATTTCCATGTGCTTTACTACTTCCCAAGTGACCATGTGATGATTTTCTCCAATTGGAGGCAGTGTAACCACCTTAGCTATGGACAGACCTCTGATCCTATGACAAGATCCAACACTCACACCCTAAGCCCCCTCTGTCACATTCTGCTCCAAGTAATTCTCTCTCTCTCTCTCAGTAAGTATATAATTTCAGTTTCCTTCCTGCTATGTGATCTTTCCTCTTTCCAATCCGTCTGTCTGAAATTGAAGTTCTCCCATAATAATTACTCAACTTGCACTCGTTGTACTAATCTGCTAATGCATGTCTTTTACATCATCCCTTACCTATAGCAGCAACCAATTTTATATTTTGTCCTATTGACCTCAATATCACGCCAAATTGATTTAAAAGAACTACCATCTTCCCTACTGACTCCTACTCTTGTTGGGTGCAATTAATCTGCTATCATCAGCAGTATCGCATCCCCTGTGCTGTCTACTGTATTCTCCCTGAAAATGCTAAATCCATGACATTCTCTCCTGTAACTATGCCATATGCTGTTAGCCAATTCTCACTAATGTATAAATTTTGGTGAAGTTGCACTAACCAATACCAAAACTTTCTCTGTTATTCCTGATGCGTCTAGCATTAGTATGGAGAAATTATTGCCTGACAGACTAGATCTGAATTTTTTGTTCATTTACACACACACACATTCACTTCATGGGTGCCTTCACATATAGTCATCTACATTTGTCCTTAATAATTAGAAACGTGGAACATCGTGTCACTGACAGGATGAGCAGATCAGAAACAAGGCATGGTTTTAAATCATCTCTCCCTTACTCTGATAACAAATTTAGTCCTGACCAAGCTCCATATGGACAGTACTGTTCTAAAGATAATTAGCCACATCAAACTAGCCACTATTATGTAACATTCCTGTGGCCCTTGGCTCTAGTATATCTCTTATTTCCATCCTCATTTTTAGAGTTCATGAATATTAAAGTAGAAAAGTATTTCTTGCAGCCAGCATCTCTCAGACATTACTCTTCTTGAGCCATAATAAATGTTGATTGGTTTTCTGATCTTAGTTATCTTGCCATTGAAATGCTCTCTAAATTTAATAGGGTTTTGATTCAAGTTAAATTCATGCTAGGAGAATGGAATATTTTAAACTTGCTGTTCATTTCTTCATTCAAATCCGTTTGTACTAAATCGAGAATGCTGAGTTTTTGAGTAGGTATGTATACCATATGTGAGCTAGTGATCAGAAAGAACAAAGTATTTATATGTTTCTTGAAGAGTTGGAGGTTGTATTTGAGGGAAAACAATACAGGGTTTTGGAAGTGAACAGTAGCTGTTTGTGTTCATACCTGAAAAAAGTGGTAGAATGGTGGTGGTTCAGCGGATCAGTGTCAATAAAAATACCTATAGAAACCTCATAATACAGAGACATCATGTCGCTGGGAAAGCATATGGAGGAAGTTAGCAAGAGAAGTGGTCATCTATTTAGCTCTCTTTTCGATACAGTCAAGTATGCTGAGGGAGGTTTGTTGTGCCACTCCATTTCTAAGAACAATATTCTAAAATTGGGCAGATTTTGGATTTAAAAAGTGCTAGAAGTTGAGCAGAAGTAGTTTAGAATTTAAAAGAATAATAAGTTTGTTTTGAAGGCTGAAGTGACTATGGTTGTAATGTTTATTCCAGGATAGACTAGGTGGGAAAGTCAGTCAGTCCAAGAAGAAACTGAACTTGGTTGGTGAGCAGAATGTTTTCAGAAGAAGGAATGTGAGACAGGGCTTTTTTTTTTTTTTTCTTCTTCTTCTTCTTAGGAAATAAGCCAGGATTATGTTTTGGTATTAAAATTTACTAAATAATCTTTATCCCACTTGAGAATAGCTAGAAGATATCAGTATGTAAGATATTAGCCAGTAGCAGATATTAAAGCTTGAATCATCTGAATACTGCAAGACTTTGTAAATGATCAACAGAAATGGAGTGTACTGTCATTCATTAGTAAAAGCCTTGATTGAAAAATCAGATGAGAGGGACCATGACATGTAGTGACTAACCAGGAAGAAGCTGGTAGTCAGTTCACAAAAGATAGCACGAAACATATGATGGCTGCTTTGAAAGAATAGCAATATAGTGAATTTTAATACTCCTGAAACATATTCATGTCTTACTTTCTGAAAGAAAGATCATGTCTTACTTTCTGAAAGAAAGATCATGCCTCACTCTCTTTCACTTAATAACATTCTACTCCCCATGATCAGTTTTTTTTTTTTTTTCTTGGCTTGGCTTTCACATATATCCTATCCTGGCATAAGCACACCCATCTATACCCCTCCCCTTTCAGCTTTCAAACAGCTTACCTTGATGGACCAGTGGTTCACTCAGGATTTCTCCATGAGTGCAGGTCACAAAGATGCCTCCAACGATCTCGATCTTCTCTCTTCCATGTTATACCTATAGATTTCACTGGTGGATCTTCCCATCTTGTAGGTGGTCTTCCTGGTTTTTCTCTTTATTCTTGGTTGCCATTTGAGTATTCTATATGTCCATCTGTTATCCCTGAGTCTGGCTATGTGAACTGCCCGTCTCATCTTGCTTTCATATACTGCAGTTACCACATCTTTTATGCCTGATCTCTTTCTTAGTTCCGTGTTTCTAACATGTTCCATTCTGCTGATGTTACAAATCCTACGTTCTATTGCATGCTGAGTTATTCTGAGACCTCTTCTTCTTTTCTTGTCGTGTTCCATGTTTATGATCCATATGTGAGTAATGGTAGAATATCACTATTAAATAGTTTTGCCTTTGGAGAGATGTCAAGATTTGGATCAGTAAGTGTTTCTTTTAGTCTGTTGAATGATAGCCATGCAGCTTTCTTTTTTTTTTTTTTTTTGCTAGTTCTTCAGATAAATCGTTATTAATTTTTATTGTTTGTCCTAAGTACTTGTAGCAGTCAACTAGTTCTATAGGGATGTTATCAATACATAGGTGACTGTCACTTGTGTAGATGTTTTTGATCCATTTTGTTTTTTCTAGATTCATTTCTAAGCCTATCTTACTGCTGTTTGTGTATGCTTTTTCACCCATTTTCTTCTAGGTCTTTTGGGTTGTGGGATATCAGTACTAGATCATCGGCAAACATAAGAATTTGTAGCTTTTCACCATCTATGCTTATTCCTCCGTTTAGGTCTATTTTTTTTCAGAATGTATTCTAAAGTTCTGGTAAATAGATTTGGGGAGATCACATTGCCTTGGTGGACCCTTCTCTTTATATCTATATTTATAGGTTGATCAAATAGGGTTATTTGTGTGGTCTTTGTTAATTTCTTTTATCATGTGGATATAAGTAGGGTCCACATTTATTTCCAGTAAGGCACTGATGACTGCATTGTGTTCTATGGTATCAATTGTTTTTTTAAAATCAATAAAGAGGAAACATAGAGGGATTCGGCATGCTCTGCATTTTTCTGTTAGTTGTGAAATCACCTGGATATGATCTATTGTGGAGACGCCTCTTCTGAATCCTGCCTGCTCTCTGCTGTAGTTGTCTTCTAGAGTGTTTTGGATTCTGTTCAGTATTACTCTGTTCATGATCTTATATATGTGAGAGAGTAGATAGACAGATTGGACGATAGTTTTTTATGTCGTCTTTGTTCTCTTTTTTGAATAGAAGTATGGTTTTTGAGGTTTTCCATTCCTCTGGAATCTTTCTTTCTTTGAAGTACCACGTGAATCTGGCAGCCAAGGCTTTGAAAATAATTGGTCCACCTTGCTGGATTTCTTCAGCCTTAACATGATCAAGTCCTGAGGCTTTACCTTTACTCATTTTCTTAATGGCATGTTCTGTTTCTTCTGTAAATACATCTGGTATATTGCTTGGTTTGGAGTGATAGGTTCTGAAACTTTGCACTTAGTTGCACAGAGATCATTATAAAAATTTTGCACAATTTCTTCTATCCTTTTTCTATTAGTATGTTTTTCTCCATTTTGATCCTGTAAAGCAGATGGAATTCACTGTTTAAAATTTAAGTCATTCTCTATTTTTTTTCAGACTGGTTTTTGCCTGCACTGCTTCTCTTAATTTTTGTATCCTGAAAGCTTTGTAATTCTTCTGGAATTCTTTTCCTTAGTAACTTACAGATAATTTTGTATTCTAGAAAATTTTCTTCAGATTTCTTCAGTTCTTTTCTCTTTTTCAGTTTAAACAGCATAGTACTCTTTTTTGTTCTAAAGAATACTTCTCTTCTGTTCAATCCCTGACGTTTTATTGCTCTCTACAAATATTGTTCTCACATCTGAAGTAGAAACAAAAACCTTACTTGGAATGCTTGATTGTATCCAAAAGAGCTCACTTAATAGGTTACCCTTGCTGACTCCCTCTAATTGCTTTCCCATAGATGCACTGTTTCTTCATTGTCTTTTCTATAGTTATTCCTATGGATGCTGCTCCACTGAACTGACCACCACCATTTCTCCACTTTCCTGTAATCATGTACAAATAGTAGTAGCTGCTGGTTAGCATCCATATATACCATTCAGCTCCAAACTCACCTAACCAACCTCATTCTCTTTCTTCATTCCACATACATCTGCCCTTTGAAACAATCTTCCCCTTACCATTTACTCCCGATGATCACACAACCCCAAGTCTTCAAGAAACGTGTCAATAGATTCTTTCTTCTCTATAATCATACACTAGTGGCCAAAATTGTGGAAACCTTTTGGAAAAAGTGTATTTTTGAGGTTTGATGGCTCATAACACCACTTTTTTTTGGTTTAATACCATAAAATTATATAACAATGGAAAGATAATTTAATCAAGAATATAATGCAATAACTTTTATGAAGAATTTTTTAACTAGAACAGCAGTTATAAAGAAGAAAAGTGAAACACATAGAAAAAATTAGATATACAAAAATTCTCACAATGTGAGTTAGTTGGGTAACCTTTAGCATTAATTATGGCCTTACAATGCCTTCCCATGGAGTGAACCAAGTTTTTTAGTTCTGCAGCAGTTATAATGTGAAAAACCAAGATTGAATTATTGCTTCTATTAATTGGATTTTATTGGTGGGTTGCTTCTGACTAACAAGTTTCTTTAGTCGGCTCGATAGATTTTTGATTGGGTTAAGGTCTGGGCTATTCCCAGGCCATTCCAGCAGTGGAATATGATTATCTTGAAACCACTTTTGAAAACACAGCAGCAACATGACATGGAGCTGATTCCTGTTGAAATATAAAGGCTTCAGTTTGGGCTCAAGTATTTCATTTATGTATTTTGGGGCATTTATATTCCCATTAATCATGGCAAATTCTGCCCACACCCTTTGATATCATTCAACCCCAGATCCCTCTAAGATCATAACACTAAGTGGGTGTTTCAGGGTAGGTGTAATGCAATCAGGATGCAAATCTTCTCTGATTCTTCTCCTTACGTATTTTACCATCACTATCAAACAGGGAGATTTTGGTCTCATCACTCCAAATAACACTGTCCCATTATTCCGCTGTCCAGTTAACATGGGTTTTAGCCCAATTTAATCTTTTCAGCCTTTGTTTGAGAGATAAAAAATGGCTTTTTTCGTGGAATTCTAGCATTTTGACCAAATTCCTGCAGTCTGTGTGCCGAACAGTCCTTGCACTCAACTTCACATTGTATTGCACCATTTCATCTTGTATACACCCAGATGATTTTCTTCTGTCACATAGGCACAGTCTCTCAATTCTTCTATCATCACTTGCTGTTGTGCACCTTTTCCTGCCTTTACCAGTCTGGTTTTGTAGTGGCTGAGTCTCCTTATACCTCTTCAAAAATTTAAGTTTCCACCAATTTTTCTTCTAATTTCTGGGTGACCAAAAATTAGAAGAAAAATTGCGCCATTTCTTTAATTTTATTACGTTTTACAAGCTCACTAAATCAAAGAACAGAAAAAAACCAAACAACTTGATAGCAATCGCGTAACACACTGACAAATGTCCTCCTCTCAGCTCCAATACATGACATCAATAGCTGAATCCTACTGTGACTTTATTTGCTCATTGCCAAAACAATATGACACCTGATTGGCTCTTTAAACACTCATGCTCATTGGCTACATTCAAATGAAGGAAAGCTACTTCATATCAACCTAAGCAAGTTGTGTTTCTTTTTTCTGGTTATTTGGCTATAACTTTTCATAGAATACAGATAATTGAACAAACTTTGTTGCATTACATTCTTCATTAAATTATCTTTCCATTGGTATATAACTTTATGGTATTACACTAAACAAAAGTGGTGTTATGAGCCATCAAACCTCAAAAAGTACACTTTTCCAAAAGGTTTCCACAATTTTGGCCACTAGTGTATATTATGGAAGTCAACGACTGAGTTAGGCACTGGCATTGACCAGCACTGCATTTCACATGATTCCCACACATATTTGATGAGATTCAAAGCAAGAGAATTATGCAGCCAGGAAAGTATATGAAATGCTTGGATATGCTCTTCAAACCGTGCTTGCACAATTTGAGCCTTGTAATAACATGAGGCATTGTCTTGCTGGTAGAGTCCAGATCCATCAGGCTACATTGTCACAGAAAGTGTTATTCAGTGGGGTTTACAGGACCCAATGGTGTTTATGAGAAACAATCCCTATACCAGGATACTTCAACCACTAGCCTGTTTCAAGTTAACTGTGCAGTCTGATTGGCCAAAAACAGACTTCAGTGGTCATAATGTTTTGGCTCATAAGTGTAAGTTTGTAAAGGATTTTATGTTATAGCTTCAAAGTGTTTCACTACATGACTAGAAAGAGAGAGAGAGGCCACCCCTTCCGGAGATTTAGTACAGTCTTTCAAGATATGAGAACTGAATGTTTACTTAGATAGTAGTTAAATGAGGTAAAGAAAGCTGTAATAATCACTGTGTGAATAACAGTAGAACTCTGTGGAGATACTCTAATAATGATTATTATAATAATATAGGGTCAAGTTGATCAATATTTAATTTCTCATTAATAGCACTTTGCAATAAGTTAAGAATTGTAGTTTAAATACCAATAAAAAGTAGCATTTTATTTTATATTATCATTTAAACTCCATTCATTTTAATTTCTTTGAAACAGTGATAAATGAAATTGATTAATGCATTTAATAATACTCAGATTCTTATTTCGAACATGATTCCAACTCTTCATCATTATAATCATAGCTTTGTAGTATTCTTTGAAGAACTAGATGTGCAGCAGCAATTCTGTTTATTTGTTTACAGATTTCTCCAAAATCTTATATAATGCTCTTCACTGTCTTTTTTGATTCCTTTAGATAAAAGGCATTTGAAAGACTTATTAATATAAAATAAACATTGTGAAAACAGAAGAAAATTTAAGTGATATTAAATTTTCTTCTGAATACTTTTTTTCTTTTTTTTTTTTTTATTAAGTATTATAATTAGGGAATATTAAATGAACTAGAAAGTTCA